>NW_026892561.1:42585000-43321927 GCF_033815535.1 Pezoporus flaviventris
TACCATTGTTCTGGTTTCTGCTGCAGATCTCGTCGCTGGTGACATTGTTGAGGGTTTGGGCCTCCTGAAGTTGGAGCTGGGCTTTGTCGCTTGGCTGATCACTTGTGGATGTGGTAGGCCTGGAATATCTCTGGGATTAGGACCAAGGGTAGCACTCACACAGAAAGAGCGCATCCTTTCTGCAGAAGCCCTGCCAGCAGAAAGCTTGTTGCTGCTGCATGCTGCCTCTGCCCCTTCTCCTTCTGGCTCAGGGTGTGCATGGGCATCAGCATGGGGTTTGCACCTCTGAGGGCTTGAAACGCAGTAGCAAGTTCAGTGCTTATTCAGGGCTGCAATTTCTCTTCTCTAGGCTGGCTGCCACTCCAGACTGTGAAGTGTCCTAGGGGGCTCTGTGCTCATAGCTGTCTAAAGCAGCAAAGCTGTAGACCTAGTAAAGAAATCTCCAGCTATTAACCTGTGTTTCATTGCTTGAAGAGAAAATGAAAGTTGTATGTCTCCATAGATTGAAATAGCTTCTGTGCTAGAGCTTCAGCATAGTTCTTTACTCTTACAACAGAATTCCCATACCTCACGGATTTCAGTTTCAGTCATGGTGTTAGTAGCTTTACCAGGTTTTGTTGTTTTAATGCAGTATAGTGTATTATATTTCTGGATGCTCATATGAAAGAGGATTGGCTGCTGGAAGCTGCTAATTTGTCTTACAGTTTCTGTAAAGAAGTAAATAAAATGTGAAAATAATGGTACCGTACACTGCAAATAATGGGCTGTTTTCTACACTGGTTTCATGCTGGAATAGATGTCATTTGTCAAGTGTGAGGATGATAGAATGAATCGTATAAGTCCTCTTAAATATGATTTGCCACCTGCCTGATTGTTCAGAAGTGTATGCATGCTTAATTAATCTAATTAGTCAATGCATATATAAGAAGCATATTGATAGGGTCTTTGTCATAGTAAATAAAGCATTTTTGTTTTCCTAGGATACATAATTGATTATAGAGCTCAGTGCTAGACTGTAATCCAGGAGAGCTGGCTTCTTGTATAATAAAATAGAATTGCGATGTTTCTTCCTTTTTCTTTTGGCTCCTCTTTAGACAGGTTTTATGGAAGTAAAGGGGAACATGTGTACTGAAGGAAAGTAAATTCCCTTCCAAAAGAGAAACAGAACACATGCTGATGTCACGATGATGAAAAAAAGTACCCATATCATGCTGAAAAACATGACAGAGTTCATGTAGTGTGGGTTTTCCTACTTTCAGAGTTGGTCCACTACTTAAGATAGAGCTGTGAACATGCCAAGGGACAACAGCTATATCTTTCCGGTAAGAACAACACTTCATATTCATCCCAGTACAATAGTGTACAGTCAAACTGCAAATATTTGGATAGATGGACAGTCTCAAATTTATGAAGTCACATCATCATTAGCTGCCTGAAAGTGGTGTGCGAAAGAATATCTGAATCAAAGGAGGTCCTGGAGGTCAAAGGTGTAGACCAGAAACCGCAGTTTTAAAATAACTTTTGGTTATTGGTATGTGACAGCCTGTGCAGCAGCAGCTTGCCCAAGTCTTGAAACCTTGGCATGAGAAGGATGTCCATCACCATGAGATGCTGCTACTAGCATATGTGCTGCTAATTCTGTGAACTGTAGCTGTTCTGTCACTGTAGCGATTTCTTTAGGGACCTGGTATGACAATGGAGACCCTCCCTGGGGTGTTTGCTGCTATCTGCTATTGAGAAGAATGGAATTTGGTGTGAGGATGGAAGAATAATTTACCAGCTGATTATATATTTTAAAGCAGTCTGTACTCTTCAGAATAGAATAAATTCAGTATTCTGGTTTAGGTTTTTGATTACTTTTTTTCTTACTGACTCTGTAAATAAGAATAGAATGTGAATTAAATACACGTTCTTTAATGATAACTGGTAAGCCTTGCTTTGTGAAAACAATTCCTTCCTTAATTGTTAGGTGTAGTGCTGCTTCCTGGCCACAGGAAAACTCCTTGAACCTGATTATCCATTGAAATACATGGCTTGATGTTGCCAGGGCCAGTGAAATTATTAGCTTAATCACTGGCTGGAGCTGAAGGAGGTTCAGGTCTGTTGCCTGGATGAATTTGTACTGCTGTAGTATTTACCACTGCTTTCTAAAGTTCTCATTACAAATCCATGGCAGGTTTGACCACCAAAGCAGAATCAGTGGTAAGAGGATATTTAAAGACATTTATTTTGCTCGCTTTGCACATACAGATTAGTGTCCAATTCCTGCACAGCAAATAAGTGTGAAACTGCGTAATTGATACATTAGAACCATGAAGATTGCTGTGACTCTAGCTAGAAATGAAAAGCAGTCTGTTTCAAGGTGTTGTGGCCCTGTTCTAATAATCCTGCTTCATTTAGTAAACTTTTTGATGGAATGTGATCAGAAAGGCAATCTGTTCCAGGGGCTTGACTCCTGTGCACTGGGGTCAGTCCAGTGGGTTCACTTGTTTGTATCATTAGTATTGCTGGGTGAAGGATCATCTTGTGTACTCACTGTACAGTGTAACATTGCTTACCTGACTGTTTTAGCTCTCTTGTGGACACTCAGACTTTCCATAGCAATTTCTGCTGTGATGGAACTGCCTGTTTGAAGGCTTTGTGCGGGTTTGGGGCTGAAGTCTTTCTGCATTTTAAGATATTTTCTCTTAGTGTCTGCAGACTTTTCATTATACGGTATCTGCATGGCCAGTAATTTCAAATACATATCTGTGCCACAAAACTGCTCAGAGGAAGGAATAGAGTCACTCCTATTTTCTGCTTGGAAACCGAGGCAGAGATATTGGATTTCAGACCAAACAGTATGGGAGCCACTGACTGTTTGGTAGCAGGGACTATATGGATTTCACAGCTTCAAGTTTGGTGTAGGGAAGAAAGGGGGAGTGTCTGGGTACTTCAGGATGGTTTTCATGGGGTATGAGTGAATGCTAGCCACAAACGGATGAGTGAGAGGATGCATTGGGCTCTTGAGAGGTAGGACTACAGGTGCTTTTCTCAGTGCTACCAGGAGGTGCCTCTCTCTACTTGGGATTTATGGCCCATGAAAGAAATCGTTTTAGCCTTTACTTGCAGAAATCACTCCAGATCACTCCTTGTTTCTTTCCAAAAGAGTCATGTTGGTACTATCAGTAGTCCTTTTGTGCAGTAGGCCAGTGACTAGAAAGCTAGGATGAGGAAGACAAATGTTTCTCTCTTTTTGGCAGGGAAAATCAGAATTGCATGGTTCACTTTGGTGGGTGTATGTGTGTTTTCCAGTCCCAGCCCAGGACAACTGGAATGTTGCCTGTGGATGGTTCTGTGCTGTGCCTTGCAGTCCTGCTCCACATAGGCATCCTCACAGCCAGATGAGGGGATGAAATCCATCCCTTCACATGTCCTGGTTTCCCTCAGGGTGGAATCCAGGGGCCAGTGCAGTAAAGGAAGTTCAGGTGTCCTTTGGCAGGTCTCCTGATGTGGGTCATGGTGAGCCAGGAGCCCAGGAAGTGTTACACCCACCGTCTCCACAGCCCTGGCCTGAAAGCCCAAAAGCATGCAGGAGATGATTTGTAAAACACAGGGGTAGGCAAAGAGTACCAAGAGCTCTGTGCACTAGTGATTTGGGATTTTCCTTTGGCAGGCCTTCTGTTCCCTGCTCCATGGAAATTCTATATGTTTCCTTTAAAAATTGCTTAATATAGTATACATGCAATGACTGGAACACACTTGAAACCATCTTTCTTGATCTAACACCAGGCTCATCATTGTACCTCTACTGCTCAGCCAAGCCTTCAGGCCTAGAGAGAGGATTCCTAAGCTGCATACTTTATAATTTTCTAGCTCTGATAATAGAGATCAGTTTAAGCTTCAAGATATGTTTGCTGGGTTATGGAGTTTGTAGTACCTGTGATCTTTTACAGGGCAGTTGTGCAGTGACCTGACAGCAGTGATTAGAGTGGGCAAGGGTAGGTGGGAACTCCCTGAATGAGTGCTGCTGTTAGGGGGTCCATGTTAATATTGAGGCTGTTTCTCCATTTGCTTGCTTGCTTCTTGCTGCTCCACCTGTATCTGTTGATTCAACTCAGAAGCATGCTAACATCCTAAGGCATTGTATTCTTTGGTTTATTGCTGTATTTTCTGACTTTGTCTTCACCACTGTATTTTAGGCTAAATTTCGGACCCTGTCTATTTGGTACTTTTCCAAAAGTGAGATCTCTTTAACTATTTCTGTATCTCCAGTGCTGTTTCCTGTATGTCTGATCCCATTCACTGCATTTAACTTATCATAAATGCAAATAATGATAATTAGATGGTGAATAACGCTATTACAGATGCAGTTTGGTGCGTATTTCGCTGATTGGGCCAAATCAGGAAGCTATGCAGTGCGTGCTGGCAGCTTTGTGAGTAAAAGTGCTTATTACTTATCTCAGATTGTAATGCACTATCAATTAATTGCTCACAAATCTCTGGTGTCAGTTTGTGTGGGTTGTGAGGAGTGGTAAATCATTAACTTTTAGTGGCACAGAGTTTGAATTACAATGCCAGTCCTGCAAGGTAGGAAATTTGCAAGTTTAATTGGGTGGAAAGAATCCCTTTGTCTACCAGCATCCTGCTGGTGAGGCCAAGAACA
Source organism: Pezoporus flaviventris (assembly GCF_033815535.1). NCBI lineage: Eukaryota > Metazoa > Chordata > Aves > Psittaciformes > Psittacidae > Pezoporus > Pezoporus flaviventris. The sequence goes on from NW_026892561.1 coordinate 42,589,646, forward strand.
AGCACCCACACCCCAGCTTCTTTGTACCCCCTCCTCTCTTGCCTGCATTCAACATATCTGGTGAGTCTCAGCCCCTGCGCATGGGGCTTTCGGCAGTAGCTGCCCTCCTGTGCTCCTCCCTTATCTGACACATGCACTCTGGGCTCCTGGGGAGCTGGTACCTGGAGGAGGAACCCTGTCAGCCATGTGTCGTTCCTCAGCCCCTTCTGAATAGCAGCAGATGCTTAAATCAAACAATGCGCTCCCAGACAGCAAGCTGGTGTCTGATCAGCAAACACAGTACTAAAACAAAGCCCAAACCAAAAAAAAACCCAACTACAACAATAAAATGAGATAGAAGAATAAAAAGTGTCTATGAGTTGGCAGACAGCTAAAATGCAGGGCAGTGATCATGCTGCCATGAGCATGGGAAGAAATCTAATTCTCAGGGCACTGATAAACTCTAACTGTATGTTTGTCTCTCGAAGGCAGTGGGGGCAACAGCCATGATTAACTTGCATAAGAACTGCCTTAAAGCATTAGCATTTTTTATTTTTGTGTCTTATGTTAATTATGTTAAGGGTGTCAAGAGCTGATTTATGTTTTATGAGAACTGGAGGCACAAAGGGCCTGAAAAGAATCCTGTCACAAAACTGGAGGAAAAAAAAAACGGTCTCATGAGTATCATCCTTCTGCATTGGAATAAAGGATTTTAAAAATCATTTAATGTTTTGAAAGCAAGTATTGGAAATTAAAAATTTACCTTTCTTGTTCCAAGTACCAGTGTTATTTGTAGGATGGCAGCCTTGCTTACTTTTATTTCACTGTGAGATAATCAGTATGTTTCTATGATCTTCCCACTAAAACCCAAATGAAAACAAGGCACTGTCATTTTCGTGTAAAGAGGTGGGTGCAGAAAGGACTCTTATTATATCACCTACCTATTTTGCTTTGTCTCCTCAAAAGCATCTTTCTATATGTGCTGTTTTAAATTAATAATCTAAAATAATCTTAAATGTTCTACAGTTGTAGTAAAGGCATTGATATTCATCTGGTATAAACCATACATGGGATGGCAGAAGATAAGTGAATCAATGAGCATTTTTAGTACACTTTTTGACCTAAGATTTATCCAGCTGACAAGCAACATTGGTCAGCCCACAGCTGGAAGCAACCTGCTAGACACATACATGGAGATGGAGCTCAGCACCACTCAACTCGGCTCCTTGTGATCTCAGGCTCCTTTCCTAACTGAATTAATGCAGTGCAAATCTCCCTTTCCCTTTCTGCATCGCTTACCCTTTCTCTGCTATCTAAGCATTAATCCTTGTGCTCCCATTGAATCTGCAGTGACTGGTTTCTTTGAAAAGAGCGTCTGTTGCTCTCTTTGCCTTTTGCTCTTCTCCCAGTATTTTTCGAGCAGAACTTATAACCTCTGACAGAGTTTAGGGGTGTCTAGTCACATCCCATGATGCATACAGGCTCTGGCAAGAGTTCTGCTCTGCCTTTAACAGCATTCATACTGGAGAAAGGTCCAAAGTCAACATGTGGCATTTCAGAAAGTAAAAGATGCTGTTTCTGAATCCCAAAATCAAAAGCATCTTTTTGCTCAGGCTTCAGTTCTAAGTAGAAAACTATATTCTTTCTCACAGGTCTGACCTAGGCTGCTGGACTCAGTGCAGCTGTGGAGGTCTGTTTTGTTGCATTTTAACCATGCCTTTCCTTGTAATCAAAAAAGAGGTTTCTTTAGTTTGAAAGAAAAAAGAAGAGAGGCCAGACACAGCAGGTCTGTAGCTGCAGAATCACTGTCTATATGTCTGTTATTTAAAGCTCACCAAGCCCTGTGTATGCAGAGGACACTTTAGCCTGACCTTCCACTGGGGGAGACTCAGTGTTCGCTGCTTTGTATTTACCTTTGTGAGCGTTGCTGTGGAATAATTTATTTTGGTGAGTTTTTCTGGCCAAACCATACGTCTGTGCCCTGTGGCATTGGAGCACTGACATGAAGACACTGTTGCAAATTATACGCCAAGTGTTGAGGGCTTCAAACAGGCGTGCTTTGACCTAAAGTAAATTTCTGTAGAAATGGGAATATATAAAAGCTGTACGTTTCTACTGCTTCAGAAGCATTTTGTTGATAGGGCAAAACATGTACTGAGCCTCCTAATGAAATGCTGTATTGCAGTTCATCACCTCTGAAGGAGAACGAGCAGGGCTAAACCTTCAAATGTCTTTTCAGTTTGTGTGCAGCTATTTTCAATGTTATCTGATCTATGAATAGAAAAAAGACTAATCAGGATAAGGTCTGCGTAGCATATATGAAAGCTGATGTGCCTTTCAGACATGCCAGTCAAAAGGGAATGCTTACTAAACAGCAGCACTGATTATTTGTCCATGTAAGGGAGGTTTTTTTTCTGTGTATAACTAGAACAGATTTGTCAGTACCTGCAAAGGGAGAGGTGTGTTTGCTAGAGGAATCTTCATCCTTTTCTGCCTGTCTGTAACCTCATCTCCTAGGACAATTGTGTTTACTTGGGTAAATTCTGTGGGCACTGTAAGGCTGGTCAGACTTGATGCAGTTTTTCCCTTTTGTCAAAACAGCTTTTGTACTCTGTGTTACCATTGACAGTGAAGGTCAGGTCCTACAGTCAAGAGGAGCAGTGATGACAATTCTCACCTCTGGTCATGGGCTTCATGCTTCTGTCTCTGCTGAGATGCAGACCATAGAATCATAGAACAGTTAGGGTTGGAAAGGACCTTAAGATCATCTAGTTCAAACCCCCTGCCATGGGCAGGGACACCTCACACTAAACCATGTCACCCAAGGCTCTGTCCAGCCTGGCCTTGAACACTGCCAGGGATGGAGCATTCACAGCTTCCCTGGGCAGCCCATTCCAGTGCCTCACCACCCTTGCAGTAAAGAACTTCCTCCTTATATCCAACCTAAACTTCCCACCGGTTAAGTTTTAACCCGTTACCCCTTGTCCTATCACTACAGTCCCTAATGAAGTGTCCCTCCCCAGCATCCCTAGAGGCCCCCTTCAGATACTGGAAGGCTGCTATGAGGTCTCCACGCAGCCTTCTCTTCTCCAGGCTGAAGAGCCCCAACTTTCTCAGCCTGTCTTCATACGGGAGGTGCTCCAGTCCCCTGATCATCCTCGTGGCCCTTCTCTGGACTTGTTCCAACAGTTCCATGTCCTTTTTATGTTGAGGACACCAGAACTGCACACAATACTCCAGGTGAGGTCTCACATGAGCAGAGTAAAGGGGCAGGATCACCTCCTTCAACCTGCTGGTCACGCTCCTTTTGATGCAGCCCAGGATACGGTTGGCTTTCTGGGCTGCGAGCGCACACTGCCGGCTCATGTTCATTTTCTCATCGACCAGCACCCCCAAGTCCTTCTCCGCAGGGCTGCTCTGAATCTCTTCTCTGCCCAACCTGTAGTGGTGCCTGGGATTGCTCTGACCCAGCTGTAGGACCTTGCTCTTGCAGTTCAGATCCTGCAGCTTTGGCCCCTTTTATGCTGAGCATAGGCAAGGCTGCTGCAGCCTCCTCAGATGGGGAATGTGAAATCAAATGTTCTATCTGCAGAAAAGAAAGGTGAGACCACTCATGGTGAGTCCAATACTGATTCAAATAATAGATACTTTTATTAAAATGTATCTCTAGGCACTTTGGTGCTATTAACTACAATAAAAATGTTTTATTTATTCTATCTGCAATATTTCCACTTAATGATACATCCCAGGAACTCTGATGGGTTCATTTATTTGTCATTTGAGCAGTGAAATATGAAGGAAGGGTTGGAATCTATAGTGTTATTATGTGGGAGTTATTTGTGCCTTGTGTTCAATATCGCAAATCATAATGACTCTTCTTTGGTTCCAGTCTTTCATCTGGCATAAAGGTTGCTGAGCTTTACGGTCATCTTATGAGAAAGAAGGGGAAGGGAGGAGTGTTGGCATGTTGTGCTTAATGTGGCCATGAGATGATAAGTAAGTGTCACAAAATAGGTGTAAATGGTTAAATTCAGGTGCATCAGAACCTTTATTTTGGTTTCATCTGCCCCATTGTATAAGCTAGACTTCCTGCTCAGTCACAACTGATTTAAATGGCAGCCTACTGAGTACTAAACCACAGTTAGGCAGCTGCAAAACTGTTAGTTGAATTCTCTCCCAGCAGACAAAAAAGCCAAAACCCCAGAATCCAAACCACCCAAAAGCAAATTTGCTGGATAAATTATTCATTGTGAATCATTCACTTAATTCTCATAATAAATGGTTTCCTACCCTTGGTTGTATTGACTAATTACTGTGTTTAATGTTTTACTGGCTTTTGTTTTCTATGCAATTAAATTTTGCTGGGATGAGTTAGTCTGGAAAAGTCCAAGTGAGAGAATGAAAGCTCTGTGTCTGTGCTGCTGCTCCCACTGGGAGCCAGGAACTCAGCCACAGATTCTGCTTCAGCCATTCACAGCTGGATAATGCTCAGTAAAGGTGGAGGAAGAATTGTATCCTGAGCGCAGCCTTTCCTTAGCCTTCTTGCTGTGGAGAAAACCTTGGTACTATGCATTAGCTGATACTATTTTCTGCTGTCTTTGACCAGCTTCACTGGATTGCTGGAACAGTTCAGAGGTGCAGCCCTGCTCCTTTTTTGCATCTTTCAAAGCTCTGTAGTGCATATGCTCACATGTATGCAGAGCCTCTGCCCCCATGGGACTCCTGGCTCCCTCTCTTCTACTTCCAGACTGGCAGAGGTTGTCCTAGGGACTCCCCAGATAGGTTGGTTTAGAGCTGAAGATAGAGGTGGTGGAGTGTGGCCAGAACAGCTTCTTAATGTGCTTCATACCCCCTGCCTCCTCTTGCAGTTGCATTCACTTGCTGTCTTTGAGGCTAACAGCAATATAGTTTTCTCAGTACAGGCAAGGATTAGCAGGTTGATCTTAGTTTACAGTTAAGAATATACTTTGGTATTTACCTACAAGCTGTTTTATCAAAAGAACTTCAATTCCACTGTTTTTTTCAATATCAAAAGTACCACCAGGATTGGCATACCTGGGTAACATTGAAATGCCCTAGTCAGGATCCTGGATATTTCCTCTTTTGTGGAAATAGCCACAAAGCAGAGCTGTGTTCCACCCCAGCGGCTACAGCAAGGCATTCCTCAAGTGCAGTGTTAGAGGTCTTTAAGGAAAGATTCAATCCTGAACTGGGTGCCTACACTCTGTAGATGATAATATTGGTGAATGAGCTAGAAAAGCTTGAAGGAAACGCCTCAAGTGTGAACTCACAGTCTGACACTTGAACAGCTGAAGGTGATGCTACAGCAAAGTTATAGCTGTCTCCCTCAGGAAGCCATAAGGAGAATGGATAGAAGAGAAGGATATGTATTACAGTTGCTTTCGGTGTCCTGTGTGTGCTTATAGGTACTGTACAGATGGATCTATCCAAATGAACACATGATGTGTTTGTGTTTGTGTTTGTGACTGATAATTGTCCAGTAATGACTATTAAAAACAAATTCCTATTTGTCTCTAAATGCTGATAATGCTGCTTTACATCACACAAAGCAGTGAAGCTCTAGCTGATATTACTGAAAGAATACTGAATTTGAGGAATTTAAAGAAATGTGAAACTGGACATACAGTTTGAATAAATCTTATCAAGTGCTCTTCTCACAAAAGTACCTTTTGACTTCTGTTGCACACAGATAATTTGCACGACCTGAGGAAAAGTCTGGAGATTATTTACTAAGTTAGAGTTCTGTCTGAGTTTCCAGCAACATGTGCCAAAATAAGGCAGATACAGAGTAAAATAGCAACTGAGATTTTCTTTTTTTAACTGAATACAAGAAGCCTTTGTTGCTTGTTATAATTCAGCTGTAGCCCACTGCCAGGAATTTGATTAGCCTTTTTGATAATCTATCATGTTTTGATGATTTTTTTTAAAAGTCTTTTTATACCAACCTTTCATTTGTTGTTGAGATCTTCATTTGTGAAGTGTGGTGTTTCTTTTCTCCCTCTCTTTCTTCCTCTCTTTCAATTTCCTCTCAAAATTGTAACATGATGCAAGTTAAACCTTTTAAATACCATTTTACATGTTTTATGGCATGTAGACAAGCACTGAAGCTGGCCTTACCTTCTGGAAGAGTTTCAGGATGGGCTCTGGAGGGTCAAAACTCCTACTTTGGCAGTAGTAAGGTTAGTTTGGCTAACTGTCCCCACATAGTGATGAGAGCAGGAGGTGGCAACACTGGACCATACTCCCACCTGAACTAATGACTCCAGGTCATGAGAACAGATCTGGGACTCTTCCTGTCCTTGGTATTTTAGGCCACGAGAGCTCTTTGGAAGAGCTGTCCATGCTCCCTGGGGAGAAGAGACTTGAATCCGCTACTGTTAGCAGGACATTGTTCCTGGCACAGCTTCCCATCTTCTGTGACCCAAAAAGCTAAATTTCAGCAGTGGTGCTGATTTGCTTCATTTTTATGTGGATTTTAATAGATCTACTTCCTGGGTGGATACTGCTTAACATCAGAATGGCTGCAGGATTGAGTGTTTCCACTTTTTGGTGTGTAGGAGGGTAAAATGAACCCAGTAATAGTTATTTAACACAAGGGGGCATTGGGAAGCTCATCAGGTAGAGCACTTTCCCGCTGTTAGCAACAAGCTGTTAGGAAAAGCCTGTGTAGTTACCTCCTAACACTGGAGAGCTGAGGCCGTTTCCAAGAGAAGCTACTGGTTAATTATAATAATAAGCAGAACTGTATTGCAAATAGTGCACCAAATCAGAACTATTTTAAAAGCACGCTCTGGTATGTCTATAAATCATGAAAAGAGAAAAAAGCAGTGCAGATCTCTTGAGAATTTTCCTAACATCTCTTTACTGTCTTTCCCTTCTTGTCTCAGGCTCTATTTGCAGTGATTCAAGAAAAAAGCCCTGAAGAGCTGACATTTGTGCTTTGGTCCTTGACACTTAAGTAAAATACTTTAAAGTGTAGTTTGGGAGCTTTAGACTCCTTCCTTCCACTCGCTCTCTCAAACACTTTTGAAATGAAAAAAGTGCTAACGGATGTTGGTTTTCAGTTTTCTTCCCACTTAATCTGTTCTCTGGGGTGCTTGTGGAAAGCAGATCGTTTCAAGGCAGTGTTGCCAGCCCACTTGTAGGTTGTAAACCCAAGGGGTTCAGGACTGTGGCAAACACTGCCACTTTGTTCAGCTCTTTGAGGAAAGTCATCGAAGACCAGGGCAGTGTGAACAGCTATGTTACTGTGAGGGAAAAACGGGAGTGAAGAGTTAATGTGCAGGAATGCACAATAAATTTATTAGGGATTTTCTACTGCAGACTTGCCTATGAAACTAATAAAGATAGCACTTAGCACATATGCAGGGCTTTATTTTCAAAGATTCCTACAAACATTACCTAATTCCCTTCTGAAACAGCTGGGGGAGTGGTTGAAAATAATTCAAAGTGTTTGTGTTTCATATATGAGGAGGAAAAGCTTTTGAATCTATAAAAAAAATGACTGTTAGGCTACTTCTGTGTGGCTGTAGGATGAATGGGTAGCAGAGGCAGAAGCTTCCAGGCTCTCATTCAGCCTTTCAGTTTGTATCTGTGCTCCTCTGCCAGATCTAACTATGTGCACTGCACATAAAGTCAGAGCAAATAGAAAGCTGTGCTTGGTAATGTATTCAAGCACACAAACCAATCTTACTGGAAATAATTAATAATAATGGGCCAGACCATGATCTTGGTTATACTGACATAACTCCATCATAACCCTATTGACTGCACCATATACCTTTCCTAATTAGCATATTTTTTTGTGTCATCATAAAATAGCATGATACATTGTAAGGCTCAATAACTCGCATGCTGACAAAGTACTTTTTCAGCCCATTTCATGCATAGGGTTGTGGGTACCAAGTTTCAACATGTGCACACTAAAAAAAACATTTGGGAGGCTGCATCTCAGCAGGAGCTCTGGGGAATAGCCCTTGATCCTAAAAGCATTAAACAAGAAATACACAAGGCGTAATTAGGTGGAAGCAGCTCAAGTTTGTATTGAACATCCTGCAGCTCTATCAACCAAATTCTCTTGTCAGCGTTGGCTACTGTGACTGTCTAAGCTATTCACAACACAGGTCTTTACTGAAGTCAGCCACAGGTCTTATGGAAACAAGTGGTCCACAGTGCTGAGGTGCATCCAGCTGTCTTCTGCAGCCCAGTGTGACTTGGTGTCGTGGTTTAAACTGAACCAGACAACTCGTTCACTCACTTCCCCCCCTTCTTGCCCTCCCCCTACTCCCAGAGGGACGGAGAGGAGAGTCAAAAGGAATGCAACTCCCACGGGTTGAGGTAAGAACAGTTTAGTTACTAAGGTATAACACAAATCACTACTGCTACCACCAGTAATAATAATGATAAAGGAAATAACAAGGGAAGAGAATACAACATCTCACCACCAGCCAACCGATAACTTGCCCCTCCCCAGCCCAACTAAGCACTGACTGACACCTCCTCCAACCCTGCAGTCTCCCAGCCCTTCCGGCTAACTCCCAGTTACATCCTGGGCATGACATGCTGTGGTATGGAATACCTCTTTGGCTAGCTTGGGTCAGGTGTCCTGTCTCTGCTTCCTCCCGGCTTCCCCTCCTCCCTGGCAGAGCATGAGGCTCACAAAGTCCTTGGCCAAACCAAAACATCATTGTTATCAGCTCTGTTCCTGAGCCAAAAGTCAAAACACTGCGCTGCACCAGCTACCAAGGAGAAAAATGACTGCTGCTGCTGAAGCAGGACACTTGGGCTTCTCCCAGGGTGAAAGGATTTTTTGCTTATGATGATTCCTGAATTTCAACGCTAAACAGTTGTAGGCAGAAAGGCAAAGGTGTTCTGTCTGATCCTGGAATTAATGTTAACACTGAATCCACTTACATTTCCCAGGCAGAACCCAGAACCTTGTTCCCACTGATCTGTTTCTACAAAGAAAAATAACTTTCCATTGCAGAGTCAAAGAGTTCGTAGGTAAACACACACATACCCCGCAAAGGGTCATGAAGCTATTCAGAAGTGAAATGAGTAGTCCTGGGTGGGACAAGAAACGGATCCTGCTCTGTCAACATTTCTGAAGTGTCATTTTCAAGTGATATTTCTGAAAATAAGATAATACATCAATGTGATCTGCTTGGATCACATCTGCTTACATGCTTGTCTGTAGTCATTACATTTCCGTCAAAGATGTGAATAATGTAGACCTCAGAAGAAAAATCAGAACAGAATATTGTTCGTATTTTTCAACCAAATTCTGCTGTTTTCCTCAATTTCTTTCAGATCTGACTTCCCTATTGCTACTTGGAAGGTTTGTTCGGTTCATGTCATTACTAAGGACAGATGAGACAAAGTTGTACATGGATTTTTCTATTTGTAAATGAGCACTACAAAGGAGAAGATATGACATAAAATAACATCTCCGTCTTACAGTAAACAAACCAAGCAACTATACAATGAAGAGAGTGACAGGAGCACATTGTATCTGTCAAAATGAAATAGGATATCCATGTAGTAAAAAGTGCTGCTAAGAAAGCCTTTCAAGTGTTTAATGAGAGAAAACAGATCATTACAGCATGGATTTTATTTTTGGAAAGAACAATGCCTGCTGCTTTTGACAATGGCTCTTGGGTTGTTTGTAATCAATACATTATCCCATGGTTCTTTCAGGCCCTTTTGCAGCATGCTGTTGTGTCAGTACCTGCTTCGGAAAGAAGCTGAACTGATTTATCGATTAAGTTCTTTGTAGTGAAATCATCACCTATCAAACTCCAGCATCTAAAGGTCACCAGATAAATACTGTGCTGGGAGTCTTTGGCCTTGCCTGGGTCCTGTTTTCAGGAATGAAATGAGAAAAGAGGAGCAGTTCTTGATATAGGATCTGTGGAATTGCATTTTAGGACTAGTGTGAATGAGAAGAAAGCTGCAACCACTGGTAGAGGAGATACAAGACTAGAGTTAAATGTTTTTTTGGTGTGTATACTTGGATGGGCAGGAGCTGGACAGGTGTTTGAATTACTTCAATCTGAAGAGGGTGATAACCTTCTTATGTTCACAGTCTATCCACAAGCTGACAGTGCTATTACAGCAGGAGAGTGGTGTAGCTGGGAATGAATGCAGGTAAATAAAGTTTACCCACTTCTAATCTGGGCATCAAAGGATTTACCAGCACCTTCTCACTGAGGCCAGGAAACCAGGCTTTCACATGAGCTGTGCAGCCCAGCAGACCCCAGTGGTCAGCCTCATTGCCCAGCTCTGTGTCCAGCAACCTGCAGCCACTTCCAACTCATGCTGCAGACTGAAGGAGGCATTTTGCCACTTTGAAGGAAATTCTTCTTCCTTTAAACAAGATTATTTTGCGCCTTTCAGTTGGTTTTTTTGTGGCATGGAATACATCTTTAGCTAATACCCCTCATTATGGATTTCCTTAATTATTTGGTTTCCCAGCGGCTTAGTAATCTAATATGACTCTAGGGACAAATCCTTGCCTGAGATCACAGCCTAAATATCTAATGTTATATGGGATCCACAGATTAGCAGAACTAAATCCTAAATCCTTCGGGGCTAGAGAATGCCAGTGAAAATTGATGGGGAACTGCCAGTATATGGCTGAAACCACAGGGAACAGAAGTCAAATAATGGTGCATCTGGATGTGAGAATGCACTGTCTCACCCACCACTCCAGCCTTTCCCATTCCCAAGTCTTATTTGTTATTATAGGGTCACAGCGATTTGAAACGGGACAAAATCAGAGTGCTGGAGCATCGCCACAGGTCACTTATAGTGGTTGGAAAAGCACATTCATTGTCATACACAAAGCATTACTCCTGAGGGTGTGGGAGAGGGAAGGAAGAGGCTCTCTTTTGCTGTGCTATGTTGCTATTCTCTCCTGTTTTCTGGCTGCTGAAATACACCCATTATCTCAGGAACTGTTACTGTTATTTGTCTGATGCAGAGTAGTGAATCACATCACAGTCAAAGGGAGGGTACCAGGTTTTGATTGACTCCAAAACCAGACAGGCCCTATTATTCTTCTTTTTTCGTCTCTTATTCAAATGTGTCTGAATTGCTACAGATTTTAACATAAGGTTCCAAAAAATATGCAAATTTCTGTAGGATTTCAGGCTTCAGAGATTTTAAATTTGCAAAACCAGCTAGTAGGTTTCAACACCGCAACTGTAAATCTGGTCACTAAAATGTACCTTTTTTTCTCTAGATCAGTTCTAGTTATAGGTTTATTATCCTGGTTCCGGTAACTTTTCTATGATATGCAGTCTATTTTATTTTTATCACATCCCATTTGATAGTCTGGAAAAAAATATTGTTTATGGATTTAAAATTTGCATTGTAGTTCTGAATTTAGAGCTCTGTCACCTTGTGTGTATACGGAATAGTTGCAGACCTGCACTGTACGTGTATACGTGCTAATCCACTGCTTCCCTTGTCAAGAGGTTTGACATTTTAACCATACTGAGTGTTCATTTTAGTGGTCACTTGCATCCTTCCAACTCCCGGTAACAGAGATGCATTATCAGTGCAGTATGTGTGCAGCTTTGTCTCCTATAAGTTATTTTGCATTGGAATTATCATTATAGCAAAGCTAATATTTTTAGGACTATAATGAGGTGCAAAAGAATGGAAAAAATAGCCTCCCTCCCACTTTTGTTATTAGTGTAACTTTTCACAGCTCATTCTGGCAAACTTTGTGGTGGTCTTAAGATTTCCTCTAGAGCAAAAAGAGAATAAAACATTAGGCACATCAAACAGTATTACCCCAAAGTGTTACCCTTTCCTCTTGCGTTAAAGGCTTGCTGTTACTACTTGTTTTGAGAAAATACGAGTGTTCGGTTCTTCAAACCTAACGAGTACCAGCTGGGACACATTTCTGTTTATACAAAGGAGAGTAGATTTAACCTTTGTACAGTGGTGTTCACCCACATCATTCAGCCTTAGGGATACTCTGCTGAGTGGCAGGATCTTGCCAAGCTGTGCATTGCTTATTTCTGCCCCATTTGTCATTGCGGAGCAAGGATGTCTCAATAAACAACATCTGGAAAGTTACTCGAGAAGTTCCTTGTTAATCATTTATTGGTTATAGGCTGAAGAGCATTTGGTAAACAGGGACTGATGCCAATTACGTGGCAAGAATTTTGGTTTGCTCAGAAGATCTAAAGGATGCTGTGATCATTAAATTCTTTCAGTCTCTGCTCTGGGAAAATATTAACTTGAGAGAGGCAGAACTGTTAAGTGAGAAATTTCAACAATTGACAAACATATGTGGCAGCCTCTTCACAAACTTGTCTGCTGAATAAAATGTTTGCGCTTTTTATCATTGGTATTGAAAGCCTAGTCAGTAGAGTTGTTTGCTTAGTCTCCAGAGAACAATCAGTTCAGATCAGTTACTTTCAATTCTTATTTTGTACTCTGCACACCACCTCAGAAATGTTACTGATGCCTAACCAGAAGCATGGATAAGAATAAAAAATCTGGGTGACATTCCATGAAGGCTGTGCTCATACTGTGTTAGGAGCATTCCTCTTTAGCTTCCCATGATAATGACAGTAATATGTATTGTTTCTCATAGAAGAAAGTTATTGCTCTCTGAATCTTAATATTTCTCAGAATAAGCAATGATGCAAATGCTTTTCAACCATGTCATAGCAGCTACCTATGGCAGGGTGAACATCAGCTGGAAAGCTCTTGGCTCATTGTGACAAAATGGTTTCCTCTTAGGGTCTGTGCTAATCCGCTCCCTGCTGGGAGCTGTGTGTGGCAGAGAACTGATGTGCTGGAACCAGGGGCAAACATTTTCTTGCGTGACAACTGCCCATATTATTTCCAAAAGGAGAAAATACTCAGAAAATATAAACAAAGGTGCACAACTGCTGCAGCTTTGATAGAAGTACAGGCACCTGATAATGGAGAATTAATTTAAACTCTTTGAATCAGCAGATTTCCTAATGTGTGATTTTTAGCACAAGGAATGCTCTGTCTCCAGTGGCCTCTGAGGACTATTGTAATACAAATAATTACTCACTGAGAGTTAATTGATAACTTTCACCTTTTCGTAATCTTTGGCCTTTACTCTTCTAATTTATACCAGCATATAAATTAGAAATTTCTACCACTGATGGTCGTGGGCTTGCTTGTTGGTCTATGCTGAGCAAAGACAGAACACTTGATTACTGAGAACTGCTCTGCCCTCTCTTCTTCTTTCCTAAAACTAATTGGTGGGAAAATATCATCAAGGCCTGTAAGTGCATTGCTGGGCTTAATTGGAGTGGGGGGTGTTAGTGTTATGTTTATGAGTGCTCTGTAAGTCTTTGCTGTGGAACTATAATTTTTCATTCAAAACCAGTAAATTTTGTGTCTCTTTAAGATGAAATGAAGAATTGAACTCAGTGATTATTTAAATCTCTTCTCAGTCCTTTCTGTCTTTAGAAATTATACTTAACTGCATGTGGATGCTCCAAGGCTATATCTTAGGTCTCTAAATTACAGGAAGAGGAAAAGAGGGTGGCTAAAAACCAAGGACTTAAGATAGCCAATTTAGCATGGAGTTAGTCTAGCTTAATGCCCAAATAATGCAATTAGGGCTCTCTGCTCTCCAAACTTAAGCTATGGAGATATCTCATTTTTCTATAATTAGAATGAATTGAAGAGCTGTGTGACTTGCCTACATTTATGCAAAGTCATTTTTTTCTCTCTTCTATAATTAAGTGCACAGCTTAAGACACTGCCAATTGTTAAGAGCAGCTTTAGCTTACATGTTAGTGTTTCCCAAGATCACATGGACTTTGGTTTCAATTTGAAAGTATATAGTGAAGATAGGAAGGTGGTTTGGAAATCAAACATTATTTAGAAGTTTTAGTGAAATCAGAAACTCTGAGAAATTTGCACACAGGACTTTTTCTATGGATTTTTCAAACAAGGAAAGGACTTGAGGTACAACTGTAGTGATTCTCTGAGTTCCTGAATTTAGCAGCAATTCAGGAGCTGCCTCGGTAGGTCAGACTTTTCTAAAGTTGTAGCTCCATTCTAGCTGCTTTTATTATTGTTTTGGTTTGCTTTTGTAATCTCCCAGATAAATCATTTTGCAGTAAGTCTCCACATAACTGTTTTGGAAGAATGTTAAACAGACCTGCCAAATTTACATTGTAAGCACCAGAGTATGGTTTTAACAGTACCAGTTAATCATCAGCCTTTTCCTTACACTTCCACCAGCCTGGGATATTCAGAGGATTAGATACTGCTCCTGTGCACGTTACTCTTGAGTAAGTCATGAATTCATGGCATGTTTTGAGCCCAATGCACCCACACTCTGCATGTAAGGTGGCTGTGTTGAAGTGAGGGGGATTGTGTCTCTCTGGCCTCTGGATGCCCAGTGATGTGTTTCTGGGGTGGATGCAAAGAGGGGAACAGAGGGCTCTGCATCCTCTGCCTTTGGTGGAGTTTATGCTGCCTATGCAGTTAGCTGAAACAGTCCTGTCAGAGACTGCTTACAGTACTTTCAGGAGCAACTTGTTTGCTTTTGGAAAGGCCCAAAAGGCACCAAAAGGTACTTATTTGCAAAGCATTTCTAGGGAAAGGTTATAACAATTCTCCTATGTTTTCTTCCTTATTCAAGTCAGGATCTCCATCCCACAAAAACAAACAGACAGACTGACAAGTTGCCTGCATTCAGCATTTGGCAAAGCTTGATCAGTTGGCCAAATGTTGGTGGCTCTTTTCATAGATGACCTTGCAGGGGAGAGGGGATTTTAGTTATTTCAGTTGACTTAAGCTTTATTTTCAATTGTGGCTACATAGCTATGTAGCTATTTGCAGTAAATAACAAGATTTTCCGTAGGAAATGGAGACAAGATTTTGGTGGTTTTGATTGAAGTGTTGGCTGCTTATAATAATATTTTACTCTATTTGATTGTAGTTAGAAGTGTTCTGCTTGCACATGGAAAACACCCTTGACGGGCCCTGGTTAGAGCAGGCAGGAATTGCTTGTGTTTCACAGTCAGGCTGTATTTGAGCAAAAGCAGCTCAGTCATTCAGAAGAACCTTGCAGTGATGTGCAATGCAGGATGTGAGAACAGGGAAGGGTAGGCTGGTTGATAAAGAGGGGTGTGATAAGAGGTGCCTTGTGTTTCTGGCTGCAGCCAAGATAGATGACTAGACTTGTCTTGTATGTCTTTGCTTGTAAGTCCTCACTAGGCAATGACGTGCCCTATATGTCTCTGGAGGTACAAGGGAAAAAAACAAGAACCAGAATTCCCTTGACTATGTTCTTGCCATACAAGATGCAGTGTGTGTGTATATAAAGCTTTCTCAAGCCTCTGGTAGTGGCTTTTACAATGAAAAATCTTCACGTGAGGTGCAACTGAACAAGATGTGTGTGTCTGTGACACTGACCCAGCTGTCTGCCAGCCAGAGTGAGTCTACTGATTGAGATTTCACAGGTCTGCACAGCTTGCAACAGCTGCAAAATCACTTTATGCGGCCAGTGGGTGTTTGCTGCTAGAATTCAAGCTCCCTTTCCCTTCTCTCTTACCTAATAAAGGTGACCTGTATCTTTGCAGCGCTGAATATGGATGCCATATTGATAATCAAGGCTAGAGATTGTTGTTGCGAGGCTGCAAACAGAATAGGCTATTGCCTTGGGTGCAGATGTCCTCTGAGCCTGCTGCAGCTGGACAAGCTTCCTAAAGACTGAAGTCAGATCACTAAAATACCTGCTTTGATTCTGCCAATTCTGAATGTTTTCCTATTTTGTGGTTTAGGTTCTCTCTGTGTGCTGTCCTACCTCTGTCAGGAAAGGGAAGAATTACGTTGTCTGTATATGTGCAGCTTTTTCCATTGAATTCAAGGGAACTGTAGTAAATTGGACAAATTAAGAGTCTGTGAAAACACTTTCTGTGCAATAAGGCAGTAGCAATGATTTAGTCATCCCAGAGACCATAAACCTCCCCAGTATAACCACATTTGTCGTAATTCTAGTATCTCCAAAGCTGGGGATTCTGGAAACAGTTGCTGCCTTTCTTCATGGGGGACAGGAGGAATACTAAAGTCTCTCTTGTTTTTGAGTGCAAGGCACAGTCCCACTAACCAAATGTGTTGTCTGTGTGCCTAAACTTACCAGTAGCTTTCCAGTCCTTTTGTGTGGACAAGGTTACCTTGAGAAACTCACTGTGATCTGTGAGATTCCTAGTGTCTGAGACTGGTGGCTACGATCACAAGTGGCGGTGATGAAGGAAGGGATGGGAGGTTTTATTCTGTTCAGTTCTTCAAAGTCTGCCACAGACCTTAGGGTGATGAGGAACAGCCCACAGGCACAGACCATACTTCAGGTAACCTGAAGTCAATTCAAAGTAACTCCACTGAGCTGGAGTCAAGGGTGTTGTGGCATACTCATGTGGAAAGAGCTGAGAGAAGCATCTGTCTCATAAGCAGGAATCCAAATTTAAGTTTACCTCTGCACTTGTTTCTGGTAACGCAAGCCATTAGACGGAAAAGAGTCAGTTTCTCCATTATTCCCAGACAGATGTACCAGGTATGTTAGTGTTAGCATGTAGAAAAATAATATCTAGTATTGCTTTCCTATAAAAGAGAGTCAGTCATAGGAGTAAATGCAAGGAGATCATCATGCTCGGAGCGTGGTATTGTGTTTAACCAACATAGGCAGGTACTGGAGCTGTGAAATTGAAAAAGTCATGAATGCTTCCTACCTTATTCTTTCTAGACAGGTTTCGTGTACTTACTTAAAGGCTAAAAATCCCAAGGGACAGTGTTACCACCTTTATTACTTTCTTTCTAATGAGATTTTTCAGATTTGTGGCAAAGCCGTATCCCATAT
Organism: Pezoporus flaviventris; assembly: GCF_033815535.1. Classification (NCBI taxonomy): domain Eukaryota; kingdom Metazoa; phylum Chordata; class Aves; order Psittaciformes; family Psittacidae; genus Pezoporus; species Pezoporus flaviventris. Next base: position 42,606,516 of record NW_026892561.1, read on the forward strand.
TGCAAATGAGATACCAGCCTTTGCTGCATCAGTCAACTTGCCTTACAGTGAAGAAGCAGCTGTAACTCCTGCCATTCTGTATTTTCGCAGCTTTCTTTAATGTGTTTAAACCTTAACACAGAAATGCTGCCCTTTCTGAAGGGAAAAAATTCAGCCTCAATGAAACTGTTACATCAGTCAGGTCCTCAGTAAGAGGGAAGTTTGCTCAGAACTGTGTTTTAGATAAGACTTGGGACTAGACTAGGCATAATTTGCTTGCACACAAAAGCCCATTAAAAATAAGCAGGACTTACTCTTTTAAGTCAGTACTTGTATCAGACTACCCTTAAAAGCTTTAATTTGCTATTGCTCAATCTCTCAAATATTTATATATTAAACTACTTCACTTACAACTTCATAGAGTACAGTTTCACTCACCTGCAGCCTTTGGTTACCACTATTTTATTTTAAAGAATATTTAAGTTGCAAGTCAAGTGAAGCCAACTGGATCTAAATTCTACAAGATGCAGTAAAGTTACATGCGCACGATGACTGCTTAATATTCTTGGAGGTATTTAGCACAGGGTAGAATGGCAACTTGAAATACTTAGAGCCAGGAAAAACATACATTTGATAAGTCCAATTTTTCCCTTTCAGAGAACTGTGTATTTTAGCAATCAAAGGTGGCTTTTACAAAGCCAGACCGGGTCATTTATACATTAAATACATTTTGATTTTTGAAGTCCAATTTTGCATGGCAGATTTTCCAGTGGAATATCCAAATGGCCAGTGGTTTATTTTCCTTGTGACTCTGTGTTTCTCAAGTGTATATGCCCCCCACTCCAGGAAATCTTGCTGCATTAAAAAACCTATCATGGCTTTTACCTCCTGGCTTTTACCTCCTGGCATTATTCAAGACAACAGGATCAGTCTTGCAGTTTTCCAAGAGCCTCTTTGTCAGCCCTTTGCTGTCACCTGAATTACCCTGCTGCTGAAATTGTGAAAAATCAGTTGTCTAAGAGCTCAGTTACAGGGCTCTCAAAGGCAATGCTTCTCTCCCATGGTCTATGCGGACACTGCACAAGAAAAATGCCAGCCCAACAATACTGAATAAAGAACAAAAGTGGGAGGGCAGGAGAGTGAAAATACTGGAGGCAATAGAATTTTTCATTTTTTGTTGTATATGTCTCATGTGAAGTGGGCTGATGAAGATGTTGGAACACTGCCATGGTGCTTCCTGAGATCTTGCAGAAGTGATTTTGGGAATGAAGAGTTGTGGTTCTCCCCACAAGTTGTAAATGTGAACAAAGTAGGTTGTAACTCTTCCTCAGCCAGGAAAGATGTCTCTCCAGAAGTCTGTTATTACATCCGATGTTCCTTCTGTTCTCTGGCTTCCTTCACTGGCTCAAAGGCTGGCACCTCTACCACCCTGATCCAGCCAGCTGGGTCCACAGAGGACATCAGCGGCTTCTGGGGCTGTGCCTGTGAGGTCTGGGAGCTCCTGCTCCAGATTCCTCCGGGCTCCTCACACCTTGTACTGACTTGGAGGTACTGTTAGTGTAACAGGGTGGCAGTTAGAGGACTGCCTGGTTAATTGGTGCAGTAAATGCATGAGTAAGTCTTTTAGTGTCCATGAAATCAACAAAAATGCCACAAGAGGAACATTTGTTTTTAACAGATGCTTGGCTGGGGAGACATTTTGCATTGATCCAGGTCTATTGGACTGCTAGATCTTTTCCAGTGTAGTTACTGGTAATGAACTGGTGGTAAGCTGGTGTTAGTAGGGCTGAAAAGACTGCAGCCCTCTAATGTTAACTTCACCAACACAGAGAAAGGATTGACTCCAGCACCCATAAATATAGGAAGAGCATGATCAGAAAGCAATGTCTTGTTGCTTGGCATGCTGCTCTCAGAGACTTCATCTCTGCTTTTTCCAGCAAGGTCCAGTACAGAAGTTTTGTTAGAAGGTGTCACTCTGCAGTCCTCTGAGCTGGGAGGGGAATCTTTCACAGGAAAAAAGAAAAGTTATAAAAATAGAAAGATTCCATGACTGAAAGAAGAGCAGATAATTGCAATTTGTCTGTCTGAGCTTTTGTGAGCAGATATTGAATAGAAAATGGTTCATATAATTGTAATTTGGGGACCCTAGTTGCAGTTAAAGATTTATATTTTTTTTTGTCTGCAACCCTCCTGCTTTTTTCTATTTTAAAAGAGGGACTGTCACCAAGTGTCACCCTGAAGAATTGGACCCACTACAGTATTTTGTTACATATCAGAAAACAAAGTAGAAGGCTGGTACACTATTAAGCAACAGCAGCAGAGCTGCCACTCTCAACCTCATTATTCAAGCCTCTCTTTAGTTCAATTATACACCTCTACAGCTAAGGAAGATAGATGAAGGTCATTTGGGAGCTGTAAACCACAATGCATTGAATGCAGAACTATGTTCTTAAGCTGATTTACACCTTGTTCTCTAGTGTTGTACAGCATGGGGCTTCGATTGAAATGCAGAGGCAGTGATTGAAAAGCCTTTTTCCTCTTCTTAGCTCCACGTCCACTGCCTGTAATTATTACCTTGATTAGATGGTGAGAGACAACAGCTTCTGCTTTCCGTACCTGGGTGGTGACAAAACCCAAAATCTCAGGCTTGGGCAGAGAACCCACCGGGGATGCACAATGGTGTTTACATCTGAAATAAGTTAATTCTTGATTGTATGTATTGGTCCAGTGAGGAAGAAAAACTGTAATCGAGAGAAGCAATTTGCCTTTCCAGGAGAAACAAAGAACTGCCATCTTTTATTGATTTACCTCCCATCTATGTCACAGCTTGAGGAATGTTGTGTATATTGAAGAAAGTTACCTAAACAATGCAAATGCACACACACAAAAGAACCCTTTCATGCTATTGACAGGTGATTGTAGCCTTTACTCGTAGGGAACAGAGACATTTCTAAAACAACTTAGTTGGGAATATGCTGTTCAAAACCCTCTGGGATACACTCTTAAGGCAGTGAATCTGTGGGTACAAATGCTGACAAACATCTCCTTATCCAGCAGTGCCCGGTGTGTGGGGGAGTTTGGGTTCTCTGGTGTTAACTGCAAGTCAGCCTCACTGTCCCTAAACATTGTTCCAGAGTTTATACAAGGCAAACACCTTACTTTGCCTGTTAAAGTTAAATCGCACATTACTTAGTGCTTTGCTAAAGTCAGTGGAAGCAGATGTCAGCTCTGACTTAGATCTAACTAAATACCACCTTGTATTCCAGTGTTGTCTTGGAAATGTTTTGTCAGTCTAAGCTAAATTTAGAGGGGAAAAAAGCAATAGAAAACTAAGTGATTTGTATTTTTCCTGAAATGTGTTTTGCTGAGCATCCTGCATCTCTAGCAACGCATCTTTATTTAGAAACAAATTCTAATGATAATCATGTTTTTGTTCCTTTAACAGAAAGAACAGGAATTAGCACAGAGCTATATGTATTTTTGATGGAGAAATTAAGACTACTTTAGAAAGATTGTATTCTTATCCATAGACCAGAGTTTACTTCATCAGCATTTCCTCTCTGTCTGTAATAAGGTAGAACATTAGGTACCATGAATGGATTTTTATTTATGATGTCTCAGAACTTGCTTCAGGTGGAGATATTTTTTCTGATATATTTATTTAGTGGAAATAATCACAGAAGACTCCTTAAGGCATTGATATTGTATGAAAAAGTTTTCCTCTGAAATATTTAAAGTTTTTGTCATAGATACATATGTTTAATTTTCAGAATTAGTCCTCCGAAGTTAAACAACTACTTTCTAGTTTGTCCTTATCGGACCCTCATTTTAGTTCCAGAGTGTCCGTTCTTGGGTTCCCGGTGATTTCAATATTTTGGCACTGTAAAAAACCCTAATTCTGTCCACAGATGTGCACATGATGCCCACTAGCTTCACAGTACCCTCACCTGAGGGTCAGCATTCAGTCAGTGGAGTTTGCCTGAGATTTTATCATTTGTACCACCTGGTATCCTTAAGAAAAGAGTTTTCTGACTATGTGCATGTCAGGTTCTCCCTGCTGGGTTTGGCCTAGGAACAAACATGCAGCTCCCACTTCTAGCATGGCCCCATTGCCTTATTATCTCTAATTATATATGAATACAGACCTGCTGTTGCTAGGGTCAATGGCAGCACTAAAAAGGCTTGAGGTTGCTGAAAATTGGAATCTCTGAGTCCACTAGGGACAAATGTCATGATAGATACATTCAAAGACAATAAAATTATATATAATTATATATAATTTGCTACTAACTTAATTATAGATATCCTAAGTAAAGATCTACAATCTCCTTTTCTCACAGGAGAAATGCTGTTTTTGTCGATAAGGCTGCTGTATAAAAGTAAGCAGGACTTGGCCCTGATGAACACGACTGTGATTTGCAGACCTTATCTGAGATTTTGCATCGATTCTTTTCTGCACTGAAGATTTGTGCTGCGCTATTTGCAATCTCCTATCTTTCCATTAAAACAAATGTCTTTTTAAAGGGGAAAACAAGTCTCTCAGAGCTACTCCTTAACTTCAGTGTACTTTTGCCATGGAGATGCATGCTGGCTGTGCTTCCCAGTAATAATTTCAAATGGCATGTCCTGGAATTGTTAAAATGAAATTTCTTTCGTATTTATTCAAAGTTTTAAACACAACCTTTTAATAAAAAATTTGGGCAGCAATTCCCTCATGTAAATCTAGGATTGTTCCCTGGTAACTGTTGGTTTTGTTTGGTTGGTTTGTGTTTTTTTTTTTTCCCCACAAATATGTTGTCTTATTTACCCCCCTTGATTGTGATTTGCAGGGCTGCCTGGTAAACCAGGTAAGGGAATGACCTGATCAAAAACACCATCAAAAGGCACCAAAACCTGTGGCATTATGGCAGCTGTGGGAATTGTTCAGGGGTGAGAATGCTTGTTGAAGGATGAAGAAGAAAGCTGGTTAGGCCAGTACAGTTGCTGACATTTTTTAACTTCAAACTATGTATCAGCTGACTCAAATGCCAGACCAGGTATTGGCATAGCCACTCTAATTGTGAGGGTGGAAACTACCCACATGTTGCAGGCTGATAATCACTGTTTTTCTTTCATGCTGTTCTCCCCTTCCCCCAGTGATTAGTAATTGTACTCATGAGGCAAAATTAATAGCTTTGAATAATTCTGGCTTTTTCATTCTTTCCTTCTTCTGGCAGTGATTTAAAAACTACCATACATCCTATTTGGATCAAAATACTGCTCAGAGTTTGCACTTGCATACTGCAAACGTTCTTGGAAAGGGTAAGGCATACCTGTCCTCCAAAAAGAGAGGAGCAGAAAGGAGAAGTAGTCACTTTGGGGTGCATGTTCTATATCCTGTGTGTACAAATACCCTGCAGAGAGCATTTCTGGGGAAGCAGGTCCACTTCATGAGTTGGCTCCTAGATCAGGTCTTTCCTTAACAGGAGCTTTGTAAACCCCAAGATATTGCTCTATCTCAGATGCTGCCATTCACATTTATTCTCTTAAAAGTAATTGCTGGTTTTATTTGCCAGGTAAGATGACAAATAAGATGTCAGACCTTAATTTTCAGGGGTTGGGAATATGTGGTGTCATAAAGATTTCTACCAGTTCTGCAAACCAGAGATGGATTAAGACTTTTGTTTCCTGCCTTTTTTACACACCACAAATCCCAACAATGTCAGCTCCAGAAATTGCTGCAAGCCTTGTAGAGAAGGCACTGTGTGCACTGCATAACTGGCAAGTGATGCTTTCTAGAAAACATGCTGGTCCATCAGCACCGTATGCTGATCACTGTAATGCTTTGACCTTCCTTCTACACCTCTCTTAGAAGTGCAGTGCAGACAGGGCAAATTCCATGACCTCTCTTCTGCTCTGTCTTTTCCTTCTGTAAAAATCCTTGGGGTTTCTGTGTTGAAAAGAAACCAAAGACTGAAATCACCCTGTTCATCAGAACACATGGCAGGGAGGAGAACTTTTTGCGCTTGCACATTTGCACTATGGAAACGCTGTGCATGCCAAGAAGGAATACCTACTAGCCCTTAGCTGGAACCTCCCAAGTAGAGGATATGACAGTATCAGCTAATTCCAAGCATTACTGGAAATAAAAATCTCATGCAAGTGTGTAAGTGCTTAAACAGAATAGATAGGGTTTTATTTCATTTCTTTAAATGGAATAATCTTCTTCAGGAGCAAGATCTGATAGCTTTATACAAAATCATAATAAAGTACTCAAGCAGGTTATCCAGGTGGACTCTCAATTAGTTAAGACATCTTGACCTATGAATCTGAATAAAAGGTGCTGAGCTTATTGGCGTGACCTTTCTAATAAGCATGAAACTGCCATGTGTAGAAGAGTTACTGAAATAGCCATAATGTAGGGCAGTAATTCTGAAAGAAATTTACACCTTCTCAATTTTCTTCTTTGTTCCCTGTATGCTACAAGAGGGTTTCTGAGCTTTGTTTAATGATCCCAGCTGTTCTGAAGGAATTCAGAAACTCAGATGCAGATGGGCTTGAACTGAGGCATGTATCATAAACAAAGGGTGGCCCTGTGTATCTATATCATTTCTTAATCAAACTGACTGTAAGGCATTTTATGAGCATATGCATTGAAATGCAGTGCCTTTTAGGCACTAAAAAAGCAGTGAATGAGCCCCATTAGTGAGACAGAATATATTATTAACCAAAGACATCAATGTAAACTTCTTCTGTAATCAAAATGACAAGAAGATAAGCTGAAAGGTCCTGCCTTTCTTAGTCTTCTCCAGTTTCATCCAAGAGATTTGTATGCACTGTATTGTTTGGTTCTCCATTTATTTTTCTTGGAATGTGCTAAGCTAATCTTTCCAAGGCCTCAGTCTGTTCTCAAACAGCTATTCTGTGCTAGTGAAGATCTGTTAATTTGACCGTGTATGCCTACTTGCATGTATCTTCATTCAAAACAGAGCTTACTCTGGTGCTACCTGGTGCTATCTCATTTTTTATAGAGGCAGACTTAGAATTGTACTTTCTCTGGTTTTTGGACTTTTGCTGTCCTACCTAGAGCCAGATATCTTACAAATGATAGACTTCTCTGACAAAGATTTATTAAATGTCTTTTTGTAAAACTGGAATAACCTTGAGTTAGGTTTTTTCCCATGCGTCCTGGCCCCAGTTCCTGTTTTCTCTTTGTGCCAATCATTCAAGTCTAAGCATAAAAACATGTGATTCTTCCCCAAGTAACCAAGGGCCTTGATAGCAGGCCCCTGCTTTATCCTGTATGTCCTCTGACACCATAAACTACACCATCTTCTGCTCAGTGCTATAGCCTTTGTGTGGGAATGAAGCTTTCTTAGCCTATTATTCAGGGATTACACTGCTGTCGTAAGAGATGCGAGACCTTGGCTTAACATTCAAGTCCTGCAAGTCCTCTAACTACTCACTTGCTGTACAAAGTACAGATGGCAGCGATACTACCTCTCCTGACAGTGTTTGTTTTTAAAACACAGACATTACAGACATGTTTTGTGAATGCTTTGTTCCTTAGACCTGCTTTGAATGTGGCTAGTGGAAGGGACACCTTCTAGAGGTCTGACATGCTGCTCTCTCTGCCTTTGGATCTTGATTAGACTTTGTACAGGGGTATGTACTTAACTGTTCAGGTTGTGTTGCAGAAGCAAAACTGCGGACTGTGATGTGACTTTCGGGTGAAATAAAGAAGTATGTACATCATTTAGATGTTCCTGTGCTGAGGTGCTGGGTGAGATATTTGGAAAAATGCAGATGGAAGGGACCTCTGGGGCTCATCTAGTCCAACCCTGTGTACAAAGCAGGGCTAACATCAGAGGGCTCTGAGGTTAAGTCCTTAGAGCTCGCAGATCGTTCTATCAATTTCCACAGTCTTTGGTGGACCTTTAGTTTAAGCAGCTGGGGGGTCCAGGCCAGCTGCCAATTGGGACCATCATCTTACCTACACACCAGAAAATAGATGGAGCGGGGTATTAACAACTATGTAGGATGAGCTCTATGTAACACAGAAAAGGAAGGATCCTTACTGAGATACATGGGACCACAGAATTGCAGCAGCATGTGATATGGATGGTTTTAATAAAGTCATATATTTTGAGGCCAGAGGGGACCATTATTGTCATCTGCTCTGACCTTCTTCATGATGATAAGGGGCCACTGAATAGTTCTAATGCTGGAATAAAAGAGTCTGCCTGGCACTGCTTTTCTAAAACGGTTTCTAACTATTACAACATTTTCCCGAGTTATTCTCTAATCCTAAATTACTCTTTTTCATATAAGGCTGCCTGTCAATCTCCCGTTCTTGACAGCCTCGTCCCCACCTTCCAGTGTCTTAGGTGCCTTTCCTCTGCTGTCAAACTCAGGCTAATTCATTTTCAGTTCCCTTAGGAGTCCTGTCTGAGCATGGAAAGATCTGGACTTTTGCTATTTCATTAGCCCTCATTATTTTTCAGTTAATGGTTAGCTGGCAGCATTGGTTTTGATTTTTTGTAATAGAAATGAAGTAGGTTTGTATTTCATAGTCATTCCTCATCAGTCTCGGGGAGAAAAATCTATCTGTCTACAAAGATATTACAGTCTCCCTGAACGCAGGCTTTCTAGTCACATGCATCACTTTCAGTTATGCACAGTTTTAGTGGGAAAAGTATATGAAGTTAGAGTTCATACAGCTGTTCACGAGTGCTAGCAAATCCAGCCACAGATGCTCCCTTGCTGCCTTTGTTACCTTAATTTTATCAAAATGCTGAAAGGGAAGCTACTGGCAAAGGCAGAGAAACAGCACTTAGTTTTCTCACAGTATCGTATGCTCTCTTATACTTTAAAGATATAACAGAGCTTTTTGGAGTAACGTGATTAATTTTGCTACTCTGGAATAGAGCACAGAGAGTTATCAGCTTCAAAGTTTCATTGCTCAATCTGGCTTTGCAGTCAGCCAATGCTGAGCTGCAATTTTCAAGTAGGGGAGGGGGAGTAACATACTTCCCTGATTACCTTTTACTGGGGTTATTAATTAATCAAGCACAAGTTTGTTAAAATGACTGACTCAAGAGCAATCGTACCAGGTTTTTTGTTTAAGAAGGATAAGAGAGTTATAAAAAATGTAACAGTAGCACGTGGAAATATTTTCCTGAAGACAGCAAATTCACATGAAAGCAAAGATTTTAAATATTCGGGTCATTAGCCTGAAGTTTTTGAAATGAATTAGGGGTCTTGCATCCCCACGTTTTCTCAGCAGCTTTGTTAAGATCAGCTCACATAAAGTTCATCAGAAAATCAGCTAAGTATATCTTAATTCAGAGCAGACTGTGTGGGCCTGTTGAATTTACCTGGATAAAATTATGCTTGCAGGGTGACTTGCAGTTGCTGATCCAGTGAGGAACAGGGCTTTGGAGTCTGAGATTTGGTGAGCCACTAGTAATAGCTGCTGTCTTGAGAAGCAATTGCATATGAGCAGCTCCACTTGGATCAAGGTGATTGGCACTTGTGATCATTTTATCAATAAACTGAGCGATTACCTGTAAAAAAAAATACATTTTGCTCTCTTCCATCCTGGCCTGTCTCAGAATTTATATGAACTCTGTTTTTTATTCATTCTGTTATCATCTGTCAGTCTACCACTGACAAACCATCTTCTCCATAACTGAGTTTACATGGAGCATAAGCCCTATGCAATTAACATTAGTTATAATTATGCATCAGTGCTCAGGGGGGAAATGCCAAAAAATTTATACTTAATGGAAAAAGGAGGAGATTGAGAAAGGATTACAAGAAGTAGAGTTTGGTAATGCAGTTAGTGGCATAAAAGAGTTACCCAGAATTAGCAGCTGGATCAGCATTTGCTTTCCTGTTTTTCCCAGAAATGGTTCTGCTAATAAAACAAACACAGATGTGGAATGGTTTTATAGCTCATCCTTAAGTATCCTCATGCAGTGTCTGAAACCTAATCATTACAATGTTTTGCATGGAAGCCAGAAAGTGAGCAAGTCATTATGTTGCTATGTGTTGACATGGTTCCTCAGTATCTTCTCCTGAAATAAATACAGTCTCTCTGTAGATTTGCTATAATTGGATTCTACTGCACCATAATATGTAAATCATAAACTCCAATTACCAGTGCATAAAAATAGAAAATCATGTAAGCATCTTAGGAAAAAATGTATAACAACCAAGAATGTTTAGGATAAACCAAAATACATATTTTTACAGTCATTACAACATATCTTTTTTTACAATCATTGTCACAACCCTGATCTAGTTTTGTTTGGCTGTTCAGTTGTTTGTTTGTTTTTTTTTTTTTCCCCAAATGATTTTACAGCTCTTGGTTAACCAACCAAGTGTGTTATCCAAGCAACTGTGTCAGTTAGCTATATTTGACACACCTTGTATCATACTGCTGACTGGAGGTGCATTGGCTCTTTGTCTGTAACATTTTGACCATAAAATACCTATCTTTAACAAAAAAATGAGAGTTTTTTAATTTGTTGTGTTTTAAATTGCACTTAATGCCAATCAGATTATAATATGTGTGTAGATTATAATCTGAGTGTTGATCTTGCCTGTTGCTATTCCTGTGTAGTCTGTAAGAATTGACCTCAGCAGTTTCTAAGTCTTGCTTTTTAATGATTTGAAAGTGAGGACGGCTAATGCAGCACCTCCTGAAAGTTAAGTCAGTACAGTGAGACAGGTCCCCAAGAAGACACTCATGCTTATTTTTCCAGAGGTGATATTCCACTGGTGGATTCAGAACATGGTGAGGAAGGAACCACAATAAGAAATAAGGAGTCTGGTTTTCCTTGATATGGCTATTTCATAGCCCTGAAGTGCTGGTTTCACCACTGCACATCCTGCGGTGTCTTGGCAGACCTCTGCTTATGCCAGTGAAAAGGCAGTTGTCTCATGGACCTTTAGCAAGGAGCAGATGGGAACAAAACCTGCAGCAGCTGTACTGGATCAAATGATGGAGCCTCATGCACAGGACATGATATTTGACTTGCTGACGTAATCTGTCATACAGTTGTTTAGAGGCAGCCAGCAGGAAAATGGGAGACGGGTGAGTTCATCAGTGCCTGCTGAGTTAACAGAACAAAGGAAGCAGTCTCTGCTTCTTCCCTCTTCTATTTTCTTTTGTCACTGAAGCTCACTTGAATTGGTTCCTTAAATAAGGAAGACCAAACCTAAATTCTGCTTTTGTTTTTTACACCACCTTGACTCTCTTTGTTTTCCTCATGCTTTTGTGTTCCAAACTGTTCCTGTAGCCTAAAGCTAGCTACTGGTAGAATCATGATTCACATTTACATTGCGCTGACACCGTGTCAACATGCAGGGTTCAAACAAATGGGCTGTTAGAACATGTCTTAAGGTGAGCTTTGCAACTAGTGTCTGTCACCGTGTCTCAGAGAGATCGTTCCATTACTGTCAAAATGCATTTACTTTACTGATGTAAGTAACATCACCACTCATTATCACTAAGCCTTCTGTGGTATAGATTATTCTACATGGAAGTATCTCAGAAAGTTGCAATTTATTTTCTCACCTGTCTAAAGGATTTCAATAGCAAAGAGATCAGGAGGAAATGTGAATTTCTTCTAGCTGCTATTTAATTCTAAACTTGCTATTTTTATCTTAATGAAATTTAATGTTATGACAAAGAAATCTAGTATTCTCTTGCTATAGAAAACATATCAATTCAGCTATTGTTCTTTGTTCACATTATACTCAGTGTATGGATCCAAGAAAGTATTGAGGCAGAAACTTTCAAAGATACCTTGAAAATGTAATTGCTTAATTTTTGTTGAATTCTAGTGTGATATTGGTGTCTGGTTCTTAAAGACTCTCTGAAGCCTATGAGCACAAACAAACCTGTATTCCATTCAGTGTAATGCAAGTTCAAATAAATTTATCAAGCTACCGTATTTATCCATTATTCGTTAATGTTAGATGGTACTGAAGTTTGCACTTTGGGGTGATCAACTGCGATACCTTAAAAAAGAAACAACCAACAGGCCTTGCATCCTCGGTAAGAAATGAGGTCAGAAAAGCTTGCTTAAAAACACTACTGATTTCAAGATGCTTTTGTACTAAAGTGAAAGAATGAAAAGCCCACAGCTACCTTCAGCAGGGTTTACAGAAATGTTTAAAGAGGAATGGTTTTATTTTCAAGAATTGCATATCCAGGGAAAGGCCTTTTATGCTAAAAAAAAATATAAAAATAAAAATAAAAATGGTTGTGCAATGCTGGAAAAATCCCACCACTGTTCTCCAGCTAGACCTAAGCCTATAATACAATGGGATCCTATCATGATTTTTCATTCACTGAGCCCACTGTATTTCTTCTTGACACAGCAATTACTACTTAATCTCATTAGGATAGATGGTAATGCAGCCTAGTTGTAAAATATCCCTTTGTATTTTTTCTTATTTTGTTTTGAATATATTGCCTTGATTTTTATCACATTTATGTGCACATTAAAGCACAATTATTCATTGTTAAAGCCAATCTGCAATCAATGTCATTTTCTATATTTTGTTTACCCAGATTAGGGGTTTGATCCTGCTCATTCACTTCAATCAGAGCTTGATTTGACCTCTCCCCCCTCTCCCCTGGATCTCCATTTTACAAAGAAGCAGTTTGTCCTTGGCCCTGGCCTTGGTGCACAATGAAAACAGCCCGCGATATAGACTTTTACATCTTCTGAGGAAAGACCGGTGATGTTTACCTATGCAGTTGCTGGGGCAGGGCAAGGCATCACCCCTTCAAGTCTCCCTGGTCTCCAGCAAAGGATAGCTGGAGGACAGGGGCTGGAAAAGGGTGGAAGAGTGGGAAGGAGAATGGCAGAAAACTGCTAACAAATGCATTAGAAAGCCATGGCATCCCAGGACAAAGGCTGGACTGGCTTTTGCTCTTCTGAGAGTCTGAGGAACTGCAGGGCTCCTCTGAGCTGTTCTCTTTCACTCAGTGAAGAATGCATGGCTAAAAGGGCGCAAGACTGGTGAGCTCTCAGGACAGAGGACTGTGCGTATGGGGATATTCAGTTAATGAAGAGAACTCGATGAAGGAAAACTAAATGTTCTCACTGCTTCAAGGTGCAGTCTAGAAGAAAGAGCAAAAGAAGTCCTTTCTGACTTGCAAATATGTCTCTGCTTCAGAGTGGTTTCAGTTTCAAGCAACCTCCTGTGTGTTCACTAGAAACCTTCCTCTCTTCAATTGATGGGATATTTGTGCTCTCCACCCTTTCCTGTGACTTTACCACTTGTCATATATCCCCTTCCTTAAGTTAGGAATAAGTATGTTTTCCCCCTATGAGCTGCATTCCTGTTCTGATGAACTTAATGTAATATTAAGCAAAGAAAGAAATATATTTTCCTATCTCTCTAACTTGACTCAGGCTATCAGTTACCCTGGAGTAAAGTGGAGATTAATCTGCCTCATGTGTACTTGCTGTATTTAACAATAACAGTCCACTTGTCTTATCAGTCTCCCTGGGGAAGTTTTGATCACAGAACTGAAGGAAGAATAAGGCTGTGTTGACTCTTCCTGAGGATCTTGACGTTTGGCAGAGTGTTTACCTTGCTGGTTCTGTTCCAAAGCATTACAAAGCACCCTGGTTGACTGTGCAAGAGAGAGGGAAGGCAAGTAGGAGAAAGCCCCTGTTAGGGAGTTCTAGGGCAAAAACCTGCAGTGGCCATTTAATAGGGAGCAGTTGCATGTGCAAAGCAGGGTTATCCCTAAGACAGTGGGCCCTGCCTGTCACAGGCACCATGCTAACTCAATCACCATAACTAGGCTGTGATTTTTTTCATTAACAAAAATATGTTACTTTTACTGCTCTTGTTTTATTCTAGACTGTTTTCTGGCAGGTGAGATCATATCCTTCATATCCTCCCACCATGTATTTCAGTGTGAGGAATATCCAGTTAGTTTGGCTCTTGCCAATCTGTCCGTACCAAAAGGAATGCTCTTTGGGTGATCTGAAAGATCAGGATCATCTCCATCTTTAAATCCTACCTCAAGAAACCTCTGTAATGTGCTGTGCACAAGAGATCAGATAGTTAACCTCTGTGTAGATTAGTGGCACCTGGGATAGAACACATTTCTTAGAGAGTTTTTGTTTAATGAATGATAGTGAGAAGTGTCCTGGAGTATTACAACTGTTAATGTTGCACTTCCTCTACCACTGCCTTAATTTAATTTCCTTTAAAAATACATTTTGAACATTTCTAGGCATTGAAAATGTCTGATTGTAAGTATATGGAGTGTAGAGCATTATGGGACCCTAATTTCAATCTGTACCTTGTAATATTATTTCACATAAATAATGATTAATAACATTTGGAAAGGAAGAGAATGTTCTCAACCTCAGATGTATGACCAGATACCTGGCCTGTCTGTCAGATGTTACTGTGATTTTGCACACATAAATGGAAACTATGCCCCCCTCCCCACTCCTCTTCTGTACCAATTCTGTGGTCAGGGTAATCTCCTTTCCATGTAACCTGTGGAGAAGCATGCACCATGCCCTGTTTGGGAAGGGAGGAGTACAGTGCAGACCTGCCAGGCTCCTGGGTCTCATAGGACCCAAATCTCATAAGAAGAAGCAGAAGAAGGTGACCAGCAGAGAATTATGTGTGTTCCTTCGGCACTTCCATGGATGTACCCTTTTATGATAACTCAAATCAAAGAAGCTGCTTGTACCAGTTTGCAAATCTTTTATTCAGGGGGATGATAAAGATAAAGGATACTTGAAAAAAAAAAAAAAAGAATATATCATTGTTCATACTCATTTATTGCCTGACAGGAGATTTCTGGTACTTTTTGTTAATTAATCCTTACCTTAAAATTCAACATTACAAATGCATTATTTTAATTTCAAGCTATAGCTGTTTTGCCAAGTTTTACTTCCCCCCCCCCCCCCCATTGATTTTATTCCTGTCTCAAACCTCTGTCATTCTGTAATAGAATAAAAATGGGTTAAATCAAGCACTTTATCCAATCAATAACTCTTCATACTTGACCAAGAATCTCTGTGCCAGAAATAACATTCCACAGTCTGGAAGCGATAAGGATGAAAAGGTCCATTACAACATATTAATCATTGGTCTTTCATTTGTCTTTAGGCAGGACAAGTTCCATTGCTGTTTATTCTGTGACTCGTGATGAGTATCTTTGAAGCTTGCTTTAAAACAGCAGTGACCTTATGCTCTACTAGCTTTCTTTGACTTTTTAAGCTGCTTTGCCAAAATATATGCCCGCTGGTATGCGTAATTCACGTGTGCAGTTCCTAGATCTGAACACAGAACTGACTGAAAGTCTGCCAAAGGAAGGGAGGTTGATAGTTATACTATGTCTGACCTGAAAGAACAGATGTGGAAAGTGTGGTGAAATCAGGTTCACAACTGTGCATGGAAATATTCAAGTGGTAGATATTGCCCCTGCAGTGGTAGAAGTCAGGAGGTAGCTCTGGGCCTGAGTAAGAAGGCTGCTAAAATCCATCTTCTACTTGTTTCAGGAGAAAGGAAATAGGCAGAAAGGATTAGAGATCTAGGGGTGGTGAGAGCTCATCAAAGAAACATCATCCAGCTGGTTCTGTATCAGACAGGAGAAATAAAACTCGTGCTTGATTTGGAGCAGGGAAGTGGATGCTATGAAAGGAAATGACAAACAGTAAAAGAAAATACTTTCAAGATGAATGTTCATCTCCTACCGTGCTACTTAGAACTCTTTGTGTCATGTCTATGCTAACTAGGACCTGCAGAATTAGGTATTTATATAATATACATTAATGTAATTTGCAGTGGTCAGTTTGATTCTCTCAGACACTGGTGTAGCTTTCTCAGCATGGGAACAGATCTAGGAAAGTGCTTCAGAACGGCTGCAATGCCTTGGGCTCTCTGACAATTGATTGGGAATTTATGGTGCTATTTCAGACTGGGCTCTAAACCATGCAATATGTTGAGCATAGCTGTTTAAACCAGCCAGCAGAAAATGGGAGAGAAGTGAGTATTTAGTAATTTCCTTCAGCTGTACAGAGGTTCTGTGCAATGTATTATCCAGAGCTTGGAAACATCTCCTGAAAGTGAGAGTTTCTTCTCAGATAACCAAGCAGGGCACTCTCGCTGTTTGTTGTCTTCCAAAAAAATCCACCAAGTGAAAGAGGAAAAGTGATGCTTCTCATTCTTTAGTAGTTTAAAGAGACTAACCATGGAATCATAGAATAGTTAGGGTTGAAAAGGAAAATAAGATTAGTTCCACCCCCCCCTGCCATGGGCAGGGACACCACACACTAAACCATGTCACCCAAGAGTCTATCCAGCCTGGCCTTAAACAGTGCCAGGGATGGAGCATTCACAGCTTCCTTGGGCAACCCATTCCAGTGCCTCACCACCCTCACAGTAAATAACTTCCTCCTTATATCTAACCTAAACTTCCTGTTAAAGTTTGAATCCATTATGCCTTGTCCTATCACTACAGTCCCTAATGAAGAGTCCCTCAGACTTCCTTGTGGAGGAAGGTATGGTATCATGAAGAAAAGAAATCGAGGTTGCTGGTATCAGGGATACAGGCTAGACAAGGGACTGCAGCAGTGATCTGGTGTGGATTATACAGAGTGGGATCCCTGCTCTCTGGATTTTCCCAGTGTCTCTGATTCAGTGATGCTTTTCCCTCCCCATTCTTTGCTCTTAAATTCATTTTTACAGGGAAGGGTGAGCAGTCCCATTACTTGTCCCATCCCAATCGTGAGTTTGGGATACTTCCAAAAGTATAACTATGGCCCTGGGAGAAGGAGAGGGTTAGGAATTTCCTAGTAGAAGGCAGGTATGGCTTGGAATCCCCTCATCCAAAAGGAAATGTGCAGTTGAAGCAAGGCTGCATAAGAGGCACTTCCTGTCCACGTGTCCTCAAAGTAACTACCATCAAGTCTAAATTATATTAAAACAAATGTTTTCAGGACAGAAATTTTGGCATCACTTGAATTGGAATTTTGGTACTCGAACCTGAAGTCCTTTATTCAGTAGGTGGCTTGTGATCACTGCAAAGTTAATGTGTTTTGCAACTGAAATTGTGTCTTTAGAAAGAATGAAGTTTTGCTGCTCATGCTAAGTGGTGAATTTGGCCCACATTTATTTTTAAGCATGCAGATCCTGGCCCCTTACTTCAGATGTTCATTCTCTCCCTCTTTCCTCATCAAAAATAGTTACACTTAAAATAGCTTACCCTCTACTTCCTGTAAGCAGTACTTACAAAGTAGGTAAAATTGAAAATTACATGGTGCGTAACTGAGATCAATAATTAGAGCTACTTTACATAATCTCAGACTAAGTGCATGACTGTTGGGTGTTTCTCATTAGAAGGTTGTGGAATGTTCTTGCTTTCTTTTGCTTTATGTTACCTGTTTCTTGGCTTGCTGAAATAAGCCTGCACACGCTTGTTGCAATAATATTTATTTCTGTGTATTCTGCCATTTCCCCATTGATATAGATCCACATTTCTTGTCTATTTAATTAACCAGAAGTTTTGCAATGACTTATGCAGCACTCGGAATCCAAGTTGGAAGTATTTTTAAGGGTTTGCTATTTTAAAATGGTATGGATTTTTTGTTTTTAAAGCCAGCATTCTTGATATTGAATCACATGTTATGAAATGGAGATACATAATATGGTGGCACTTCTATTATTTGTGACAGATCAATTCTTTATGGAAGGTTATGGCAAAAAATGCAAAACAGGCTGCCACAAGAGGTTACAGCAGAGAGAGATCACAGGTGACATTGGTTTCTGTAGAAACTACCAGCAGATAAAACCAAATAAATTAGAATCATAGAATCGATTAGCAGGAGATTAGTAGGAGAATGTTTTTCTTTTGGTGTTGCTGGCAGAGGAGCAGATGTTATTTACATGTAATTTTACAGATAAAGGAACACACAGAAAAACGTAATCAGAAAATATTTTAGGCTCTAGATCATGTCCAAGCTCTTTTGTAATCCTTAGGAGGAAAACAAGTAGCAATATTTTCAGTTTTAAATAGTGACTTATTAAAACATTCATGCCTCAATCTTCCATGCTTCTTGAACTAAGCAGAATCTTTAAGGAGCCCTCATCTCTCCCAGACCAAGTCTGTATGTGGAGTACAGTGCTGATCAAACGTGGAAAAGTTAGAGATTCTGTCTCTTAAAAGTTAATCCCCTCCCTTATCCATCAGTCAGCCTCACACAGTAACAAACCTGTAAATTCTTACCCATAAGCGGTCTGGGTCTGTCCATGCCTGCCAGGCTCATGGTACAGCATTGTCTTCACCGAGGCATGGGGTTGGTATGTGCTTTTCTTGACTGGGAAAGGAGAAAGTGAGGAAAGGGAAAGCAAGTCCAAGACAAGGAGGTGAGTTGGGAACAGTGATGCTGCTGGGAGGAACAGTATTTGCAGGGTGATCCCCCCAAGTTCTGCAGCCCCAGAGCAGTTCCCAACCTTGTCACTGTCGTGCTTTTCCTGAAGACTGTGTGCAGTGGCTGGCTGGGGAGTGCCATGCCTGCAGCTTTTATACAATAGCAGTGACTGTCCATTGTTGTGGAGGATGACAATCAACAATTTCTCCTCCACATTACTTTTGATTATCAGTTTTCCTATGAAGGGGTCCAGGTTTTGTGAATCATGTTTCTTCACACATAGTGAAACAGATATCAAATTGACCTAAAGGTTATTTCCTCTAAATTTCCTTTGGGTTCTGTTTTCTTCAGCTAGCTGAAAACAGGTTATTTCAAATGAAATTAGCCTACCATACATCTTTCACTTCCTTTCCTGCCACATGCTCTTTATTTCCATGCCAGTGGTCTTCAGTTTTTTAAAATATACTTATTCTAAGATAGAGGAATTTTTGTAAATCCTAAACTGACCACCACAAGAGTGTAAATTCAAGATCACATTACTGAAGAGTCTTTCCTGGGATGGCTTGCACCAGGGGTTGCACCCCACACCTAAGAAGTATCTTTGCTGTATTTCTTCTGGTTTGGGGTGAATAATCATTTTTAGGAGATCTGTGTGGGGTACGTTTGTCACTGTCAAATTTTCATGATCTTCCTGAAGTAATTCAGAAGGAAGTGATTGAATTTTGTCATACATCTTTTAAATGAGCCAGCTGTCCATGAGTTAAGTGAAGATATTACAGCTGTTGCTTTATAAGTCGTAAGTGCTTGGTTTTCATCAAAGCCTTAAATGTTAGCCTATTCCAAGAGGTCAACCTTTATATTAGGTATCATTTATCCAGGATTAACACAAAATTAAGTTTTAATTGTACAGTCTGATGGAAAGTTGGATTTGTTTAAAAGAGGTAATAAAAGGAAATTTATGTGTTTAGTTCAATAGCAGAGTGGGATTGGGTGACTAGAGAACACTTAATGTTTTTTGAGGAAAAGTAAGGAGGTGAAGGCAGAGAGGGCAGACAGGCACTCTGCTCACTGATAACCTTCCCAGCCTGTGGAATTGTGCTGGGGTCTCCTGCTTGACTGTTGGAGAATGACACTGCCATACGTTTTCATTTAAGCCAAACCTCACAGAGATTAAAGCCATTTAGCGAAAGGCCAGCTAGCCAGCCTCTCTTATATTTTTATTCAGGGGGAAAGCTTACTCTTCACTTGTGTTCTCAGCAATTTGAGGCTTGACTGAGATTGAGTTTGACAGTAAAGGAGATAAAACTTATCATTTGGTGTCATGATTCAGTATATACCCCAGAAGATAAATGAGTCATTTCAGAGGTTGATAAAAATGTATTTGTTCGTTTGACTTTATATGATCAGTTACATTTTCAAGCAATCTTACAATAAAAGTAACATCCATTAGCTCAAAACAGCTGTGTGCTGTCTGTAGAGTTAAAAGGAATTAAAGCACAGTTGCGTTTGAAAAACAGACGTGTATTTTCAGATTTCAGCTACAGCTTGATGAGTACTATTAGATACTTGGGTGGCCAGAAGAAGTCACCGCTGAAATGGACACCCAGGTTAAGGACAGGGTGCTCAGTAAAGTTCTTCTTGGAAATTATTCAGTGTATGCCACTGGCAGGACAGAACCCAGCCCCACAGTGCAGGTTAACATCTAAAACTCTGCCTTTAAGAAGCAGAGCTGTAATCCAGGGAGTAATCCGTGTTGGAGCTGGCCTTTGCCTGCCAGCCTGCACATCTGGTACTCAGCCCTTTTGGGAAAGATGTCAAAAAGCCCATGTGAATATGTAAAGATTGCAGGAGAATGGATCTCTGTGAGTGACAGTTAAGCAATCTTAATGGGGCTATGCATTACAAATATAATGACTTTGAAGCTTAATGTTAAACCAGAGGGAAAATATTCCTTCCAGCAGGGCTGGAGAAAATGGCATGATTTGTGTCAAATAGCTCTGGGCCAATTTTTTCATCTTTTATGCACTCCCTTTCTTCTATTGCAGTTTCCCAGGCTGCCTTACTCAATGAACTTTTGCAAATCCTGCCTTTGCAGAAGGAAGCAGTCAGGTACTCTGACTCCTGTTTCCACCACTGTTAGAATGGGGGACAAGCTGTTCTCTCTCTTGCTTTGTTACTCATTGACTCACTTCAGCATCATTTGCACAGACTTTCTGAACTGGGACCTACTGTTGCTCTGCTAAAACCTGCCCTGACCAGTAGTAACACAGGCCCAAGGATCTTCTATATCTCATCAGAGATGTTGCAGGGTTACAGTAGAGCTAACTTTAATTGCTGGGAGATTTATCACCAGTAAGACTTCATGTTTAGGTCTGCAGAAGCAAAAGTTATCTTAATCCAGAGTGAATCCTGATATGCTTTACACATACAACATGCATATTGTATTGTAGGTCCCACAACAATATGCAATTCCTTCAACAAAAAAAGTTAAACTTAAGGTCCCAGTTCAGAAACACAGTTAAGGCTGTGCCTAAATACTTTACTGATCCATGTCCCCAACTCAGCATTTTCTTTCCAATGTACTTATGCTAATAACCTGATGGAAAAATGTTTTACAGGATATATTTTCGTACCTGAAAATAATTTTCTTGCAGGCTGTGAGATGCAGTATGATGCATTGTTCCTGTTGCGGAGAGGTTTGTTCTGAATGTGCTTAATAAAACTGTTATCACAAATGCAGCTCCTTGAAACAAAATGAGATGACAAATTAGTAGAACTTTTATAGGTTCCATGGAAAATAAAAACCAACATTTGCATGAGCATGTTATTTATCTATCCCATGTCTCTGTATTTATACAGTACTTCTCATCATAAACTGGTTTAATTATCCTTTCAGATACCGTTCTCTAAGTCAGGAAGTACTGTATTTTCTCTTAGAAGAAATCTACTGAGAATTCACTTGGTTTCAGTTAGAGTTTAAGACCACATATATTTTTGTTCGGTTTAAATATCCTTTCCATAGCACAGAAGAATGTTCAATTTGTTTTTCTTGGTTTATTTACAAGTCAGCGCTGTTTTCACTTTCTGATCATGTTTTTTTAATTCGATTTTTATCTTCTTCTTGTCTCCTCATTTTTCCATAATCAGCTTCCCAAATATGCACAAATAATTATTTACAACAGTTACCCCCATTTACTCATACATAGGTCTCAGAGTTGTACCGCATTATTTTCCCATAATGGTTGATTTGGGCACTGGCAAATGATTGTTACTTGTCACTGGCAACGTACAAGGTTGGGGAGAAAACTCTGTGTATTTGGTGGTTATGTTTGCAGTTTGGTGTGTGTCCCTGCTGCAGCAATATCTGACTCCTGCTGAGCAGGGACAGTGCATTTCTGGGCTGCTCTTCTGGCAGAAGCCCCATCTGTACTCTCCCTCTTCCCTTAAGGCAGGCTGGCTGCAGTTTCCTGCCCTGATTTCTGATACCTTTTCTCTTTTCACATGTTATGACACCTCTTTCTTCATGATACAGAGCACGGGTGACAGAACTGAGGGAAGATTGAACTTTTGTTCAGCTGCACTTCTCCTGGATGATTTCTAACCTATTTTTGGATGAAGAAGCATTTTTGTCTACTAGGAAAGGCTCCCATTTCAAAACATTTCTGAGCCACCACTGAATGTTCAAATTAACTTTCCAGTGGTTCTCTACTCTTCTGTCTGTCCCAGATTTATCCAGGCAATTACCTAGATGCATAATGAAGCTCTGTACTTCATAAATAGCAGGGATTTTGTTTTTTGGTAGTTTTTTGCAAGCCATTTACTGCAAACTCATTTTTTGTTATTTTTATAGCTTGCACCAGTCTGCTGATTCCAGGTGGATATTCTGTAATATTCAGGACACAATACATTTGTGCCTTTCCCATCTATGCAAAACATTGTCTCTTGAATGCTTTGCCATGTAACTCCTAGATGTGTTACGTTCATCTGCAGTGCATCTGCTGGGGAGTGATCTACCTTTTCTTGGGGCTTGATGATGCCAAGGACAACATTACAAGGTCATTTGCATTAGCATAGTTTAAATAATGCTTAGCAGTCAGCTAGCTGTTTAATTAACAGTGAGCAGCTGACTTTGTCTTACCTGTATTCTTTATAGAGGATGGACACAAGAAAGAGGGTGCCAGTCAGATGAGGCTTTAATTCACAAATACCCCCACCATTAATTTTAAAGGAAATGGGGCATGATTCCTGTGACGCTTTTACCCGTTACATCTTGGTTTTGTATCGTGCCTAATGAGACCATGCAACGCAGTTCATCTCCAGCACATAACCAGAAAATCAGAACAAAACTGTTTATGTGTACAACATCCATTAACCCAGGAAAAAATGTACTTTCATTGCCTGTGTTAAACCATAGTATAGCCGTCCTCAGGAAAGTACCTATCAATACCCTTTGTGGAGGTTAGTGCTGTCAGGAGGAACACTGCAGACAGCAGAAAAAGGCATAACAAGATTAAACCTCTCCAAGTGCAGCAGCTGATGTTTCAGTGACTTACCGTAATGATGGTGGGGTGGTTGTTTGTTTGAAAAACAAAAACAGGTTCAGGAGCACTGCCCCCAACAAGGTAACCAGCCTCAATTAAAATTAGTATAGAGAGTTAATAGTCTTGTGTCAGTCATCCAGTCTGGACATGCAATCCCCCCTCTCCTTATATTTGTCTTCAAAATTGAAAAGAAATAAAAAAGTCCCACCTTGAACTAATCAGACCTTGGTTTCCATACAAAATCCATCTCAGGCCGCCTTCTTGTAAGATGTCCCAGCCCACAGCAGTGGGGTTGGAACTAGATGATTGTTAAGGTCCCATCCAGCCCAAACCATTCTGTGATTCTTTGCTGTTAGTCTCAAATTCCTGCTGAATTCAATGGTAGCTGCAGATGCAACTTTCAGAAGCACAGACTTAAAACAGACTTGGAGGGTCCCTCAGGAAAAAGTGCTTTCTCTCTCCCCTGCCCCCTACCACTTCTACATGATGTACAAAGAGGTCTTGAAAAGATTGAACAGGAAAATCTTCAAACTTAAGCCTTCTGGGTCATCTTTTTATATCCTAAAATAAGCTCAGTGGCAGAGAATTTTAAAGACTTTTCTTTCTGTTAGAATGCTTTAATGAGAAGTGTATAAACTGACACTGATCTCTTCATGTTAGGTTTTATTATACTGAGACACTAGAGATGTTTCTGGGTGATAAAGTTCTGCTCAAGTGCTCCATAAATAAATGCAGTAATAGAGAGATTTGGCTTATGTCAAGAAGATATGTGCTGAAAAGAATAGACTCTAATAGGCAACTTTTTCATGAAAACATTGGAGTATTACATGAACAATGGGGTTTGTTGGTGTCCTTTGAACTCAGTGAGTTGTGTGTGGTCTTATTTTGAGGATGGGTGAAATTGGATCAGATCTAAGAGTGACTTCCTAAATCTCTTCTTGGCTCTGCTGTCATCTTTAGTAGATGCTTCTAATGTAGATCAATGTTTCTGTTGACGTAAAGTAATCTTGCCATTGGAAGAAGTCTAATTTAGAGGCAGACTAATTTAATTTGCTCTGTTTGGACATGCTGTATAATCTGGTGTTGAAAACTAAATCTTAGAACAGCTTTTCTTGACTGTACTGACAATTACACAAGTTAAGTGGTTGTGCCTTTTGGGACAGCATGTTCACATCTTTGTGGCAGGTTTATATTTGTTTTATTTAGGTGCTATTTCAAGTCAGGGTTTATGTGATAACCAGCCGGGCAGACAAATTAGCTATTTCTGTTCTAATTAATCTCAAGTAACTTTTATTGGAAGCCTTCAGGAATATTGCTAATGAACATATTCAAGATAGATTACTCATAAACAAATACTTATGTCTTTATTCCTAAACCATCATTTAAGGCTGAAAATGTTATCACATGATTTCAGAAAGTTGTGTTCATATCCAGTGTAAACGTAATGATTACATTATCATCACATTCACAAGCTGTCAGCTGTCAGATTTTACTGGTAAATACATTGCAGTAAATAGCAAAGTAGCATTGCAATTTCATATGCTAATATGGTTCTGTAGCTACTAAGCCAGTCTAAATACATAATAAGTAAATAAACCTCAACTTTATATAAAATGCTGATGTGGGAGATGATTTGTTTGCATCTCTGGCTGTTTGTGGCATTAATGGACGCAGGAGTCAGGACACTTCACCGGTGGTTACAGGATTCGTTGTCCTATGGCATGTTACACACCAGTGGGGGATCTGCCTCGCTGGCTCACAGACCTTACATCATATTCTGGGTGCAATTTGCCTTACTCTGGCCTCTTGGAGGGTGTGGATTTCTCTCTTGCCGAGTTTCATGGGGGAGGTGAGATACAGAAAAGCTAGCATTGCAGACATGAGAGAACAAAAAGCCAGTTGGGTTTGTGTTCGTCTAACAAAGAGGAGGAGAAAGTCAAGTTAGCAAGGTACTTGGATGAACATAACTACAGGCTCTCTCCTTCAGTGGATTAGGAAAATGACCCATCCTCCCCTGACAAACAGACTCTTTCCATGCTACAGGACTGAGAATAACACTGAAGTGAACAGTAAAATACAAAGTACAGCATCTTACAGTGTGACATATCCTTTTTCCTTGACATCTCATAACTTACCCTTTTCTACAGCTTTTTGTTCTGAGGCAAATGTCACAAGTTGAATAAATGAGGACAGTTCTCACCACTTTCATGATATGTTGCAAAGTATACACAGGTGGTGCTTTAAAGCTTGCCATTTGCCTCAATAACTAAATACCATTTGCATTTTACTGGCTTCTATGTGTGTCACATCCCGCACCTGTTTAAGACCGATTTCAGCAGGCATTATACAAGAGCCTATGTTTTACTTCTTTCCAGTGGTAAATAGGTCAGTATTTCATGACAGAAATCTATTAAAGTAAGTGTTCTGTCTGAAAGGAAATATGGCATGTATGAAGTTAAATTAAAAATAAATTGAGTAATAATCAGTCAAAAATGATAGAAGTGCTGAAGAAATCAGTCCAAACAGGAGGAGTAAAAAACTCCCAAACCAACCCCAACTTCAAACTCTCATGCATGAAACTCATGTTTCCACAAAGCCTTAAAGTATGCACTGTAATTTAAATATATGACTTTCCCAGCTGTAATCATGGGTAATCATGCCTGAAGTTATACATGTCCTTATGTACCTTGCTGATCTCTGGCTAAAGTGGTTAAGCTTATTAAGTATCTCTGGGAAATGTATTTCTGATTAGACATAAAAACCCCCACTATTACATTCACAGTATTTGTTCAATTAAGGATTCTTTAAAATACAGCATTTGACCATTATTAGAGGCATTGTGACACTAGATGCTGTGAACAATACCAAGATTTGCTTAAGTAGTTTTTCTGAATACATAAATGATGCAAAGGAGTAGTGGCTTTGGGAAGAGGTGATTTTTGATATTCCTGTCAACACCAGATGCTGCACAGAAGAAAAACTCCATGATCTTTCAAGGTATTATAACCTATCTGGAATGCTTGCTGATGGTTTTCAGTTAGCTGTACTTTAGTAAGGTGCTAGGAGTGGTTCCAGTGCAAATTTGAGCAACCCCTGCCTAAACCCATCCATCATCATTTGCAGACATTTCATGTTGCACCTCTTGGCCCCAGCTAAGAACTTTGAATGAATCTGAATGAGAGTGTTCATGATGTTTACAGTTTACGTTAAGTGGCTTTTAGTAAAGAAGGAAAGCTTTTACTTCATGAATTAATCTCTCTGTATATATTATTATCATGGTACTAATAGAAGCTAGTATACACAGTAAAAGCAGAATCAAAACACATCAGCTCTGGTCAGGAAAATCAGAGTTTTTAAGAGTTGCATGTACACAAATTAAATTATGTTAAGAAATTTGTAATGCTATTAGGTGGTCTTTACAGGCTTTAAATTTATGAAGCAGGGCTTAGGTTTTCTGATTTCCTGTTGTCAGTGGGCATGCATGCGCAGTGAGAGCTGGAACTGAAGAGAACCAGAGACCAAAAGGTATATGATCGCAAAAACATAATTTGGCACATGACTAGAAAAATGAACTACCCGGGGCTTCAATGAAAACATGCTTAAGCTTGTCTATCCAGAATTAACAATAGGCACCTACCATATAGGTGTTTAGATATCCAACCATCTTATTCAGGGCGTGGTTCTGCACCCAAAGCAAGCGGCTGGTTGCAAGGGCAAATCCAACATTGATCTCAGGGAAGCCAAGTGGGAGATGGAGCACTAGCAAGAAGAGGAGGGCTTGTGCTGCATCAGCCCTGGAGGGCTGCAGAGAACCCTCTTAGCTGGTCTTCCTCCATAAAAAGCTTGGCTGGTTTCATGTATTTGCATTTTTGGAACCTTTTTTTCCCCTTGCTGTTTTGGAGTCAGAAGATGTAGTGGTTAAGCTGAGTCTCTGCTATTGATTTCTGTCAATACAACCGGAAGAGTCAGGAGTGTGAAGAGCCCAAACCCTCACTAGCAAAAGCCGTAGCATAGAGGTGGGTGTTTTATCCAGACTGTGGTTTCCTGAAGTGTTTGCTCGGGGAATCTTACTTTGCCAATACCTGAATTTCTATCTCAGGGTGACAGGTTTCCCCAGAATCAGCTCTTGCTGTGGATGTTGTTATGACCAGAGGACTATTAAATCAGCATCAGAATACAAATTGGTCATGTAGTGACCATGGAAAATAATTCTTAACATTGAAACTGATGTGGACTCCTCTAGTACCAATCCTCCACTATCACCATTAGCTTTATAACAGGTGTTCAGAAGAGTCCTCAGGAACATGTGAGCCACAGCGCTCTATTCTTCATAGCTTTCCTCAAGGCACAATAAGCCGGTATATTTGTTCAGACAAAAAAGTGGAAATAACAGGACTTTCACTCAGATGTCTGCTGTTTGTTCTTCAGCACTGAAAAAAAAAATGTATTTCAGAAATGTGTGGCTTTTTCTGCAGGAAGGTGTAGAAGTCATATCTCAATTAAAGTGACAGTATTTATAAAGAAAAGGCAAGGAGAATGCTTTCACAGTGTAACGTTTCGACTCTTCCTTCCTGAGCCATTATGAGAAACACAAATATTCATCTGGGACTGTTGAAAATGCCATTTATTGAAATAAAATTACTCCATCTCGGTTGGCTGAACCAGCATCTTAACTGCTGAAGTACATTTGTGCCTACTACAAGAAGGGTATTTTCTAGCCTTAAAAAAAAATTAAATATACATATATAACCTACATATAAGTTGCCAGTGTAGAGTTAGATGACTTTTTTCCTGTTTCCCTGTAGTAGGAGGCAGCACACAGCTATGCTGCCCCAAGAGATTCATGCCTCTAGAGTAAAATCAGGGTTATGTGAAAGTTGTGACCATTTTCATCACTGAGTGACGGAGGTGTTTTAACAGGTGGGTTCCTGCTTCTGGTTGTTACTGGATGGCTATTAATGGTAGATGTAGTTTCCCTCTGCTCTGTGTTATCCCCTTTAGACTTGCAGTATGGGACCCTTTGCTGCATAATGTGTATAGGGAAGTCCGAACTGTGCCTTTCTGATTGAGGTTGGTGCCATTTGCCACAATGCAACCCTCACCACCACCTCCTTGGTACAATAAATTAATAAAGAAAAACACCTATGCAAATAAAAATTATGTGGTGCTGATCTGTTGTTCCTAAAAATACTGTTTGCTAACCCAAACCCACGTGCTGGCACTATCTAGACAAAGGCATGGGGCCAAGGGTCACTGTGCTCCACAGCATGCCTTTTCAGTGGGTCTCCCTTTCCCGGTGATGGAAACTGCACAACTGATATGTCAGTCACTCCACTGAAGTTTTTCCTTTAGAAATATCATAAAGTGAGCCACAAAGCACACAAAGTGCACATCAATAACAGCTGCACCCTGGCTCAATGCCTCCCTGCTGCTCCATTCAGAGAGCTGTGGTGTGCACTCTCTCTCAGAAGGTATCTGCTCTTATCTGGGTGGAGGAGAGTTGCAGCCTTTCTTATGCAGCATGTGTAGCTGTTGGTGGTAAGTCTTCCTGCGAGGCCATGTAGCGTGTTTCTGAAACACTGGGAATGAAGCGGAAAGGAATTTCTTCTGTGGGTGCATCAGGTTGGGAGAAACGTGTCACTACACACAGCACAGCAGAAATTCCAAATAACTTTGCTGTCCATAGGCCATGTTGCTGTGAAGTATGCGTTGCCAAATAGAGAGTCTTGAACCCATCATCCTTTGCTGTTCTTTGTTGTGTGATACCTCCGGAAGACACACCTCTTGGCAGAAGATGGCATGTGCTGCATTTCTGATTCAGCCGATTTGAATTCCTGCATGCACCCTTCAGGCATTCCCTGTAGAGTCAGTGCCTGCAAGTTGCTGCTCAAACATGAGCATTTTCCAATCCATATTTAAGCACTTTTAAAAATAGGCTTTTTGGCATGTAGGGTCATCTCTAACTTTTGTTGGCTTCGAAAAGATGAGTTCTTGATGTTCCTTAAAGTTGGACTAGTTATTGATCCCTGAGCTTTGGACAGCATTTTTAAATCAAATGTTGTGAAATATTTTTCATATCCATAGACCATATAATAGGAAAGCTATTGGATGAAAGCTAAATCATAGATTTCTAACCACATCTTGCTTTAATCATGCGTATAACTGAGCCAACTCAGAACTGTCCTCCCTTCTAAAAGAGCAAATTCTTTAAGGATTCTTAAAAAGCAGCTAAAACGAATATGTATTTTCTTTGCAAAACTTGGATTTTGGTGAGTTTTCATTTTCCAAATTAAGTGTTTTTTTGTCCCTTCCACCTGCATATTATGGTGTAAATTTTCTTTGAGCATAATGGCTGCTGGGCTGCCATGTGTGCCTCCTTGTGTGGAGGCACACGTTATTTGGTGGTATCATCCTACATACCAAAACTTAGCATTTTCAGAGATTCCTATCATACCAACACACCTGTTCTCATAAATGCTCTCAGAATTTGGAGATGCCAAAATCCTTTGGGGTACTTACCTATTATATTTATGAGGCCTTTCACTAAACACACAACATTTCTGATGCATTTGTTTGCTTTGAGCAGTAGCCATTTTTATAAACAAACTGCTGTACCATAAAGGATTGGCATGATGCTCATAGCAGTTAAGCAATATTTTTCCTACTGAGATTTATTGTCTACATTTCTGCATCAGACTGGCACACTACGTAAAGATAAGCCTTTTTAGATTGGCTGCTACAGACTCAGTATAGTGGAATGTGGATCAAACTTTTATATATGCCATCAATTGAGATTTCTGCACAACTTCAGGCTAGCAAGCAGCTGATGGCTGGTGCAAGTGTGCACAGCTCTGCAGATTGTGCTCTAATGTGCCTTTTTGCTCCAGCCATGAATTTGGCTTCTAGACTTGTGTTTGAGTTTATGTTGAAGGAATGTGCAGGGATATGGGCATTGTTCTGTTGGCATGAAGTTACCTAAACTTATGTATGTTTATCTTACTGAACCTATGGGATGAAGTACTTGATACAGTTAATTTATTATAAGACATAAATTCAGTGACATGGTAAAGAACTTACTGTGAAATGATGGACAACTTGTATTAGAATTCCTTTACTAATGCTGTGCAACACTCATTTATTATTATTATATGTCCAAAAGTGCTTTTGGCACAGTTTTGACACACTCTACTAAGACATCCAGTCCAAATTTATTGCCAAAGATAGATCCCCATAGGAATGGCAAACTATCCACACTGTTCCTATACTGTCAGATACCACGCTCTGCCAGCTATCCAAACAACTGCAGGCAGGGTGCCAGGGAAAACATATTATAACATATTATAAAACTCTATTTTGACTTGAGCCTTTGTAAAAAAAATAGGAGCCTGAATTTTATAGTAATAATAATAGAAGAAATGCTTCTGTATTTGGGACCTATTAATCTGAAGGCAATTCAGTAACCCATCAGGCTAATCACATATAAAGACTAGGGTAAGCATTAGTAATATTCTGCAGCCAGTGCAGGGGAGTGAAATGCTAAGTCTTACACCTCACCATTATTTTTTTCTTCTATTTATGATTTAATATTGAGCAACGATGAAATATGTCATCCATAATGGGAGAATTGGCTGAAGTGATTTTCCAGTAATTAAAAAAATGTATGGAATCTGGGTCAGTCTTCCATCAAAATACCCAATGTAAAGTGATTCAGAGAGAGCCTAATCCATGAAATGTATGATTTCAGTTCATTATCTGATTTCTGAAAGTTGAAGTACCTGAGGATCTTGTTTTCATTATCTAGGCAGATGGAGAGTAATCCAGAGTTCCTTTAAAATGAGGGGTGCATTGTAGCTTCCCCACGATGGAAAGTATACTGGCCACGATTGCAGCGTCAAAACTTCAGCCAGTTCAACATGTAGGGAGGGGAAAATTGTGATAAATCTTTTCCCTGCCCCTTTCCTCAAAGAAATTTTCTTAGCTGCCGTGGTGCTCCCTAGGTGTCTTCAGCTGTGATGAGCCAAATCCCACGTCCCATAGCCATGCAGTTATTTTGCTTGAAGCTGCTAGAATTTTTTTTCTCAGTAATAAAAATGGTCTTTAGCTGCATTAATTACACTCGTTTTTCTATATTCACCCAAAAGACTGCCCACTGATTTCAGTGAACATCAGATGTAGGTTTTATAGCTTGTTTCTTTTTTACTATGGTGAACTCCTCTTAGCTTCTGAGATGGTTTTTTGGCAGGAAGTCAGCAAGATCATCCAGACTGCAAGTAACTCTCTGGCAGGGTATTTATACCTTGTTTTATTCTTTTTATGGCATCAGGAGCTGTAATCTTATTTGAGGCCAGACCGTTGCCCTGTTCTATTGTCAGTAATTTCAGCAAAGCAGATTTTGAGATTTTTGCTGTTTTAAAATTAGAATCTCTGTAGTCCTGTTTTATTAGAACTTGTTCAGCAGATTTGTAATAAAGGATTTGAAATCACTCTAATTTAATGGAAGCTCTTTTCTGATATGAATGATAGAGCTGGTACCTGACTAATCAAATGTATTAGTGCACAGAATGGAGATTGCATGTACTCATTTGTCTTTCCATCCATGTTTTATATTGTCTATATTTTACCCTTTTTTTTTTTTAATTTTTCTTTTTCCCTTTAACTTTTCTCTGAGCTTCAACTGGACAAATTCACTTAGGGTCCGTTGTAAGATGGTCCTAGAATAGATTACATAGCGCTTAATGGATTGTATTTCTGCAAGACCATTGAAATTATTCTTATTAGGGAGTTTAGGTTTATAGAAAATTAATAAAAATATGAAAAGTTTTGTGACATTATATATGTTTCTGGGTCCCATAATTTTAAGAGTTTGTATGGAAGGCTCCCATCACAGGATTCTGTGATTCTGTGATCTTTGTAGACCTAGCAATTGATATGTCAAAGAAACACATTTGGCACTTTCTATAGAGTTTTGATGTCGAACTCTGTTCACTTAAGATATTTTAAAAATCAAGAAGTCTTATAAAAGTCAATTAAGTCTTTAAAAACGTGAAGCGTAATCAAAGAGTTTTGCTTCATGTCTGGATTTCGGTGCTAGACTATTGGCATCAATTGCATGATTAAGAGTCACTCTTCTAATTTAGCTATTAGGCAATCATTAGCCTGATTACTACATATTGACTGCTGTACTTAGCTCTCAGATCATACTACTGGAGGGGAAAAAAAAAATATACCAGCAGAAAGGAATAATTTACTGATGACAGCTTTGCTTAACAGTTCTCAGAGCTGTTTTGGTTTTTAAAACATTTTCCCTCTCAAAGTAAATGCTCACCTTGGCATTTAGAGATGTAAAAAAAGCCTGTCATGTTGTTATAGCAGACTGTGACCGGGGCTGGGTTTCATGCTCTGAATGAGACCAAATGCTCCCTTTGTATCTTGGGCTCTGAAGTCACTCCAAAGTCAGGCTGTATTTTCATAGTAGGAGAAAGTAGAGTTTTATTCTTCTTCTGAGACCCAGAAAGCTTGAAAGCCACATGTTAGAGACATTTAGGTTCCCAGCTCCTATTGAAATCTTTCTATGTCACAGCTTCCTACTTGGAAAGTAGGAATGATGTTAATTTGGTCTGTCTGGTCTAGTTAGGCTGTAAACCCTCGCCGGGAGGGGCTGTCTGTAACCATATGCTTGTGCAGTGCCTGGCACTGTGGGGACCCATCTTCAACTGAAGCTTCTGAGGGCAATGGCAATGCAAACAGCAGTAATACAAAGTCAGAGAGGAATTTTTGACTCATGAAGTAAAAATGATACTGTATGATCTGGTGCCTTCAGCTTTGCTTTTCACCAGAAGCACAGTGACAGTGGACAGAGAGCCTGCTCTCCTGAGCTGTGGACCCAGGCACCGGTGTCCCACCTGCCTGCTGCCTTGCATAAGGCTTCCTGGGCACTCTTCCGCTCGAGTCTTTGAGGCATCTCCTCCTTGTGTACAGTCAACCCCCCCAGACAGAGAGTGAAGGGGAGTCTTTGCTGAAAGCAAGGAGTAAGAAATCTTTTATCTCCCTTTTTCCTGTGTGCCTAAGCATCCTCCTTTGAACTGTTCAGAGTTCATCAAAGTCTTCTTTTGCCTGGGACATGTCATCAGGGCACATGTGTGGTCTGTCAGTGGGATCATGTGGTCTTCCTGGAGCTAGGACAGTCCTGGACAGAGCTCTGCTGTCTTTGCATCTCTTAAAACATTTGTGGAAATAAGCCTTGACTGGGCCTAGGGATGGACAGCCAGACCAAGACTGTCGTTAGTGTAGAAATGGGTGTAGGTGAAATTTAATCAATGCCTTGGTTTAGTTTTGGGCAATTCTCTCTCTTCTGAGTTTGTTTTCGCGTAATCAGGGTTCTTGAAGGTAAAGTCCTTGGAACATTGCTCTGTATCACTTGCATTAGGGCTGATAGCTGTTGGTAATGACTAATGCTTTCATTCTTCCCCATGACTGCCTTTTGTGCCAGCCTGTTTGGTGCTGTAATGGAGCTCATCATACCGAGGATGAGCACAGAAAGTGTTATCATCCACTGCTTCTGTGAGGCTTGTTCTGTGACTGTGCTCAGCAGCATAGTGAATGTCATCCATAGTAAGTAGCTAATTTAGCATCCCCTATTTGAAAATGTAGTGGTGATGAATAATCAGAAAAGATTTAAATGATCAGGAACTTAGACACTTTTTGAAAGACTGAAGGATGAAACTGAGATCTTCTGTTACGATATATGATATGATATATGCCTATATTATATACTGCCAAGTGCCCATACAAACACTTATGTTAAAGGATAACATGAATGCTGTTAGGACTTAACCCCATGTAATGCATTTTTATTCTCTCACTGAGTAATCTTAAATTATTTTCCTTGTCAAGATGATTGACTGATCTTGACTGAAGAATCTTTCTTTGTTAAAGAATACCTTTTTGTTTTATAATTTCCCTAATTAGCTCTAAATCCTGCTATTCCTCTCTGTAAAGAAATTATGTCTGCCAGAAGCAACTGCCCACATAAATGCAGACCCCTTTGAATATTGCCTCACAAAAGTTTCTTTTCCATATCAAAAGACACATGCACCACACAATAAAGCTAAATTGCTTCAGATAAAAAAAATGAAATTAAGCATAGAAATATTGCGTCAGATAAAATACCAACCTATGCAAACTTCTTGGCATGTGCGAGCCACCCGTGGACTGCTGGCACTTGAATGCATTCTGCTATCTTCTGAGGATGAGCCCTAGCTGTAGGGACCCTCGTGTGCAGCATCTCTCCGTGCCTTTGCTGAAAAAAGAGCCCTCATTTGTTTTCTGGAATGTGGAGGCTGTGGGTCAAGGCTGCTGGCTGCTACTGGAGCCTATAATTACATCTCAGTCCCCAAGTGTTTCACTTCTTTTCTACTTCTTTCTACTTCCCTTCATTTTCTTACCTCACTCCTGAAGGGGTTTTCCCTCCCTTTAGGTTTTCAGTTTATAGCTTTAGAGAAAGTGCATGCAAAAGGGATGAAGAAAGCAGAAGTGGTCAGTTAAGAGGCAATGCCACAGTCAGAGGTGGCTGGGTGCTGGACCCAGCTGCCCGCAGAGCCCTGCCAGACAGCAGGGTGCAGCTGAGCCACCCAGTTCCCCCCAGCACAGTTCTGGGCTTCTCTGGGTCATGTCACCAATTAGGACTGCTCCTCTGATGGGGAGGTGAGCTGCCTGAATCCAGAGAAAAGGACCAGTCTTGGTTTTCTAAGGCTTTCAGCTGTATAAAGGGTTCAGATCAGCTTTGGACAAGTTGCTGAGCTTAAGCTTTTGTGGGGCATGAATCTTTTTTCTGCTCACGTCAATGTGTTTTGGATCAAGACCCTTGTTGGGATAGGCAGACTCTTTTGATATGTTAGCCTGTTGCTGATTAAATGTATATTCCACTTTTTAATTTTCACTTTTTGGGGTAGCCATTGCTCTAATAGAGACCCACTTAGCCGTTGGTATAGATCAAAAAAGCCAAGCTTTCTCTGCATCGCTATGGATTTTCCATGGAGCTGGAGTTCCTTGAAGTCATTAAATCCTTTTGTTTTGCTGTCAATTAAAAAAGGGTAAACATCAGTCAAGGAAGGGTGGGTTAGGATTTTTGGTTTGGTAATTAATCAGTGAGCCCCATCTCTCTTTCCTCTCTGCTTTCCCTCTCCTTTCTGTGCTTCATTTTATGTCTGTCCTAGTTTCTTTCTAACAGTAGCAGGCAGCTGTACAGCGTGGACTTCAGTGCTTTAGTAGCAGAACTCTGTGTCTGGATCAGTCACAGCCTTACAAATTACAACAATTCCTGGTACATATGTCAAAATATGAAGGAGAATGGTCCCTATTTCGTTTTATTTTATAGTGCTTCTTTGTGCATAGCACACACAATGTCCTTTTACATTAAGAAATAACTTACATTTCCTTGATGGCTCACTTTCTTATTAGGTCACATTTGGCATGACTGTTAAGGGCTACTTCTAATTATTCATGTAATATCACCTTACGTATGAGGATGGGCCATTTTCCACTAATTTCTCAACCCTGTTTTTCTTTCTCTAATGGCATATGACCAGCTTCTAATGTAAAAGAAAAGAAAGGAGGGTGAATAAAAGGATAGGAAAAGAAAAAGAACTCTGCTGTACAACCAAAACGGGTAATTATGCTCCTCTAAGCACATCGCTAGAGCCCAGCTGGCACAATTAAAGAAATAGCTGATCAGTTCCAGTTATTGATTCTGCTAACATGTTTGTTCACGGTTGCTTCTTGTCTAATTAGTTTTTTCTGCTTTCTTAGTCTGAAAGCATACCTTTTCAGTCAAATCTGTTTTCAGGCATCAGATAGCAATGCTTTATTTAGACCACTTGCTAGCCATTTATTTTAATGCAACAGTACTTCTGTTCACTTTTTTCTTTAACCCAATGTGTGGCTGATTCTTTGGCATGGTGTTGAATTTCTTAGAGCTTTTGAGATAGTCTGAAATTTAAGATGATGATGCTTCATAACAGTGACATGAAGAGATCTGAAAGTCAGGTCTAGGGGATCTCTTGAGAACACCTGAAAACATGGAGATACCTCCTGCCAGTTTAAAGAAGTTACTGGCCATATGTGGTGATTAAGGAAGAGTGAGGGTTACAGACCCATGCTTGCATTTAAATTGTGTGGATAGACAAATTTAGCTGTTCAGAGACTCTTCTGTTTACCTGAATCGGGTCTCTTTTTTTTCTCTGTTGAAAAACATCTCCTGTCTAGAAAACAGTACTTTGACAAAATGGCCCTTTTTCACAAAATGGGATCTGGACAAAGAAAAAGAGAGTGAGAACTTAGTGGGAATCCAAGTGTACCAGGTTTTGTCAATTCTGACGTGCAAATGTGTAGCTATAAAATGCTTTTGGTTTCAAATGTGCATTTTACACAAAAATGGAGAGGACTGATGTGTCAAACAAAAAATAATTTACCTCCTGTAGAACTGCACCATGTGAAAACATTTAGAGATGTAGCTTCTTGCGCTGATTCAGAGCAGCAACAACAAAGAAGAAATCCTGGACTGTTTGGCAGGATAGAAAAATCTATTTTCTAACCAGCTCTAGTTCTGGTGTTCCTTTGTGCCGCTGAGCAGCTCTCACATGGCACCTCAAACACGAATGCTTTTCAGAGCTGGATAAAGCTTCATATAATTCAATAAAGAGCAAATATATCATTGCAGTCCAAATAACTTTTATGTTTTAAAACACCAAACAGAAAAGAATGTGCTGCAGTCTCCATGACACAATGTATGTGTCTGCACACATGAATGAACACAATAAGTCTAAAGTGGATAGTAGTAGTCTGACAGATTTAAAGGTGCAGAACATAGAAAAGACATTGTGATTCTCTAACTTAAAATTGTTGTTCAGGCAATGATTTCTTCAGACAAGGGAATTGCTTATTGCTTTGTGCAAAGAGATTTGAAGGAGTGCATTACCTGGACTGAGAGAATGACTTTTATGTCTGTTTGAATCATGCTGTTCCTAAGATTTCTTTTTGGGTTATTAGACCTGTATAAATACAGGTTGCTATTAACTGCTTTCAGCATACAAGATGTATACATATTTTAGATATTGCAATAGTCCTTGTCTTTGTGATTGGCATCATTTTTTTCTGATTTCCCATTTTCTACTGAGGGGAGCAGCCAAAAAGTATTTCAGCTGTTAGAAGATGAAACCTCCACCTTACAACCTGGTTATAATTCCAGAGACATCTAGCACAAATATTCAAACGTTTTTGACACATCTGGGCTCCGTAACTTCTTCCCTGGCCAGAGCATTCAGTGCAGCTTAATCCCAGCTCTTGTCTCAGCCTCCCTCCCTCTGCTCCCTTGAACACTGTATCCCTCCTGCTACCCAAAGCTACCTGCTGCAGGTATACAACTGCAGCTACACTGCTCTCCAAATGGGGGGAAAGTACAGAGAAGGAAGGAAGAGCTGTAATATATATCTGGGATAGGTGCTGGAATAGTCTAGGGGCTACTGCTGAGTACTGGGGATGTGGGCACCTGTAGAAGGTGGCTGAGCTGCGTACAGCGTGTAGGACAGCGTTACCCACCACTGGAGGTCTTATGATTTATGTCATCTGCCCAGGGTTCGGGTTTGATGCTGGGGCAGTCCACAGAGAGGCCCCCTGTTAAACAAGGGATTTGGGAAGCTGAGGTTCAACTCTCGGCCCTGTTCCACACTGCTGGGCAGGTTTTGAACAGGTAATCTGTTTTCACTCTGCCTTAGTTTGCTGTCTGCAAAACAAAGAGCGACCAAATGTGCTTCCTTCTGCCTGAGGGAGTTTCTGAGGATAAAAGACGTAGGGGTGCGGCGGTGCAATGGGCAGTGCAGCTCAAGGAGGAGAGGAAGAAGGGGCTGCTTTTGGCAGAGGGTTCTGGCACTGCTGTGGCTGTGACTGCGGCGGTGCACAGCCAGACGTGGGGGCCGTCTGATCTGTCTTTATTGAAGCTGCAGCTCATTGTGGTGAAGCTTTCTCCTCTTCCTACCATAAAAAAAGATGTAAATTGGAAGGGTACAGCACTTATCATAAAAACTCTGTGCATTTATATTTAAACATTGAAGTCACACCACTCCCTATTGAAAAGCCCTCGGCTCTATTGTTGCACATGACTAGCGCAGAAAGAGGCCATTATACTCAGCAAAAATGTATTTTCCTTGCTCATTTTCCTGGAAACAAAACCCTCCGAGCTCTGGTGGCACAGATCTCACCAAATGGTATTGATAAAGAGGGAGAAATTGCACATGGCACC
Source organism: Pezoporus flaviventris (assembly GCF_033815535.1). Taxonomy (NCBI): domain Eukaryota; kingdom Metazoa; phylum Chordata; class Aves; order Psittaciformes; family Psittacidae; genus Pezoporus; species Pezoporus flaviventris. The sequence continues at coordinate 42,644,738 of NW_026892561.1, forward strand.
AAATCACTGACTCTGTCTGAGAGGGAAGGAATAAAGCTCCAAAATACAGCAACAGATGCCCATGTGAAATGGTGAGATTGCCTTTGTGGCAACGCAGAACAGTTTACCAATAAAGCTCTCTCTGTCTGTTATAGTTGTGTTCAATAGCAATGACAGCTGTCAAGGAGCTCAGGGACTTGCTGTGATGCCTTCAACATTCTAATCACTCCAGCAAAGGCACAGAATAACTGTTTGGAGCACTGTTGTTGCCATACCATGTTTAAAAGGAACCAATAATTGTTATTTACCTAAAAATTAGGAGCTCTTGGTTGTTGTGATACTGCTCTCATTTCTGTAAACAGAAAGGACAGGCCCTCTCACATTTTAATTCTGAGCAGTTAATTGGTGATTTATATAGCCACTTTTACCATCACGCTCTCAGTCTTCAGATGATGAACTATTTTTCCCTGAGAAGCTCAACTGACAGATTTTAATATTCCATTAACTTTACAGTTTTGCTATAACATTGCATCTTGGGACACTGGGGCACTTTGATTCAAACTACAGGAAATTAATTTTCTCTCTTTTATTATACCACCAGTAACTACCTTAAAAAAAGAAACCTTAAAACTTCTGGTGACATGAGTATTATATGTAAAAATGGCAGGAAGAATTATGAATTTTATTTCCATAAGAGAAGGAAAAGGGGGGAGGGAGTGCTATAATTATAGTGCTGAACCATTGTATTCAATCTGAAATTAAGATACTTTTCTAAGACATGAAATTCACATAGTGAAGAAATGATCCTGATGTAAATCTTTGCAGTTGAAAGGCACTAACAGTTGTTAACCCTTTTTATTGCAGCCAAAATGTTTTGACTGAATATTTCTGCAAAAGACCAAAAAAAAAAAAAAAAAATCACTTTGGTATTGAGGAGATTGAACTTTTTAATCTTGTCTAAAATGACCACAGCTCTTCCTGCAAGGAAAGAAAAAAAAGCTGCTTCATTTAAATTTTCTCTCCCATTTGAATGAGCTCAGTTTCTTGGTAACATTCTATTATAGCCATGGCCTAAAATTATGTTGAAATACTTGCAAGTTATGGCAGTGTATTAACCTAAATTTTACAAGTGAATATAGAATATATAGATGAATATCGATCCACCTATATTATGGAGATACATCTCAATCAATAAGACTACCTATATATTCTCTGAGCACTGGCAAACAGTGTTTTGAAGTTAAAATACCTTCAAGTGGAAGAGCAGGTTGTTCTTCACGTGCAAAACAAAAACAAGTAAAAAATAAAGATTGTATTTTATGCAATCTTCACAAACAGCAGAAATGCCACAATGTCAAGAGAGGTCCTGGCAATTTTCCATGCTCCCTGCTGCTCTTATCTCTGCTGCCACACTCCAACCCCCATACCCTCCCAAAGCTGCCCACCATTCCCTGCTTGTGGTGCCGGGAATTCTCACTGGCATCACTTCTCCCTAGGTGCAACCCAAGTACAGACTCAGCGGTGCGTTACTTCCACTACTCGACACAAAACACCTCATTTTTCACATGAAATGCTACTGACTGCAGGAAATGTTATAACTGGAAGTTTATTGCCTGGCTGTATTTTCTAAGTCCGCTTTCTAACCATAATTATTGAAGCTGCCCAAGGCAGATTAAAAGAGGGGTTTAGGTTCAGACCCCAGGCTGGTCTGTGGGGAGCCAAGCGCATCCTGCAAAGCTGCGTCCTGGGGACTGAGCACCCTGCATGGGGATGCTGCTGCTCAGGTTATCTCTGGTTACCATCAAAGCCCCAGTAAATAAGCAGGGCCTACAGAAACACAAGGAAAGCTTGTACGGGGCTGGGAGGTGCTTGTCCCAACTGCTCAGGAGACATGTGGACAGAGTGGAGAGTACAAGCCCATGTGTGATGGGCAGGTGTCAGGACTGAGGTGAGAGGAAATGTCAGAGGGATTAAAACAGCACTTCACTGGGGTGAGGCAGATCTTGAGAAAAGATTAGCAAATGTCTGTCTGGATTAGTATCCTGCTTTGGGACAGGGGTCTCGATTTAGACCTCCTGAGATCCCATTTGTCCTATGATTTTTAAATTCAGTAGTTAAAACGGAGCAAGAGGGATGGATTTAGGGAAACCTGTCTGACAAAGGAAGGACAGAGAATATGAAATAGCTTCTGAAATGCGATACTGTAACTCATATTACTGGGATCATGGAAGAACATGTATGGGAGGATGTAAAACATCTTTGTCTTACCTGTTTTTCAATTTCAAAACAATGATTTGCAGGCTCCCATGCCACTGAATTATTTTTTAAGTCGATCACACACATGGAGATTTCTTTCCATTTATCTTAAATTTAAAGAGAAAGGTTTTTCCCGTATTGTGTTGGGTTGCAAAAGACCTGGGGGGTCTGCACATCATCAAAGACAGTGAATGATATAATCGCTGCACGATTCACAGCTCAGGTTCAGAAGTCACGTCAATTGCAGGGAGAGGGATCCTGCCAGAGAAAGATGTTGGTTGTAAAGTTTTTACTGGTTATGCCTTAAAAAAAGATAATACTAGCCTGGAAAATGCTGTCCCACAATAAGAAAATCAGATTTCTGGTATGCTTCTGAAAGGCAGGAGAATATATGAGCACTGTTTCCAAGGAGGTCAGGATGATTTCCAGCGCAAAGTAAACAAGCACTTGCTCTGTGTTGCTGCAATGAAGGCAGTTAAGCAGTTGAGACTGAAATTACTCAAAGCTTTTGTCTTCTTCTTTTAAAAATAGTAATATTCTAATAACATTGCATCTTCCTAGCTCTATCCTTGTGAAAGTTTTGTCCACCATCTTAATCTTTTAATGAATTCCTGATTATTCATACTTAAAAAACCTCAAGAACTTACTTTAGTCATATTTCTTGTGACACCTCTATTGGATTAAGGATGAACTGGGAGTTATAGTTTCTGTCTGCTGTTTTCACAGGGCTTTTAGCAACCAAAACCTGCACATTTATATCCATGGGCAAAGGATTAGTCACATGGAGAGGAACCTGTGCAAAGTAAGCAATGTGACACTATATGCCCTGCTGAGATAATAACTTCACTTTCATGACAGGATGAGTAAAGAGGTAATTGAGATCTCAGATAAATTAATTGCATGTACATTGCAAGCAGAGACTGTGGCACTAGTAGCTTTATGTTACCATAACATAGTAGCTTTCCTGTAACTTCCATGTGCTTCAGAGGAAGCCAAATGGGGATTTATGAGCTTTTCAGTGCTATAACATAGTATGAACATACGAGGCTGCTTGAGAACTGCACTGAGATTTTGTAAATAAACTTTGTAAATTTTTTGTAAATAAATTTTGGCATTTATAAGCAACTTTCCCGAAGAGCTCTTCTGCTTCTCATCCACGTTTCCCATAGCTTGAGAAATTCTAGTGCAAAAGTGTTGATTAATCTATATAAATTCTCAGATGGAAACTGTCAGTCATTCTTAAACCGTGCTGTAGCCTCCTGTGGCGACTCTGTATTTATTATTGATATAAGATTTTGTCTGTGAGGTGATAAAGGAGAGCAGAGGACACTCGTCATGGTTGTGTCGCACAGATCTGCTGTCAGTCCCCTACAGCCAAGCCAGCACAGTGGAGGGGAATGATAAATGCCAATTGTTTCACATTAAAGAAATGTTTGTGAGTTTTAACTGAATTCTGGGGTTTGAGTTGGTCATTTTATGCAGCTTTTATGTACCCAGGTTTTTTTTTCTCCCATAATTGGAGATCCACTTAGTCTTTCAGCTTAATCCCCATGAAACACTGTAGTAAATTTAGGCCATCTTGCTATAGTGATTCTAAACCCTAGAAATTTTACTCCTCTGTTCTGCTCTGATACCTTGTGAAGAACCAGCTTTAGCAAAATGGTATTGCATTTTTACTCTCAACCATAAATCCAAATCCCTTGACTCCAAGAGCTAGAGCTCGCCCGTGCTTATGGGCCTGCTGCAGAGCTCCTTGCAAAGCACCAGAGCCAGCACTGTGTGGGATGCCAGTGGGACAACTGTGATGCTTTTAGTATTTTAGTATTAACAATACAGGCACCTGAGAAGTGCCAAGTTTCTATTGCTTGCTTTGATTTATCTGTAAATGTCTGTTGTGGGGCAAGCCCTACTGCAAAGGTGTTTTGGGGGTTGAAGCTTTCCACCATTGACATTGCTGTGAATGCTGGGGGCTGCGGGACAGCGTGCCCCCCGTTTAGCGCAGGGTTCCTGCTGCGCTCTCCCCCTGCCACTTGCCTGTTGCCATGGAGAGCGGATTTTGTCATGCACGCTAGTGGGTCCCGTGCGTCTCCTCCCTGCCCGGGTAATCTGTTGTCACTGCGGTCATCACATAACTGTTCTTTTTCCCTGTTTTTAATATACTTCTCTCAGTGCCACATATCGCTTTCAGCTGCCTGGATGCATTCTCGGTGTCAGCAGCATGGTATGCTACTGCCCACCTAAACTGGGAGACAAAACCCAGATGAGCTCTGCTCAAAGAATTGCTTGGTACTGCTGTGTATTCCACAAGGTTACTCAGGATGCATGCTCCAAGTGTTTCACCTTTTGTCTTTAAAGTGATGTAGAATGAATGTCTTTTCATTTGAAAGACAGACGACTGGGAAAAAAAAAAGGGTGAAAAACCAAGTAACAAGATCAAAGACATAAATAGAACAAAATATGCACAAGAGATCTCATCTGAGATCAAAGACGTGAGCGTAATTACTTTGAATAAGATGTGCAGAGCTCACCAGAACAGAATGGTTTGTGTGCCTGGAGAATTCTGCAGAAATAAACCACAGAATGAGACATTTATTCTGCATTGGAGGGGGAATAGCAGAAAGCCCACCATTACAGCAGGGTTGCTGATTGCTGGCTGACCCTGTGCAGGGCAGCAGCCATCACAGTGGCTCAAAGAAAATCTCCAAACCTTTATGTTAAGAAGATTCTGACCTGGGGATAAAAAACCCCAAGCCCAGCTCTTTAACCCTGGGAGACATGTATTTTTCAGGAAGACATTTTCAAGGGTAAATGTAGTGACTGTGTTATAGGTGCAGTTGGAAGAAAACCAATTGCTTCTGTTAAAGTGGCTTAACGCATACAGGAATTGTACAGAAAGTGAAGAATTTCTTCTCACTAACTCTGTTCAATCAGGGATTGCGAATGTATTTGTGATTTTTATGGCTGCTACATACACGTGTCCACAAGCCCTAACAGAACATCCTTATAAATGGAATAAATAAGTTATGTAGAAGAGTATGTAAGGAAAGTTACAGTGACTGAGCTGGAATTGCAAAATGCTGATTCTTCCCTGGGAAAGATTTTACAAGCTATATGCCATTCATATATACCAGAATAGTGTTTGATATTTAGTGATTACTCCAGATTTATTCTCCTTTTCCTGAGAACACATTTTGGACATTGATCTATCCTTGCTGTACTTCCAGATAAGGTATGCCTTCTCCATTTATATCCTAAACATAGCAGGATCACGGAAACGTAGTAAGTTTTAGAAGTGATTTTTATTTTAATACCTCTTTCCTGCTATCAGCATGAACTAGAAATTCAGACACAGGTCAACATGTCAGGCTTCTTTCCACTTGCAAGAGGAGACAAAAAGGAAGTATGTATGCTGAGCCTACTCTTAAGGCTTATTTTTTCAGAAACACCAATGGAACTGTGTTTTGCATGTAAACTGCCCATAGGTTCTGTTGGCTGTGACTTTGAGTCACGCACTGAAAGTACAGGCTCTGCCTCAGTCAGATCTCTTATTGACCTGTGAAGTGTATAACCTGTTGTGGCAATCCTGCTGTCCATGACAATAGACTCTCTTCACTGCAAAATCCCTTTCAACTGTCATGGCACAGTACTATGTCAGCTAGCACCTTCAAAGGGTCATTTCTGCATTAGGCACATTTCCTCCATGATAAAGATGTGGTCTGATTCTGCTGCATACAAGCATTTTGCAGGTATTTTAGAATGGCATACATTAAAAAATTTATACTTTTTAGCAGGCATAAGATTAGTTCACTTAGAAAAAACATTGCACAGCTTCTTCTAGTCTCTTTGGAGAAGTAGACCCAATTCTATTTTCTGTCATGCCCCCATGATCTTTCTGAAACAGAGACATATGGATTAAATTGAGAGAAGATTTTATCCTTTTGCAGGCGATATTACTTAACAAAAAGAGCTCTGTCAAGTCTTTAGGCCAAGGTAATGTATGATCTATCATCTTAAGATCTTCAGATGCTGTCAGATTAAAGACTGAGGAGAGTTTATTCTCTGATGTCCACTACTGTTTCTTTTCTCCTGGAAGCCTTTGCTTTGACTTCAGTGCTGTCAGGAATCTGTAAACTCACTCATAAAATGAATAACTGTTTTTTCTTCTTCTTTCTTTTAGCTTGCAGGTGTTGCTAGCATTCACAGATACTTTGAAAACAACAAGTGTGGTCCTGGGCAGCCTGCTATAGGTGACTCTGCTTGAGTAGGGGGGTTGGATAAGGTGATCTCCAGAGGTCCCTGCTAACCTCAGACAGTCTGTGACTATATTTGTAAGTCCTCAGTCTCTTCATTTTAATTCAGATGGTATAATAACAGAAACCTGTGCCCTCTTTTTTTCTATAAATGGGATCCGTTCTACAAAATGGGCTGTACTGGAATGGTGGTCACCAATTTTGTATATGTCTAATATATTTAGTTATTTTCATTAGATAATGTTATGGGCTTTGGTTCAACTAAGTGCTTAAATGCCAAAGGCAGGCACACGAATAATCCTGAGGAAGTCAAGAGAGGTGCTTTTATAGAGAACACTTAAGTGCTTGGCTGAATAAGAGCCATACTCAAGATTTTCATTAAAACAGTACTGAGAAGAGCATGTATTTTGTGCAGCAGAGAGGGGCATGCATTGCATGCAAGTCTCTACCTTTTACATAGTCCTGGAAATTCTGATGCTGAAGCAACTGAAGAGAGGCTTTCCTACCCATCGGCTCATCCAGCTATGCAAGTATCCAGTCAGTTCAAATAATCTGTTATTACCTGAGAGCTGCTGTAGCTCATGGCAACTGTGAACAGACTCAAGGGCATTAGAAGGCAGCTAAAACACATTACTGCAAAAGAAAGCCATAGATATATTCTCTAAATATATCTCCTTTTCTTAACTCATTTAACCCAGGTTATATTGAATTTATCTAAATGGTAAAATTAAGATTATTGTGCCCAAGAGCTGGGTCACTGCAGCACATTGTGGTACACTGCGGGCTGGTTCCTCCCATGCAGAAGGATGGTCAGGACTGTGACTGCTCATCTGCAGGGGCTCATCTGCCTTCTTTCAGAAACGCTTTGTGTTGCATCCGAGAAGTTCTACACATCCATAGCATGTAAGTAAAGTAAATCAGTAAGAGCTGCGTTCCAGTACAGTAAGGCCAATACAGGCCTTTGATACAAATTATGATCAAGCCTTTAATTTCATGGGTGGCAGTGCTGCCTGCAGCATGGTACCTCCTGTTTGAATTGGCAATGTCAAATATGTTCCTCCCCTCTCAAAGTATTTTGGTCTGTCTTTTCCCCAAGACTAAAGCCTTCCTTGCGATTCCAGCACTGTGAACAGTTTTACAGTGTTGTGAAGATAATGCAAACCTTAGTTTAAGTGGGAATCAGGCCCAGAGCTGTGTATATCAAGGACTATTTGAATTACATTCAACGCTGTTTATGGTTTCTGAGGAGCTGTAGAGCCCGTTAAAAATGAAATACTGCTTATGGAAAGGGGCTTATGTTTTCTATTCTGCTTGAAAAAAGAAAGGAGGAAAATAGATTTGTGCCTGTTCAAAGGCTGCCCAAGGACAGCTTTCATTCTTTGTGACCCACTTACATTAAATGCTTTCACAGGAACTCCCCAGATACTTATTAGGGGAAAAAAAAAAAAGAGAAACACAGATCAGTGCGTCTAATCTTCACTCTGAGGACACATCCAGGCTTGGAGGCACTGACAGATATCTCACATCCCTAGTTACCTGTGCGGAAATGAAACAAAGCAAGAGATGAGCAACACTGGAGCTGAGAAATTAACTCTGTCCATATAAATATTAAATAGCACAGATTGAGATAATTTTGGTTTTAAGAAATAGGACAACCTGTTGCACCTTCATCCAGAACAAGCTGAACTTCTGCTCTTGTCCTCTTTCTCCATTCTTTTGTTTTTGGAACAAAATCAGTATTTTGGAAGCTTTCACTGGCTTTTGACAGTAGGAAAACACTGCTATGGTGCATGTACAGTGAAAGTGGCTCTTACTGGACCCTTGTCAGACAGGAAAGCAGTTTTGAAACTATCTTGTGGGGCAGGTGAACAGCAGCAGTGAGCCTCAGCCTGCCCAACATTTTGAGTCTTTACTAGATTTATGCAGGAATTCCTCTGTCTATTTGGCTCAGAATGGATATTGTTGATAAACGACGTGTTATAGACTACATCCTACTTACATCCTACCTAGAAAATAAATATTCCCTTGCTTTAAGGTAAGATAAAAAACCTTTTTCTGATACTCGTTGTTATTGTACCTGTGTAATGGTGTTTGACATTACTTGAGGAACATGCCACTGGAAGGATTTCTTCAGGGTTGTGGCATATTCCTTTACACCTCCAGGGCTTCCAGAAGGGAAAGTGCACATTGCCCCAGAGACACTGTGCAGCAGTACTGCACGTACGCAGTGACAGAAAAAGCCTTTTGTGGAAACTTAGGGAGTCAAAGGGATCGGTGTGGTAGAATGTGTCCGCTTGGAGTCTTTTTAGGTATCTTCTTGTCAGTGACTAAAGTAGTAGCAAAGATGTTCTTCATGTTGTTGCTTCCTAATGAAGAAGAACATAAAAAGTAATAAAGCCTGTTTAGTTGCTTGTTGTGATTTGAAGTTAGGATATTTGCTATCCACTATACTAATCCCCCTGATACCCACAGTGGATCTAACATTCCACCAAAATAAAAAACATATTAAAATATTCAGTGGTTTCTTGATATGAGCCCTGAATTCTTGTTTTTCCCATTATATGAATATTGAGTCATTATACGTTGTGTGTCACACAGAATGGTTGAGATACCAGAGGAAACTAATGATTTGCATAAGCCTCCCAGAGGCATTTTTTGCTTCCCAGCATGCATAAGCTTTACCCCCTTGGCTTTACGCAGAGTGTGCTGTAATGCTGCATGCCAGAGATGATAATTCATTTTGTGAAACATGATCAGAAGAACCTTTATGGAGGTGTGACAGATGCAGCTGTAGCCATCACTTGAAGCGCTTTCCCATAACCTGAAAAATGTATCTCCTTCTGATTTGCTTTCTTGATGACTTTTTTTAGGCACCACTGAGTTGCAACAGTTGTACGCAAAGAAATTCCTAAAGGAGCGAGGGGATAAAAAGGTTAAAGTGCCTGCAGCCACTGTTTCAGGATTTAATTGGACACTAGCTACTCAACTATGACCATTCCCCCAAAGAATGGTAGAGTTCTTGTAGGCTTCAAACAATGGAAATGTGTGGGTTGATGCCATCTGCAGCCTAGGGCTTGTGGAACAAAAAGGTGTTTGAAGAAGAGGGAAATTCTCAGAGATATGGTAGAATGGGAAAGATCTGAAAGTAATCAATCATTACAGTGACATAAATCACAACAGACCACAGCCAGAAGATGTCAAATACCGCCCACAGAGCGTCAGTCTCTCTGGCATCATCACTTTTGTATGTTGTGCCACTGCTTTTTTGTGGGCCATCAATTTTGTTGGGCGATGAAACTCAAGAATGCCGCTATTCCTCCTTCCTCACTAATGCAAGCTTTATGATTGCGCACCCTAACGTGCTCTTAAGGCGTATTCGTCCTTTGACCCCAACCAACAATTGATTGTGAGCTGGATGCCAAGTCCGCCAGATGTTGCTTGATCTCATAATTACGTTAGTGCTATTGCTGCAGCGCAACAGCATCAAAACAATACCAGCCAATCTGGGGCACAAAGAAAGTCTGCAACTCTCATGTGGTCATCTGGTCCACGCCTAACATTTTTGCCTAAAGCTCTCAGATGTTAAACTTAATTTCCCTTCCTTGATTATAAGCAAAATGATCTGTGCACAATATTAAAAAAACATTTATCAGCTGGAAAACAGTAAAAGGCATGGCATAACCTCATATAAATGTTAATGAAAGGCAGACAAAATTAAGCAACAGTATTGTGTTCCTCAGGCTCTTACACATTTTTACTTAAAAGATGATCTAGTAGAGGAGGTCAGAACAGGGTTGGAGGACAGGCACAAAAAACGTTGTTTTGAAATTTACTCTAATTCTTCTTGTGGTTCAAAACACTGGTCTGGAAGCCCTGTTAAATGGAGCAAGCATAATCCTCCTTTAACTCATTCCAGCATACATCATCAGAGCAATATAAATCATAACTGCCTTTTTTTCAATGGAAAGGCTCCATCTTCCCTCTTTTGCCTGAAACCAAACATTGGCTACGTAGTTTCTACCAAGAAACTGTACAACGTAGTGAGGCAATGACTGTGGCAGCTGTTTAATAGCGTCTATTCCTCCGAGTTAAAGCAAAGCCCTATGGATGATCTATAAGCTAGTCTAAGCACAAGGCTCCAAATCCCAGTACAAAAATACCTGAATGCAAATGACTCAAGCTACCTTACCTTTCATCTTGTAATATTGAGCTGCAATTCGCTAACGTAGAGCTGAAATATAACAAGGACATTTTAATCCCTTTTTTTTTTTCAGCCCTCACACCCCCCTGGATTGACACTGGGCATAGGGCTCCTCTCTCCTTCACCTGCCTTTGAGCCTATAGAGCTCTGAGACCTGTGCTCGAGTTCTTCAGCCCTGGTGGTGTACGTGGGAGTAGAGATTCAGGGTGCACCACAGCACTGAATAGCCCACTGTAATTTTTTGCTTTAAAAAAAAAATGTGGGTGAGTTCTCATCAGCAGCAATTGCAAAATTACAGCATTTTCCTCCCCTCTTGATTGTGAGCTGCAGCACATACCTCAGACTAGGCACAAGGCAAATTGGAGCACAGGACAGTAACTATCAGCTAAGAAGAACATCTAAACAATACAAGTTGGCTTCGGTGTGCCCTACTAATATTCTCCATCTTACATTTTTTTCATTTCAAATAAGAATATAATGTCATGCCACATATAAGAGAAATTTTATTTCCTGTACTACTATAGTTTTTAAGCATAATGGCCCATGTAGACCAGTGGGCAAATATTATATCCTAAAGTTTCAAATAATTGCCATCTTTATGCTTCACATCTGATCTTTAATAAATGTTATTTTTCACAGTGCAATTAGACTTCAGGATATAAAACTCTGAGGGTAATCCTGAACCTTTTAGCAGAGCTGGGTATTTTCAGGGTGCACTGACATCTAGATTCTGATCTAACTAATGGCACAAATCTGAAGCAATTTCCTCTAAATCAGTACAATTACATCAGCACAAACCCCATAAAGGTGGGATGAGAGTCAGACCTTTATTTCTTTTCCAGTCAGCTCTAGAGAATACAGTATTTTCCATTCAGTCAATTGAAAAGAACTGTAAAGGGATAGAAAGAAATGATAGAGCTAAGGTTTATTATATAACATATGGGAAACTTGGTTATTATTTTACCGTAAGCAAATGCAGGAAAAAGAGCTTGTTGAAGGAAAATGGAAAAGAAACACCTCAGGTGTTGTATCATGAAATTCAAGGAAGTGACATCAAAGATTAAACCTGGTCCATTTATTTTTAAGCTATTTTGTTTAAGTATCATATTTTATGTCTGGAGCTTTTTCCCTACTCTGCAAATTTACTTATTTTTTTTTCTTTTTTTAAGCATGAAACTGAATAAGAATAAAAAATTATTTTGTAGGCTCAGTACTGACGTAAGACCCTCATATTGGGGACTCAAACTCTTTTGACAGTTTTGAGTGTTCTGCATGGAAAAGCTGCAAGATGGGGTCAATGTACACACCAAATGTGGTGCACTGGTGGGTTTATCCAAGCAGAAGGCAGTGATTTGCCCATGGAGAAGCCACGGCTCACCTACTTCCAGAGAAGCGTTTTCATTCAAAGGCCAATCTTCTGGACTATTTGGTCACACTGAAACAGTCTTAATTTTGCGTTACATATCATTCCTCTTTCTTGAAAGGAGAAGTGGAAGTGCCAGTGTTGTCTGGGCAGTCAGAGTTGCTGTTGTGTCTCCTTTTACCCCATGAAGCACAGGCTGGGGAAGAGGAGTCATGGCCAGGGCTGATGCGTTCTCCAGGCTGCTAGTCGTTTCATTTGACTCATTTCACTAGCTCAGAAGACCGAGAGAAAGCCACTTAATAAACCACAGTAAAACTTCCAAACTCTTATGGGAAAAAGACTTAAATGGACAAAAACAGTCTTGTTTTGATTAACAGAGGAAACATACCAAGGAGACGCAAGGTGGGGACAGTGGGAAGGGATGTCTCCAAGCGGATCCATTCCCTGTGATAGAAAGGTGCTCTTGAAGTCCTCAGCACATGGAGGTCCCCTGGGACTGTCCAGGATGGGCCAGTCCTTATCACTAAGCTGGAGTGCTCTAGAGTCTTTACCTGGACTTTCTGAAGCCAGGGAAGTTCAGAAGAGTGTAGAAAGCTCAGTATGGCTAAGACGTGTATCCGTCATGCTAAATTTTGTTCCAAGTCCAAAACTGAAAATCTTTTTATGGGAAGAAGTTAAGTGGAACTGCTGAAGTTTCTTTTCATGGATTATTTAAGCAGTACAAGATGTTGTTAACTCTGAGTTTCTTCCATGTTATTCAGGAAAGTATGTCTGATTATGTAAATTAAAAGTTGCTGCTTAAAAATATTTTGCTTGAGAGATTGCAAAGGCAACACAGTAAATGAATTAAGATCAGAGAGTCTTGCTCAAGTGAGAAGATTGCATAAGTAACCACATGTGTTATTGAAAAATACATATTGTTTACAACGTATTCTTGCAAGATCCTTAAATATTTCACTTTGAGGTTTGCTTGATATAAAATACTGCATTTGTTCAAGCTGTCACACAGGCTGGGCTCTAAGCTGATTTGCAGCTACATGCAGATTAAAACCACTATGCTGTCCCACTGCAATTTTGGATTTAATTTGGTTACTTTCCTTCTTTTTAAGAGAAACGAGAGTTTTCAAACCAAAAGGCACTGACTGCTTACCTAATTAAAAATGTATCCATCTGCTGGCTTGGTGGCTGACTTGTTATTCAAAGCATGCAGATCTAAGTAGGTTGATTTATTTATGAAGACCTTATGACACTGAGAGATATGAACTCAAAAACATGTAAAAATAAATGTGGCTGCAGATGGGTAGACACACAGATCTTCCCGGGGTTCTAAATAACAGCTAGAGAGAATCTGGAAAATGTGCTTTACAGGGAAGATCCTTTTATGTTGCTACCACGTGTTTAACATTTAGAGCTCAAATAACAAAGCAGCCAGCTAACATGTTGTGAGATAACTCTAGTCTAAATATCCTATAGTGCCTTTTAAGTTGCAGTGATTGTTTCTGAAAGCTTCGTGTGAGTGATAGACTCTTGAGGAGATGCTACATTTTAAGCAACGTTTTATTTAGAGAACACTTTAAAGTGAATTTTAATTAAAGGAGAAAAAAATCATTATCACAAACATCATGCGTCAGAATCAAGAGTAAATGCTGTCTTCTTATATTTAATTTCATTGATGTACTGGTAAATGTCTCAAAAATTAAGTTTCTTAGTAACTGTGCTCAGGCTTTGGAAACCCTGAGTTCTAATGGATTCATTTTCAGTGCTATAAATACTGTTGTAATCCTTAGGTAAAGTTTATGAGCTCTAGGAAACTCAGAGTGTAATGAAACCATCATGGTATTTCCATGTTACGGTGTGGAGCTGCTGGTGTTAAACCTCACATCATTACTGGTGCAATTCCACCGGCATGAGCTGGCTTCTTAAACTAATGCAAACGGAATAATACCTGTGTCTTGTATATAATGATCTCCACAAGGCTGAGTTTGTAGGTGGTCTGTATAGGCCACCTGAGAGGTATGAGGAAAATGGAGAATGAGGTGCCTAGGAACAACTTTGGAGAAGCTTTATGGTCCCAATTTCTGTTTACAGCATGGTTTCTAGTGGGTCCTTCTCAGCTTTTCTTAAATCCATGTGCTTGGTGGCATGTTTGTGCGTGTTCGTGTGTGTCTTTGTGTTCATAGGTAAAACAAGTCACTTTATCCAAAACAGACAAAAATTATTCCTTTACCTGATCATGCTGGTATCCTCTTAAATTGAAACTGTCTTGCACCAAGTGATAAGGTTGCTCTCAGCAGAAACATAATTTTTACCACACCATGCATTGACAATTGTGCTCAGCTTCACAAAAAGGTATTTCTCTAATCCCAAGGTCAGTTTAAACTGGCTCCCTGGTATATACATTTTCAGATTCCATTTGAATCTCTCTGTACTTCCTTGTCAAGACAAGCATGTGGGTTTCCTAGTGCCCACAAAATATAGAAACACGGTTTGTATGTAGATTTAGCCAAGGAAGATACTACTGAGCTGCATTTTGGTAGGAAGCCATCCTGGCATTTCTTTGGAAAACTCTAGAGATGTTTGAATAATCCTTATACTAACAGATGTCACCACTGGGAATCTGTTTTACTTTTACAGCTCTTTGAGTATCTTGCTTGCATTTTTTGATGTTTTGGAATGGTGGAGGAAACTCAAACAATTGTCTTATACTTTGATCTCTCCCAAAGATGTATTTTGATTAAAGTTTCAGATAGTAACCGAGGAAAGAAAAACAACAGATTTTACTATGAGTGTGCCTTTTGTGCAGAAGGGAGTGGGCAAAAAAAATGACCAGTGATCCTTTTCTTTTGTTTCCAACTCACTGCAAATGGCTGTCTTCTGTTTTCCTGGTGCTGTGCAAGCCCTTGAAATGAGGGACAAGGGATCACAATTGGTCAAGGCAAATAGTTAGTCACACTCTTCCTTAGAATTGAACCCATTGTTCAAGTAGGGTAAGCAAGTTTTACACTACTAACTTTAGTCTGAGTTAGAAAAGGTGGCCACTATGGTAATCTGAATAAGGATTAATAATGGTGAATGGGCAGGGGAGAGAGCTGAGGGGAAAGGTGGCATTTTTGTGCCCACAAAAGCTGTAGTGGTTGCAGGTTTCTTCCCAAATATAGTATTTTTGCTGTTTACCTCAGGATACTGCAACTGGAAAAAAAAATATTGTTGGAAATATCAGCTGTGTAAGTTTCAGGAAACTCTAACAATTGGCTGTCTCAGTAAAGCCATACCAGTGAGTCATTTCTAATGGAAACCTTGCCGTAAGGTAGAATTCAGAGGGATGTGTTCCTGGTCTTTACCATCGTTATGGACCTGTGTACAACAAAATACACTCAGGGTTTGGGGATGACTTCTATTAGAGGAATGAGGCGGCTACTGCTGAAGGAAAACTCAGAGGGGAATGGGACTTGGCAAAGAGTGGTTGCAACCAAACTAAAATTGTTTGTTGGTGCCATCAGTGTATGTAATAAGAGGAACTAATTTATATGTCATAAATTTAAAAAGTCTTAAAATTGAGTTCATGCCTGTATAATGCAGGATGCAGGTACAGAGCTGGGTACACTTTTTGTTCTAATGCTACAGCAATGCTCAGATCCCTGAGAATGGATTTGAGATCTGGTTGCACTAGAAGCTATACAAGGATATCTCAGTATATGACAAGACTCAGTAGATGGGTATAAATAAAAAAAGTACAAGGAATACAATGGCAGTGTTGGCCAGCACAACAAAGTACCTTATTCTCTGAAATTTTCCAAGACCAGTAACAATACTGGGGAAGATAATGGCTGCCACTTTTCTAACATAAAAGCAAGGGGTGTACCTTTTCCATTGTTTTTCATGCAGGTTTTCATTTCTATGCATGCTATTTTGCTTATATGAAGCCAATCCAGAATTTGCAATATTCCACTATAAAATCTGTGAAAATACTGAGCTAGAACACACACAGATGTGTATACTTGCCTTCTCCAATTAGTGGTTCCCCTAAAATAGGACAAATAATTTCTTAGATAATAAACAACCATTCTTTTGTATCTGTAGTTTCTCTGAAATCAGAACAGAGAAACAAGGCAATGCCTTAAATTCTGAAGTAGCCTCACCATTATTAAGACTGGCCAACCTATAGAACGCAAGTCCCACACTGCTTTACAGATGTTACCAAATGAAATTGTACATCTCTATATTCTTTGCAAGAACAGAGCAACAGGTGCCGGATAGCTACAGATCTCTCCAACTTGATATTAGCATTGCCGTTTTACAGTGGGCATTTGACGTAGTTGCGCACATCCAACTTCAGAAGTTTTGCTGCAGCAGCTGTTGAAGAAAGTCCATGCAGAGCTCAGAGCAGGGCCCTCCTCTCACATGTAAATTCCCTATCTTAATCTTTCTCCTGTTCTGTGAATATATCACTCATGCCTGTATGCACAGAAAAAATGCACAACTGCATCCACTTTTTAGAACAAAACCCAAAGATTTTATATTTAATTAAAAAGACAAAAAGTGATCCCTACTATTAAAAATATAGCACATACTAAAAGAGAAGAAGGAGGTGGGATTGGTTCTTACTTTAAACACAAATAGTTTTCTTCTAAATGGTTGCAAACATTTTGTTCATAATATGGACTATCTCAGATAGGATGGTTTAATCTGAGTTAATCAGGATTTACACTCTATTAGAAGCGCCAGAAATCTTCAGTGCTCTGTAGGGAACCTGTCTTTGGTGCAGTTTGATTGGTACTATCATTGCATGAATAATCTCTGAAAAGACTGCTGTCTCTGAACACACAGAATAAGAATGAATTAGAGCTCTGACACTCCGTTCTTGTGATCGTTTTACCAAAAAGACAATTCAGAGACTTTGCACAGAAATAATCTTTATTTATACAGAACATTTAGTGGTGCAATCAAAGTAATCCTGTACCCTTTTTTTTATTTATTTTAATAATAACTGCAGTAGATTATAGCAGAAAAAAATAAAATTCCAGCATGAAAACAAATCTGGGGACATTTTTTTCCCTCATTTACTCTATTTTTTTTTGCTTTAGATTTATTCTGTTTCATATGTAGGGCTCAATTCTGCCTACTTATTAAAGCTTAGAGGCTGCTACTAAAATTCACCCTTACCTTAGTATAGGCCAGGATCTAGTTCAGGAGTCTTAAATTGTGACCCTACTAAGTCTGCCTGAATAGATGTTTTTTCCCCAATGCAGAAGAAGGGGGGTGTGCTTTTATAGCAGTCTGGATGCAGTTTGCTATTTTCTGTGCTTACACTTTCAGCTTTACCCTTCAAATTCAACCAAGGCTCCTCTGAAAACTGCCACAGATTCCCTGTACTTTTTAGCAGAGGCTATTTCACTTGCATTTGCTTCATTACTAATTGAGCCCTCTCCTGCAGCCGCTCCGAGGACGACTTAGGAGGAGTCCGTCTGTGCAGCCTCCCCTTGGCTGGTGGCCCTGGCCACTGCCAGAAGCTCTCCTCCCACCAGTACTGCTTGCCAGCTCGCAAGGCCAGCGAGCACCAGCCCTACATCTTCATCTCACTAACTTATTTTCTAGGAGCCGACGCTGCTCCCAGCTGATCACGAATGAGTACGAAGCACAGCTGCTAAGGCCTACCAGCACAAAGCCAGCGATACTCGAAAGCAGTCTGTAATAATTAAGGTGTCTGTTAACCTCCACCGCTTTAAATAACCTTTCAATGAAACGAAGGCAGGCGCATTCCTCTCTGGGTTGCCAAGCATCTGTGCTAGCACTGCAAACAACCTACAGCCTTACACAGTTGTTTGCACTGGTTTGTTGGTCACACTTTCACGTGAAAAATCCTGCAGGTTGCTGCTTGCCCCCTGGTCTTACCTGAGGGTGAGAGCCTCACTGAGCTACGCTGACACCTTCATTACGGAGGTGGGCACTTGTATTTATCACATCTGATCTGCTTATTAGATGAAAAGCCATAATACCTGCTTTAACATCCTGCTGCATTTATTTCTCTTTTCTTTGCTCTGTCTGTACCACTTTTCAGATTTTACCTTTGGCCAGTGCCCTTCAATGTTTGTTTATTTTAGGAAGCATAAACTGCATTGTAAAGGCTCCTGGCTCTGTGAATAGTTTTGGCAGTAGTATTTCCTTTGAGGGCTTGATAATGGCAAATAACAAATTTTAGACTAGCTATGAGATTTGAGTTGTCAGGAGCAATGCAGCAAAAGGTGCTGCTTCAATTGTCATTAAAACCCTGTTACATTTCACTTACCATTATCTATTTTTCTTAGTAGTGTTGGTTAAAAGAGGCAACAAAATCTATGCATCAGTCTGTATATTGTCAAGTCACCACGTGTGCCATCACAAGTCCTGTAATCAGCATCAAGGCAGTAAGAAATAGGAAACTCTTGTGATGATGACGATCACGATTAAGAAAAGGAAGCGTAAATAATCTGCTTGCCTAAAGCTCCCTTTTTTTCGCAGAGTGGCTTTGCAAATCAGCTATAAACCTCATCCTTTTCTTATTGAGGTCAGCAGCACAACTCCTGCTAATCCCAGCTGAAACAAAATCGTTCTGCCATCTTGATATTTATAGGTATCTGTATTACCTTCAGGTACATGTTCTCCCGCTACAGCTTTTTGTATTACAGACTGCAACTTCATCTAATGTAAACATGATCTGAGGAATGAAATCATACTCATTTAAAATAAAAAGGTGTTATTCTCAAATAGCTAGTGATAAATTTTGTCAAGTAACTTACCAGCAAATGTTTAATACTCACAGGTCCATTAAGAAACAGTAAATCCAGGGAGGGAAAGGCACATCTGAGCACTTGTGCTGGGAAGGAGCTCGCTGGTGCCCAGCCTGATGACGGTGCACCTTTGGGGCATTATTCCTATTGACAGTGAGACTCTGTGTGCGTGCGTGTGTGTGTGTGTGTGTGTGTATGTTAAACTTCCTGGTGTTTTTTTACACTCTTTTGCACATAGCTGAGTAGAGTGGAAGTTGTGTGGGAGTGGAGTAAATGGGATTGCATTTTTGTAGGAAAAGGCTTTTCAGATGAGCCGGGTGAATTTTTCCCTGCAGGCTGTGGAACTGCATACTAAAGCAAGGGCTTGTGCTTCCTTCCCCCTCCCCTTTCTTCTTTTTCCTTTCTCTTCTCCTTTTTTTTTTTTTTTTTTTTTTTTTTTTTTTTTTTTTTTTTTTTTCACCTAGCTAAATGTAGTGCTGGGCCTCTGGAGGCCCATGAACATGTAGAGCTTCCTACTGACGTTGTCACTTGACTGACAGCAAAAAGCTTCTCGGGAGATGGACGAGCACGAGTAGGTGGACATAGAAAAATGGAGAATGAAAAGATAAAAGTAAAAACAGAACAGAACGTTCATCCAAAATCACAGCCCTTTCTGGGACTGTAATGTATTCAACTTAGAAATGTTGCATTTGTGATTCGGAAAAATGTAAAGTACATGTATGTAAATGTATGTGTGTGAAAGACAATATCCACTCAGAATGCTCATAGCAGAAATGATATTAAATACAGAAATCTGAGACAAACAACATGCCAATGCCAAACTGCATGTGTACTCGTATCTTCCCTTGCTGTTTTAAAGTAAGAGGGAAGCAAATTGTGAATGAGCCTGAAATACAACAATCTTTCAGTCCCTACATTTCAAAACAAATTATAGTTTCTCAGAACCCCTGTGTCTGTCTGCTTGTGTGCCTGCTTGTCTCTGCCATTCAAGTGCTATAAACAGATCTCTAAATAATTCAGCTGGGGTTGACCTCTCTGAAGCAGACAGGATCAAACATTTAACACACTGTCATAATTACTACAGTGTGTGCTTCGAGTGAGTTTTGCTAAGGAGCTGAGACAAACAGAAGATCTGAGACAAGTATCAGAGATGTTGGGTGTGCTTTTCTGAGCCGCATTAAATTGACCTTTTAAATGGTGTAAACTTGATTATGTTGCAAACACGATTAGTTCCTATCAAAGCCAAATCACTCCTGATAGCAACTTACAATAACACAAGCCGGCAGGTTGGCAGCAGCAGGTAATAGGCAGTTAAGAAAAATATCACAGATCCAATGGCTGGATTTTGAGGAATAAATTTTGATGCCAGGTTCTTTGTTCTAAGGTGGAGTTACTTGCTGAAGCTGAAGCTTTAGTCCAATATCGATGACATCTGCTAAAACCAAGCTGGGCTTTTACGATCCGTTGAAATGACACAAAGTAAGGGAACTGTGATTATTTTGGCAAGGCTTCTTAAAAAAACCTGAACTTTTATAGGAGCCAAAAGTAGTGGAGTTGGTACAATTGTGAACATTTTACTTCATGACATTTGCAGGCCCTTTCCACATTGTCTGTGTTTATTTAATGTGAATTCTTTAACAAATTAAAACTGCATTAATGTAATAGAAATATTAAGGTTTCAAAGCATTTAATATTTTTTATAACAACTGACTTTTCTGGCATTGCAACAAAAATAACTTCAATTAAAAAAGAAGGCATTTTGATGCTCTACCATTCCCATAAAGTTTATCGTGACTTGTAGTAGATCTGCCTGCATCAAAGATGTGAAAACTCAGATTGCTTTAATTGAGGGCTGCCTATATTTTTGTGTAAATAATAAAAAAGGAACTAATCCTTTTCTTCCTCCTCATTAGGCCAAGAATTCTTGTAGATAATTAAAGTCAGGAAGTACAAGTTTTAACAATTGCATTTACTGTGCTGCACTGTTTTCTAACTCCCATTATCCAAGCAGCCGCTTAGAAGATTTATTTCCTACGGAAAAATACACCAGCTATCTTTGCAGTCACCTTGAAGGTTCTGCCAGCGGGTGCTCCAAAAGAAACCTTTAAGGTGAAGTGAAAGAATCCGAGCCTCAGCCCATAGAAACCTCATTGTAAATACTGTGTTAATCAACCTTTTAAACACTGTATTTAAAATAATGCATTCTGCCTAGATCTTGATCTGAAACTGAAACAGGTGAAAGACACTATACTTTGAAGGAAAAAAGAACTAGTGTGTTTATACGTATTCTGTTTTGCAGATATTTGAATTTGGGGAAAAAGTAGGGTGATTTACTGATGCACGACATGCATGTTTCCTGTTGCACAAAATTGTTAGTCGAACTTTAAGACGTATTCAATATATATATATATACATATATATTAACTAATTGAGCTTCTGCAGGGGCTCTGAGCTAAACCTGAAGGTAGTGGTGGCAATAATTTGTTTTACCCCAGACAGAGGAAAAGTCTTTAGAGAGTTGGGGTGCGAAGACGGGTGCTGGGATGCAGCTGGGATGAACCCGGAATGCTAGCATGCAGACGGGAGGATTTGTGTCCTGCGTGGGGCGGCAGAACTGCCTTCCCGGGGGGCGCCGGGGCGATGCCGGGGTGAACGGGGCGATGCTGGTGTGAACAGGGTGCCGCTGCGTACTCCAGCTGGGTTTTGCCCCAGCCGAGGGGACATCGTGCCCAGGCGCAGGGAGTTAGTGGGTGCACCCATGGGTGAAAAGGCTCTTTGAGGGGAGGCTGAGGCACCGCCACCAAGTACCTCGAGTGAAAGCACCCGGCAGGAGAGGGCTTGTCGCGAACTGCCGTTTGTGGAGCTTTTCGGAGGAAAAGCAGCGCAGGCTGTCGCGAACAGCGCTGTCGGTACGGCAGTGCCGAAGCGGAGCCCGCGAGCCGCGGCAGGGCAGAACTCCCGGGGTCGGTGTGTGCAGCCTGTCCGTCCCACCTCAGCGCTGCCCGGGGAGCCGGCGCTGGCAGGCAGGCCGCGGGCAAATCCGGACCCCTCAGAAACAGCGTTTGGCTCACTAACGCTGCCCGACACACACCGAGGAGAGGTTAGCGGACTTCTAACAACTACAGATTTACCGTAAACGAGCATTTAGGGAGTATTTTCTAAAAGTCCCATGGTCATAGCGCCCAGAGCAAAGCAGGGATGGAGCTGCGCACCTCCTACCAGAGGCGTACCCGCCTTGCCCTGCAGACCGTGGCTGCCACAGCGCTGCCCGGCGCCGGTCTCCACCGACGTGTGGGACGAGGGGGGTTTGTAAGACGCTGTGCGGCCTGCCCGGTCTCAGCCTGCAGAGCGAATTGCGCCGATCTCTTTTGCTAATACCCCACCCCGAGTGCTGCTGTGGTGCATAAAGGCATTAACGTTTCCACGCTGGCGGTAAGCGGGGGGTGTTCAGCCTCCGCCGCTGTGCCTGGGGAAGCTCCCTCTGCAGCTGCTGCGCGTCCGCCCAAGCCGCCCGCTCGTCTCCCGGCGCGGCAAGAGGGGACTGCTTCTCGGGCTAGCGCCCTCCGCACCCCCCGCACCCCCTGGCCCGGGACACCGGGCACCGAGGGCGCGCTGCTCCCGCTAGGTGGAGCTATTGCTCAACGGTGGCGCCGCGCCGGGAGGAGCGCAGCGGCGGGAGGCTCCCGGGAGCCGGGACCGCAGCGGGCTGGGAGCGGGGAAGGTGCGTGTGTGCGGCTCCCCGCGCAGCACCAGGCAGAGCTCGCGGGCTGCTCCTAACCCTTTATTTTTGCCTTTTTATCCCCCATTTTCAGTCACGTTTTTGTTCTCGGACACTGTCAACGTTAAAGACCGGCCGCGTGGCCCACTCACCCCACCGGGACCGCGGCCATTCACTGCGCTCCGCCAGCTCGGGGCAGCGCATACCCGCTCCGCGCCGCCGAGCGGCAGAGGCGGGCCGGGGCGGGGCGGGCGGCGCGGAGCGGGCGGCGATTGGCTGCGGGCCGTGACGGGCAGGCGGAGCCCCGCCCCCTTGGCAATGTCTACGGCCCGCCGCGCGCCCCATGTAGGCAGTTATTCCGCTGGGATAGAGCTGCCGGAGCGGCGGCATGGCCGGGGTCCCGTTCTGCGCCCTCCTCCCGCTCCTCGTCGGCGTCTGCGGCGCCGTCACCGGCTCCCGGGTCTATCCCGCCAACGAAGGTGAGGCGCTGTGCGCGTCCCGCGGCCGGGCTCGCGCTCCCTCAGCGGGGCGCCGAGGAGAAAGTTTCGGGCGAGGGTCCTTGCATCCCTCCCGCCGCTCCCCAGGCAGCCGGGACCGCTCTGCCCCGGCCGGTACTCGGGCGTCCGGCAGCCGCTAACTTGCCCCGGCAGCGTTCCAGGGGTCCCTCGGCGGCGGCACAGGTGTCGCGGGGCAGAGCGGTCCAGCCGCGCTGCCGCCGGTCCCCTCAGCTGGACCGGACAGCAGTGCTCCCGCGAGCGGCGGCGCCGCGCCGGGTTCCCTGGACCGGGAGGGCCGTTCATGGCAACCGGTTCTCCCGGGAGCTCTCGGCTGCTCCGCGCCGTTCCCCGGGGCTGTGCTGCAGCCCGTTCCTCGGGGTAAGCCCGTGGCGCAGCCGGGCGGGCGGGAGGCGCCGCTCCTGTCTGGGAGCCCCCCGTGAGGTATCCTGGTGCCCGGTGTCCCGGACCGGGCTGCGCAAGCTCCTGCGGTCCCAATAAGTTGTAACCTTTTTATCCCCGCCGAGGTGCGGGCACGTCCGTTGCAGACGCGGCGGGAGCGCCCCGGTCCCAGCTGGCCGGTATGCCGTCAGCTTCGCCTGCCGGGCAGGAGCGCTCTTCGGTGTCGGGGGGGGGGGGGGGGATTACTCCGTGCCCTGTGAACGGCTTTATTCCGTGGAGGAACGGATGTGCTAATCCTCAGATCGAAAGCAGAGAGAGTTTCAAAGTGTACGAGGTATTGGCGTAGTGGGGAATAACGCTTCATTTCAAGCTGAAGGTGGATGCGTTCGTGCTCCACACATATGGAAACGCTCAGGTAAACGGTTTAATATTGAATTTTTGGCAGATTAAATTTAATCTGTTTTATTTGTACTTTTCTGCAGTTACCTTGCTGGATTCCAGATCAGTTCAGGGAGAACTGGGGTGGATAGCAAGTCCCCTGGAAGGAGGGGTAAGTTTTAAACCGCTATCTGATCAAAAGGGTAAAAGGGGTGATTAGTAACTTTCAGAGAGTCCTAATGGCTCGATTATTGTTGATTGTGGCGAGAAGGTCAGATTTCTTCCCTGGTTTACCCAATGAATTACTCTTTGTTGAAGAAACTCTATACTCCCTTTGGATAGTTCTGTCATGGAAGAAGTGGAAACCAAAAGGGCAGAAAAGAGGCTTCAGAATTAGGTTGAGGCATGGGCTTAGCTGCCTATTTAAAACTGAAATACCAACAAGAAATGCGATCTGGCAATTGAACTGGCATTCTTGACTGTAATTATTGTATCTATAGGCTGTCTTGGCTGGGAGATGTTCAGGGCAATTGCTGTTCTATTTCTGGATGAAGGGGTAGGGATCAATATACAAGAGAGACCTTTTGGTGTGGTGGGACAGTTGTCCTGTTTTAGATTGTAAGCCTTGTATGTTTTAGTTTCTGACCAGATAAACTGAAACACCCAGTGCTTGATGGTGTTTCCTTGGAGCTTCTTTTTATGTACTTTTTCAAAGAGATAATTGTAAGAGAAGACTGCTTCAGTCCACTGCCTGATAGTGATGCAGTGACACTGAGATTCACATATCCATCCTGGGGTTTTAGAGCCCTTTTGCCTAGTGGGCTGCAGGCCAGGTATATCTGCTGATTTAGTTTTGTGTTAGTGGATGGGCACCCTCATCCTGTAAGGTGCCTGTGACCTCTGTGGAGAAGCTCCTGAGAACACTGGAGTTGGTGGGGTCTGGTGGAGACTGTACTTTGTGGGATCTCATGTTTTGGGTTTGGGTTTTTTTTGGTTTTTTTTTTTTTTTGTTTGTTTGTTTTATTTTTAATAAGCAATTAGAAAGGCTTTTCCTTCAAGTGAACAGTTTCAGAAAAATGCCAGCAATGCACACTAAATATTAATATAAAGAAGCCCATCTCAAATCCTTTAAATATTAAATGAATAAAACATCTTTGTATGCTTGAGAAGTAACTAAGTCAAAACTGACTGAAAAATTAAAGTGCTGAAAGATCAGGACCTGCTCACAACAAAGCAGTGGATACTTCAGGAAACCTACAAATTTACTGTTTTGTGTGTGTTCCCACTTGTAATTAGCAGAAGCAGAGCTAAGGAAACAGAAGTGAGTGGAAGGAATCCAACGTTGCATCGGCTGGTGATGCATTATGCATAAGCTCTGAATAACCATAACATGGGAGAATGGGGGATTGTTGTGCTCCCCCATTGTTGTTCTGAGTGAACTTGACTACAGTCCTGGCTTGTGCTCTGCCTGAGCACACTGTGCTGTCACCGAGGCTCGATTTTCTCAGTTTTTCAAAGAGTGGGGAGGTGATTGGCAGGCCTCTAGCATCGCCCACAGTGCACATTTACTGCTGATTGCAGGCAATTGCCCTCATCCTTTGACAGTGTGGGAAGGTACAGCTCTATCTCAGTGAGAGTCGGGCTTCCTTGTTAATCCTGTACCCTGGAAAGGTCAGATAATGAGATGGGGTCTTTCATACAGCTCTCGAAGTGGTATCTACACTGTGTATTAAAACGGGACCTAAAATAAAAGTTTTAAGAAGTTGGTAGTAGAATTGATGATCAGAGGACAACTGTGTATTATTAATGGCTGTTGGATTCCCCCTTTTTCCCTATGCTATCTCTGAAAGTGCTATGCG
Source organism: Pezoporus flaviventris (assembly GCF_033815535.1). Classification (NCBI taxonomy): domain Eukaryota; kingdom Metazoa; phylum Chordata; class Aves; order Psittaciformes; family Psittacidae; genus Pezoporus; species Pezoporus flaviventris. Next base: position 42,670,405 of record NW_026892561.1, read on the forward strand.
AGCTTGAGAAGGAAATGTGTGCTCTTATTGTGGACGTGACTCGTTTCACTAAACCTACATATGTGTGTTCTATTTTTAAACCAGTAGTGAAAAATTTAAGAGTACATGGTTTGTCTCTGAGATACAGTGCTTGGAAAGCATTTATTCGAACTTCATATGCTGCAGATTTATTTCAAGCAGCAGAAATGGACTCCTTTATGTTCCTGGGAAGATTCTGTCATTTGGTGCTGATTTTTCTTCAACTGTGTGTACCTTTTTGTTTATAAAAAAAGGCATTATTCTAGATATACACCACACAGTTTCCGAGGTGAAAGGATTGTGTGGATAGGAAGGGCTGGAGATAAATATAGTCATTTAGGGGTGATTAGCAGTAACCAAATATATAGTGGCCCTGGAGGAATTAATGAATTGCATTGTAAATGTAATTAATGATTTACTTTTGCATTTCACAGTTAAAAAGTAGGTTTTGTGCCAGAATGTTTTATTTTCCATCATTTAAGTATGAGGAAACTTTAATTACGAAAACTAATTTCAACTTGAAAACAGAAAGTTACAGCTTTGTCCATATATTTAGAGTTACAAATGTAACAAACATGGGGCTGTAGTTACTTTTGTCTCTGGCAGTAAGACACATAATGCGTGTTCATGAAATAAGAAACCTAGCCCTATATATTTATATTTTTATTAAGAGGCAGGAGTTTGTTGAGAACCTGATCTGAAACTTGACGTTTTTAGTTGCAGTCTGTCCACTGACCTCAGCGGTCTCTTTATTGAATCCTCTAGCAGCATCCTCCTTTGTGTAAATACGCTAAAGGAAATCCCATCAACAAGTATTATTTCCTTCTGCTTCTTCCTTTCTCTTGTACCACACACAATATAGGTAGTGTAGACAGTCTGAAGATAAGCAGAATGGAAAGTGATGGATCATAAAGACAATATTGTAACAGTAAACCAGCTTTGTGGCAGATGTAAATTAAACAGCACTGTTGTCTTATTAACACCTTGTTACACTTGCACTGATAGATGACATTTCAAGATTTATTTTTTCCTTTTCTGTGGAAAGGAGTGACATGCTGGGTATTGATTCTGCCCTGCTTCATTTTAATTTGCAGTTATCTCTAGGCAGCAAATAAAATATTACTCTTTCTGCTCCTAGTGACTCATGGTGCTAACTACTGTCATTCTATAAACGGATTCAGCTAAGCTGGAATCTTTTTAAGTAAAAATCACTTGCATAAGAGCAATCCTTGTGAGAAGAATGCAGGGTATTATACAAGAAGCCCCTTACTGTTAAGAAGACTTCTGTTTTTCAAAGCCATGGCTTCAGTAGTAGTGAAAAGCACTTCTGGGGAGTCTCTTTAAAGTTACTGCTGCTTTCCAAGGACAATTTTGTATGGTTCATTTTATTGCCTGCAAACCCAGAGAGTGTATCAATGTCTAATATATTTATATATATATTCTTTTTTTAAGAAGGCTTTTTTCTGATACTCAAGTGCTATGCTGGGAAGACATCTCTCCCCAGTGCCCCTTCCTCTTCTCTCTCTATCAGGAGAGCTCTGTGATAAACTTTCTTCTGTCTATGGTAATCCTTGAAACAATTTTTTTTTTTCAAAGCTATTGGTTATGTGTGCTTTCTTTTTCTAAGTTAATTATACTGAACTATTGAATTAGGGTCAGATCTCTTCTTCTGATACCTTCTTTGGAGTGCCTGTATTGTTGTTTGCTAATTATATTGCCCTTTAATTTGACACTTATGAAGGTGCCTGAACTTGATTTGAGGCCATTGCCTGCAAGGTCCATGCATTACCTGCCTCATCTGCTGTTGATTCTGTAAAGTGCCATGCATAGTCCTTACCTAGGCAAGGGTCCTATGGACAAAACTGCAGTGCAGATAAACGTAGTTGGTTGGTAGAACATTCCTGGATTGGTTCAAAGGGCCTTTAAAACGCATGCTTGCTCCTCGAGGTGTTACTTGATTTGGAGCTTGTTTCTCCTGAAAAGATTCTTTTAATGTCCAGGTAGTTAATGTCTACTGGCTGTGACTTGATCTGCTGGGTTGTTTGCTTGTTTGTTTTCCTGCAATGGAAAAATTATGGTTTCCCCCTTAGTTGTGGAAGTACAGATTCTGTTTGCTGTGAAGCTCTGTTGTTTCTTTTAATATTGATGTATTATTCTTTCCCTTTCCCTTTTTGCAGTGGGAAGAAGTGAGTATTATGGATGAGAAGAACACTCCGATCCGCACCTATCAAGTCTGCAATGTGATGGAGCCCAGTCAGAATAATTGGTTACGAACTGATTGGATTCCCCGTGAGGGGGCTCAAAGGGTATATATTGAAATCAAGTTCACGCTAAGAGACTGCAACAGCCTGCCAGGTGTCATGGGAACTTGCAAAGAGACATTCAACCTTTATTACTATGAATCAAACAATGATAAGGAGCGTTTCATTCGAGAGAGCCAGTTTGCCAAGATTGACACCATTGCTGCTGATGAGAGCTTCACCCAAGTGGACATTGGTGACAGGATCATGAAGCTGAATACAGAGATACGGGATGTCGGACCACTCAGCAAGAAAGGGTTTTACTTGGCTTTTCAGGATGTTGGTGCCTGCATCGCTTTGGTGTCTGTTCGTGTCTTCTATAAGAAGTGCCCACTGACAGTTCGAAACCTGGCGCAGTTTCCAGACACCATTACTGGGGCTGATACATCCTCTCTGGTGGAGGTTCGTGGCTCCTGTGTCAACAACTCTGAAGAGAAGGATGTGCCAAAAATGTACTGTGGGGCAGATGGTGAATGGCTGGTGCCCATTGGCAATTGTCTGTGCAACGCTGGCTATGAAGAAAGTAACGGTGAATGCCAAGGTAAGATGAGCCATACTGTACTCTTCATTAAGGCTTAGTTGAATGCATAATTGAATTGGAGATGAGAGTAAATGGAGTAAAGCCAGTAATTAGCAGCCCCTGTGGGATGTGGTGGGACAGAGGAATTTAATGAACCCAAGGGCTCCAGGTGGCAGGGCTAGGAATTATATAATGCAAAACAAATGATTCTGCCATAACAGGCAGAAGGCAAAACACATTTTCTAGCAGGCACCTAAATTTGATTTGGCTCACAATAATCACCAAAATGTGAATGGCTGCAAAGCAGGGCAGTCAAGCTACCATTGTTTAAACAAGACAAATCTCTCAAGTTTTATCTGAAGTGAACTTTTGTTAAGCACAGGGAATTCTGGCAAACTCTCATTTGGATAATGCAGTGGGGTAAGAACCAGTGGGGGGAGGGAGGGGAAACAGGAGTTTTAGCTGGATTACTTTCCCACTTTGGGAAGGGGAAGTCTTTGGTGTTTTACTTGTTGCAAGTTTTTTAGCACTAAATACCCTTTGATATTTGACACTGCCGCCTTTGTTAAATATTTTCATTTCTCAGAGAGTCTCTATTGTCAGCTTAATAATAGAGGTGCTAGGATACTCTTAGAAATGCTAAAAGTCTCCACCCCACCCTCCCATACACCATCCTGTGTGCTGCGGAATTGGGGATTAAAGTCTGTATAAAAGGCAGATTATCCTAAAAAGAAAATAACTCAATACCTATGTTCTTTTCACCTCCTCTTTCTGGAAAAAGAAGCTGTAAAAGGCTGGGGAAGGAGAGGAGGAAGTTTATAAATAAAATATCTTTAGCTTCAGCTTCTAAACTCTTGCTCATGTAAGCATAAACCTAGATCAAATTTAAATGGATTCTTGCACAGGTCAGTGGGCTTAATTTTGCTGGGTGCTGAACTGAAGGTGCTCAACTCCTTAGTGGATTTGGAAGCATGTCTTTGGAAAATTCTTTGGAGCCAGATTTTGCTTTATATCATCTTGGTGTATTTTTCACTAGGTCATTTTCTGTCCCTCTTGAGGCAGAAAGCAAGATAGCAGAGCCAAGTAACTGCTGGCTTTTGTGCTAGGCTCCTAAGAGGACAGTGTCTTTTGAATGTACTACTTGATTTAAGTGATAATTTACAGTTGGTATGAAATTCATTATTATGCATTGAAATTAAGCTTTGGCAAGACAGAAGTGCTAACCATGAATTTCAGCTTTGTGTTTCTTTTTTGCTATATGGAAAAAGCCAAAGTGTGCCATACTGGCAACAAAATTACCATGGGCTGTAGGGATGGCTCAAAGATGAGCATGCTGGCAGGGCATACTGTTTGGGCTAAATTACTCTGGTGTGTGTTTCTGAATCCCACGGGATGGACACTTAAAAACCTGTGTGTTGTTAAACTTGTGAACCTGTGGCTGTGGTACTGACTGGGTGGTGCTGGGGCGAGCTGTTAATGACTGGGGAGATGCTCTTACATTCTTGATGTCGAGAAGGTTTGCCTGGAAGTTAACTTTACATCCTGAATGGAGGGAAGTGGAGTAGCGGGAAGCATCTTTGTTTATTGTATGGAGATTATTCTGCCTTCTCCGAGAAGCCTACCAGGTCAGTACTGGGTCACTCTGACTGACAGTTCTATAACTTTTTGCTGTCAGGGGCCCAGACATGATGAGCTAATTGCTGAACAAGGGGAAATCTCCTGAGGTTTTTGCAGGTGGGCAGTGGTCATAAGTGGGATGCTTTTTGTTAACTTATTTTTGTGGTGTTGAACTAGCCCTTGGGGTATGGATGTCAGCTCAACTACCAGCTCTCAGCTGCAAGGAGGTTTGGGCCTAGGAAACCTAATTTTCATGTTTTCTAAGTAAAATGAAGATGAGGTGATGCGATATTTACAAAGGAGATAGAAATGCTCTGTTGCTTGGGCTTTCCAGAGTGACGTTGGCTTATACTAGTCATTTTGAGAGGATCTGAGCCAGTGTGTAATTTGAAAGCACTAAACACATTTCATCAGCGGTTATTTGTGGTTTCCTTTTCTCACATTTGCCATTCTCCAGCCAGAACAGTTTTGAGGGAAGCTCGTCTTCATGAATTCGTGAAGTTTACCAGAACTATGCAGCTCACTCTCTGGTTTCCAGCGGAGCCGCTAAAGCAGTTTGGCCTTTGACACTGCTGAATGAGCCTTCCCCTTTTCTTTCCCCACTCAACTTCATAGTTCAGTGAATGTTCTGCTCTGGCAGGTTTCTGGAGGGGAGGAGGAGGATGAAGTGAGGAGGATTCCTGCAGTTTTGGTACAGAGGATTTGGGATGGGGGGAGAGACTCTGAGTTTGGAAAAGGCTGCAAGAGGGTGGCAGGCTGGGACTGGAGCTGGTGAGGAGGTTCCACCTCAATTGTTTTTCAGTAGGTTGACTGTGGCAGGACAAATACAAGGGAAGGTCAGAGGTTGTCAGTTTCCTCATCCATCTTCCCCTGTGATCTTAGGGTCAGAGTTTGAATTAAGATCTTAAATGTTTGACAAAACCTCAGTGGGCAGAAATACTTCAGGCCAGTAGATTGGGGCTTTGCAGTTGTTGGGAGATCCATGGGAGATGTCAGACTCCTGTGCTCTCCTGGGGCTTGCCCTTGCTGCACAGCGCTGGGACGGACCAGCTGGCACTTGTATTACCCTAAAAGCTGCTTCAAGTTTGCTCAACCTTCTGATTCTTAAATAATACATTTTCCTTGAGCAGCTTTTGCTTAATTTCTGATGCATGTGGGAAGCATAATGGGAAGCCACTTCACATCTAAAGTGGTTCTTGCAGTGGGAGCTAATGACGCTCTGACCTTGAAGAGGGTTTGTAAAAAATCAAGTTGGTGGTATGGAGGTGTTGGAATATGATGACAAAAATCTCCTTCCTCTGACTGCTATTTTTTCCAGCTGACTTTATTGATAATGATTGTCTTACTTAGCATGCGTGCATGTATGTGTGTATGCAAAAACTCAGGGCAGGAAGGGAAAGGAGCCAAGTATTTAATCTGTATTTATTTGGGAAGCTCCACAGGTGTGTCACAGGAGAGGTTATGAAAAATTGGTCCCAATCTGTAGAATTATTACGTGAGCACTCATTCTTTCCTCATAGCTGATTTTGTAGCTGTGTACTTGATGTTAAAAATCCAACAACTTGCTATTGCTTTTTTTTTTATTGCTATTTATTCTTCACCAAATTTCCTGTGTCAATGGCTATCATTTTAGGAGAGTATAAATGTGGAACATTGTCCATCCCCAGCTAGTGGCACATCTCAAGGCTAAGGTAATTAGTGCTTTAGGGCAAAGTTGAGACATAAAGTAATTTTAAACTTCTCTTTTATGCATCATTGTTATGTAAATTGTTTTGTTACATACTGACATAATGTGGCTTGGATTTAACTCTGATTTCCTTATGGTAAAACACGTATCTTTTTAACTCGGAGGAGGAGGGGGGGAAAACAAGCAAGAAGGAAGACAGATTAAAGAAGCAATAGACTGTAGCCATCTGTGACGATTTTGATGCTGTGAATTACAAATCTCAATTTTAGACCTGCCATTTAGTATAAATATGTGAGACAGTTGAGATTTTTTACTGTGATATTGTAAAGGCTATGAGAGCCAACAGCTTTGTCTTCATCTACACTTGCTTTTTAGAGTTGTGAATTGGCCAATTGGCAGAAAATCCAGTGTCATTTAAAATACAGCTCAGTCCTGGTTTCATATCACTGCTGTTTTTAGAATTTTTCTTCAAACTTTGATAAGAGCATCCCTAAGAAGTAATAATTTGAATGATAAGATTCTTTTTATCTCGGAGGCTTTGAAGAGTGGCTGTGATCACTGAGAGCAGCAGTTCAGTGTACATCAGAAGGGTACAGTGTAATTATATAGTTTTGATTTTTATTTTTTTTTCTTTCTGTGATAAGAATTTTGGCTGGTGGGTTTTGTAAGGGCGGGGAAATGAAGTAATTTGTATGTACTTTCCCGTTTTAGTCGGAGACAACTTTTTCATCAGCATAACACTGATGAACAGTCTGGCTGCACAAAAGGGTAATCAGAAGGGTGACTAAGACAGCACAAAATTGAGATTTCAGAAGGATTTTTTTTCAGGTTGATTATTTTTGGCGGGGGAAAAAAAATGCACAGACTCAACATGTTATGTTTTAAAAGGAGCTGAGAAGACGGAAGCTACCAGGGAGAGCATGGGAGCCATACTGAAACACAGTCTGTCTGAGCCAAATTTAGTTGGTTCCCTTCTCTGCTGAAGGAGTGATTTTTGTTACGTTATGCTCTCATGTAGCTCAATAGATCTTCCAAGGGTTGCTCCCTCCGTGATTTTTGTACCACCTGGTGTGTTTCAAAATCTCCATTTAAACATTATTGCAGGCTTTGTATTGTTTTTCTCCTTCCTGGGCCCCTTAGAAGTCAAGCTACAGTTGTTGAGCAATTGTCCCTTCATGTATCCCTTGGAGAAAGGCTGGGATTGCTTCCTTCTGAATTCCTGACAAAATTTCTGCTGGTGCACAGGGGAGCAATATCTGGTCTTTATTCTGCATGTTACTACTAAAAAGCACAGTCCTTGGAATCAAAGCCAGATGAGCTGCTGTGGTGGTATGAATTTCGTGGCATGTCTGGGTGGACTTTTATGGGGCATATAGACCACCTTCTGTTTTTTGTGTGTGGTTTGTTTGGTTGCTTTGTTTTGTTTTAAGGGGGCAAAACAAAACTTTCCAGACAACTCATCTTGTGTGTGATGACTTCAGTATTTAAATCCCGGCTGGATGAGGGTTATTATCTGTCTAATAATATACTCCACTGAGCTTGGTCTTTATTGCACTTGTGAGAAGTCATTAAAGAAAAGCTCAGCAGTACACTTCAGTCTCTTGAGACTGCCTCAAAAAGCCCCCTGAACTTGTGAGATAAGTATCTTATCTGGTCTCATTCTGTTATGCTGCATCCTTTTGATATGTTGCAAGGAGCAGGTGAGGTCACACAATTTTGTGAATCAGACACAATTAACACTCCCATGACTAAATGGCCATTTTAGGAATATTCAGAGCCTGCTTCACCTCCCTGGGAAGCAGACATGTTGGTTCCCTTCTCTTCCTGCTGGAGACTAAGGAAGCACTTTCTCCCTGTGAATGGGGATTGGCAGCTGTCGGCTGCTTTGCCTTTTGCATGCAGCATATTCCTCATTTACATCTTTTGTATAAACCAGCATGCAAAGTAGCACACCCATTTCCCCATTTCACAAAGGAGATAAGAGCTTCCTTTGGAAACGACAGCCAAAATCTCCTTCTGTTTATGCAGAGCTCAGAGATTTGGATTTTATGGAAATGGATTCCATTTTAATATTTTTGATCTCTTTGTTTAAGATGGTGTAATATCTGCACAGTGGGCTCCTCACATCTCAAGGTCTCCTCTTGACTATGATTATCACTCTTTTCCCTGTCTCTGCACCCTGCTTGCTCACTTCAAGCTCGTGTGTGTGAAAGTGCTATGCTCTGAAATCCTGACTGCTGTTGTGAAGCGATGGTTGGAAGTGCAAGGAGTGCCATTTCTTGTGCCTGGTGGGGCTGCAGGCCCTTGGGTGTCATCTCCAGATGTTCACCAGTGACCATGAAGCCCTCCTGTAGTTCCATCCTCCACTGGTGAGATGACCTGTTTCAGGAGCTGGGACTCCCCCTGTGCCATGAGTGTGCACACACATGTGCATGAAAGAGCATGACATTTTACAACATTTCCTGTGTGCTGAGTCAAGGATCTGCTCAGCCCTGCTGGTGTGTCCTGCACTTTGCCGGTCTAGCCACAGAAGTGGACTTGGTCCACGGGTTTACTTTGGTGCGGAGGGGGGAAGAGGCTGGTAGCACTTGAGTAAACATGCACAAATGAACTGCTGTCTTTATTTATTGAAAGAAAATAATCTGTGAAAAAAGTTCTGCTTTCTTAAGCATCACCATTACAAAAGAACCCATATTTTATTTTTGGTTTTAGTGACTTTCTTTTCTTTCTAACTTTTCTTTATTTCAACTTTACTTAAAATTGCCTTTGGCTTGGAATAAAGCTGAGGCTCATTAAATGCTCCCAAAACACAGGCTTGTTCAGAATGGATTTGTTGAAAGGTTTATTGATATAAGTTAGAACACATGCTGCATGAATGTACTATATTTCTTTCAAGTACTGTTTTTCATTTTGTGTCTTTGTAAATCAGTGGTATGACATTGGAACCCTGATTGTATTGGGGCTACATCCTACAAGAAACCAGAAGGAAAAACAAGGTTGTGAGAGAGGTTTGTTTTCGTTGGATGTCCAATTAGTGTTTAACTTGAAGGTAATTTCACAGGGGTAGTAAACTTCGCAGTGTGAAATCTGGTGGTGTAATTAAATGGAGGAACAGCTCTCTAAACCAACAAAGGGACGTGCAAGAACTTTGCTTTTGTCCTAATAGTCACCCAGAAGGGGTGGTCCTGCTGTTTAAGGTACAATACGGATGGGCTATTAAGGTTTGGGGAGGGGGGAAAGAAGGGAAAAAAGCTATACTGGACAGTTGGTATTTGCCTTGGCACATTTAGTTATGGATGTCTAGAGAAAACTCAGTTTGCTGGTCTACATTTTCTTAGATGGGTGAGTTTAAATTTTGCTAAAGTAATCTGTAAAACCAAGTTCATCTATACAAACACAAACAAGCCTCCTGTTTACTGGTGGCCTGGTGCAGCACCATACAGGCTGCAGAAGGGCTGCGGCTTTGGCAAGCTGGCCCAAGGTGGGACTCTTGAACAGGAAGAGGGATGTTCTTCTGTGCTGAAGTGGCTGGAAGGGAGGAAGACCAGGTGACCAGGTGACTTTCCTGGAGGCACACACAGGAAGTTGTAAATGCTCCATCCCTGGGAGTGTTCAAGACCAGGCTGGATGGAGTTGTGGGTGGTATGGTTTAGTGTGTGGTGTCCCTGCCCATGGCAGGGGGTTGGAACTTGATGAACTTAAGGTCCTTTCCAACCCTAACTATTCTATGTTTGATTCTATTAGTCTATGTGACTGGGAAAAGACCAGAGACTCATGCTAGTGTCCTAGCTCTGAGAATAGCTTCTCCCCCCCCACCATGCTTGTCAGAAGGTATTGGTCACCTTTCTGTAGTGAGTTACCCATCTTGCATGCTGGAACTCCTTAAAGCATCATTTGAACTAAGGCAATCGATAGCTATTGCTTCTGCTTGGTAAATGGGAATACTTGTACAGCCACAGTACAAAGCTGCAGTACAGAGCCTTAATTACCCAGATAATCCTGCTTGCTTGTATTTTTAAACTATGGAGCGCTGAGTAATTATTCAATTCTTAATAGAAGGCAAATGGCAATGTAAACAATAATTAGGATGTTAGACTAATGCACTTCAAAGCAAATTGGATTTTTTTTTCATACCGTTCAGCATGAAGTCCCATAAAGCTAACAATTTAGTGGCAAGGAAACAAGTTCTATTTTGCTCATATTTTCTGGTGTTATCTCTCCATGCCTTGTTCCTGTGACTAAGTTTGCTCCAGTGATGCTGCCTGCTCCAGAGCCAATGTCAGGTTGATAATTAGCTCCCCCCCTTTGTCTACACTTTCCCACAGCTTCTGATGGGCTTTTTGTCCCTTGTGGCCCAGGGTTAGAGGTCAGCAGCATCCCAAATTCCCTCCTGCTGTGGTGGTAGGTGAGCATGGAAGGGGGGGTGGCTGATGCTGCAGCTGGGGCTTGGACTGAGGGGTTGTGGCTGGGGTCCAGAGAGGCAGGCTGGGCTTGGTGGTTGAGGCTCTCCCTTCATTTGGGGTTGGCCGCCCTTGCTTGCTAACCAAGGCTTACTTTAGCCTTGCGTACTTGAGGGGAAATTCAAATTTTCAGCTCTTTAATCTTTGAAAACAGGGTGATATGCTGTGGGTCGGAGCTACAACTCATTATCTCCCTTAGCTTGGAGAGTGCTTCTGCTTTTTACAGCCCGTCTCTAGAAGCATGATGTGAGCCACAAACAGGGATGCTAAACACTCAGTTGATTTGTGTTGTCTGGAAATCTTCTGTATGTAATATATTTTAGTACTTCCATCAGCCATTAGTTAAATCCTGTCATTGTATCCATTCCTCACATTGTATTTAGTTGGTAGCAAAGGCGTTAAGTCAATAATGCTGCTGCTTTCCAAAAGATGTTAGTAATGTCTCTGTCACACCGAGGGCTTTGTCTGGCCTTTGCTGTACATTTTCAGTAGTCTGAAAAGATTGAACAATCGCCTTTATTTTCCCCATTATCAATGCTAAGAAAGGCCAAAATGTTCTCCAGTGTTGATGCTGCTTTATAGAAATTAAATCACAGAAACTTAGTTTTAACTACATTTTACTTCTGAGAAGTGGTGGTGAGGAAAGTCAGGGGAACACTTCAAGAGATTATGGCTGAATTTTTTTGATACTAATACAGGCTATCTTTACATTAAAGTGTATACTTAAAGGGAGTGGATTTTCTTATTTTAAATCACAGGGGCATTTTGCCAGGCCACATTTTAATAGCATTAATTAACATGTCTGTCTTTCCATACATCAAACATCTCTGTCTGGGGAGCTGAAGGATACCGACCAGTGCTTCTGTGAACTTGAATTCATTTGTTTTCAGTTTTAAGTGTTTTCTGCAGTTGAAAAACACACTGCTGCTTTGAAAACAGTTTCCTTTTGAAGTGTCCAGCTTGGCAATGAGTGAAGCAGCCACTGGGCAAATTAGCATGTTAAAAGGACCAGATCAATACCTTCTCTTTGCCTGTCTTCCTCCTGGGCTGAACCAGGGCAGCCCTTGCTCAGGGTCTGGCCAGCTGCACCCAGCGCCTTTCAGGGGAGGCATCAATAGCAGCATGGGTTGCTTCAAACTGAGAAGGCTTGATCCAGTGCCCAGACTCTTTCAAGGATGGCAACTTGAAAATGGATTTGGGTGAATTGATAGCTTGGGGAAGATCAGGCAACTCATATAATTACATAGAGGATTAGAAGGAAAGCATAGGGAGAAAGAGGAGATCAATTGTAGGGCACAAGTTGCTTGAACTTCTCTTCAGATGCTGGAGTATTCAGTTTTGTGCTTAGCTGGTGTGTATAATAGGCTTCTTTGGGCTTTTTCAAGAGACAAGTAAACACAAATTAAAAAGAGCATGTGTGGGTAGTCCCTACTGTTTCATAGAAATGCTTGGGGGCAGTGGCTGCTGGGTAAGCATGGCAGGAGATGCTCAGATACAACCGTGTTTGCTGACAAACCAAAAAAGGTGGTTCTGGTTTCCCAAGTGCATGGTCTGCAGTCCAAGCCTATGTACCTTCAAGCCTGTGGTGGCACCCTCCAGGAGCTCCAGGTGTGGTGCTCTCCCATGGCCTGGGCTTGCTGGCTGCTGAACTCCTGTGCTCTGACAAGGGGTTCCTTGGGGCCTTTGGGCAGTGCTCAAGGTCTGTGCCCTGGGAGGGGGATGAGCACTGAAGGTTACTCCTGTGCCCATCAGTGTTAAAACAATGAACAGAAGGTTGCAGTTGTCAAAATTGCACTGGAGTCATTCTGAAATAGGGATTATTTCTGGAGAGGCTTCCTGTGGTCTTCACACCAGAGATGCTAGAAGATAGCTGAATTCTGTTGCTGTTTCTTTTTAAGTGGCTTCGATGTTTGCATGTTGTGCATCTGTCAACCTCCTCTTAATCTCTGAAGTACCATAACACAGTTATTAGGTTGACATATTTTGTGCGCTCATAATTAGTTCTTGGATTTCCTCATTTATTTTAGTGGTGATCAGAAGTGTCCAGGATAGAGCTAATATGACATATGATATCAGGACCAGGTCCCTATACACATTCCACCTGCTCATTAATCAAGGACTCTGCAGTTAATGAGAGTAATTTCCAGGTAATATTTAATCTCAGAGTAGCAGTAGTTACACTTTAATGTGAAAGAACTTTGTTTTGCAGTTTGTTGCTGAAGTCATTCCAATAGCACATTAGAAACTGTTCTCCTGTGCTAATCCCCGACACAGTTCTGTCAGGCTGACCTAAATTTGGACTACTTCTGAAAATCCACAGAAGATTAAAATACTTGATCCAATACTTCAGGCGGGACACACCAGTTCAGTGGGTGCTGGGTACACATGAATGCATATAGACACAGCTGATAATGTACAGTTTTGAAATGCTTTGAGGTTCAAAGGCCTTTTTAGTTGATTCCTTTCAACTTTCATCCCCACATAAAGAGGTGAAGTCAGGGTGTATAACTTAAGGTGCATTGCTAATCGGCCACAAAACTATTTCCATCCTTTTTGGCTGCATCTACCCATGTACAGATCCTTTATCCATTTAGTTGATTCACCTTCAAGTTCTTTGTGGCTCTTTGAAGACATGTGCTCAGTACCCAGTTTTAATGTACCCCAAATTAATGTACTTGGTAACCTTGAATTCAACACACCCAATAGCTTGGGAAAGTGAGCTCAAAGGGTTGTGGGCACTGTGAAAGCACCCATTTATAGCTTTAGGATAGACAGAGGACTTTAATTTGTGAGAGAAAGGAGAACAAAATCAACCTACAGTCTCTTGCTGTAGAGCATGGAGTGGTAGTGGAAAGAAGCATGGCCACAGATTGCCAAAGAGGGGTTTACAGAGGGGCCAGAGACCTCGTCCATTGTGAAGGAGCAGCACTGGCTCTGGTGGAGGCTGAAGGAGATGCGCCATGGGTCTGATGCAGCACTGCAGGGAACTATCCATGTCTTAACAGGAATGGTGCAGTCCCAAGCGCAGTATGTGGCCTTATTGTCACATCTCCTTCCCGTTAGGTTGCACTGGAACAGTGACTGTGCAGAGCTGGTCATTTCAATTCACAGCAAACTGGAATTGGGGTGTCAAAGTGTGACAGAGGAGATCTTCTCTCTTTTCTCCTTGGTTGGACATTGGTTTGTCTGAGCAGGCAGAGGATACCTCTAGTTCTAACTTGTGCTTAGGTTTCATCAGCCACCCAGCTCACTGTGGGGATACTGGTAGGAAGGAGCTTTGCCCACCATATTGCTCTGCTGCTTTAAAGGTCACTAAAACTCTTTCTTCTTGTGGTTGTGCGTTTAGCTAGCCCTCTGCAGGGGCCATGGTAGTCTGACCTCTCTGTACACCTGTATTAAGGTTTGGGTTAAAGATGTACTGTAGCAGAGCAAAGGAGAGATATTTTTCCATAGGATTGTTGAGCTCTTTGAGAATGCCAAATGGCTAAGTTAACTCTTGTGCAAACACTGCCTTTTATTTGACTTTGTAGTTTGCCCTTTGAAATACAAACATATTTGTGTCAATCAGCAAGTCTCCCTTCCGGGGTTCTGCTTGACCCTGCGCAAAGAAATGTGACTGTGCAATTATTATAGGTGAGGCCGTTGTTTTAACAAATGCTGAGTAATTGCTATTCACTTGTCTCTCTGCCTCTGTCATAAATGATGGTGAACTGCCCTTCAGCCCAGCTAAATAACAAGGAAGATAGTTGTTTGAAAGAAGTAACTCTTCAGAAATTTGCAATATGTTGGAAGTATTGTGTCACAGGGATTTGTGAGTAGGGCAAAGAAAAGTTGCCTGAGTGCAAGAACTTTATTTGGTCTTAAAATTCAGTTGGGTCAAATATACCTGTGTTGCTTGAACAGAGTTAGTAGGGGGTGCTGAAGTATAGTGGAGGGCAGAATTTGCCCTTATAAAAAAAAAAAATCTGAAGCAGATAGGAAATGTAATACTGTGGCAACTTATTTAGCACTTTTTCATCATAAAAAGATGAAGGCTCCTCCTTTCCCTTGCCACAGTGTTGGCAGATACCAGAAAAAGGCTCTTTATGTTTCTGAGGAGCTTCTTCCAGTCTTGAGACCTGAACCTGGTTGGTGTCAGTCAGGGCAGTGGCAACTTCTCTGTACAGAATCGGCCATAGTTATGAGGCAATGGATGAGTCGAGCCAAACAAATAGAAAATCAGACCTCACAACTTTTGCTGGAGAATAAGCCCTGTCCTCTTCCACATACCCTTTTGTTGTTGGTTTGTTTCTTTTTGTTGTCTTTTTTTTTTTTTCGGTGAAAGCCTGAAGAAACAGAACCCTGATATAAAATTAGTTTTTAGTAAGCATTACAGATGCTCCATAGAGATATTACCAGGATAGCCCAGTGCTGATCTGACCTGCTTCTTCGTGTATTAGCTTGTAATTCCTATATCTTTATCGTTTGTGATTTCTCAGAATAAATTCTTTATTGCCCTGAGCTCAGCACCATGAATCTTGCAAGCAGACCTTCGATAGCAAATAAGTACACATGATAAGGGGAGATAAATTTTCTTTGAGAGCACTTTGCTATTTGTTTCTTGAAGAGGTTTTTCAGAGTAGTGGATTCTGTTTTGTCTATTCACATCAATTAGTGTATTTTTAGCCTTATTCCAGAAGGAAATAATTGAAATGTTATGTGGTGTCTTTTTAACTAGTCCAGACCTTGACTGATGGATTTGTAGCCCTCATGCAGGCTTAAGAGACTAAGGCATCCCTTCTGCCTATGTTAGCACTTACTGTCCAGCTCACTTTAAGGAATTCAAAGTTTGGATTTGCTTAGAGATGAAGATATCTTGAAAAATCTCTCATCTTTCCTCTTTAACCAGAGGCGTGTAGAAGTTGGCTGTGAAGATGGAGCTGGTTACAAGGCAGCAAATAATTGTCTTAAATTGCAAAGGGAGAAGGTCAGGCTGGACACAAGGAGTGTGTGGGGAAAAATGAACCATAATCACAAAGAGCTGTACTGCCAGTGCAGATTGCCTAGGGATGTGGGGGAATCTCTGCATTGGAGGATTTTCACAGTAAGTTAGTTAGACACCTAGTACCATGGTATCCTCCTGTGGGAGTACAGGTTATCCTCCTGTGGGACAGGGGAACAGACTAATTGGGATTGCCTTTAGCCTCATCTCCTGTGGTAAATGCTCTTGCACAGCTGCTGTGGGATCACCATCATCTTGCAGCTGAAAGGTAGCTCTCAAGGTCTGACCTAGAAATAGACACTTGATTGTGTTCCCTCAAGAGAAATTTTCTCAGTTGAAGAGGTCTTGCCCTGCATTTCAGTTTTCCAGTTAACTAACCAGCTAGTTTCAGCTAACCAGAACCCTCTTTCTGTGTCTTGGATACCCCTCTACCAGTTTGTTCCAGCCTAATGCAGACCCAGAGTGCTATTGAACAGGCCCTGGCTTTTCCAAACAATTGTGGTTCTGCGTATGAGGTTGGTAGCATCATTTTACTGACCTTAGTGTCCCCTCCTTTTTTGAGCCTGTGGTCACGATAGGGCATGGCAGGGATGCTGTGGAGCAGCCCAAGGAGCTCTGCCTGGAAAGATGAGCAGAAGTGCTGCTCCTGTCTGGGTCCTTTCTCTGCCCTGTTGAAAGCAGTGATGATACTGCTGCAATCACTCCAAAACAACACACTGTCTCTAACACTTCAAGAAGCCCAGCATAGATGTGTGTAACAGATGCAGTGCTGTGTGCTTTGCTTTGTGATTCTATGCTGTGTTTTGGCTCAGTTTCACATTCCCTCCCACAAAACTTGGATATTTGGCAAATTTACCTTGGCTTGTTGAAAGATGGCCTCTCTCATGCAGTCAGAAACCTTCTCTTTGCGTCCAGGTTGGTTTTAATGTGCAATGCATGTGCTCACTTACAAGTTGAATAAACAAGTACCTACTGAGAAGATATTGGCTGTTCAGGTGCAGTCCTGTATCTCCTGGGATGCGGAGAAGGGATATTAAAATTGTTTACGAGGTCAGAGCTATAGCAAGCCTTGTACTGCCTTTGAGTTACGATATCATTACCTGAGCTGCAGGAACCAAGAAATAAAACCTTTTACCGTGAAATATGAGGAGTGCTTATGACTTTGAAGTATAGAGAGGAAGAAAAATGTACACTGTGTCCTAGTATGTTCTCCCCCCATTGCAGTGGGTTTGATTCTTGCTTACTGGTGACACATATAGAATAGGTATGGCATTTGTTAATAATGCTTGTGCTAGAAAAATGCTCCTTTTACTAGCTCATTTCTTTTTGGGTCATGCCAAGAAAAATGTTCCTTTGCAAAAGGAGTAAATTATTCAAGCTTATTTAAATAAACTTGTTTTTCCTCTTCTTGGTACCTGCACTGTTGCAAGTCCAATCACTTGTTTGCTTTTACCACACTGTGCTTCCTATCCCTTATATGAACAGGTTTTTTTCCTCTTGGTGAGGAAGGTTTTATTTTGTTTAGGCCAGATGAAAAATTGCAATAAAATATTGATGGAAGAGGGCAGAGATTCCTGAAGCAATATTAAGCTGAGTATTCTCAAATAGATGAGAGCAGCTAGTAGTTTACTTCTATTATGAGAACCACTAGCAGTTTTTCAAAGACTGAAAGCAGTTGATATCTGTACGCTTTATAGGTAGCGATCTATCAGAACATGTTTTTGGAAGTTTTATGTTGTCCTGTATAGGTTCTTGTCTCATAAGTCACTTTGAAATTAAATAACACTATTACAAAGTTAAGTATCTGCAGAGTGAGAAAGAACTTAAAAGCCATCAATGAGAAGAATATGTAGGTGTAAAAACTGTAATGGACGTGCAGCATCGAACAGAAACATGAGTTGCAGACAGTGAGAGAGGCAGCAGAGACTGTCCTAGGAGAAGCTGAGAGAAAACTGCTATGGCGAAAAGCAGTAAATCAGCATTCAACAAAGTTAACTTTTTGTTTCTTCAGAAAGTTGATTTTGTGGTCTTGCTGGCCTACCCTTATGTCAATAGCTTGCATCAAAACTTCCTCAAGTCGGAACATCTGTTGCGGCCAGTGGAAAGACTCCCCTTGACTTTAATTTGCTTTGGATCAGGCCCAAAATGCAAATACTTTTTCTCTCATCCTTTGAAGTCTTTAACATTTCATGGGCTCCCTTATGTTATTGGTAATTTGCACCAGAGATATTTTGCATGCAAATGGAATTTCGGCAGTAACAACGACTGCATTTGTGAATATACATGTAAGTACACACACACACACACACACACACACACAAATATCAGTAAAGCAAATTTTACTTTTCAGTATACCAAACTAGAAATTTCTTTGTAATAGTAGGTTGCTTGTACTAGCTAGAACTGCAATCAAATGTATTGACAAATTTCTATAAAAGATTGTATAAAACTGCCAAAGTACGTTTTAATACATCTGTATAGAGCCAATTGATTTTTCTTTTTTGTAGCTTGTGCCTGTTAATACATGTTTTCTATATGAAACTGGCATTTGTCACCAACTTGTTACAGCACTGTAGATGTCATAAATTTAAATATGGTAATTGAACCTGAATACACTGTGGGTTTATTTACCAGATCAAAGAGTAACTTCAGCCTACAACACTTGTTTTTGTTTGTCAGCTTAGTGAAGTGCCGGAGAAGGATTATTTCTTTGAATTATGTGAGTGCTAGAAAATCACAGGGTTTTAGTTTTTAATAAACTGGAAGTGTGTTTTTTAGCTGAGAGATCCTACTGATTTTAGTATTAACATTTTACAGTTTCTTAAGTCATAAAGACTATTGTAGTGCTCTCATGGGAGTCAATGTGTTATTCTGAAATACCAAGGCAATAAAATGCAGCAATAAAATATGACAAGTTTACAGTTACCCTGTTTACCTGATATTAGGACCTCACTCTTATCATGGGGGGGGGGGGGGGGGGGTGGTGGTGGTGGTGGTGAAGGTACTTTGTCCCCTATTACCTCTTCATTTAACCCTGTCTGAAAACCACTGAGCACGTATGGGGA
Organism: Pezoporus flaviventris; assembly: GCF_033815535.1. NCBI lineage: Eukaryota > Metazoa > Chordata > Aves > Psittaciformes > Psittacidae > Pezoporus > Pezoporus flaviventris. The sequence goes on from NW_026892561.1 coordinate 42,689,053, forward strand.
CAGTGTATTGCCATCTGAAGTTGCCACTTGTCTTGACCACTGGGATGCTCTACCCTGCTTAAAAGTCAGTCTGTCTAGCTTATCTGTTTAGTTCCATCTTTTTCTGATCCATTCATTTCTGCCCAAGGTCTCACTTGCAGGGCAATCCTCCTGTATCCCAGCAGTTTTAGCTGAAGTTGTGTCCTCTGGGGACTTGTGCTGGGGTCCTTCATCCCCTCCTGTTTCCACCCTCCCTGGCTTTACCTGTCTTGCTGCATAGTGCCTGGCTTGGCTTTACTTCAAGGGCATAGCCATCCAGTCACTGGGAGGAGAAAGGGAAAAATAATTTGGGTTTCTAATTGCTCTAAGATATGATTAGGAACACCTTTCCACAGGAAAATGTCTACTAAACAGTGTTGCAGGAAGGGCTTGTCGGTGCCGTTGCCTGTTAGGAGATCACTGTATGAGTGGAAATGCAAAAAATTAGTCACTCTTTTTGTACCCCAGGCTGTTATTTACATCTTTTGCTGGGAATGTCATTGCAGCAGGGAGAGGGAGTGGCAGGAAATAAGGGCTGGGGTGAGTGGTGACAATGCTGAGTGGTGAGAAAAGGTGTGTCAGCGGAGCAGAGGTGCCAGTGCTGGAAGCCCTTGGCTGAGCTGTGGAGGTGGCATTCATCTGCCAGGAGAATGCCATGCAAGCAGGGAGCTTGCGGCCCAATGAGGTGTTAGCTTCCATTGGTTGGGAGTTGCTTCTGAATTTCTGTGCATCTGTGCAAGAAGCACATAAATAATGAAACACTGAAAGTGGGCTTTTGTAGACTGATGTGGTTACTTGACTCTTAAAATCATAAGTCATGAAAAATACTTGTGTGTTGTCAATGGAAAACGTTTAAAGGAAAGAAGTCTCCGGTTCTCTGCATTTATTTGTGGTTATTTAACAAAGTTTAATTTTGAGAAAGAGAAAAGGCAATGTAAGGGTGAATATGAGGGGAGGTAATGTTGCAAGCCATATTATGTAGCTGGTGGCTGTAGTGGGACAAAATAAGCTGGGCAAATTGAGGTACTTAAACTGTTAAGGACAGCAAAGGTATTTGATTAACGCTGTTCCTGGTCTGGAAAGTACCGAAAGGAAGGGAATTATGGACCAGGCTTTGCTAAAGAGTGGATTTGGAAGCTTCTTCCCGAACACAAGGCTGTCCTCAGCCCAAAGCTCCCTGGGGCTTTGCTGAGTCAGCATCTGCAGTGCAAAGAGTAATGAAGGTGGTAGATGGCTTCAGTGGGGGTTTATGGTCCTGAGAAACCAGTGCCAATGAGCACACATAGAAGCCCGAGGCTGCGTCATTTAATCATGGAGCTTTGGGCTCCTTGAGAAACCTCCAACTTCAGAGGGGTACTGCTCCGCTCTGCTTCCTTCGGTTGCTTGTACTGCAAGGTGGTGCTTGAGCCATGCTCAACTTTCCCTCCTCAGCCTCCCTCCAGGCACTGCTGAGGGCACAGCCTCAGGGGGGTGGGAGAGAAGGGTGCAGGGGCATTCATGCAAATCCTTGGCTGCTTTGAGCTGCTCTGTTCAAACCAAGCTGTGGAAGTTTCTGATTCATGGGTTGCTCTATTTGCTTAAGCATCCTGCTTACATTTGTGAAGGCAGGTGGTGTCGCAAATTACTATGTAGCATGGGCTCTTTAATATCATGAGTTCGAGGGCTAACTTTGATATGAGCTGCATAAGCAGTGAATAATAGCTGCTTCATTCCTGGCAGGGCTTGGTGACGGATGTTGGCAGGAAGTAGCTAGTTAATTTTTGAACTCTCTTCCTCCATCCAAAGTTAAAAGTTGATCTCAACCTATCAGTGACATCTGGTGCATAAACTAGGTTGTTAAAAAGCAGCCCACCAGATTTTGTGGTTCAGGGGTGCTGCTAAACCGTGCTGTGATACCCGAGCATATTTGAAATTTACCTCACAAACATGCTGTTGTGTTCCTAATTCACTGCCACCCCTCTAGAGAGGCAGCAAGTGACCAGTCAGGGCAGTGAGAGCCATGGCCTGTCCGAATTAGCATTCCAAAATAACTGTGAGGTATTGCCCAATTAATATACTCTGCATTACCGAAGACCATGAACAGCCTCTTTTGTGAGACCCAAAGTTGTCTTTACAAAGAAACAACACAAAGATGTCTTTAAATATGCATGGAATGCATATTGATTATTTTAAACACTAAAAAAGAGCCTTGCTTGTTATCTGGGAGACCAAGGACAGTTGTTTTATTGTACTGAGTCTTACAACATCTTTAAAACTTTTCAGCTAGCTACAAGTCTAGAATGAGAATGAACTTTTAAGTCTGAATCCCATACAAGTTGTAAGCTATTACTATTGCCAGTACAGAAGGGGGATGGAGGGAGGAAGGCTGTCCTCCCAGTAATGAGACAGGTTTAAAAATGCAAAAACCATGAGCTTATGTGCTGTTCTTTCCCTCTGCGGTTTGGGGTTAGGGTTTTGTGTGTGTTGGGTTTTCTTATAAACTAACAGGAGAATATTTGGATCACCATTCGAGGCTTTTTTCATTGCCAGGAAGGATGTGCTTTGATTCTAAGATGCAATTGGCAGTGCCCACTTAATTGTCTTTAGAGAGCGACATTTTGATCAAACAACACACAGTGTGCAGCTAATGCAGCAAACTGCTGATAGCTGGCCTCTGGCCCATAAAGTGACACCTAACGTAACCAACACGGAGATTTAGTGCAATGCATAAATCTGGTTTCTTGTGAGTCTTCTCAGTGCACAGCCCTTGGGTTTGCTTCTCCTGCCTTGCAGGACTTTTATGTCAGTGAAACTCCACTAATGATGAGAATTTAAATTTGCTACTTAAATTTATGTTGATGTCAATGCGAGGAGACTCAGACTGTGTGTTATTAGGCTGGTTTTATGAGAGTAGTGATCAGGCTGTTGAGTCATTACATCTACTTTACACTTTGGATTTTAATTGCTTTATGGAGCTTGTTAATTTTTGTTTAGCTCACCGGCAGCTTATGAATGATAGTTGTCTCTATCAAAAACCACCACCGGCTTTTTCACCACTACTTTTAAATAGTACCACAGTTCTTAGAAACATTGAGGCAGGATTTTATCTTAAGTAACTATTACATAGTAGCTGCATAAATACCATTGTGTTTTATTTTGGCTTGTTTTCTATTCTCTGGTATTAGAAACAGATATGATTCTCAGAACAATGTGAGTAATAATCAGAACTTCTTGAAGATCAACGAATATGGGAAATAAAACTACCCAGGTGACGTATTTGTAAGCGCAGTCAGTAATAAAGCCACATGAGAAGTCATTATCTCCATGCTTTTAAATCATTTGTTGAGAAATATATTACTGTTTATTTAAAATATCCCTGGTACAAAGCTCCTGGGAATACACAGCTAGAATGTGGTATGCAAATCCCTCTGTGTGGGGTTTTCCATAGGCAGCTGTTCTTTGACCTTGCCCTACATGAGGAGTTTCATTTCTGGATTACCCACTGCCCTCTCTCAGTATCACACATTCACCTTAGCTTTCTGAAAATGCAGTAGCAAATCAGATTGCATTAATGGAAAATGCTGTGGCCTAGAAACAGCTTTTACTGCTGACAGAATGGGCTGATGAAATCTGGGCTGGTAAGGTATGCTATTTTTGACTGTGAAAAGTAGCATTTTCCGAAGGTTTGCTGAATGTACTAATGTGATTTCATGTTCTTTGTCAGTCATCTCTAGCTGCCGGTGATGGTAACAGATGCTGTTAATGTTAAACATTTAATCAGTTAAAGTATATGTCTGTCTGCTTTTCTTTCTCAAAATTTGCAAGGATTGTGATCAGCTCCATATTTTTTGTAAAAAGCCAAAAAAGCAGCTCGGAGAAGGTGAACAGATCTGCTAAATCTGTTTTAGAAGCTGTCAGTGCAAATGAATGATTATGTGAAAAGGATTCTGCCTTCTTGCCAGCTAAGTGACCATTGGCTTGTACTGTCTTTCTCCAGGCTTGCTGTGACCATTTAGTGAGGTCTGATTCAAACTAATTCCCACAATCTGTAGGTTCTGTTCCCTGCTGAGGTTGGAATATTTGGATGACTGTTCAGACATTTAGTTTTCTTTTTAATTAGCACATCTGATTTTTTTTTTTTTTCTTTTCTGAAGGCCACAACCTCTGTCCCAATCTAGGCAGGTGAAATTTCACAAGCACGTTATCATGGCTCATACCTCAAGCATCCGGACACACCTTTCTAATTGTCATTTATATCCGCCTGTCATTGCCTCTGGCATTTGCTGAGTTCACATTTCCATGTGATTTACTGCAAAACATTTTGTTTAACAAGTCCCTAACGCACACTGACAGGGAAGTCCCCCTCAAGAAGCTGAAATAATGATAGCCTTCATCTTGGCTTTCTTGAGGTAGATGCTAAAAAGTCAATCTGTTGGTATCAGTACTTTAGACTTTGCACATAGGAAGAATTCTTGAAACTGAAAGAAATCTGACCTTGAATCTGTGAGCGCTTTGAACTGCAAATGTTTTTTGTCATGGGCTCTGTGTGTGTAACAAGGTGAATGAGCTCTGAGGCAGCGTTTAATCCCCAGTTGCAGAATTTTGAGTGCAGTTGGTTTATGAGTCAGCGCAGCCCTGTACATGTTCAGGTAACTATTAAAGTATTTGGATACCGAGGCTGCGCCTTAACAGCAGTTCTGGGAAACTTTTTAATATACCAGGGCAGCAGCTCTGTCTTCCCGACTGGGCTTCCTCGGTCCCTGTCTGAGGGTCCCATGCACAGCAGGGAGGTAACGCAAATGGGTACCCCCAGCCCAAGGGCTCTCGCTAGGCAGTGCAGGACATAGCTCCAGCACGGAGGCTCTTGTTTCACTTCCATGGACCTGGGAAGCCTTTAGCAAGGGGTCTGGGGGAGCTAGTTTTTAAGGCCATGTGTGAGTCGAGGGTAACTGTTCCAATGTGGGAATGACTTTCCTTCTTTCCTTGTTGTTTTAAGGCAATCTGGGTAGGGGACATCTAATTTAGGCCTAGAATTTGCTCTTCTTTAGTTAAATATTCGAGCCACATATTCCTCTAAAATTGCTGTGCAGCTGAACAAAATAAAGTCACTAAGCAGCTGCAATGTCAAAACCTTATTTGTCAACTTAATGTTGACAAACGACATTCATAAAGGCCTTTCAAAAAATTGTTTATGTCCCATGATAAGAACTCAAAAAATAAACAGCACATTCACAAAACATAAGCAAATGCATAAGAATAAAATATAGTGAAATAACCATCTCCCTTCTTGCCCAGTTGGTTGCTTATCTCAAGTATTTGGGCTCTGCCTGGTACAGTGCAAATTTACTGACCCATTAGTGGCTGCTGTTCAGCTGCACCTCCACAAAGGAAAAATATATCTTGAAAATAAACTCGATATGCCACAACTAATTCATTGCAGCCAGCACTTTTCCTCCTGCTCTGCTTAACTTCTTCAAGTCTTGATTATCTGAGTTTATATTTCTCAATGAATGAATATGGGCAAGAAAAAGTGCTAAGTAATTGCAAATAAGGAGCATGGAAAACTAATATGCTGATGTAAGGATTAGTTTTTAAAATAACAAGTTCTCCTGTGTATTTTTGATAGGCTAATACAGATTTTGGTAATCAAGTGACAAAGTGCTTGAAATTCAAGCAAATGGTGGTCTTTGAATCACTTCTGGCTGGGGCAACCTAATAAATTCTCAGTGAACTCGGCTTTGGTGAGCAATGGTGGAGTGCAAGTAGCCCTTCTTTGTGGTGGGCACAGGGGAGAAGTCTTTGGCTGTAGATACCTGCTGGGACTGCTCTTGGTGGTCATCTGTCTGTAGCTGCATGGTGCCTTACTGTGAAACTTGATAATCACAGAACACTAGGAAGGCAGTGGAGTTTTGCAGGCTGGTTTTCTCTAGTTGAGGGTGAATCCACTGATAGGTGACTAAGGCAGAGAGAAAAAGGGGAATGTTTCTGCCTCAAACTCTGTGCTGAAAACAGATAGTCTTGCATACCCAAGGATATGTGTTTAACTGGTGTCACATCCCCTTGTCAACAGTACTTTAATACCTCATTCTCCTAAATGATCTGAGATGCAATTTGGATGCTGCTGATAGCATTCTGTTAATTGCTGTGGCAAAATTAAGTCTTGATATGGTTTAGTGAGATTAGATAACAGGAGCACTCATAAAACAACTTATCATATCAGGAGGAGTGCGGGCGATCAGGGCAGACATGAGTCACACATCAGCTCCATGGCATGTGAAGCCTCAGTAAGACTTACAGCCAGATTTCTTTGCTAGAGTGAATTTTTGTGGCCTGGACTGAAGTCAGTGGTGCTTTTGGCCATTTCTAAATAGTTCCATGGTTACCACAATTAAATTCTTTGTTTATTATCTTGCACTGATTTACATATCATGTAGATATTTAAATAATAGCTCTATCATGCCAGCCATGAGGGCATCTGAGCCAAAATGGGATGTTAGTTTTATTTGCCAATAGTTTTGTTGGAGACGAATACTTTTCCAGATTAGGAGCAAAACTGTGTTTGTTTTGTCACTTTCTCCTCATTAGCAGCTGTACCACATCCAGCAGGAATTTGAACGGAAGCTTTTCTTCTGGTGCGTCACCACTGCCGGGGTAAGGTCTCTGCAGGCTGGGCTGTGTCCTGACCTGTATCCCAGTCCATTGGATGTGCCCCCTGGGTACCTCCTCTGGTGGCTGGGGGCGCAGCAGGCTCAGGGCAGTGTGGCAAAGCCTCGCTGGGCCGGCTCATCCACTGCCCTGCCAGGGATAGGAATGGCCTCCAGTGACCTGCATGGAGAGAGGGAAGAAGGCACTGGCTAGTTTTAACCCAGTTACTTGAGTGAGAATTCATCTGCTTTAGTGACTGGGTCAGCTGGTGGGCTTGTTCCTTATGCTACAGCTGGTCTTCTCTTGAAGCTGTGTTATCTCATGCCTTGGTTAGCGTGCTTCCTGCAGCACCCAGGGCGTGAGCTCCATCTCTCACAGGAGCAATAAGCACTTCCACCATGTATGCTTTCAGCCACTGCAGTTTTGCTCTAGTATAGGTAGATTCATATTCTGGATGCTTCACCTAAAGTAAGCCAGAGAACCCCTACCACCTACTCTCCTAATTCTTCATTTCCACCAGCTCACTGGTGTGTCTGCTGAGACACCCCCCCCCCCCCCCCCTCCCCGGCATTGCCTGACAAAGGCTAAGGTGCAGGAGAAGAGACCTATCACAACTCCTTTTGCTCATATGTAACTTCAGTTTCTGCAGTTCTTTTCCCCAGGATTTTATTTCATGTCATGCATTTTTTTTTAAAGTACCTTTTCACACAAAAGGAGACTCTGCAGAACTCTTGAAGAAAGCTTGTTTTAAAGCATTCATCAAATGACTGCCTCCATAAACAAACCTACTTTCAAATTTTACCAGTTGATATGCCCATTCTACAACCCGGCCAAATCCTGTACTTTTAGAGTAGCAGCTGTGTTGTAAATCTGTGGGTTATCTGGACCTCAAAGTAGGATGAGCAGAGCTGTGGTGCAAAGATGCCATACATCAGTGCATGATGTGTCTTATGAATTCAGGATAGGAAAGGATTTAAAAGCCAAGTCCAGCTAAAATTTGTAATTCTTCTCCAGAACTCGCAGCAGCTGCTCATAAAACTGGGATTTCTCTGGCTATTCTTTTTCTGAACCTCTTGCTTGCTAGGGCTGCTAAAACAGGTCCCCCAGACCGGGATCTGTATATCCATTGTCCTTATTCTGCAGGGAGGTGTGATGATGAGAAGAGGCAGTGAGTGTGGGCTTGGGGGAGACATCTGCTCTCTGCAGAGCAAGTGCTGATGCACTAGTGTGGTAGAAACCATTCTGAAAGAGGGTCAGCAGCCTGGACAGCAAGTGTGCTGCTTTCCTACTCCTAGATTGGCACAGTACCACTGCTGGCATCTCCTTCAGGATGGTTGTGATAGGCAACATAACAGGGGGTTTGCGGCACTGGTGTTTCCGCTCATGACCTAACAGATTGTTCTTCAGTGCTGTGAGAGATACACTTCTCCCCAGATAATTCCCTCTCTTGCTTTTATTTATTGGTGATAAAAGACTGTCACAGATAAATAAGCATGTTCTCACTTGACTTGATAATTTACATGGCATTGCTGAAGGTGATTTATAATTTATACATGGAAAGGATTTGCTGATCTCATTAATAACTTTCCAAACACCTAGATAAACATGCTGTCACTCTGAATCAAGTGAGCTTGAAACAGCCAAGGTATTCACCTGCAAGGGCTTCTGGCACTCTGCTCTTTCCCAGACAACAGAAGTTTAACAAAAGAATTTAGGAACTGTATGCCAAAACGCATTTCTCCTCACAGCCACCCAGATCACCCTAAGGTGGGAGATTTCATCTATTCTTGCTAAATTATTCTTTTCTATTGAAAAGCTTGTTGACAGGAGCAGATTCCCAGCTCTTTGATTTTTAAATAGGGACTGTATTTCACAGCTCTGAGTGCTCAGCCTATCCAGTCATTTCTTTGCATCCTCTCAAACATCCTGCCAAAGCCTGTGATGCAAAAGTGCGTGTAAACAATCTCCACAAGCTTCCTCTACCAAGGCTGTAAAAAGAGAGTTGAGACAGCCCTGGATATTCCCTGCTGGGTTTGCCAGGTTGTTGCCATGAGATTTTGTTTCATCACAAGAAATCGCCTCCTCTCTTGTACAGGTACCTTGTTATCTGGAGATCTCCAAGCGCTCTATATGCACTTATTGCTTAATTAAACCTCACAACAGCTTTAGATGTATCTATTGTGAATTTTATTGCCACTTGGTAAGTGGATAAACTGAGGCAAGGATACTGAAGTATTTATGCTCTGGGTGTTTGTGTAGTTACTCTTCAATTTAGGGGGTCCAACAGAACAGCTCTGCTTTCTCTTCTGCTGCTCCCTGCGTCTTTCTTGCCGTTAACTCCTGTGAGAAAGGGTAATCCACGTCTGGGGATCTCCCGTGATCCTCAGGAGATGAACTGGATGTTACTGAGCAGAGGCTGAGGCTAGCTGAGCTGAAAGGAAATGGGTGATTTTTTTTCCTGTTAATACTGTGATACACACTGTGCCTGTGAACGCCAGAGGAAGGTCAGGCTGTCCTCTGCCTCTGTGACACAGCCAGGAATTACACTTGGGTGACTGTTTCAGTCTCCCCTGTAGCACTAAGATTGCACCTCATTGTGAGGCACCATGCTGTAAAAGAGAACACATGTAGAATGATGGCTTCCAGATGCCTCCCTGTGTGTTTTGGGTTTTTCTAAATTAGCCCAATGAGGAGCAAATCTTCAGACTGGTTTTTGCATGTAGGATAGAATCAGGAAAAAAAGCCATCTAGTGAAATCCTGGTGGTTTGAGTCTTCCTCTTCCACTTTCAGAATGTCTTTGGTAGCGAATGCCGTGTTTAAACAAGAGTGCACCTGCATGTGACCCATAATCTGACGCTTTTTTTCTGAAAAGGTGTGATCTGTATAGAATAAAGAAACATACAGTTTGAGGGAACTTAAGGGGAAAAGGACAAACAATTGAGCTGCTGTTTTCCTCTTGTTGAAATTAAGCTTTGTGCTAAACTTTGCATTAGTAATGAACAAAAAGTGGTCATGCACTCCAAATAGCAAAGGGCAAAGAAGAGAGAAGCAACTCATCAATGTATGACCCTCTCTAAAATGTCATGGGTAATCAAGTGTGAAGCACTTAATGGATCATGATTTCCATGCCACTATTTTGATTGATGTACTACTTAGTAGAGGATTGATAGTTTTTACAGTGATGATGATGGGAGTCTCTCAGAGGCAGAGGTATTTAAAAGATGTGTAGATGCAGCACTTAGGGACATGGTTTAGTGGTGGACTTGTAACTGTTAGGTTAATAGTTGGACTAGATAATCTTAAAGGTCTTTTCTAACCTAAATGATTCCATGATTCTGTAAGCACCTCTGTATTTTCTGAAGTGCTGGGGAGAGCCAAAGCCTGATTGTTTGAAGCCATTGTGTTCCCAGCATCTTTGTTAAACGGTCAAAAATAGTGCAGAGTTGTTATCTTGCAGAGACCTAGATCTCACCAGAACTGTCTATATTTAGGCATCTTCCAAAACCTTTGTGTCAAGCAATTCCCTGGGGAGACCACAATGGCTTTTCTTTCTTTCTTTTTTAAATAATGTCATACAGCCATTTTAGTTTAGAGAGGATGTAATGATTAAACCATATTAAGGCATCTTGCTATAGCTCTGGAGACGTGAGCCTGTACTCTGTTCTGGGCTGTTCACAGTTAACCCAAGGATAAAAAAAAAATCCCAGAAAAACACTGCAGTTTTTAGTTTGCTGGCATGATGTGGCTCCATCACTCATGATACAAGTTCAAGCAGTAGCAGAAAACATTGCAGCTATGCCGAGTTATGCTGCAGAGTGAAATTCCACTTGCACAAAAGAGCATTAAAGGTTTTATACACAGGATCCATCCACAAATTCTTGACAATTTGTCAAGACAATTACTTAAAGGGTGTTAATGTAGTACTTATTTCAGCCAACTTGCAGTATAAAATACAAGCACTTGTAAAATAACTGAAAATAACATGTAGGATGCTCCTTAATACCTTATGAGTGCGCTCTCTTTCTGAGTCTAAGACCCTCAGCTGACACCATCTGATGCTTGTTTTAGGAGCAAATAGACATTTGAAACGGCAACACTGGAGTTTGTGTTAGGCCTTTCCATGTCAAACTGCTCAAACTGCTACTGTGCTCTATCTGACTTCATCTAATGTTGGAAGTTTAATTGCCTTTATACAGAGCTGTTAAGGTTTAGGAGATGAGAGATAATCCCAGGTTGGCTGGACAGTGCTTTGAGATAACAGATCTCTGTTCCCATCAGTGCTTTTACCTGACTGGGGAGAGAAGCTTGTAAGCAGGTTCCCCTGACAAGAGGATTAGTGCCTGTTAATGTGGAGATTCAGGCCAATTAATCAGCTTTCACTGTAGTGTAAAACTTCAGTAGTAATTCTACCCCCCCCCCCCCAGTTTAGTTGCTAAAAGAACAAAATTATTTTCTATGGTTTGGTTTGGTTTTTGTCCTTTTATTTTTAAATACAAATACCCTTAATTTAGGTTTGCTTAAAAATCTGTTAGTTTTGTGCTTTTCCTTGTGCTGCTTCTGTTCAAGGGAAACCATCAACTTGTTTTTCTAATTGAGTAATTATTTGAAACTGATTAGTCTCTTAAATCTCACAGCTTATATAAAGGTGATTAAACTTTTGGAGTTAGATGAAGACTGTGATAGAGCACAGTGACAGCCTGAGCACTGCGAAACGGAGAATATCTGAACATTTGACTCTGGCAGTAGTATTTTAAAGATCCTCTTAGCGCTGGCACAAGTGTGCTGGCACTTGTGGCGGTGTGTCAGTACTCCTTGCACCAAAAAAGGACGCAGACGTTCAACTGTGGTCTCTGAGAAGAGGCGTCTTTATCATACCAGAGCAACTGCTTGTTGTTTAAACGTTTAAAACAATAGAACTAAAAATGCAAGCCACTGTGGTGCCAACTCCCCCGTTCAGCAGGACATCCCCCCTTCGTTAAGGCATTTAAATATGAAGGTACGCGTGGATTTAGTACGCTGCTGAATTGGATCCTCCAGCCGCTTGGAAAAGAAGGGACTTTCCAGGAGGAAAGAAAGGGACACCTGAAGACACGGCAAGGACAAACAGTCCTTTCTGTTTCCCGCTGGTGGAGTGCCGGCCTCTTCACTTGCGATTGCCAGCCCTAGCAAATATCTTCCTGTAGAGAGCAGAGCAGGTTGGGATTTCATTCCTCGTGGAAAGTGCTGACTTCTCACTGGGAAAAGGGCTTTGATCCGTTTTTTTTTTTTTTGTTCAGTCAGAATTATTTCACCCAGACTCTGAATTTTAGCTTTCTACTTTTTAATTTCAGACAAAACCCCAGTGCAGCAGATACTCTGTCTGGGGGCTAGTTTTCCTTCTGCGATGTCTTGATGAGACTTTTCAGCTGACCCTCCTAGCCCGGGGCTGGAGGCAGTGAATACAGGCAGCATTGGCAGCGCTAATGTAAGATCAGGGCACTGTCAAAGATCAGTAGCAATCATCATGTGGAAAATGTCAGACTTACCCCCAGCTATTTCTCCCCCAGTACTACAGCTATAGCAAAGATAGGTGTTGCATGTATGAGCTGTAAATTCATAGAAACAGGAGATTTTCATGTTTGTGATTTTTTTTTTAAGAGTTTTTTTTTTTTCTTTTTAGCAGTTGTGATGTATCAGCTGTGTAGCAAAGTTCAGAATAATTCCTAATACTTCTAAGAATAAAAGCTAATTTTTCATTTTGGGGCTTTTCCATGTATGTGCCTATTGAACTTATTTAACATATGAATTGTGTATGTATTTAATTTTTTCTTCTATGCCTGTGACTGTCTAGTTTCCTTAGAAAAGGGTGACTGATAAGTAAGCTTCAACTTTTAAAAGGATAGAGTTACCAGCATAATTACATTTCTTTTGTATGAGATACAAGTTGGTTTGAAAAGTTTCTGTAGAAGACAAGTATAGCATTTCTCTGTGTAAAATTCTCTTCTATCAGGAGAACTGATACTGCTTAGGAGTGGAACTCAAAAAATACAAAGCCTGTGGCTACAGAGAGGATTTGGCAGTGTAATGATGGCAGGGGTGCCACAGGTCTGTGGCCACAGCGTGCAGTGTGCAGGGCTGTGAGGTAAAAGTGCCTGACAATTGACTTTGAAGGCTGCATCAAGAAAATGATGTCTGGGTGGACAAAACCTCCTTGTCCGGGCTTAATAGGCTGTTCTAGTTCTTGTATCATACACCTGGCAGTTTTGCTTGTGCCTGTAGCATGCTCTTGAACAGATTGCTGTATCAGATGTCCTGTCCCGTTGTCCTAGCTCAGCCCTTTGCTGAGCTAGCTACTTCCTCATTTCTCCTGTTCTATTTCACTGGACTTCACATATATTTTAAAAAATAAAGCCCTGGCCTTCAGAAGAGCAGATTTTGGCTTGTTCAGGAATTTGCTTGTCAGGAGTGTGGTGAAGAAGCCCACATGGGGTTGTAAAGGACAAGCTGCTGAAAGCACACAAACAGCCCGCTGCAGCTGCAGAAGGCAAAGCAGGTGTGTAGCAGAAGGCAAGGGTGGATGGGCAGGGAGCCCCTGGCACAGCTCAGAAACATGAGAGAAGTGCCCAGGAGGATTGTATAATCTAGTCGTTGCCTGAGGATGCAGGAGAGGAGTTAGAAAAGCCAAAGCCTGGATGGAGTTGGACCTACTGAGGGATATGAAGGACACCTGGTTCTGCAGGCACCAAAAGGAAGGATGAGGCAGGCATCACAAGAAGCGTGACCAGCAGGTCGAAGGAGGTGATCCTGCCCCTCTACTCTGCTCTTATGAGACCCCACCTGCAGTACTGCATCCAGCTCTGGAGACCCCAACACAGGACATGGACCTGTTGGAAAGATTCCAGAGGAGGCTACAAATATGATCAGAGGGCTGGAGCACTTCTATGAAAACAGGCTGAGACTGGGCTTGTTCAGCCTGAAGAAGAGAAGGCTCAGCTGGATGCATAAGCTGGGCTTGTCCAGGGCAGTGGGGGAGAGGGGCTGTGTTCTCTTGCAGCTTGCTATGGGAGGGATGTGGGTGTGAGGTGAGCAGCAGCAGCAAGGTCACATCACCTGCAGTGACTGGCTGCCAGACTGCAGGTGCCTGCTGTAGGAGCCCTCGGAGGAAGCAGGGTGCAGCCAGCAGAGGAGCACGACTGTGGGATATGCAGGGCAGCTGTTCCTTCTTCCTCTCCTGCCAGGGCTGCAAGTCTCCTGTCATCATGGGGTCAGTCCCTCCGTCGCGTTTAAAAACAACAAACCACAGCACAAATTGTGGACTTGTATCCAAGGGTGCATCACTGGGGAAAAAGACAAAGATGGCTTTTATTGTAAACTTGTTCAGATTGGCTGTGTGAAAAGCTTCACTCAATTTATGCTGTAGCTTTGCACAGGAGGTCTTTGTGTGTACCTCCAAGTGTACTTGCATACAGAGTTCCCACAGCTTAAACAGAGTTTGGATTTTACATCATAGCGCATAGTGCATCCGTGGTCCCTTTACTTCTGTTTTGAACTTCTCAGGTTTGTAACCAGCCATGGAATAAAAGTGCTCTGAAGTCAAGCAGTCTAGGCTCTTTCCCTAGTGGGATTATGTTTGTGTTTCCTTGCATCATTCATAAAACAGAAGTATATGCTTAGTGTGTAGAAATGTTGGTTTTCTCATCAGAGATACAAGTTAAAGAAGGGGAACTCCTTTTAATTTGTAGCAATCATACAGCATCTCAAGGAATTCTGAATCTTACGGTCATTATTAAGAGGAGGCAAAGATCTTACAATGTGAACATCAAAGGAATCTGACATTATTTGGAAACAGCATTTGGTACATCACATCAAATTCTACAACTTGACTTTTAAGAAAGGCTCAAGAGAAAGCTTTTTTTTCTGTCTTCCCCCCCCCCTTTTTTTTTTTTTTCCTTGGCTTCTAAGGATCTTTATTTATCACCCTCAGGGGCATTACACTGAGTAATTAGATTGGACCAGGAGAACGACTTAATTTTACAAGAAACTCATTAATTCATCCTATTTAAAATCTTCTCATTTCACCCAAAACCCAATTATGCTTGTAGTGGCAGTGATCTGGAAAGACATTGTCTCGTAGGTATTGGGGGGGGCACTAGGACTCCTGTGGTATTCATGTCGGGGAGACAAGGGTGACTCCCTTTCTTTGACTTTTAGGTCAAAAGAACTAGTTTCTGGGACAGCTTGACAATTAGAAAACCCTGATGAGCATTTGGAAGCAAAACAGCTGTACAATAACGGAGGGGTTCATGGTGCAGGGCAGAAAGCTCATCAAAAGAGACTATCCAAACAATTGGATTCTATAATTAACACACAAAAATCTGCTCAGAAATGGAAATAACAGTAAAAGAGAGCTGAGAAGATGCTGCCTACTTATGTGGCAGATGTGGTTTTGTTACCATCCGAGCGAGAAAATCCATCCTCTTAAAGAATAAGAACGGCATTAGAGGCAAAAAATAGAAGTAACTTTTTGTTCCTAAGGGTGCAGTTAAAACATGAGCTTAAAATATTTCTAGACAGGGAAGAGCTGTAGAAAAAATAACCAGTGATGAAAGATGTGAAATATGTTATCAAAGTATTTTTTTCAAGTCTTTAAGCACATATTTATTTTCTCGCTGCAATTTGAGTCTGACACTGAAATACCTTTTCTTAAGTTCTTTGCGTTGTTCTTCATTTCACCAAGAAAACTATTTTAGGGTTTATCATTAAAGTTGGCTACAATCATTGACTTTTTAAAAGAGTTTACTCTCTTCTGTTGTATGTGGAGGGAGATTTGAGTCAAAATTGCATCTTGAGGAACTGTGAAATTTGTATGAGTACGTAGCTGGTATGTTTTTCTGCTTCAAAACATGGAAACTATGAACTGCATAATTTCTGCAATTTCAGCTAACTCCACAGGTTTTTACCTATATTATTCACTTGCCTGGGATAATAAATGTGTGCTGGTCCCTCTTGGGAAGGAGAGGTGAGGCACGAGTGTGGTTTGTGTTTGGTTGCTGATCCTCTCCTGGTTGAAGGGCCTTTCCTTGCAGAACTCATTTTGAGATCACAGCCTTTAGCACAGGGATCTGTAGGGTGATAGCTCTGCAGTTCAGCGTCCCTGTGCCTCTTCCATACTTCCCCCTGTACAGGACTGCCATCCCACTGTTTTTTGCTGCTGCTGCAAATAAGCACTTTCGGAAGTCTATGTCAAATTTTGTTGTAATGTAAGTTACAATGTAAGTAACCAGCAGGTCGAGTGAGGTGATCTCTGCTCTTGTGAGACCCCACCTGCACTGCTGTGTTCAGCTCTGGGGCCCCCAGCACAGGAGAGACCTGGACCTATTGGAACGAGTCCAGAGGAAGCCATGAACATGATCAGAGGGCTGGAGCACCTCTGCTATGGAGACGGGCTGAGACAGCTGGGCTGGACTTTTTCAGCTGGTAGAAGACTACAGGGAGACATCATAAGAGTCTTTTAGTACCTAAAGGGGGCCTAAAGGAAATCTGGAGAGGGACTTTTTACAAGGGCTGTAGTGACAGGATAAGGGGGAGTGACTTTAAACTGAAAAAGAGTAAATTTAGATCAGATATAAAGTTCTTTACTGCACGGGTGGTGAGGCACTGAAACAGGTTTCCCAGAGAAGTTGTGGGTGCTCCATCCCTGGAAGTCAAAGCCAGGTTGGACTGGGCTTTGAGCAACCTGGTGTAGTGGAAAGTGCCCCTGCCCGTGGTAGGGGGGTTGGAACAGATGATCTTTAAGGTCCCTTCCAACCCATACCATTCTATGACGTGTTCATCGACTTAACTAGATTTACTTGAGCAAAACCATATTTCTGTGCTTGTTTATTCACCACATTCTCTTTAGTATCTCCTAATATGGATATCAGTATTGGTTATGACCTCTCCTCTTTAGCAGTGGCTGAGGCAGCAGGTAGAAACTTCTGGCCTTCATCCATAGTTGCCAGGGCTGCTGCAGGAGCTGCTTCCCAGCAACTGTTATCTCAGGACTGGCTTGCTTGGACCTTCCCCATCCCATCTTCTGCTCACAGCTCAGTCCCACCTTGCTCCAGGGTCTCTTTCCTCCCTGGCTCAGAGTCCTGCTTAGCCTTCTCATTGATGAAGAGCTGAGCGCTGCCTCCATGGCACTGTCAAAGCCCCTGCTTGAAGCTTGTTGGGGTTTTTTAAGATGTGCACTGCATATTTAATGATTTAGAAACATGTCAACAAAGAGATTGGGAAGGTTTTGAAGCCTTTGCAAGACATTACACTCTTTTTTTTTTTTTAAGAACTATTAAGCATGTCAAGCCTTTTCCAAACTATGATGAAAAGATTCGTTGCCATTTCAACAAGGACAAAGGAACAATTTAAGAGCAAGGATGGGGGGATTTTTTCTAACAACATTAAATTTGCAAGAGTCATGTCTTTAAACACCCAACCCCAAACGGAAAAAAATATGGCTTATTTTAAAATAGTTGAAAACAATTGAATACATCTATTTTGTTGTAGTGGTGACTGAAAAGAATTCAGAATTTGAATGGAAAATGGGAGTTTGAAATATAGCTTCAGGAAAACTGACATCCAGATTTGACTGAAGTTCCATAAATCTTCAGAGCAATTTTTTGCAGTTTTGACATGTATCACTCTGGTAAATTAAGAAATAAATTAAAAAAGGCATATATTAATTACCAGCGATGTTTGCCAAATCCTGTCTCATTTTAAGAGAAATAGAAATCAAATAGATTTTAACATTAGGACTCAGCATAATTATCTCAATCTGATGTCCATTTAAAATCAGTGTGATTTGTCCTGAGGAAAAACTGAGCTATTTCATACTGAAATTATTTGTTTGAGAATTCTCCTTGGATCTAGCCCAGATGATTGTTCTGCTTGTGGGTGATCTGAATGCGAGAAAAGATTTTTCTGTCTTTAGAAAAAAGCCCCAAACCTAACAGAAAGAAGTAATTAAGGCAAAGCTAAGGAACTGAATTCAAAGTTTGCATTGCACATGTGAACTAATCTTTTTACAATGGTATCTTTCGAAAACTGTGTAAGAGCTCCATTCATGCCGGATCTCACACGGCAAATCCTTCCTAGAAAGGCAGCCGCATGAAGATTTGTCATGAGCAAGCAATAAAGACTTTCAGGGAACAGGTTCTGTACAGGCTTCTTGTTTGCCTACTAGATCATTAGCTTTCAAAAAAACCCCATCCGTAGCCTTAACAGGCACTGGTTGTAATAGGTGTGTCAGCAGCACTTCATGCTAAGAGCAGCTTTTACAGGATTAGATTCGAGTTTTTAAGTGACGGTATCATGAAGCTCTTAAGGGCAAAGCACTACTGGTTTAATGCAGCAAATTCTCTAATGTCCTTTTATGCCATGTACTGAAATGTGGTGACTCTCTGACCACGCTAAAATGAAGAAAACCAAGTGTTCAGGAGGAGGTGGGTTTTGAAGGAAAATGGCTGTGTTTGCTTTAGGAGCAGCCACTGCATTTGGAGAGCTTTTTTCACATCTTGAAATATTAATGATCTTTGCTTAATATAGTCGAAAACAAAATACACTGCATGTGGAAGAAAAAAATCCCTGAATTACAAACTGTTGACCTTGCAGTATCCACTGAATCCATCTATTCCCTTTAAACCACCACATCTGAAAAGACAATCAGGAGGAATGGTTGCAAACATCTTTACCTCTGACATTTTCCTACCTTTCCAACATCATGTTACAGCCTGAGCAGGATCTCCCAATATTTATCATCTAAGCATTTTATTACTAAACAGGCTAAAGACAACCCTTCATTCAGTAATTTCTGTGAACTATGATGTTTGTGTTAACAGTAATGTTAGTTTCCATGTTTTATTTTAAAAGCCTTGACGAATAGAAATAATTTGGTGGGTAACAGCAGTCAGCCTGGTGTCTTCTCTTGTATTCTGTTTTTCCATGCCATGTATTTGTATATGGCAGAAAGCTATGCCTGCCCTGTTCATATACAGGCTTAGGTATATTTCTGATCTGAGCTGTGACAGTGAAAACCAGGAATAATGTCTCAGATCAGTATCTGCAACTTGACTGCCGCTGTTGTTAAACAGGGCACAAGAGGACATGTAGTGATAGTACAGCTCGCTCACCAGGTACTGCAAATCATATCCAAAAATGAAAGGTAATTTTCCTTTTTTTTTTTTTTTTTTTAATTTTATTTCTGGGCAATTCACATCACAAACAGAATAAGGTGGTTTACATGAGTTGTCTTTGTGTACTGCAAATGCCTGGCCGTACCCAGTGGGTTTGTGTTTGTGTTCGGGGACTAATTGTCTCTGATGTGGGGAGGCTGGGTTTGACCTCTGTGATTCTTCCTACAAAGCTGTGGTTTCTGGTTTTAATTGAAACCCCAAGGATATTTGAAGCATGGCCAGAAAGCACTTTCTAGGTTGAACCTTATCTAATAATGTGACACATGTAAATTCTGGAAGAATAAATCTCAGTCACTTGAGCAGTGTCTTTTTATATCGTCCTCTGGTCCAGCAACAGACACAGCGAAAGCGGACTGATCTGGTGCTCTTACAGATGGCGCACGGCACATCATAAAGTTAGGACTCATTAAGGAAATTCCATAATGGCTTTAGTTAATAAGAGTGGAGTAACTTGCTGTTTTATAAATGCATTGCTGAAATCCTTCTCCATTTACCATTGGAGGGCTTAATAAGAAAAGGAGTGAAAGAGCAAGGAGCACTAAGACAAGGGTAAAATAGGAGTGAGCTTCGGCTGTGCAGAGGCTTGCACCCCATGTAATGGAGTCTGTGTGTAGCAGGAGAACACCAGAGGTAGTGTGGGTGATACATGATAAGATGTGAGAGTGAGTCACACAGTAAATCCTGGGAACAACCTTTCCTTTTTGCATGTTTGCATGCCTGGGTATTTTCTCTATTCTCCATAATGCTGAAAGCCAGTGGTGATGGTGGGCTTTTATCTCTAGCCAAGGAGAAATTTCTAGGATGACATACCTGTTAGCCACTATGAAAATGTGTTATTAATGATGCTAATGAGTTTTTTTTTTGAGGTATGTAAAAGTAGCCATTTGTGTAAACATTGCATCTATAAAGATGTTGTCACTGAAAGTTTGCCAATTGCATGTGGGACCTGGTGGCAGTGGTGCACTTAACTGCTATGCTGTGGTTTCAAGGAGGGGAGAACACTGCTGATTTCCTCTCTTGGGGAGAAAGCCAAATGACTTCTGACTTGCCAGGAGGAAGACGTGCCATTTCCGGGCATGTTATGCTGGGGCCTCATTGCCAATTGCAGTGGGTTCCTGTCCCAGTCCCTCTTAAAAGTTGGCAGTGTCTGACTGTCAGCTGCCATTCCTTAAGTGGTCGTAGAATAAACCAGTTGTGCCCCTTTTGTCATGCTCTGTGTGTGTGCCTGAATGCAGGTGGACATGGGTTAAACAGCATGCAACTCCACAGTAAGCACAAAGAGGCAGCTGATTTTCTGGCAGTGCCAATAGAAGAGTATATTTTTTTTTTATCCTCTCCAAGCCAGCTTTTAAAATGGCTCTTGTTTGAATTAGAAATCAGTATCCCCTGACATAGGATTACTCATTAAGGGTGTCATCATTATTAATTCTTCACCTGGGGCTAAGAGGACATCATTAGATCTCTTTGAAATGTCTCCTGCCTTGATTTTGAATAAGTAAGCTAGCAATTTAGGGTCACAGCCTGGGCGAGTAACACTCTTCTTTCCTGTTCCTCCATCTAGCTTGCAAAATCGGATACTACAAGGCTCTCTCGACCGATGTTGCTTGTGCCAAATGCCCGCCTCACAGCTACTCCATCTGGGAAGGCTCTACCTCCTGCACCTGCGACCGGGGCTTTTTCCGAGCTGAAAATGATGCAGCTTCCATGCCCTGCACTCGTAAGTTGGTCTTTGAACAGTCTTTTCCCCTTTTATTATTACCCATTTCTTCTCCCGTCTTTCTTTCACCGTGTATTATAGGAAGTATTGACCAGAGACCTACGTCCTGCTTCTGAGAGGAGCATTCAGTAGCTCTTACAGCCCATTGCAGGTGGTTAGCATTTTGGCTCACACTTCTGGGAAAGAAAGCATCAGTTCTCTGCCCTGAATTCCCAACAGTGACATGGCTGCACTGACCCTTGAGAGCTTCTTACAGTCAAAATAAATAAATCAGGAGACTGGGAGGAGACAAAGCTGCAAAAGAGGAGTGCCTTGCACACCTCAGTAACAGAGCTGGAAATAAAATACAGGTTGATGTTCCAGTGTGAGGGCCTGTCGGGTGATCACATCACCTTTCATCTCTTTAAATATTGGTATTTGTAGAAATTATGGAAGCTTTTCTCATAATCATGGGACTTAGTGTAAATGGGTAATATTTATAATCACATTATATATCCAATTTGCTCAAAATATGGCTGGTTACAGTTAGGAACATGAAAATGCTTATCTGGAAGGGTGCTGGTAATAAATCTTAAACCTTAATGAAACAAACACCAAAGTATGGTTTATTTTATCTGGTAGATAAATATAGCATGTACAGCAAATGGAATTTGCTATAGCTCTACCAAAATGCTTCCAGCAGGGAGAACAGTGTAGTGCACCGAGCACACTCACGGGGTTGCTGAAACAACTCCTTGTCTTATGTGTTGGCTAATGGCTCACTCAGCCGAAGACCTGGGATTCCAGGCATGCCCTGGTGTTAAATCGTGATCATCTAGTTCTTCAGTTTTCACTTCTATAGGAGTGGGGCAGTTTGAAAGAGTAAGCGAAAGGGCTGTATTTTACCAGGGGATATCCATTTGTGGCTTTTCCTGAAAGCTGTTGGAAATGCTTCCAGATTTTTGGAGTTCAGCTGTATATTTATGTAGAGGATGTGTGTGTCTGTGAGCGAGACCAGGCTGAGATATTTCTTTTGTAGCATTCGAATATATTCCAAATTTGTTTTGGAGAGATGACTCACATTTATTTAAATCTTAATTTCTCCCTTACAAGGCAGAAACAAAGTATGTCCATAACTAAGCCAGCACTCATCCCTTCCCCACACCCCCTTGACTCCAGCTCTTCTTCAGTGATCTCCTTCTTTTCAGCTGTGAGGTTTTTCTAGTTGGTGTTTAAGCAGGCCTGGGCATAGCCAGGAGCAGCTGCTTTTGCTTAGTAGGAAAGAAGAGAGGTTTGTATATCCCTTGCCAAAAATTGACTGGGGATGGAGGTCTAACTGTATGGTGAAACCTTGCTGAAGTGGGTATGTAGATGCTTTTTATAGTATAATTTACACAAGAAGATCTAAAGCTTGACCGTTTTGATAGGAAAGAGGTCTTCTTACAGCGATAAAACTATTGTTTGGAAGCTACACCCTAAATAATGTTATACCAGCAAAAGTTTCTCATAAAGCCGTAGTCCTAGTGAGAGATATCCTGACCAAATTGAAATCAAATTAGTAATCAACTGGTTGAATTTAACTAGGCATGTGCAGTGAGTGAAGTATGAGGAGACAGCAAAACACTTCCAGATGGGAAAATTGTTAGCATGTGATATGTATGTTTGCTTGTATTGCAAAATGTACCGCTGCAAGCTTGGCCCTTATTTGTCAAGTCCTGGGCCTGCTTCTGGCACCCATCCGCATTCCTGTCTTCAGAGGTCAGTCAAAGTTGAAGTCCCTGATCTTAGTCTTTTACCCTGAAAACATGAAGAGGGAAGAAGAGAAGGCAAGGGCCACGGTGCTCATCTCAGTCTTCATCTCTACAGCAGTCCAGGAGAACTTGGCATGCAGCAGCAAGCGAACACCACAATCCCACAGACACCTGCTCCTGGCAAGCAGGCCTGTCTCTGGAGGTCCCATTTCTTAGCTTTGCATTTTCATGTAGCTTAAGGGCTAATTTTTCTGTGATCCAAGATGAAGGAAGACACAGGGGCTATTTCTCAGCTGGCTTGTGGGGCAGCTTTGCTCCCCCGCTCACTGCTGTGTTTGCTATTATCCTCTCTTTGAGGTCAGCCCTAGCAGTGTTTGAACATTGCTGTGATGGTGGTACCTGAGCAGGCTCAGGATGCAGCCCCGCACATGTGGTGCACCTCTGTGTTGCTCAAGGGGTGGGTTGCAAGGGAGTTTGGAGGAGCTGTTTGCTCCCCAAGCTCCCCACACTGAATAGCCTTCTGCCCACATGCTAGAGGCAAATGACAGGAAGCATTTAGAGAGCTCTGCTGAAGGAAGCCCATCCGGAAGAAGCTCCCCGTTTGTCTGCCTTTCCTGACAAGATGTGGAGACAGAAGGGAGCGTAAACATCAAAGGTTCTTTCAGACGGATTCAGGCTCTAATCAGTTCTTACCAGTTGGTTAAGCCAGGTGACAAACCCAATTCCCTTGTGCTGACAGCCATAATAATAAGGCACCTTCTTTGTTCATTACGCTCTCTTTAACCCTGGTATTCTCATTCAGGCCTGCATTTAGTAATCGCTCAGTGTGACGGCGCACTAATGAAGAAATAAAACACAGTATCTGAGATCCATTCTTCTAGCAAAAAGATATACTCTGCTCCACTGGCTTGTAAAATCAGGTTTCTGTTCACTTGGAGAACTATTAGACCAGGTGAATAAATGTAACATTTTGTAATTTGGAGAGGACACCTGGAATGGACTGTAGATTGATCCTTTCTTCATTATTTCTAAACATTTTTTAAGATTAAGAACTTCAGCCTTCTTAGGATGTGTTTTTATAAAGCTTTGACCCTTGGCTATTGATTTCCTTTATAGTTCCTTTAGAACTGGCTGTTCTTGTCACTTATCTCTCCTTCTAGGTTGGGGGAGGAAGACTATTATGACTTTCCATTAGCCTGATTGTGCTAGTGGATGAAAGGGAATTGAAGAATTCTCCTTCCTTTTCCTTTCTTGCAATTGCCATGATAAATAATAAAAGCAACACGTATTTCCTGATGCACTGGTCTGGAGAGGTGCTCTAGAGTCTTCTCATTCCATAATGCCACTCTCTGACATCTCCATTTCTTGCTGAGTTGTACGTACTGTGCTTAACCTTCAGGTAAACCAGGCATCTAATCTAAACAAATAACTCAAGCTCTGGTTTTAGTATTCTGCTGTAGTAGAGTGAGTAGTTATGTCTGGCTTAAAACTTTTACAAGTAAGAGCAGAATGTGGCAGGATGTGAGCACAGGAGACTCTGGAGTGGGGTATGTTGGAAAGCCAGGCATAGACACCCTGACATACATGTTTACTAATGCATTTTTTCTGTTGAGCTTATCTCATGGGGATAATCATGAACATGTCAGTCACCACTGAGGAGCAGAGTGTCCCTGGATCTGCCGCTTTGACCTAACTCAGGAATTTAGACTTTCAGTTCTGAAGCAGAGTTGGCTTATCAGCTATCAGAATGGGCATGGGGATGGTGTAATTGACCTGTAATACATTTGAACAAAAGCTGTGGAAAACACAGGTGCCTTTCCCTTTTGGAAGCATCACAGATACAACGTTAAGGCAACTGTTTAGACCTTCATTATATTTCCATACTTGCTGAGAGGATGGGTCTTTCATGAAGTTAGCAATCTAATGGAGAATAAATTGCCTTACCAATACACAAATCCATGAGGCTGAAAAACAATCAGTCTCAATTATGGTCCTCATCCTTGAGTTTCCTTCTCTTTAAGGAGATAGTCTGTGAATTGCAGCCTAGTGCAGGCAGGTGCAGTTCCCACCCAAATTAATGGATTTTGGTCCGGTGTCCCCACCGTTAATGAGTCAAATTTTCTAACTGTTTCTTAACAAACAATGATCACATTATGACTGAGAACAGGACAGTTTTGTATTGCTTATATTGTCTCTTCGATTCAGATTATTAATGATTTTTAATTGGGAGCCTTTTACAAAAGAGAGATTACCATCATAGACTGTCCAGCTTGAAATCTGTCTCAGTAAATGACCCTGAATAATTTAGTCTGTTGTGCCACCCAAACAGTGACTGATTGATTGATATTTTGGCGTGGCCTGAAATATTTCTAAAATGTTTGCATTTAAGACAGTTTATACTGGAGAATCTTAGAGATAATGAGAGCAAATTTAGTGAGATACAAGAGAAAAGTGCCTGCTTTAAAAGGGCTTCCTCCAGTTTAGGTTATCAAGAAACTGAAGAGCCTGACTTCAAACAGCAAACATCACTTACTTGTCTTTACATTCGCCTCTTCTAATTGAATTTAGTGCACTGCTGTATTTCCTCCAGAAAGTATATTGTTTTTAAATTACCATTTCAGTGCTATTACTCAAGGCTCCTGCTTCTAATGCTTTCTGACAGTTATCAGCATAATGAACCATAATGAAATGATGAGCAATCTACAGTGGAAACTCAATGTGGATTCCACTAGAGCTGTGTGACTGTGTTGTTAAGATTTGAATGCACATTAAAAGAACACTGTCCTTATTTGTTTCCAAGGTCAGGGCTTTAAAAAAGGTCTGAAAGGTCTAAACACTTCAATTTTGTAAATGTTGTGATCTAATATACACCCTTAGCACAATCTTCTGTTGCATTTACTATATCTCAGAGATAAATATTTTACCCCCATTTTCAAAAAAGAGTGAATTTACCTACCTAATAACTGTGCTTGCAAATGAGTAATTACACAGGACCTGATTATTTGAGCATACATTTATTATGATTGCTTAGAATACTAAATAAGCAAATGTGCTCTTTTTCCTTCAGCTGAACTTGTGCCTTTTCGAAATTTCCAGACAGACGCTGATTATCACTGTTCTAGCTTTTAGAAGAATAAGAAAGTAGGGTACAACACGCGGTCTTGTTGGCTAGTATGTTGTATGTAGGTCTGCACTGGTGTTGTCGTGGTTCCTTTCTAGGATTTGTACATTTGTCCTGGCACTACTTTAGTCTGAACTAAAGTTCAGTCTAACCTCTGTTGTTGGACCCCATTCTCTATAATATAAAGTATATGCCAACACAGATATTCAGAAGTTAAATTTGTGTAATAATTATTCCACCTCTTTATATATGTCTGTATCTGATTTTGTTCATAAAACATCATATAAGGTTGTTCATTATGTAAACAGTATGTAAAAATGCCTTTTAAGGTGCAGTATGGCAGTTGCAAGAGCAGAGGGAACAGTGGGTAGGCAGTATGGAGAGAATGATTTTTCTTTTCCACACAGGCTGGAAAAATAGACCATGCATTGCTGCCAGACTGAGAGAAAGGGATTGTGAGTGATGGGAATCTCAAAGGAGAAGGCTGTCTCCCCTCGTCTGTGGTGACGGGCTGAAGGAATTGAGAAAATGTTGAATAAGAAGGGGAGTGGTTATGGCTTGAAGAGAAGAGACAGGAGTAATTTGACAATGTGTGTTTATAATCAGTAGACTTGAAATCATCACTCCTTTAAATACAGCAACTGTTTATTAGCTGTCTTCTGATTTTCTGGCCAGAACCTTAAATTAACAGAGACATTTACTCAATTAAGTGGGGGCATTGATTTGGTTAGTCAGGATCCAGTTCTGTAGAGTCATTGAAGTAAATTAGAGGGCTAACAGAGTAACAAATTCAGCAGTTTGGCCAGTGACAGAACAACTTACTTTTCTGGCTGGATTTCCTTCCTGTCAGACTGTCGGGTAACTTTTTGGTATCCGCAATGGAATCCTTCTTTTTATCTTGAAAGAGTGAACACAGGTAGCATTGTCTGCAGCACAGTGTATTAGAGTAGATGTGACAATGTGCTTTAGCATTGGTGGCAACACAAAATGTTCTTATATGGTAGTTTTGGAAGAGAACCTCAGAGCCCACAGGAGTGGCACCTGCAAGCATCAGTTTCACAAACCTCTGCCAATGGTAACTGGACCTCTTCGCTTAATTCACGTAGCCTGGAGAGAAGAGGAATTGCTGATTGGATTGTTCTCCAGGTAGAAGGAACAAAGCCTATTGTGAAGCTGGTAACCAGGGTTCTTTTGGCAAGGATATAGGAAATTGTACATGCCAGTAAAATGGGCATTTTGTCATTGCCCCTGGTCCAAGATCCCTAGCTTGGCAGAACTCCCACTGAAGTCAAAAGAATCTTGCCCAAATAAATAAATTAAGAGTTGTTTACCACATCAGTTGCCTTATTAAGACCCAGTCATAAAGCTAACAGTGCAATGCAAGGAGAGGTAGAAATCGAGCAGATGACTGATACTTTAAGTGGCTGCCGCATCTTGTGGACTGTTGACTTTGGTCTTGCCAGTCGTAAAAACACATAATCTATAATGATAAATGGTCAGGAATAGCCAGGCAGACAAGAGGCAAGGGCTGTCCAAACTGTCAGTACTTGTGTAAATGAGTCCGCAGTGACAGGAGACCTGTCCATAACTGCTGAAAGAAGCAATTAGTGGCAGCAACATATACAACTGTCACAGGAAAGTGTGGGCTTTATTTCTAATCCTAAACTTACACAGCCCAGGTGTTTACTCTCTGTTATAACTTGTCTTTCAGATGGTTAAAGATCAACAACAAAGGCTTATCTGAAGGGCTTCACAGCTCACATGCTGAAACATTATTGACAGCTCCACAGTTATATAAGTTTAATGAAGCTTTATGAGATGGAAAGAGGAGGCCAAAGTGCTTTTTGTTGCAGGCTGTGCCTGGCACCGTTTTGCCAGACATTTAAGTGAGTTTAAAGACATTGATTATTTAATAATTACTTTTTTTGCATCTCCTCCGAAAATAGTAACCTCTCTATTTCACACTCAGCCCTGCCTCCAGGGAGATGAATTTTAGGATCATGATCAAGTTAAAGAGTATTGATTAGAATTGTTAAAGGCTGTCTGAGCAATAACAGCATTATGAGGCCTTGTTGAGAGAGTAGCCGTATGGTTACATCAGTGAGGCTGGCAGCACAACTAAAAGCCTTAGCAGAGCTGTACTGCCTCTTAGTGCCCGAGCTAGCCCCTTCAAAGGTACTTGATGTACTTCCAGTGACATTTCATTGCTCTCTGTAGATATGTTCCAAAGGTCTTTGGAGTTGTTCATTGTATGGATCTTTTCTTTTTTACACCTCTTTATTTGTTCTCTTTATTCTTGCTGTGTTGTACACAAAAGCCGGCTTTCAGATCTTGTATGGCAGATACGCTAAACTTTTCACCGCTTCTGATAGTGCATTTCTAGTTAGTTTTTCTTGCTATTAGACGGTTGGATGCTTACTCCCAGATGCCTGCTGCTCCTATAACTTATCAAAGACTTGACTGCTCCTCTGTAGTACAGCCAAGGCCAAGTTACCGATTCAAAACAGGCCAGTTCATACAAGGCTCCTTTTAAATGACGGTGAGTCATAGCAGCCATCCCTGTTCTATGAATCTTGTTTATTATGTAGCAAATTAGCTCAAGATTTCTGAATACCCTGAGTTCCCTTTGAAATCACCGGAGTTAAAAAGGGTCAGTGTCTCTAGAACAGGCTCATAAAGACGATCCTTTTGTCAGTCCTGGTCCAAAGCCCATTGAAGCCTGATGGTCTGCCTGATTGACTTTGATTAACAAACACCCTTAGCTGGCGATCTGCTGCATTTAACAGTATGTTTACAGGGTTTTCTCAGTTTGAGGATCAAGTTGGAAAGCTTCAAACTGCAGTAGGTTATCGTATTCTTTTTACTGTTTGTCAGAATAATTCTTAATCCTTACCAAGCTAAGGTCTAATTTTTCTGCCTCAAAAAAGAAAGGTGATATTTTCCTCAAGGAGAATGCGGGAATGGTTAAAGAAGATTAAAGTCTTTTCTACATGCTTGAGGTTTTCTGATGTCTGGTGGGAATTGCCAATGAAGCTTCCTTCCGATCTCACTCTGTCAGTGAACACAGACCGAATGCAGGGTGACAACCCACTTGAAAATAATTATGCATTGCCCTGGCTGCAGAGACATCCGTTACCTGATAGAGAAATGTGCACACACACACACACACTGAGCAAATTATTATTTAAAATAATTTTCTCCTTCTAGGGCTCAGAAGCTTCATCCTGTTTGTTACTTGGTCTCATGCATAAATATTGAAAGCATCTTTCTTTTAAAGGAGGGTACATTTTAAATACACTAATCTGGTGACTGACAGGATGCTCATAGCAAAGGCTTGCCGCCTTTAGCATATATACTTGAAGTATCTCCATTAGCACTTCCATGGAGAGTGTGGGTTTCAGCTTGCATTTTTAATAGATTCCCTCCCACAGGTAGATCTTCCAAGGTAATAAATATTAACTGTACCATAGGTTAGTAGTAAATAGATACAGTTACAGTCCAAATACTGATAATATCAGTTTACTCCTGGGTAATACTGCTGCCAAAATAATCCACTGCTGCTGTTAGTGGCTGAGGACTAAGCTGGCACAAAGAAACGAGCTCCTGGTGAGGAGCCCTCTGCTAGGGGACAGGCTGGGGCAGAGAAATGCAGGCAGGACACTGTTTGTGGCTGGAGAGCTTAATTTTGGGTGCCATCAGAGTGGGTTTCTCATAAGCGCTAAAATTCATTTTAAAGGCATTAAGTGTCAAAGCCCCGTGCTGAGGGGCTTTTTATTTTTCGTTATATTTTTATTTCTCCACCTAAGAAATAGTATATAATGGTTACTTGGGTCTCATAAAATTGGCCAAATGAAAGCCCACAACTTTATCTTCAGTGCTTTGTCCATGGGACCTCTGAGAAGAGAAAAAAAAGGTGGTTTTTTTTTTATTTGCCTATAGCTTTGGTGGGCAAAAGCTGTTTGCCCAAAATTTGGAGCTGCTAGTTGTCTTAAAAGTGGGATTCTGGCATCCAGTCAGCTCAGGGCAGCAGAGAACCAAGCATCAAGGTCCTCCTTATTTCTTCTCATTTTATGGGAAAACAAAGTCACTTGGGATCTGTTTTGCTGGGAACCTTTTCTTTGTCTTATTCTTTCACTGTCCTTTAATCCACGCCTCCTAATCGTACACTGTTGCTGAACTAAATTAACTGGTTTAGTGAAGAAAGTATTCTTTGTGTCAAACAAGTCTGTCTGGTCCAGTTGTAGAAAACTGTAATTGAATTTACTGGATCCACCCACAGAGACTTTTAGAGAAGTACCTTGCTGGGCAGATCAGTAATAAAAAAGGAAGATGTAAAACCAGGGGTATTAAAACCTTTGTCATAACCATTTAAGCACAGTGCACTTAGAGTTCTGCCTTCAGATCCCAGGGTTAGTTTCCAGAGGTATTTTTCAGTTGCGTAGATTGGTTGGTTTACAGCTGTAGGGAGAAAAGGTGGGCTGACACTGTTGGAGTCTATCTGCATGCCAGACAAATCTTGCCTGTCTGCCTGTCTCGCTGGAATCCCTCCAGCTCCAGAGCCAGCCACAGCATATTCTTTGACATGGGTTTGTGGTATATGGAGTTTGTTGAGGGAGAGGCTCTCTCCATTTGACTTGTGCTTCATGGTGGTGCTGAACTTGCAGTCTCGGTGCACACTGGTTAGACCCCGTTCTTGGGCATGCCCAGGGTCTTGGTGTATGTACTTTCCCTTTGGCATGCATGAAGGGATGGGTGCAACTGATCCCTGAGGACAGCAGAAATTTTCACTCAGTTGCAGCTAATCATTGGATTATAGAATGGTTTGGATTGGAAGGGGCCTTAAAGTGCATCTAGTTCCAACCCCCCTGCCATGGGCAGGGACACCTTCCACACGATGAGGTTGCTCAAAGCCGTATCCAACCTGGCCTCTTTGTCTAATCGCCTTTGTGCTATTTGACTTTGAAAACATTCATTGTGTTCAGACTTTCTTTTTCCTAGGTAGAATGATTTTGCCAATTCCACTAGGTTGAACCTCCTACAATTGTTCTGTTATCCCTTAGTGGCAGGAAGAAAGAGGCTTTGGGATAACTTCCTCAGCAGGAGCACAGGCATTCGAACAACAGGCAACCAACCTATTGATGGTTGAGATGACAACCTCTGATGATCACTCAGTATGCAGGGTAGCAATTTATTCTCCTTGCAAATAAACAGTTTACTGAAATGTCATTATGCCCAGTGTTAGTCTGCAGCCTGCTTCACTTCACAGCCATGGCCTCCTGCCACCTGTACCCCACAGATACAGGTCAGTCCCGGAAAGTGAGTTCATTACCGGGTCTTCACTGCGGAAGTTGTACGCGAATTGCTTCAGTGCTTGGACCAGACTTGATCCCTGGTGTGAATCACAGAGGCTCTTTAACTATACCCACAAAGACCTGTAATCCACAGAGAGCTGACACACAGGTCATGTACACGCAGATGTTGTGTGGTCTGGAGGGAGCCGGTCAGGTGTTGATCCATGCCCTTGTCATGGTTTTCATCAGGCCTTTATCAGTGTTGCAGTGGCGTGCAGACTGGAGTGGGACTTGAGTGCTTTGTAGGAAATGAGGGAGAGAAATGTTGGTAGATGAAAAGTTAAAATGCAGCCTAAGGTTGTAGTAAGAGTGCTAAAATACTTTTGTTCTTTTAGCAAAAGTAAGGCTCGTTTGTTAACACCTTAAAAGCTCTAGTTTTCCTGAATATTCATTTGACATATGATACAACATTGTCCTTAGGACAGACAGATCTGTATCTGTGGATGAAAGAGACAGATAGATGTAATAGCTATAGCTTATTGCAGCAAGCAAAAGAAAAACAATCTGCATTGCCCAATATGTTTCAGTTAATCTAATAGGAGGGTTGAAGAAGATAGCAAGATTATCTTGACAAAGATTATTTGTTGCTAAACAGACTCTTGAATGTTTTCCTCAGTCCTGACACACAAGCTGAACTGCTCCACCCAGGGCCTTTCCATTTGTTTCATGGCTGAGTTGATTTCCATAGGTTTATTGTGAAGCAAGATTTACGGAGCCCCAGGAAGGAATAAAATGAAAAACTTCCGTTCCCTGTGTTCCCACAGAGGAGACCCCAGTGTCTGCTGATGGTGATGGTAAATGCTCTGGGTTGGGGGATCTGGCTTTCAGGCCCCATGGTCAAACTGTGTCCTCTTTGCAGTCCCTGATGGAAGAAGTGCAAGTGGCTCTGCAGTTCCATCCCTCAGGTTCTGTTGTCTTGGGCAGGGGAAGCGAGAGCATCTGGCTTCCTAACATCACAAAATGAACTTTAAAATTAGTTTTTCAAAATAACAGATGTCTAGATTTATTTTTCCTGTAGGAACTGTCATGATTTTAAGCTCTTCTGGTCAGTGTGGCAGTATTAGTTCCATGCTTCCAGAGCTCCAAATGGTTCGTGCAATAGTATGCTTCCATCAGCAGGAGTTTTAAGAAAAATGCTTGTCCTGGGTTTAAACCACGACAATGCTGTAAATCATGGGACTCAGAACAAAATCACAGACGTTGGTACAATTTTCAGAGGCACAGCTCCCTGTCTTCCCTCTCAGCTGCCCTGTAGCTAGATCTTGCTGACAGAGGATAGAGGGTTTGTGTGAGGGCAGTGGTCTGGCTGGCAGGACGCCCTTTCTGCAGGATCCTGCTAGCTGGGTTTGTCCTGGAATTGCTCTGGCAATTCCAGCTTGCCATGGCCCTGAAAGGGTTTTCGTCTCTTCTAGCAGCAGTGGCTCTGTTGTCAGAAACACAGCAAATCCTGATCACCATTGAAGGAAGGAGCAGATACGCCCTGTGTTTCAACATCTGAAACCAGGCCCATCAATCTGAAACTATTCCCCACTCCTAGTGCCAACAACTCTATTGATGACTATGCTCCAGAAAGAAAAGAAATTGCTTTTTCCCTCATGTAATGTCAGCCCACCATTTGGAGACTCCCCTGCATCTTCCTTTTCATACTGGAGGTGGTGTGCTCATCTCTGTGACCTGCAAGCATCTGCTTCCCTGGTTTTCCACTTCATTGCATCTCTGTTTAGACACTGCAGTGCCCTGTCCCACATACTAATTACTGACTTTTTGCTTCTGAGGAGCTTGATTCATTCTGGCATGTTTTCCCATGTGAAACTGGACCTAGAGCCTTGGAAAATACCTTAATGGACATCAGAGCAAGTCTGAGTTTAACCCCAAACTGGCTGCTGTGTCTGAGCTAAAAGGCACATCTTTCATGCTGAAACTGTGGCAGTATGAACCTTCCTCATGTAGAGTGCTTTGCTTCACAAATATTCCCCTGAAACGAGGGCAGCCCTGGCAGTGCCTGGCGTTGCTCAGGGAGGTGAAGTGCTTGCACAGGCACCACCTTATCTCAGCCCTCCTGGCTGCGCTCCGAGCCGATGCTCTCACTTATGTGATTGCAGCAAGCGAATGATCTGTAAGAACACACCTTTTGCTTTTTCTCGCCATTAAGCTCTTGCTGTTTCCCATAGAAGCAGTTTCTGTGCAGGGCTTGCTGCTTCCAGGAGCTGAATGGCCACTGGGAGGACAGACCTCTGAGGAGGTCTTTTTGCTTGTTCTCCTGCCTCCTTGATAGTGCTGAAGGACTAATGCAACCTTGTGCACCTGCCTGCCCTGAAGAGAGAGCCCTGGTGTGAGGCAATTTTTAGGGGTTTTAGGGTAGATGAGTTTAGATCAGTTTCTGCTCAGCAGTTCCTGCACTGCTGCTTGAGTTCATGATTGCAGCAATGTCTTCCACCTCATTGCACTTGCTGGAGTGGCTCCTCTTTTGAAAAGGAGGCTTATGTATTTGCAGGCTAAGCAGAGACTGCTTTCTCCTGCCCAGGGGAGCTGACAAACCCAGCTTGTGGGAGAAGGAGGGATGGTGATGGGGCAAAGGCACTGGGCTGAGACTTGGGAGCGTTGTGACTGATTCCCAGATGTGCAAGGCACATCTTGTGTGCCCTTGTCATCTCACCACATCTCTCTACCTCAGTTTCCATGTAATTAACAGAGATAAAACCCACTTTCTTTCCCTTTTATTTCCCTGCTAGTTTCTAAGCATTTTTGGAGCAGGAAATGTCTCTTACTGTGTTTGGTAACTGATCTTTGAATAAAAGGGTTTTGTCGTTAGAAATCCTAAATGCTGCCAGTGTATAAATAAATGTCAGGAATGGCAGCCTGGTGGTGCAGTGAGCAGGAGGGTTCCCCATCGCAGGGGCTGGCCCCGGCTCTCTCTTCTTGCAGTAATTCTACCTGTCAGCCTTGATTAACTCAGAGTGCTTCAAAGGTTTGGCAGGAAGGGAGGATTTCCCTCTTTTCAAAATGAATATATTAATTTTGTATTTCTGAAGTGACTGCAGAGAAACAATCTTTGCTCAGCTACTGTTGCAGTAGAGGCCTTTCATTTAGGTACTGAAGATAACTAGATACATTTGACCTCTGTGTAATTTAAGTCTCTTTTTCTAACCTGCCTCTTTTGAAAGAAAAGTTCTGTCTCCTGCTGAAAATGTGTTACATCCTGGCAGCTTCAAGCACAGACCCAAGGACAGGCTACAGCCCTCAAAACCTTATCCTCCACAGAGTGCTCAGGTCTCAGGCTTCCTTTTAGATGCACCTGATGAATCAAGGCAACCAGAATTAATCTTTGCCATAGCCACCTCTTAGCAGCTTAACCACTGCTACACTTGAGGTACTTTCATTTCAGCAGAGTTTCAGCATAATGTATTTGGTTCCCATTTTACCTTGATGGCTGTTTTTGTACCTTTGGCATGTGGCATTATGATTGATTTATTTATACACTTAATTAAACTGTTGGCGTATCTCCCCCCCCCCAGTTTCATAACATTTGGCAAATAACAGCAATGGAAAACCTGGTATGGAACTTGTCAGAACTTTGTCCATTTTCTGTCAGGAAACCTGGCTGAACATTTTTTTGCATTCAAACTATCAAATGTGTTTTGATAAAATTTAAGAAGGTTTCACAAACTCTCCTATTTCTTGAATAAAAATTGAATTTGGGACTTTCTGCAGAATTATTCCCAGTATTTTCATGGTAATAATATTTGTGTTTAAAGCATTGAGTAATTACTAAGACTTGCTGTTTTTACTGTATTCTGGTCTGGATCATTACATTTTGCAAGCTTTGTTCTCACTCTTTGTTTCATTTCTATTTGATATAGTATTTACCCTATGTCCTGTCTCAAAGTACTGTGTGTGTAGTCAGAGTCCCCTCATGCTCTACTCCAGCCTTTCAGTGAAGCTTTTTGTGATGTGCAAAATACCCCTCTGTTTCATAGAGTTACTCAGAATCATTATTGTTAAATTTAAGGGTACAAGAAGTGTCTCACCTCGGCTGTATTGAAATCAGATTAAGAGTCACAGGATTAGCTCTTCTGCATTTTCAGTTTTCTTACTGGTTTTGGGCCCATGGGGATCTCAGCATATAAGATTTCTGTTACAGAAGGAGGCAGGGCGCTGCTGGAGGCACTTTGCCCAGTCGGGCAGAACCGACCATTACAGTCCCAGCAGGTTGCTGAAGGTGCCTAGAGGAGCTGCCTCCTGCGGGCTCTGCTTTGTCTCTGCCGCCCCTTCCCTTCACTTAGCTCTGCACCTCTCTTGCCCAGGGAGTCCTCTGCATCCTGCCAGCAGCTCTGTTCCCAAATCCTACAGTCCCTGTGCTGGAACCAGCTGGGAACTGTTTGGCAGCATATTTATGAGTCTTAGTGTCTCCTGTCCCTGTGGTGCAAGAGCCTGTGTTGTGTCCCTGATTCAGCCTTGTTTCCAAGCTTTCTGTATGGTCTCTTGTTCTTGCCCAGTTTTCTTTTATCAGCTCTTCTTTCAGCTGCTCACCATATTTTCCTCTCCAATTCTTTCACATTCTCCAGCACTCCCCTATTGTAACCTTCATTCTCTGCCCTTCAAAGCCCTGGTTCTGTGTCCAGCTTTCTAATCAGCTCTCTTTCCTGCATGCCAAAGTGTCATTTCCCAGTTGATGGCTTCAGCCTTCACTGAATGCCATCTGACATCAACTTGTCTGGAAAATACTGCACTTCTGTTCTTAAGAAAAAAATATCGGGAGATCAGCAATTTCAGTGAGAATCTGTCTGTAGGTAATGGGGGACCTTGAAAATCTCCAGTGAAGTGGGAGTTCTGTGCATTTAATGTTTTTCTTGGGAGGTCATGGAAAACTGCATGTAAAATACATAAATGTTACGTTTTTCATAACAAGTCCAAATAGTGAAATTGAAAAAATACTGGGCTTTCAAGCTCATTTAGATCTGGAAAATACTGCTAATTGATCAGATGAAGAGATCAGTTTGGTTTACCAATTAATTTTTCACCTTTATCAAGGACATGGAGAAATAAAATTCTCTGTGGTCTCTGCTGTCCTTGACTTAACTGGGAGTTGCACATGCTCACTATCACCCAGGACCCTAAGCCTGAAGACACTATGTAGGCTTTTTGCACATATTAAAAACATGGACTTTTTCTTTCTAGGCCCTCCTTCTGCTCCCCAGAACCTGATTTCCAATGTCAATGAGACATCAGTGAACTTGGAATGGAGCCCCCCGCAGAACAAAGGTGGTCGGGAAGATGTCTCCTACAATGTGGTGTGCAAGAGGTGCGGAGCTGGTGACCTCAGCCGCTGCCGGTCCTGTGGCAGTGGTGTGCACTTCAGCCCCCAGCAGAATGGCTTGAAAACCACCAAAGTCTCCATTACTGACCTCCTGGCACACACTAACTACACCTTTGAAGTTTGGGCAGTGAATGGAGTGTCCAAGCAAAATCCCAGCCAGGACCAAGCTGTGTCAGTCACTGTGACAACTAACCAAGCAGGTAGGAACCTGAACTCAAATTCTCTTCCTCTCTCTTTTGCCTGTTTTTGAGGAAAGCTGTGATTTCCAGTACATTTAGCGTTAGCAAATGAATGCAAGGAGTCATAAGATGTGTAACTGGGTCAAATCCCTATTTTCTCATTATTTATATGGATAGTTTAAATTCTTTAGAGCTAGAAAAACAGAAGAGTTTGACTCCTGTTGCTGGGAGCAGAGCTCTGCTGCAGCATGCTGTGAGGATGTGGAGAGGCATTCTTCAGAGGCAGAGCAGTACAGCTGCCCAGGGCGGTGCAAAGGGACCGAGCCAGGGTCACCAGCAGCTTGGCCCTTTGTAAGGGAGATCCTGCACATGGGTACAAATGTGACCTTGGTGCTCATAGAGAGCAAAATGTGCACTTGGGGAGCATAGGATTGTTTTTTTGCCCCCTCCAAAAAGGGATGAATAAGACTGAAAAAGAAGAATGAGCTGATGCTGGCTTGCCTTCATGCCCTCTTTCCTCTCCTGCAAAGTCAATTAGATTCTGTCCCATTGTTAAATAGATACCTTCTTAACCTGCTGCTAACCACGTTTCAATTGATCAGAGCTGACATTGCTTTAGAAATCCTATATGAGCCTTCATCTTATGATGGCTGATTTTTTGTGTTTCACTCAGCTGGGAGAGTGATATATTATTTCTGTTTATACCTGGTTATTTCAGAAACCCAGTTCTACTTTTTCAGTCCCCTGTGCTTGACCTAACAAAGGCTGCTGCAGCAGATTGTGGTTTAGTTTTGATGATCATTTGTATCAATTTTTCCTTTAATTACATGAAAACATTTCTTGTTTGCAGCTTGCTAGGGTTTCAAGCACAGGCTTCCAGTTGAATTTTTAATTTAATGCACAAAATGTATCTGAATATGACACTCTTCTATATGTAAATTAGGTATCCAGACTGTCAGACTGGCTACAAGACCGTCAAACCTGTTATCTAATCGCTCACAGCGCTGATTGCCTTCCAGTCCCACAGATGTTGCAAGCATTCAGCACATTAGACCATAGCTTACAGGGTTATCATTTATCGTTAGACTTATGATGTATGGGACAATATTAATTTTGTGTATTTGGATAGTACTGGCCTATAGAAATATTTTTAATTCTGTTTCCTAATAGATGCATGTGAAAAGTAGCTATGCATAGTCTAAATCTACAAATTTTAGCTGTAGTCAAGAACATTTCAATATTAACAGAGATACGTCCAGTTTTGCAGTGACAGTTATAAGTGAAATTGTCAAGTCCATGCTGAAGCTCCTTTGAAAAATCTGGTCCAGTGTTTTTTGTTCTTCACACATACAGTTGACAGCATCCCTTTTAAATTATGATTCAAAAATTGAAACTATTGCTTTGCCTGGTGAAAAGAAGGCTAATAGAGAACAGGGGCTATTACAGAGTCTTGGGAGAAAGCTGTGGGAGAATGCTGTCATACAGTATACGAAAAGAGAAGGTTGAGAACAGCAGCAGGGACAGTGTTTTTGTGCTATGAATGCCTAGCAGAGAGTATTTCTCACTGATTTTGGCATGTGTAAGGATTAGTGGATACATATATGCATGAATAAGTGAGTGGGATCCATCTACTGTGTGAAAATTCTACCATCTTATGCTTTAATATGCAAACTGAAATCTGATTGAATATGCAAATAAGAATTGATTTTTTTTATTATCCATGAGTAGCAGTTCTTCACATCAGAAAATCTGTATTTTTGCCAACATTTCCAATTTTGAAACATGCCCAGTCTATCAAATGCTTCAGAGGGCTGGAGAAATCTGTACTGGTACAAATGAAAATTAACTCCAAGGTGCCAGTGTTCTTCCATTCTTCATCCAAGTGTGTGTATTCTGCTGCCTAGAAGATCTAAATAGAAATGTGTGGCCTAAACCTACAGATCTCAACTGAGATAAATAGTCCTTACATATGCAAATAATCTCATTGATTTCAATGAAACTGCTTGCTTGAGTAAAGGTTTGTGAAGTTGGACCCTTGGGTTTTACGAGTACTGATCTGTTTAATCATTGTAAATGTGTGTCTGGGGTGCATTAAAATTCTTGTGCCACTAATTTTCTTTCGCTATATTTTATTATAAAGAAATCATGTCATGATAGAGCTCTGCCACAGGCTTGGTTTTGATCTCGCACCTTTCTTACACAATGTAAAGCTACCTTGGTTTCTTTGGAGCAATTTCTAAAGTCGGATTAGAGCCAAGATCCTCCTTTAATAACACTCTTTCTCTGTTTTGCTAATAAAAATGAGACTACTAATGCTGAAAATCTATAAACGACTTTATTGGTTTTGATATCTTATGCCTATGCTTTCCAACATTCAGTAGAATGCCAGCCCCTATAGAAGGTGGCATGCCTTGGGAGAAGGACAGAAAACAATGATAAACCAGTTACTGGTGTGTTCAGCACTAAACTGAAGAAATGTGTTGCAATGACTTAAAAGGTGCAGCTGAAAGGCACAGGTGTTTGTTTGCTTTTGCCATTTTACTCCTGGAGAGAATGAAATGAAGCAGTTTACTTTCCCCCTTTGTTTAGAAACTCTTTTCAGTTTCCAATACTTCAGAAAAATGTTTAAATGAAAATAAGCTTTTGCCATTCAGAGTAGGACGAAAAAGCATTTGAAAATATATTTTCCCTGCTTCCTTTGAAAAGGTCCTGGGTTTCATAGCTTTTGTTTGTTTTTAAAAGAGAGAAGCTAAATTTTAGGCTTTGATCCAAGTAAAAATTTCTATCTACAAGTGAAATACTTCAATGTTGTGACATTTTAAGACATTCTGAATGGTGAATTCAGCTCGTTATTGTATATATTTAGTATAATGATTTTTTTTTTAAATGAAAGCTGATATTCTTTTCCCATGTAAGCTTAAAAAGAAATTAAAGAAAGCAAAGGATGGAACACTGAGCTGTTGAAACATGGAGCCAGCACCCTTAGCACAATTAGTACTGAGAAATGCTGATATTCAGGGTCTCCACCAGCCGTGGTGGCTTTTGTGGCTTTCTGTTTTCGATCAAATGAAATGAGCACTTTGTCCATCTTTTAAAGATGTGAAATGACTTGTGGAAGGGATGTAAACCGGCAATTCCTACGTGATGCTGCTAGGAGAAGCTAATTTCAGTGAGAATCCTTACCAGACAGTTGACTGAATAGCTCAAAATCTCCATTTGCCTTTTTTTTTTTCTTTTTTATTGCTAAGGGTAATGCTGTGAAGCTGTTCAAAATTAAAAAGCAAATCTCTCACCAAAGGGACCTTGTTCACAGCAAGCAGGAAGCTTTTGTTGGGTTTCTGTTTAAAAAGGCACCAAACAGTTTATATTTTTATTAAATATCATAGCTGAGCTGTTCAGGTTTCCAACCTGACAGCCAGGCTCACATCTAAGCTCATCTGTGTGCGTGCCCAAGGGACAGCGCCGCAAGGACAAGGTTTTGCTCGGATGCTAAAGACGTTCACAAGCGCAGGGAGCAGTGGGGAGGGGGGAACAGCCTACACAAGCTTTAAATACAATTTAAAAATCCAAACTCATGCTGTTTGCTTTGCTCCCTTTGTTTTGTTTGCATTTTATGAGGGATGGGTGTCCTTCTGGCTCATATGCTTGTTGGAGTTCAAACGGTTGATATTTCTGAAGAAAACAGACTGCCTGGTGAACTGTTACCTTGTTAAGCTTACCTTGGACTCAGGGTTTCCTTAAGTGGACCAGCACAGCTAGATGAAGGCTGGATGTGTCAATTAGGATAAAATACAGTATAAATAAGTAAACTTACTTTCTCCCATTGCATCAGACTGGATGTTTTCAAGCTGCCTGTGCTCAGGATCAAGAACTGATCTTTCTTACGAATTTCTCAGGCTCTCTGTCCCACTTTTCCCTCTTTTTGTTCTCTCTCTTCTCCCCTGTTCCTTTGTCTCGGCAATCTCCTACACCTTGCCTGTCTAGCTGTCTGTTAACCTGTCTCAAAGCTGCTTCATCTCAAAGGCAGAGCAGTGTGGCTGGCGCTGCTGCAGTCCTTCCCCCCTTCTTTTGTATGCTCCCCCGGTCCCTCACCATCACTCAGAGCCCTGCGGTTGTTCAGTATCCATTTCCAGGCAGGAACTAAAATAGGTCACGGTGCCACCAGGATTTGAGCACTGCCGAGGATATCCACGTGAATTGAGTATTCTTCTGGGACAGGCTGTGGTGGTGGTGGCCAAATTGTGATGAACCCAAAATGCTGACATTCAGTACAGGGAAGGAAAATATCAACTGTTACTCAATTTTGTTTAGCCTTTAGGTTTGTTTGTTATGTTCTTAATTCCATTACTAAAAGGGAAAAAATCTGAAAGGTACTAATCCTTTGAGAATGATTGTGTTTTAAGTTAGAAATGGCAGAGGGCAGAAGTGGGAGTTATTTGCCTCCAGATGAATAACAAGTCCTACCTGGACTTCTTGGTAGGGGAATGTATATTCCCATTTTGCGTTTTGGTGGGTCTTCTTTGAAAGCCCACATTTCCTTTCAAATGCTGATTAGCATTCCTCACGTGTTGTACAGAACAGCACAGAAAATGCATATAAGGTCTTACATTCTGCCGGCATGGTTTAGCCTGTGCAGAGCTACGTTTGCAGCCAGTAAAAATTCATGGGCATGCATTGCCCTTGGTCAGTGTTCACTCCTCATATTGACAAAGTAATAGTTGCTCAGGCAGATCAAAAGCAACACATGCCAAGGCCAGGAAACCTAAGGTTTTCAGTATTTTCTTTTTAATGTGCAGCTTTCCTGGATATTTATAACTCATCTCTAAAGAACTGCTCTGTAGTGAAACATCAAAACCCATTGTTAAGTAGATTTCAGTTGCAGCGCTTTTGTTAGGTGACTGCCTGAATAACCTTGAACTACTACTGGAAAATAAAATTAGCAGATACTCTGAAGATTGATCGATTCATCTGATTCTCTGCACTCCATCGTGTTCTCTGAGTATAGTTCTGGTTTCAGTATAAGTAACAGTAAATCATTTCTGTTCACCAAGAGTGAACATAACTGTTTGATTTTGTATGTGGGGATATTTACGAGCATAGTCAGAACCTTATCGATAGGGAGGTTATGAAAGAAGTTATTTTTGCTTTCAGAAACAGCAAGATCTGTAGTTGTTCAGAGTGCTGTAGTTTTATGATCAGCTATACCAAAATTAACCTTTTTTCTTAAAATGTAGTCCTGGTGATGAGCTGTTTACTGTTGTGTTGAAACATGATTTTGAAGGGTTGTGTAACCCTAAGGAAGACATCATCCAAATAGCCGGGGAAGAAGCTTTGTGATCTGGAATACAGGATTCCTCATACAGTTGTGTGACAGTTTCACAGGCCCTCTAAATAGTGTAAGCTGGCAAATAAGTCATTCTCTGTTCTGACATCACCCTTCCCTTGTGCCTGCTGGGGACATCGGGAGGCTCATGCAGATCAGCTCCCCTTTCACGGCTGGTGGAGTTTCCAGTCCAGCTCCCCGCCTGGCTCCCTCGGGAGGTGTGGGGACAGGGTAGTGCTGGTGATGTTCAGGGTGTTGTGGAGGGCAGGATTAAGGTGCTGGGGCAGGCTGTTGCAAGGAGAGTGTTTTGGATCAGTTGTAAAGTGGTGGGGTTTGCAGCAAGTTGGACAGCCCAGCTGGGAAGCTGTGGAGGTGGGTAAGCCCCAGAGGAATGAGTGGCACTGCAGATGCTGGGCACAGCAGTACCTGGCTGCAGCTTTCCAGACATCCAGGAGCCAATTCAATTTTTTTTTATCTATTTTTTTGTTTTTAAAAGTTCTTGCTACCAGCATGGTCCCACCCTTTCCAGTTACTTGTTCCCTGCAGCCAAAGGATACAGGCATCCTATTGCAAGCACACAAACCCCAGAGGAAACTCGTGCATGTAGTTGGGTGTGTTTAAACAGTCACAGCACCCTGGACACCCAGTTTCCCATGAGCCTGATTTAAAATAATCTCTTGGCAAACATCTGGATGCATGCCAGATGTCCAGAGTATGGGATGTGTGTGTGATACTTCTAGCTGCTGCATTCTTGTTTTTCTGCAAAATGTCAGGGTAATGGAACAGGGGAGTTGCAAAGGGGTGTTTTGCTTTAAAGGTGTTTGTACTCAGGATGATGGATCAGCAGTCTTCTTGTTCCTCAAATGGAGCTGTGGCAAGCGTGAATTCAGTGGGGAAAGAGATTCAAAACTAGCAGGCAGGGACTTGAAAAAGGGGTGATCGGTAAGCGTGACACTCTGGGTGATTTGTTGCAGTATCTTGCAGAATTCCAGGCTATTTTTATGCAACTTTCTCATTTTGAATCTAAACCAGCATGGTTTCTAAGGCTTTGCAGTTGTCTGCTGGTTACAAACAGCAATCCCCCTCCACCCCCTGCCCTGTGCGCATGTTTTCAAGCAGAAGGCTTGAGACAAGTTGTGGGCAGTTGTAGGGTTTCACCTGCTGTAGTCGGTGAGGTGACCTGCGAGGTTGTGCAGGACAGTGACCTCCCGCCTTCTTCCTTCGCTTTGTCTCTCTGAGGGAGTTGTGTTTTGGCTTTTTTTTTGTCTGAAGGTTTACACTGGAGGGAGTTACTGTGAGGAGTTCTGAAGCAAACCAGTGTATTTTGGGAAATCACAGACTTATCAGATATAAATGCAGTGGGAGATCCAGAAAGAAGATAAGTGATCCCCACACAAGAAATCTGGGAATTGCATGAAAGCAGACAGTTAGGAATACTTCTGA
This sequence comes from Pezoporus flaviventris, assembly GCF_033815535.1. Taxonomy (NCBI): domain Eukaryota; kingdom Metazoa; phylum Chordata; class Aves; order Psittaciformes; family Psittacidae; genus Pezoporus; species Pezoporus flaviventris. The sequence goes on from NW_026892561.1 coordinate 42,732,083, forward strand.
ATGGGCAAATTTCTCAGAGCCTCAGAGATGTCATCTGTTGACCACTTTAGATTTCTTCTTCTGCATGTTTAATTATGTGTGTAAAATAATGTGTCTGCGTAAGGAGCTTCTCCAAGCTGACAGATGCAAGTGGGAGTTTCTTATTAACAACCCTGTGTTCTTGCACAGGCTTTAACTGATGGTCTGTAATGAATGCGTACTTATAAGCATACGTGCTCCAGTCTTAGAAACAAAACCGGGAAAACTATTGTTGGGAGGGATTAAATTATTATTTTAAGCCAACTACAGCTTTCCACAAAGAAATAATAATTAAAATAACTGCCTGCTTGCTAGCAAATCCGCCTGCACCACCCATTTCCATGAATTTGTATTCAAGGTGGGGGATACAAGTCTTGGTTGGAAAGAAGAAAAAACCATTGCTTTCTAAAGATCCTTTAGTAAATAATCAGCTTCAGGGTTCAGTGAACAGCTTAGACAAGTTGCATGATGGATAGAGCCAAGGAGAAATAGCAGCATTTAAATAAAAGTTTGGTTACATTTTTAAAGAGATCTCATGGTTTCCTGTGGGAAAAGGAGGTTAGTTACATATCCTTCTGGAGAAAAAAAGTGTTTATTTCAGGACTGTCTAGCATTGACCATATTTAAATTACATAAATCTGCTCTTAGGAGGCATCAAATCAGATCAGTGATGTTCCCAGTGGTGCTGGTACAGATGAATAGTTACCAAACTGGCAGAGATGAAGATAGGGTCCTGCAGCTTTTATTTGCTCTGGACTATTTAACTGCATGTTTCTTTTCACTGGCAGCACACACTGACATTTTCACATTTGCAAAGCTTGCTGTCCAGTCTGCATGCTTACCTCAAACAACTGTGAAGGAAATATTTCCATGTGGAAGGAGATTGTGCCAAAAAAAAAAATAATGTTTGTGGCTACCAAACATTTAGATGGGCTTCTAAATTTTCTCGTTGTGTCTGCAGTTTACTAAATTAATTGGAAAGCAGCCAGAGAGACAGCAGAGTCCAGTCTGTAGTTGAGCAACAATAAAAGGCTTTGGAGAACTTTATCAAAGCTTCCATTAACCTCCTGCTGATGTCTTCAAACAGGATTTTTTTGGGAGAGTGGAAACACAAAAGCCAGGCTGCACAACTGCCCCTGTGTGTCCATTCAAAGGTTTTAAATGCACACAGTTACTAATTAAAATGCCATGCAGAGTAGCACAAATAAACATTGCTAGTCCCCAAACCCCAAGGTTTCTGCCCTGGCTCATAGTTGGAGGGCAGGATGCTGAACTGCCCCCGTAAGGGTGGATAAAGCTGTCCCCTTTGGTTTAGATATTCTGTCCTTGTGTAAGAGTTGCAAACCGTGTGTTGAGTCCATCCATTGGCATGAAATCACACTCCCAGAGTGCTGTCCCAAGGCAGCCTGATCTGTTTTAGTTTTTTTTTTTTTTTTGCATAGCATTGCATTAAGCCATGAGGACTAAACAGAGCTGTGGCATGCCTGCTGGATCTCTATAATCATGTTTGCCAGATTTTGGTGGACATCAAAATGCTGAGCACACGAGTGAATACTGCTCCTTTCATTGAGAAATGTCACTTCAGATTTAGCCCCACGTGTGAACTGGTGTGCAGGGAGCGCTTTATTAGTATGGCAGGGCTCCAGTGGGCTTCCCCTCCCAAACAAAGCAGACAATGTGTAGCCTCTATCTGCATCTACTTGAAGGATTTCATGGCGTCTCCTTAAATTAACGTAATCTGCCTTCATTACTAAATTTGAGAAGCAGAGTTCCAGAACTCTTAGTATTGCACTCTGAGGGAAGGGATTCAGGGTCTCTCAAAGTTGTGATTTGTAAACTAATAATAACAAAAATTGATTGTGGTTTTGGATTTTTTTTTTTTTTTTTTAAATAAAGTCTAGAGAGATGTAGGAAGCTCAAGCATTTGTATTTTACTCCTCTGGTCATTTGCATTTCAAAACATTCCTTATGGAAAAGTGCTAGTGAAATTTAAAAGGAAATGATAACTATTGTCTCAGCCTTCTGAACCGTTCCTGCAGAATTTATGAGAATTTTATCCCTGCTATCGAATTCTATCACCTAGTCTTAAGAAGGTGATTGACTGATTTTGATTTTTTATTAAATACTTCTACTGTTCCATAAAATGTCTTTGGTTTTGCCTGTATTAAAACCCATTGAAAATATCCTTGGATTATTACAGGCAGAAAAACCCTTAAGCTGTCATGTGCTTTGGATATAAATGTCTTTCAGGTCCGTAGATTACTGAAGGCTAAAAGGAAAGCACAGAAGGTTTTAATTAGCTTTTTATTATTTTTAATTTTCTATGTGCCATGAAATGGTCCCATCAATAAATAACAGAGTAAGACAGTTCTGACCAAGCAAAATAGGAAGGTACAGTGGACTGGAAGAGGTGTCCCATATATGAATTGAGTCTTGTGTGGTGCCTGTTTATTTTAGCAAACAAATAAAGGCATGATCTCAAGACAACCCACTACAACAGCTCCCTGGGAAGATTGTGCTTGGCTCGGTAACATACTGCGTTCTTTAAATCTGTCCTCTGAATCAGCCTCAATTTATCTTTCTTAGCATAAAAGGAAATGCAGATGGAATGGCTGCAGCCTCCCTTCTACTTTATCAGGATATTGTGCCTGCACATAAATAAAATAGAAAGTGACTGGAATATGTAAGTGGCTGAGTGTTAAATTCCGTGTTTTTCAAGCTCCCTTGGCACTCTGGGACAGGGTGGCCAAGGGGAGTTCTGTAGGAGCTGCAGAGATTTGTGGGCTCTCCATCACTGGAGATGTGATGTGCAGACCCAGTGGTGCCTTACCAAGAGTATCTCAGCCGTTTGCTTTCACTGCTGCCCATGCTGAAGGTTAAAACTGCAGTTATGCAAGTACTGATTTGAAGAGAATGGACTGGGCTCAGAGGGAGACTTCTTCAGCACCGCTTGCAGATGTGACATCTTTCTTGAAACAGAGAGTATTTTTATTTATATTTATATTTATTACATTGACAAGCTGCAGACATTGCACGTTAGAGGGGCTTTGTAGCACAGGAATTTTCTGGCTTATTTTTAGTCTGACTGATCCTTAACTGGAAGTTACCAGCTTCATCTGTATCAAATGACAAGATAATAAAAGTTTTGGACCTGTTGATGACAAAACTGAACTGAGAACAAAACTATGAACCTTAGAGGGGAGGAGATGTAAGGTAGGAATGTCCTTTGCATGCTGTTGGAAGAAGAAATTATTTTTGAATTGAAGGTTCTGAATGGAGATTATATTCTTCATCGCAGTCCCCATCCTGTGCACTTCTCAGTTCCACCCTGTAAGTATTCTTTGGGGCTCTGGCCTCAGAAGAGAGGAAAGCCCTGCCGCAGAGATCTCATCCGGAACTGGGAGCAGAGTTCTTCTGTCTGCTACAAATCTAGGACTGAAAATGAAGGTCCAGACTTGGAATACAGACCCATTTATGTGATTACTGAGCTAACTGGGGATTATTGTTTTCACTGGTTTTTATTTGACCAGACTGTAGCTCAGTACTCCTCCAGGAGATAAACATGGATGATTTCTTTGTAGAACTCCAAATCTTCATGAGGTTGATTTTTTTTTTTTTTTTTTAATTTATTTTGTAGGAATTCATTTCTATAGGATTGAAATTGCTTTTGACTGTTTTCCACTGAGGCAGCCACCTTTAATTTTTAATTGCTTGTTCTATTTGGGGGGGTTCCAATTGACACAATTTTTAAATTAATAACGTACTAGTTTTCAGTATCCAGCATCAAACCAAAATAATGAAAACCCTTTATAAATTTAATTATGTGCCGTCTGTGATGTAATGGGTTGCTGACACTATGAGCTAAGATTTTTAATTTTCAGGCTTATGTGTTTCAGAAGCTTAAGGCTCTTCCTCAGTTTGTTCCTCATCACTTTGTTTTTTTCTTAAAAAAGTCATCAAACTTGAGGCAGCTTTGCTTTTTTCAGCAACACTGTGTGCAGAATGTAGTTTTTTCTCTCATCAGGTCTATTAATGATTTTTAATTTCCTGAAGAAATAGGCCTGTTGTGGATGAAGGAAGAGGGGCTTAATTCAGTTCCAGTGAGAGGCAGAGTGTGAAAGCAAAGTGTGCTGCAGTCTGATTCTCTTCCAAAAACACAAAGGACCTTTTTCCTCTGTGGTGGTGAGTGTGGCAGAGTGTCTTGTAGCATGCTGGAAGAACTGGGGATCTCCAAGTTCTGTCAAACCAGTGACCTTCACAAAGTGCTACTAACTTGAGCACAGAAAACCTAAATCTTGATTTACTCTCAAGAGTTTCTCAAGAGCCCAGAGGCAGAGACTGTATCATGTTGAAGCAATCTAAACTTTCTACAGAAGGTGCTTTACTGGGGTTCCAGTTGAACGCTCTAAACATCAACTGTAATTAAAATTTATAGATTGTTCAGCTGAAATGTAAATATATAAATACAAACCTTCTGCACAAGCCTTTTCTGTGTGATGGAGCTTAAAGTGGATAAAAGTGAAGTTCCTTAACTCTGGTGACTTCGCAATTTATTACTCTCAAGCATGAAGATAGGAATTGTGGGGTTTATTGCCAAGTGAATCCTGGGTTTTGATTCTTTTAGGTGCTGCAGGCTCAGGAGGGCATGTTTGAGACCCAGCCTGCAGTTGCTGTTGGGACTGTGTATCACAGTTGAATTAAAATGTTCATAATTTTATTATCTTTTCTTCCTCCCAGATTCTTGCATTTGTGACTTTGGGTGATTGATCTGAGAAACCCCAATGGCAAAGTCTAATTCTCTGCTATTACTGTAGCGCTTCAGAAGCCAAGATGAGACAATGTGGCCAAAACTATTTATTAAAATAGTAAATGCTGCTTTAGTAAAATGAGTCATGGCATTTATTTATTTTGTTTAGGAGATGCTTCAGTAGTTCCAAAGCATCTAAGTGGCATATAGGGCAGAGGCTTTTATTTGTCTGGATTTCAGAAAGGCTTTTAAGCAAATTTTCACAAAATTTAATATTCTTAATGCTGAAAGTAAGTGACAAAGGAAGTTATTTAGCACATATATATATCATCTAGACATCCATGTTTCAAGCAAATAAACAGTAATAGTTTAAGAACCAAAGACACAATAGCATTAGGAGATGTGTTGTTGCTTTGGGTATCAGATCACACATTTGCTCTGTCGTGGGTTAAGCTTTATATCGTAACTTGGTGGTAGGTATAAGAAAGGACAAAGGAGCAGATATAAGGCTTTCTATTAAAAACTAATAGACATTGGGTGAGTGTTGTCCTTTGCAATATGAAACAAAGGGTTGCTCCTTGGGGATATTAGTAGGGCAGGGTCAATAATTTTGACCCAGTTGTTTTATGGATTGCTGATACACTATTGTAAATTGTTCAAAAGCTGCACACAATAAGTGGTTTGCAGGGGACAGATACAGTAAGTTATTTTGTTGGTCCTGTACAGCTCTACCCTTCTCATCTGTTGGCTCATGAAGCGTATACAGACATGTCTTAACTCCTCTGACTGTGGGCAGGAGGATAGGAAAATGGGAGGAGTAGCTGGATAGTTGATTGACTTGAGCAATGACATAGATTATGGTAGGGGGACTTATGTGGAGGCATCTGATGTATATTTGAGAGAAGCTTTGATTTCCTTCTGGAGGGGGAGCGGAGGAGCTTGTTTTGAAAAGGCAGTTCAGCAGCAATACAAAGGTGAAGGTAGCTATTTCTGGGGAGGAATTAGCTATGGTGTCCTCCTCGGGCTTCTTGCAAGGAGCAGCAGGGTATGTGAGTGAGGTAGAGTTGACCTGAGGGGGTGATGATAAGTGGGTCATATTGCTCCAGACCAACTATTTTGAGTAGTTAGGGGATGCCCTGTTTCCAACATTGTCATCTGTTTTAATAACTAGAGGTTATGGTCTCTAATTTCTCAAGAGCTACCATAGCCTGGGGTGCTACACATTGTGTCCCAGCATCAGTGGTTTCTGGCAGTCTGTGCTTGCTGGACCAGCGTCTGGGAAGTAAGGGAATGATTACAGCACATGCTTCCCAGGACTGTTCAACCCAGAACTGGGTCATGGGATCCTACCTCTAAGCATGACTGGTCTGGGCCCCAAGAGGACTCCCAAGAGTTACAGCAGTCTCTGTCTGGAGTGTATGGCCCATTTTCTCTGCTTCCCTCAAGCCAAGCAATGAAGTGGAGCATCAGTGTCGGCTTCTTCAGGCTACAAAATTTATTGTTGTTTATATTGGGTCAGATTCTAACCTCAACTAGAGGGAAGAGTAACTGCAACATGACCTGCTTTGTGACCAGTGGCTCCAAACCTGCTCAGGTCAGACAGCTGCTGACTAATTCCCCATCTTAACAAATTGCTTATAGCTCTAGAGTTTCTTAGAGCGATTCATAGTGCTAAGTACTCTTGCCCTTCTTGTGTTAATCATTCTAGTTTAAGCATCTAGAAATGTTTCCGTGCTGGTATTTTCTAAGTGGCTGTAATATTCAGACAGATTTTTATAAATTGCCTTCAAACTGAAAGACTTGTTTTCCTGTTTGTTTTAAACTGGCATTCATACATACAGGAAATACACAGTATTCTGCCATGTTTCTGTTGGCAACTATTAAGTTATCCTTGTCAGAACATGCCAACAGGATTTCTTAGTGAGCTAGCAAAAAGAAAACAATCAGTTCTCAGGCTAAACAGACCCCATGCTTGCATTGTAACGCAGATCTCTTGCTAAATGCTATGTAGATGCTATAGTCTTTTGGTTTAAGGCAATCTTTGGGATTGCAGGTTGCAGATTGAGACCTGTGGAGTTACTCCAGACCTGCATTGCATTAACTGACATCATTATTTGGCCTTCAGAATTGGAGGGCCAGTACCTGGAAATAATGTATTGCTGTCAAGAGCTTGTCCTCAGAAATAAATAGCCAGAATAAGCCATCTCCTGAATGTGCAAAATCTTCATTGTCACCCCTGTCTCATTGCAGTTCCTGATGTAAACCACAGGAATTGTGGTCAGACCTCAGCTCCTATAATTGGTTTGACTGCAGTGAGAGCAGTTCTGGCATGCTGAAGTAGTCTGTGCAGAGCTGGACATGCAACCCAGAAAATACACAGGCTCTTTGTGGATATTAAGCATGCCGGTCAGTCTCACCTTGTTGCCTGGCAAGATCATGGAGCAGATCCTCCTGGAAACTATGCTAAGGCACATGGAAAATAAGGAGGTGATTGGAGACAGCCAGCATGGCTTCACTAAGGGCAAATTGTGCCTGGCAAATTTGGTGGCCTTCTATGATGTGGCTGTGACATTGGTAGATAAGGGAAGAGTGACTGATGTCATCTACCTGGACTTCTGCAAGGCAACTGACGTTGTTCCAGATGGCATCCTTGTCTCTAAACTGGAGAGGCATGGATTTGACAGATGGACCACTTGGTGGATAAGGAATTGATGAGGTGGTCACACTCAAATTGTTATGGTCAGCAGCTTGATGTTCAAGTGGAGATCAGTGCCGAGTAGCCTTCCTCAGGGGTTGGTATTGGGACCGATGCTGTTTCACATCTTTGTCGGTGACATAGATGGTGGGAATGAGTGTGCCCTCAGGAAGTTTGCTGACAACACTAATCTGCGTGGTGTGGTCAATATGCTGGAGGGACCTTGACACTCTTTAGAGGTGGGACAGTGCAAACCTCTTGAAGTTTAACAAGGCCAAGTGGAAGGTACTGCATTTGGGTTGGGACAGTCCCAGGCACAACTACAGGCTGGGTGAGGACTGGATTGAGAGCAGCCCTTAGGAGAAGGACTTGAGGGTGTTGGTTAATGAGCCGGAAGTGTTCACTCACAGCCAAGAAAACCAACCATGTTCTGGGCTGCATCAAAAGGAGTGGGACCAGCAGGTCAAGGGAGGTGATTCTCCCCCTTTACTCCGCTCTTGTGACACTCTATCTGGAGTACTCTGTCCAAGTCAGGGGCCCCCAACATAAGAAGGACATGTAGCTGTTGGACCAAGTCCAGAGGAGGGCCACAGAGATGATCAGAGGGTTGGAGTACCCCTCCTATGGAGACATGCTGAGAAAGCTGGGCTTGTTGAGCCCAGAAAAGAGAAGACTACAGGGAGACCTTATAGCAACCTTCCATAATTAAAGGGGCCTACAAGAAATCCGGAGAGGGACTTTTGACAAGGCCATGTAGGGATAGGATGAGGAGGCATGGCATTAAGCTGAAAGAGGGTACGTTAAGGTTAGATATGAGGAAGAAGTTCTCTAATATGAGTGTGGTGAGACACTGGAACAGGTTTCCCAGAGGAATTGTGGCTGCCCCATCCCTGGCAGTGTTCAAGGCCCCGCTGGATGGGGCTTTGAGAGTGAGATTAGAACTAGATGGTCTTTAAGGTTCCTTCCAGCCCAAACCATTCTGTCTCTATGATGCCGCCAACAACTGAAACTGGAGTAGGGTGGTAAAACTACAATACTAATAATTCTCTACTACTACTGTTTGTTGCTGCTAACAGCCTGGGTTTTTCTTCAGTCTTTTGATTTGATGCAAGTCAGAGCCAGCTTTTGTGGTTTGGCAAGATTTGTGGCACAGGTTCTTCTGGGAGAGGCAAGAAATGAAAACTTTAAATAGAGGAAATGTTTGAAAGATAATAATGCTATGTTAACAGTCTTTAAAATCTCATTTTCTAGTCCCTTTCTTTATACACACGTAATTACAAACATAACTGATGTGAGCTGCTCGCTAGGTTTGTCACTTGTTTTTCTCAGATCTCTTTAGCAGTGCCAGGGTTGTGGAGCCTGAAAAGAAAGGGAAGATCACTTGTGCCTGTCCTTTTGGGATGAGGGTGTCCTGTGAGAGCACCGTGGTGCTTTTCCTGAGCACTGTAATTTCTAGTAACAAGGAGGGAAAGTTTTAGTTCAGAAGTATTGTGGTTGATTGAAGGGATTGAGAGGAGGCCAAGTTCAGCTGTCACACTGCTTCACATTACGTTAGCCAAGATTTCCAAGCGTAGGTGGATAACCTTGGGCGCTTTACTCCAGTGGTGCAGATTTAAAGTCTTTTCTTTAAACACTAAAGCTTGAAAGTGCTGGCCTGAATCTTGGCCCGTCTCTGTTTCCAGGCTGGGAGGAGTTTCTTGCCAGTCGTCATTCCTGGGGGAGGGAGAGGCAGACGGTGGGAAGACAGAGGACTTGGGAATGTCTTGGGAGGCTTCCAGTGGCTCAGTTGAGCAACCAGGGCCTCTAGATCCTTGTCCAAGTCCTAACCGGGCCCAATCATCACTAGTACAAATGTTTGCTCCACTTGCATGGAGAGAATAATGAAAGAAAGAAAGAAAAAAAAAAGAGCGTGCGGTTAGTTTTTAGAAGTGCACATCCAGCCCGCAGACTCTTGCTGGTCCCTAGGAAAAAGGCATAGTTGTTGTACTGACAGCGAAGAACTGGAGTGCTACACTCTATCTCAGTTCTTCACACATGCACAGACATCTAATCTGTGTGTGCACATAGGTTCACCTGTGCAAAATCCTTTCATGTGCTTATTCTTATGTACATACATGGTTTATATGTGTGCTATGCATGTGTTTGGAAATTTGGTCAAGCTAAAATGCACTCTACTTTGTTTGCAAAGCCTTTGCCAGGAGTTCTTGGGGCACAGGGGTGGTGTTACTCAGAAACGGGAACATTTCTGCCTGGAATAGAGAGAGGTGTGGGTAAAAGGCCCAAGGAACCAACAGGAAGCAGAACTGAACATCAACATTTTAAGAAAGAGTGCAATTGTTTTCCTTTGAATTTATTCTGGTATTTGGAGCTCTGTAGGGCTGGATACTTTTCCCTTTGCTTGATTTGAAGTCAGTGCAGCAGCTAATAGAGCAAGTTGTTGTCTTACATGAATAAAATTATCCAAATCTGGCCTAGAGAATGTTGCCTTTAGAAATTATTAGAAATGTTTGATTCTCTGTGTTTTATATCCTTTTCCTACTGTGAGATTATTTAAGAATATCATTTACAAAATCCCGTGTAAAAGCCCACCATATTATAAGGTAAATATTCAAAGAGAAAACCTGAAATGTGCCAGGTTCCCTTAAATGTGTTTTGTCCCAATTAAGACAAACATTTTTATTTTCTTGTTTTGATTTCAAACAGGACTTTTCTTTGGTGTTAGATTCTCAGATTTTTTTTTTTTTTCAGTAATTAATAATGGAGCAGGCATTTAGTATCTACACTGGAAGGTAAAAAATGTTTAATCACAGTAACATCATTAGTGCTTTCAAGCATTTAATTTTGATGCTTGACAAAGCACATAGGCATTGATAAGAACAATAAGTGGTGTTGTGTGCAATTGAAGGAAAAAAAGAAAAGCATGAAAAACCCTAAGCTTCAAGTAATTAAATTTAAATATGTTATTTGAATTTAGCTGAGACAATGTACAAACTGTGGGTATATTTTTCAGTCAGTGAAAGACCCCTTGAGTAAACATAAGCCATTTAAATTCAAATCATGGGGAGTGGAAAGTAAACCCTGCTGTGGTTAAGAAGGCATCTTCAATAAAACACTGGGCATTGTGTATCTTTGATATCTGAGTACTCATGTGTTGTAGTTTTATAAAGGGCTGTTTTCACTCATAGATGCCTACATGCCAGAGACTTTATTGCATCTATTTATTTCCTGCTTTTTTTTTCCTCTCCCCCCCCCCCTCCCCCCAGTTTGAACCAGTAATGAAAAACTGACACTCTGCTTTTGCAATCCTTTAAAGTGCCTCAAAACTGTTACAATTCAGCACTTACTAGCCTTGGGATATGGCTTTATGGCATTTGGGTGAAGTTTTTGTAGTACATCTGTGCTCTTTCCCTCTCTGTAGGCCGCACGCTTAGAACCGCAGTAATAAAACTACTAGTAGGTGTTTAATGGCAGGTTATTGAGGAAGTAGATAAAAGAAAATTGCAACATTCACATCAGTAGGGAGTGGGGTTTTTAAGGGAGAGGAACTGCTGAGCTTTGAACTAAGGAAAGTTACACTTGGTGCTTTTGTTCAAGGGGACCCTGTCAAATACCTTGTCATTCTTCCCTGTGAAATGGGCTGTTCTGGTGGAATTGGTATTTGGTGTATATACAGTCTGTGCACGTGTGGCAGAAAAAGTTGCCATTGTAAGCAGTGATCATTGAGAAGCAAGTTTTTGCTTAGTGTTCCCTTCCAAATACCAGCAAGCAGGGAGGAGGAAAGTACAAAAAGTGAAAGAAAAAGTGATCACCCACTCTCATCCAAAAATATTATGTGATCTTATTGCAAACATCTTAATCATGTACATTATTATTTTCAGTCAAGCTGTCCTCAGTATGTTTTTGGTAGGAACGTGTGTATACCATGAACAGTTAGCCCACGCATGTACAAGGGAAGATTCTGTCTTTTATTCTGCTTATGATCAAAGCATCTTTTTACAACCTGTTACATGTTTATCTTCACATCATCCCTAAGAGGCAGTTTAAAGGCAAAAGAGAGAAGAACAAAGAATGTAAATATTTTGCAGAAGCTCACCCTGTGAAGTCTGTGACTGCTGCCTGTACTGCCATGATGAGCTGGCAGTGGTGATGCACTCTTTGTCCTGAGCAATACTGACAGGACTCTTACGCTCTTTGGGTGGTATATGTCCAAGAGACCCAGGCCTGTTTTTTTTTCACTAGAAGCCCTCTCAGGTCAGCTGATGGATCCTGGAAAACAAGGAAATAAATAAACCTGATTCATAGGGCTATTTACAGATCTGAGAGAATTGGTAACGGAGGATTTTATACATGCACTGGGATAACCGTCGTACTCCCCATGGTTACTGAGCTCAGTTCCGCAAGATCCAGAGGGCTGCAGATCACTATCCTATTGCGTAGACTGTTATAGGTCTGTGCTGCAGAGATGTCAAATTGCTCCTGGACAGCCTCTTGCAATCATGGTGCTTTGATTTGAATCCTGTAGTTGGACTTCAACACTCTTAGGATTTCTGTATAGCATATGGGGAGACAAGATGTACAATCAAAACACAAAACCTCAGAAACAAGTTGCTCATCTACAGAATACAGAACAAAAGAAGTGATTAAAAGTTAAGTAGGACGAATTGGCATGTAAAGGACAGGAAGGAAAAAATAGGGCCATTCTTACAATTATAATCATAAGGAGTAACAAAGGAATAGATGTACAAATCGTCTTTGATCCATCATATCAAAGGAATGGATGTACAAATGCTTCTTGCCTCTTGTCCTGGAGGCCAGGAGCAGGTTGTTTATTCCAGTGTGGTGTAGTGCGTCAGATCAGCTGTCTATTTTTGAGAGACATGAGAAAGCACTTGTTAAATTACATAAAGCTAAGCATCTTTCACAAGAAGCAGTAGTTAATACATATTATTCTGCTGCAAATAGCCATTTTACAACACAGAAGAAATCCATTTTCATACAGCATGTATCAGCCCAATATTGAAGGACTCACCAAATTCCAGAAATGAAATGGAAAACCAAGGAGGTTAAAAAAAAAGGAATAAAAGTGAACTTTCTGCCTACAATTCCTGAGGTCAGACCAGCATGTGACAGATTCTCAGTAAAAAGAATTGCCTGTCTGCCCTTCATGAGGCACCAATTAACTAAGCATATTTCCCTCTGGTTGGTTTATCAGAAATGGGGGTGGGGGGTGGGTGTGTGTGTTTTAGGGTAACAAATGTGTTTTCTAATTTATTTGCTGAGCAGTAGTCTTACTTCAGAGTAGGGAAAAAAAAAAAAGTCTGATCCTCCTTTGAGGAACTGTGAGGTTATTAAGCAGGTTCTCAGCCATGCCACAGATATAACTTGATGGAGCACACCTGGATCCTCCCTGTTGGCTGTTTATAGTCTCCCCTGTCACCCAGTATTTGCCTTTGTATGTGAGAGACAAACAAGGAAAAAAGAGATAAAGGTTTTGGAGGCATTTCTAACAGAGATGCCAGACTGTCAAATAGTAAATCGGGAAGCAGCTCCCTGATGGTTTCACATCAAGAGGAGACACCCTTTTGTGACTGTGCAGCACATACTGGTTATTTTCACTTCCATCAGAACTGTCTGATGGTCAAGTAAGTTTGAAGCTTTCAACATTCAATTTTCCTTTCATTTATTGTGACTGTTTTATTTATTTGTCTTTCTTGCTAGTTTTCAAGGATATATGTTTCAAGGATACTTTTTACTTTCTAACATTTTCATGGATCATCATCCCCAAGTTAAGGGTAGAAAAAGAAACAACAAGAAAGGGAAAGGAGGGGAAAAAGAGCAATATGGCTACAGCTTCAGGGGACAAAAGAAAAAATATATTCAATTTAGGAAGACCTCTAATCTCTGGTTATACAGGACAGCTTTGTTAGATAAGATTAAAAATTTCATGAATATCCCTTTTTATCCCTGGAGACTCCACCATTTACACCAGCTATTGTCAACATCAAAAGAGCTTGATAACAGCTGGCTTGAGACGTGACCACACAGCAACACAACAGCAAGAAAGGGGCAGCCAGGTTCATAAATCTTCAGAAAACCTGTTCCCCCAGCACAGCCATGAATCTGCTGCTATCACAGTCAAAGGGAGTATACATTGTCCTCCAGCCAGTCAAAAACCTGAACTTCAGCATTAGCAGGGGCTCTATTGAAACTGTAGGGTGCACAATGAGATGTCTTCCATTATCTTCTTCATTGCAGCCCTTATTACTGCACATAGATACAGTTTAAAAGATCTTTGAGTTTAGCTTGTTGCTAGGTTTTCTCCCAAAATCGCAGCGCCCTTACCCTTGGCAGTGTATTCCAGCTTTTCCTATTCATAGTATCAATATAGCACCACAGGGGACAGGGTCAGATGAAGTCAGTTTGGTACACAATGAACCAATCTCTGATATCTTCTGAGGAAGGAGCTATCAAAGCCAGAATCTGGCCCTTGGGCACTGAGCTTCCCCATTCTCCAGGGACTGCTCACAGACGCGGACGTAAGCAGGGCGAGTTTAGGGAGCACAAATTGGCTCAGACTCTTGAAATACATTTTCCTGGTTTTCATGGGAGGGTCCAAATTCATGTGTATTCAGCTTTATTCTCATTTTACTTAATTCAGTGGCAATATTTTCTCAGCTTTAGAGAAAACCAGATTAGTCCCTCAGGAACTTCAGAGTTCCTGTAAAGCAAATAGCTGATGAAGTAACATCAGTTAATCTTAGGAGGTGGAAGAAGAGAATGACCACAACAAAAGTATAAGTTTATGCACTGTGCCTAACAAAGGGCAAAAATAAGGCAGAATCTTTTAGTAGCTTAGCCTGTTACAGAGGTTTGTACCTGGGCGTCATGAACGTTGCAGTGTTTAGACAACTGTATTATGACTTCAAAACCCACCTGTATAGTATTGCCCAGAATCCAGTAACGAACTTTTACTAGAGAGAATTAAATGTGATGCTGTTAGAGAAAACAAGAAAAATACTTAATGCTTCTAATCTCCACCCCCCCCCCCAAGCAAAACAGTTTCTGAAAGTGCTCATGTTGTGAAAGCTATGATTAAAAGTAAATTTTCCTCATTAAAACTTGCTTACAATTTTTTTTTTTAAATTACTTTTTTTTTTTTTTTTATTCTGGCAGCTCCATCACCAATTGCTTTGATCCAGGCTAAAGAGATAACGCGACACAGTGTTGCCTTGGCCTGGCTGGAACCTGACAGGCCAAATGGAGTCATCCTGGAGTATGAAGTCAAATACTATGAAAAGGTACTGTTCAAAAATGGACAAGTAAGGAGGGTTTTTTTGGGTTTGGGGAGAGCTTTTAACTTCATTTCATTGTGTTTTTTTTCCAGATAGGATTCAGTCATTTGAAACCAAATAGATTCAGTTTGATAAAATCCAATTAAAGATTTCATGCACTTGAATGGTTGCTTGAAAAGCAAGAATCATAGGCTGTTCCAGCTGTATGGCACGAGTTTATTTTTTTCCCACCTAGGAACTGAGCTTTTGTAGCAAGCATATTTATAATGAGAATCAATAATGCTGTTCAGAAGTGAGACAGTAGCTCATAGAAGTATAGCAATGAAATATATAACACAGTAACAATAATAATAATATCTGTTTGCCGATAGCTTCCACTTAGAGTGATAGTGTGGGCTGGATGGCTTTTAATAAAGAATAAGGAAAGAAAATTATGTTCTTCATACTTTCCAAGTTGGAGAGAGATGTTATTCCTGCAAATAATTTCTCAAGTATGGAACTATGAAAAGAGCTATTTCTTCAAAGGTTCTTTGTAAAAATGAACAATTACAATTACCTGCTTTTGTTTGCATGTGCTCTCTCTCATATGCACATGCATATTTCGGCATTTTTTTAATAATCACTTATTTGCTTACTCATACATACAGAAAAAGTCATCTGATTTTCAGGGAAGCTAGATTATTATATTTTCTGATGGATTTTTCCAGCCAAAAATAGGACAGTTTTTAAGATTGGACTTTCTGGAAGACATTTTCTAAGTCTTTTTTTCTTAAAGTATTTTTATCATTTTTATTTTTTATATGGCTTCTAACTGGTAGGAAATGAAAGTGCCAGCAAATGTGAGTAGAATGTTGCTTGTTCATCAAGAGGATCCTGTTTGAATGCTTGGCTGTTTTCCAGAGGATTTCATTGTGTGATTTCTTAAATAATCAGTGATATATGAGCATCATACCTACCACCTCATCATCCTTATTTGGCTTGCTCAGAGCTCCATGCAGCACGCAGTGCTAGGGGTGTTGAGCAAGGCCAACAGCAGAAGCCTTTAGGATGTATTTTGAGAATTCCATCATTGTTACTCACCTTCTTTCATCATGACAGTTTTGGCAAGGAAGTGGGGTTCCACAATTCACGTTGCAGTGAAGCATTTTTACTTGATCACCACGGTGTTCTTTTGTTGTTAGGACCAAAATGAACGCAGCTATCGCATTGTGAAGACAGCCTCCAGGAATACTGACATCAAAGGGTTGAACCCTCTGACTTCATATGTATTTCATGTGCGGGCCAGGACAGCAGCAGGATATGGAGACTTCAGTGGACCATTTGAGTTCACAACTAACACAGGTAATGACATGCCCACTGATTTCTTTTGATTTTCCTTGAGCAAAGAGTGCATGTGTGACTGAGCTGTGTGTTTGGAGTTCCTAGTTGGTTGCTTGGACTGTGGTGTGTCTGTTATGGGAAAATGTTCTTAACATGGCCACATGACTGTTATTGATGCCATGAATCTGACCCAAGACACGTATTAGGTACGTTGTATTCTAGATTCTAGCAATGAAAATACTTCACTGTGGCATAAAGAGACACACATGTTTGCATATGTTTTTGAATATCTCATTTGTAGGTGAATAGAACCCTCTTACTCCCTTTTGCAAGTTATTGACGTAGATCAGTTAGGTGATCTACATCAACTCAAATAGTTGAACTTTTCTTTAGGCAGTCATATAAAGACAGACTGTTCAAATTATGTTGTCAGTATAGCATTTCGCTTTGCTCAAGGAAACATGTAAATTTAGCCCTCAAAATGTTTGTATTTTGGTGGCAGGAAGGCAATGTGACCAAGCCTTTTTTATTTTGGACATACACGTCTGCCTAAATCAGTTTAAGGTTATGCCAGTTAGTGGCAACATCCTTCAGAATGTTAAGTGCTGAATATAATCCATCCAAGGGAAAGATGGTGGACGTTTTAAAATAACTTATTCACTTTGTGTCAGCTGGGGAGTGATCATCTGGTCCCACTGAGAGAAAAAAAGGAGGAAAGAAAGGTGGAAAGCATTTAGAAAGGCAAAAACCATAGCCGTTATATCTTCTGAGCAACACCGAAGGGGAGAAGGAGGGGGAGTCCTTTTTCTTAGTGAACTGAAGTTCCCCAAGTCATTATCAAACATCATGTCTTCAGCTCATTAGCGCCCTGTTGGAAAATTGTGTCAAATGACTGTATAATAAAGGCCTGAAAGTAGATTTGAGTGCTACTCTAAACTGCCTTCACAAGCCAGAAAGCCTCACTGAGTGCTACCTAGGTTGATTTTTTGAGAGTGTCTGACACTAATGCTCCCTTTTCTGTTTCCAGTTCCTTCCCCCATCATTGGTGATGGTACCAATCCCACAGTGCTTCTTGTTTCAGTGGCTGGCAGTGTTGTTCTTGTGGTCATTCTCATTGCAGCCTTTGTCATCAGCAGGAGGTAAGAACTTAAGCTTCTCTAGCCCTCTCTTTCTTTCATGAGGGAGCTTTTTGTCTCCTCCAAACAAAGCTGAATTCTTTGATTAGCATCATAAACAGTACATTTGCATTACAAGCCTTCTCCCATGTAGCTTTGATCTTCTCAACATTAGTACCAAGCAGTATGTGATGTAATGGCAATAGTTCCAGCTCTATTTTCCCTTCAAATGCAAAGCTGGTTCCAATAACTGTCATTGAATAGCAAGCCAGTTAGAGATTTGTGGTTAGTGTAATTTGAAGTTAAGTTTAATGGGTATGGGTACAGTAGATTTTCTTGGACTGACTCCTGATAGGGATTAAACAATTGCACTGTTGTGAACTAAGCCATCAGATGGCAATTCTTGTGGGTTTGGTATTAGTCCGTATGAGTCTGCATTGGTCTTTTGAGTTAGTCCTTCCAATGTGAGTGGGTATGACTGTGAAACATAAGCTACAGTCATTCAGCATCATATGCAGTAACACAGCAGACTGGATTGATGGTTAGTTCATCAGAGCAGGACCGTAATCTTCTGTGAAGTACTTATTCTCCCAAATTCAACCCAAGCATCAGGAATAATTCTGCAAATGCAAGGACAGTGTATCAGAAACATAATGTGAGTGTTTCTGTCTTTACCTTTGTGTTTAGTCTCATTTAAAACGATCGCATGATTTTGCTTCAGTGTAAAAGTGATAAAACTGGTTGTATCATTACTGCATCTGAAGTCTGGTATCTGAGGGATGCACATTTTGTCAGTCTCTGTTGATCAGTTTAATGGTATCAATCATAAATGTCCACAAATTCCTCTTGATTTGTTCTCTAAATTGTCTTAAAGGGCAGTTAAGTCACTATGATTATAATATCTAAAAAGTAGGCATGCATTGTTATAGCTTTCTGTGGGTGTTAAACTCGGAGCCTCCATGCTGGCAAGAAGAAAGAAGAGCAGAGCACATGAAAATGTAATGCGGAGAGACAGGTTTATTAAAAGCCATTGCTAACAGAAAATAGCATCACTGAGCTTGATGACTTAATCTCCTCTCTGCTTTTATTGATCACTTTATTATTTAAGGCAGGATTGATAGCAGGATACATTGGATTTCTAATTATGAGTCGCCACCTTGGAGAATTGAGCCTGTCGAGCTGCTTTGAGATGATTCCTTTCACTCCTCCCCCCATAAAAAAAATGTCACTTCCCAAGGCTGGTAAACACAGCTTGATGATTAGCCCTCAATGGATCACTTTTTAGAAAATGAAATGTCAGCCCCTTGCCCTCATATTGATTCTCTTTAGTATCAGCCGTAAAGCTGTCAAAGGAAGGGCTGCCTGGAGCCAGGTAGCTGAAAGACTCACTGATGCAGGTGTATGCTCAGCCAGGTCTTTTCACCACTCAGGCTGTCTGTTCAGTTATCTCTGCCCACAAGTGTTCAACTTGGACAAAGACAAGACAAAGAGCAGGTGGGCAGTAGGAACCAAAGGCTGGACCAACCACTGGTGGGAATGGAGATAAAAGTATCCGGGTGGCCATGGGTTCAGAGATGTCCCATAGCTCTGCACTGGTAGGTCTCAGAGAGGCTATGGAATGGGAAAGACGTAGCAAGATGAATAGAATACTAGGACAGTGAAACTGCTCTGTGCATACTAATGCATGATGCCTTGCTAATTAATGCCTTTCCTCAATACAGACCTCTCCAATAGCTGGAAGTAGCTCTCGATAAACAGAACCTACTTTAATATTCACTATTACTCTTAATGATGTTAACTGCTTTACCAATGTAATTTAGAGGTGTGGGCTTTGGGGATATTTCATGATGTTTTAACCCCAGCAGAAGCTAATAGCAAAATAATTATACTTTGTTCCAAAATGACTTCAGATAAGAAAAAACTTTTCTGTCTATAGAGTCCCCATGAGGAGGTTTTGTAATCTAGCCATGACCGAAAAGTTATCTTTGTACAATCAAACCTGTGCTTTGGCCTGCAGATATGGCCCTTCTGCATCTGTGCGCCAAATGTGGGAACTGGGCATATGCTGCAGTCACTCACTTTTGAGCCCTTGGTTATTACTATTAATTTAGCATTACATTTTTCAAGTCATTGCTCAAATCCAAAAATTCATCTTTACAACGGAATTTGTCAAAGGACTTTGCCTTCAGGCACCTCTAGCTGTTTGGTTCTGTCCTGCAACCACAATGTTTCTGTTAATAAGAGAACTAACCTGCCTAAATGTTGATTTAAACTTAACTGAGGTTCAGGTGAGCATATCCGTAGAGCAGAGTGCAGGAAGTAGCATGAGTGTTTCTAAACCCTGCCCTGCAGGAACCACTGAGTGAAATTGCAGTATCTCAAATAGAGTTTTAAAGTATTTGGGAAAGTGTAAAACAGAAAGACCCACTTTCTAAAAGGGCTTGGGGTAGAGTAAGATGGCCCTACAGAATCCTTGGTCATCTGGAAGTTTCTGTTAGAAATTCTTCCAGTTGATAGACTGGTTTGTCTTCTGCTCCATCTACAGCTGCACACATTTGCTCACCTTTGCTGATGGTGTTGGATCTGGTGCCTAAGCATCGCAGCACTCCAACCCCTCTTTTGTTTGGGGAGAAAGGGAGAGCAGCGCTGTGGCGCCAGGTCCATACTGTTTCACTTCAGTGCCTGCTAACACCCTCTGTTTCAGCCTCCTCTTCATCACCAGCCCCCACCTGTAAATTTGCCTGTGCCTCTGAACCCCATGGTTTCTGAAAGCTTCTCTGTTCTTTTCCTGAATGCCATCTATTTAATCACCACCACCAAAATCCCTGTAATTACGGGGTTCAAGCCTGCGACAAAGGCTCCCTTCTGCCGCTCAGGTGAGCTGCCCCGAGAGGCAGCTCAAGCCCTGCGTGTCCTGTGGTGCGGGGCTCCTGTGCTGCTCTCGGGACAATGGCACTCAGGAGCCTCCTGCCCCCAGCCAAGCAGGAGAGGTCAACAGGTGACACAGGGAGAAGTGGAAATAGGTAGGTAGTTTGGAAGGTATTATTTAAGCTTAATAAGCTACAATTATATTGCTTGAACAGTAATCCCTTTGTTTCCCTTTGCTTTTTGCATGTCTTTGGGTTTTAGTGGAGGAAGGTTTTTTTTTATCTGTTGTTAGGGTGATTGTACATTCAAAAATAAGATAAAAAGCATTTTTCCATACCTAAAATGCATTTGTGCAAAGACTGTTTGTGTTTCATGTTCCCCATCTGTGCCTGAACATTAATAACATTAATTTGAAGGAATCCTGCTTAAAATGCAGATAATTTTTGGTTTGTTTTCTATTTTTTTCTTTTCTCTGAGAGAAGTTGTATAATACTTGAAGCAATCTCTGCAATCCCCTTAGCTGCCTTGGTCCCATATGGCACTGGATGAGATATGTGCTGCCTCTTCCCTCTTATTCAGTTCAGTAACTGGGAGCAGAACATAGTCCTTTTATTTACCTCAGCACTGTTATGCCAGTGCTGTAAGTCCTCAGGCAAATAAATGGTTTAAATTGATGTTTGGATCTGGTGTGGTTTTTAATAATGCTTTTCTTGTGATTTGGAGCCATTTGTGTTTAATTGACTTTCATCAAGAAAAGAAACTCCCAACCGTTTATGGTTGGATGTGTACCTGCTCTTTATGTCTGAATGCAAGTGCCACTGATGTTGTTGGGAGCTGTGAGGCTTGGTTCAGAGATCAGGTAACCTTCATGTGTCAAACAGGATTTTATATTTCCCCCCCTTCTCTTTCATGGTTAATTTATAGTTTTATTATTGGCATAGTGTGTTTAACACCCAGCACTGAAAGACTGTGAAGAGCAAGGCTGGGAAATGGCCTTTCAGGTGGCAGCAATGGGAATCTGCCATTCCCCGAAGGCCAGGCACAGAGTGGGAAGTGAAATGCTTTCTGCTAATGGGCACAAAAGTTTTGCTGATGGGAGGGGAATGATGAGACTCTGGAAGATTTGCTGCAAGTGAGGCTCTCAGTCATGTGTTTTCTTCCTGTCATCCATGAGGTTTTGTCCCCTTTTAACTCATATCTGCTGATAGGTCTTTCTCTCACCAACTCCCATTTTCCTCCTCTACCCATTCACCATTTTCAGACTTCTAACCCAGTCTCACCCCAGTGTCCCTGGCAGGCCTGGTCATCTGCTACCCTACTCCAGGCAGCAGGTTGTACGTTTCAGGCAGTGCCAGTCTTGCCTCCTGTGCTCCAGGCTTGGTTTCTCCTTCTGCCTTCCCTCTTGTTCACTCTAGTCCAGACTTTTACAATTGGCTAGCCTGGGTCTGACATGCTGGGAGACTTGGACTTCCATAGGAGCAGGCAAACTGAGGAGTAAGCAACAATAAGTGCTTCTCTTGGGCAACGTCTGTTCTTATGTCTGGTTCTGAACTTTCAGTGAATGATGGGTAAAAGCCCACATCAAAGCTCTACGTCTATATACCAGTAGATGCTGGGGAGCTTTAAATCCCGGTACACATTTGGCTGAGCTGACTCTTCAATATCTTCCCTAACAGACTAACTTCCTGTGTTAACTTTTCTTAATACCACTTATCCATTGAAGTTTAAAGCTGAATTAATTAAATACATAACTGGATACAATATCATGTGTGTAGGTATAGGAATAGTGATCTGTATAATTAACATACTATACTAGAGGGCTAGTAGAACAGCCCTGCCATGAGAAGCATTTTGTCCCCCATTCACTTATACAGTGATTAAGAGAATAAATAAAATCCTTGGGATCTGCATTGTTTGGTGGTCAGGGTTTTTTCTTTTTTTGCTGCCATCCTGATTTCTGTGTTAATAGACTTATTTTCAGTTTTAAATATGCAGTCAAGTAAGTATGCTGGTATTGGTATTTGCCACTGTCGTGGTTTAAACCTAATTGCATTTGAAAAATCAATCTACCAAAACACCTTTGTTGTAACATTTAAATCCATATATGATAGGGCTAAAAAGCTATTTGGCCCTTTTTTGCAGAATTGCAAATATATGTTTGAAGAAAAGGTAGCCAAAACACAGGCTTTCTTTTCTTTCTTTAAATGCCGAGATGCAAAATAGATTTGTGTTTCCCTTAATGCTTTGTTGATGCCAATAACACTTAGAGCAGTTTGAGGAGTCTCCTACCCTTCTGGTAAGTGTATGTTGTGTCATGAGCTGTTGTACGGGAGCTGCTGAGCACAGGTCGTGGCAGGTGCAAATAGCTCAAGTCTCAGCAGGTCAAGAAGACTGAACTTGCCTCAAAGTGAGATAGTTGGAACTGTCATGTTCTGTTTTGTTCCGACAGGCGCAGTAAGTACAGTAAGGCTAAGCAAGAGGCAGATGAGGAGAAACATTTGAACCAAGGTAAAAGGCAGAGGTGCTTGGGTTTTTTGATTCGGTTTGTAAAATATGTCTCATGTTCTGATGCTTGTGAAATAAGGGATGATATTCCTCTTAGGATAATATGTTTCTGTTTGCTTGTCTTACAAACATCCTTCTTCAAAAACACGTGCTTTAGTAACAGGAAAAATAGGAGTATCTGGGTAAAAGGTTTTGAGTGGGCAAACAGGAAAAAGGTTCATCAATTTTTTCTGTTGTTCCTTTCCACTGAAAAACATCTCTTCCTGGCTAGTGATACCTAAGCTAGATTTTTTCCCCACAATACTCTGCTAAAGAAAGCAGTTTTGGATGGGTTAGAGGCAATCTTGCAGGAAAGGGAATGTGAACATTGCTGCCTTTTTTCCAGGACTGAATCCTACTATTATTTCCATCTCAGTCGTCCAGCTATCAAACCTAGGACCAAAATTCAGAATTTCTTGGCTTCCAAAAAGGAAATGGGATGTGTTTTAGTCTCACAGGTCCGTAGACAGGCTACTGTCCTGTTAGGGATGGCAGTGATTTGTGAACCTTATTTATCGGCAAAAGCCTGATCCCTTATATCAGTATTAAATATTAAATATTGATGTGAGGATATATTAAGTGTTTACATTAAAAAAAATCACACTGGAGGAAAAAATGCATTAAGTCCTTCCTTCATCAGTCATTCCTGGCTTACAGTACGTTTTTATTGTACACTCTCTTTGCTGTTGTATATCATTAAGGCTTCAGTCTCATATGTTCTGTGTTTAGCAGCATGTAGATCAGTGACTTCAGATAAAACATTTCTGCCTTGCAGGTGTTAGAACATATGTGGATCCTTTTACATATGAGGATCCAAACCAAGCTGTGAGGGAATTTGCCAAAGAAATTGATGCCTCCTGTATAAAGATTGAAAAAGTTATTGGTGTGGGTAAGTGCCAGAAGTTTTGCTTTTTTTTTTTTTTCCCTGTAAATACGCATTTAAATTTGCTTTTAGAAAACTTGGGATCCTGTGATTTTTGTATGACAGCTCCCCCAAATGTACTGACATAACAGTTTGACAACACACAAATGCGTGTTTCATGTTCATGACCATGGATTCTTGTGCCTTTTTTCTTAAGGAGAATTTGGTGAAGTATGCAGTGGACGTCTCAAAGTACCAGGAAAAAGAGAGATCTGTGTTGCTATCAAGACTCTAAAAGCTGGTTACACTGATAAACAGAGGAGAGACTTCCTGAGTGAAGCCAGTATCATGGGACAATTTGACCACCCCAATATCATCCACTTGGAAGGTGTAGTTACTAAATGTAAGTAGGTCATTTTCATGACAAGGCCAATTTGAAAGTCACTGAGAAATTAAGTCTGCGATGGTGTGTGCTGGTTCTTTTTTTCTTTTTACCCTCTTTCCTGGGAAATGACAGATGGAACAGATCCACTGATAGCTAATAGGAGGAAATCAGTGCAGGACAAGTCATTAATCTTGTTGTCAGCTATAAATGGGTTTATGGCTTCAACTGATATTCTATCCGTAGGAAACTTGTATGTGATTTTGTAGGGGGAATTAATACTGCAGGGGTTGCCTTTTTTTTTTTTCTTTTTCCTATGCCAAGCAGGCATCTTTCACATCTTCACTAGGCTGAGCTGATTGTTACAGGATAGGCGAAAGCAGATGGTGAGCAAAGAATTTAAAATGGTCTGGGGAAAAATACCAAAACAAAAATAGTCATATGTTTAAGGTACAAAGCACAGATGTAAGGAGCAAGCCTTTGAAATGAAGTAGGGTGTTTTAGTGTGAAACATGCTTATTTGTTTTCTGAGTTACAGGTGTGATAATTCCACTCTGCAGAATTTACCTGGCCGATCCTTTTGTTTGTTTGGTTGGGATTTTTTAAGTCTGTTAGCATGCACTGTGCCAGGAACCCTGCCTTAGAAAGAGAATGACAGTGCTTGCTGTATGCTCTTGGTAGGCTAGAACTGAAAATACACCTGGGAGACAGACGTGTTTGGGTCTGACTTGATAAGGTGTCACTGCGATAGTGTAGTTATTGTCCCTACTCCAACTGCCCTGCGTACCATGTTGGCAAAGGCTGGCACTGATGGGAAATCTTAAAAGACCATTTGAATGTAAAGGCTCATGCTCAGGGTAGCAAAGAAAGCAGTCATCTTGTGAGCTGCTGTTTAAAGGGTGGAATTTGTGAAGCTTACATTCTGCAGCTAATAGTATGCATGATAAACGTGAATGGAGGGTATTAATAGTGTGAGGAATTGAAATTAGATATGGATGCAAAGTTAAAAAGTAAAATACTAGTGTAAAGTATCTCCCATACGGGGTTGTCAAAGCTATCAATACCATTGAAAAATCCTGCCCCTCTTGAATGCCATTGGGAGCGGAATGCTTACTCTGTCACTTGCGTTTTTAGAAAACTTACCCTTGCTCATTTGACCATCATTTACTGAGGGCTTCCCTCCAAACTGAAATGAAAAGATAATAGTCTGTTTGAATTTTTAAGGTCTGAGTCTTTCTTTCTGTTGCTCTTGTTATAAAGGGGGGGTGGTTGTGGTCAGACCACCATGTTTCCTATAGACTGTAATTTTTCTAGCACCCTTGTAAAAGAAAGGCAACAGGAGAATCTTTGTGTTGAAATCCCATTAGGCCAGAACCCCCTGAGCTATTATAGCTCTAACAGTTATAAATGACTATATGCATCTGCATAATGCAGTTGTCACTGAATTCAAATGATTTGAAATTTTCACCGAGGAGGTGGTAGCCTGACCTGAGAACTTTTCATTGCCTGGCTTGCAGTAAGTGATGCTTCTGCAGCAAGTCATCTTAGTTACCTCAGAGCTGGTGTGTTTGGTAAACAGGGCTACTTAAGAAGACATTTATCTCAATTTCTCCATAGGTTTTCTGAATGCTGTGATAAATGACTGTATTTAATAAACTGAAAATTAAAGTGTGAGATAAATAGTTGTGTAGATGGGAGCTGGGAGAAGCAGCAAAAACTCATGAATACATTATTGGCTGCTAGTCAAGTACTTTAGTAATTGACTCACTGATGGTAACTTCTCTGTCTGTCCCCCTCCCCTGATAAAAAAGTGCCTGAGTAATGAAATTACATGTTAATGCACTGAAAGAGTCTCCCTTTCTTCCTTTCTTGACATAGTATCTTTTGATTGAGGGAGGTTAATTAAAACTCATTTAGCTGTATTTGTTCAGTGGAAGGGTTCTGGTCACAATTGCAAAAGATAAATGAGGATATATGCAGATTTGGTTGGAGTTTTTCTTTCTGCCAAAGAAGGCCCCCAAATATGAATTAAAGGGAGAACGATATTTTATCACATCCCTTTCCTTAATGGTGCATATACTCATTCAAGGTTACTAAGCCCTTCATCCAGAGCAGTGTAATTTAGGCAATACCATCACTTCTCTGCTGCGCTCATGCAAATCAGAAGGGGTTCAGTTGCCAGACTGGCATTTCACAGGCATACCAGTTTGCATGGGACCAAAATAGTTACAGTTTTGATATCAGTTGGGAGGGAAGGGGAACCAGGAATAGTAAAAGGCCTGTAAAGAATTAAGTTGTGACTGAAAAGGTGAAATAAGTAATGATGAGTGAAATAAGTGATGTATTGCACATGGATGTTGGCCTAAGTAAAATTATGTAAAATTTTCAGTACAGTCAGTCAGTATAGAATATTGTTTTGTAATAATAATAAAAAGAAAACAAAACCAGATTACTTTAAAACCAGAAATCCCTGACAAATGAAGAGAAAAACATCTTGGTGAAAAACACACTGAGTTAGAAATGATTAGGAGAGCTTTCAATGCTGCAAAATTTCATAGTATGGTAATTTTCACATCTGGTTGTTCTGAAGCAGGTACTTGCTGGTGAAAAATGCAAAGAAAAGTTGAGTAGTTCTGATACCTCTGATGCTAACACAGAATTAAGCTATCTGCAGTCTAGGTGACACATCCACTGAACCCTTCTTTTTCCATAATGTTCTGTTATTCAGAGCTGCTCTAGGAAGTGCAAAAGCAGAGTTTCTCTGGGACACTGTCTTTTATTTAGGAAGAAATTCTATAGTTCCTGTAGCTAAAGTGTAACTGGGAAGAAGAGTTGCCATCCCATCCCGGCACTTATCATCAGGTGCTCCCTTGGCTTCAGGTGGGCTTGACAGTGCTCATCTTGGGACCAGGCTTGTGTTATTTGACCTCTGATAGTCACTTATCTACAGCTCCCAGTGCTGACTTTTAGAATGGAGATGATATTGGACCTTTTTCTGCAAATATCTATCTAGGTGCTGAATATCCAGCTTGATTTAGCCCCATGGAATAAATAGTGTTACTTATATATACCTAAATGTTTTCAGTTTCAGTGGTATATGACTTTGGAAAGCTCTTAAAGGCAACATCAAGCATTGTTTACGTATTTGCTGTTGCTTTACACAGGAGAGTGCCCAGAAAGCATCCCCATGTCAGTAACATTACATTACGTTTCTCTTCAGATCGCCCAGCTTGGCTTTCTGTATCGCAGCATGGAAAGCTGAGTGCTGCTGAAGCGCTATGCCTGTGTGACACAATTCATTGAATCATTTATCCTGTGGTTGACTTCATGAGGCAAATGGCTTTGGCTCATTTATAAATAACAAGAGACACTGAATACAAATTCAGGATAGAAAGTTGAGAGGAACAGCCTTTATTTTTCATTCTTGAACCCAGTTGTCTTGGAATACCTTGTAGCTGCTGACAGCTTCTAACTCGCCTAAAGCGTTGATCTTTTGAAGGAGGCAGAGACCAAAGTATTCACAAATTCCATTTTGAAAGAGAACGGCTTTCTAGTCTGCAAGCAATTTAATTACGCTAAAGATATTTGTCAAGTTTGAACAGATCTTTATTTCTTAGCTCTCAATTATCAATTCATAAACTCCTTAGAGAACAGGAGCCACTTTAGTTAAAGACCTTGTCAGTGAGCCAACCAAAGGGTTAACCTTCCAGATGGGGCCCTTTGAATGTTTCTGTCCTGTAATATTTCTTCTCTTGCACCCCACAGCTGAGGCATAAGCTTGGTGCTTTTCAAATTAAATTAGATTGTGTAAGCCAGGTGTCTTGGCAGTAAAATCATGTGCAACCCATTTTTATCCCATTAACATCAGTGTTCATCAAGGAATTGTGTTTTTCTTTCTGCGAACTCTAGGTAAACCGGTAATGATCATAACTGAGTACATGGAGAATGGCTCCTTGGATGCCTTCCTCAGGGTAGGTGATTTCTTCATAATAAGCTAAGGGGATTTTGTACTGGAGACATTTTCTGGTCTTCATTCTGAGTTGGTATTTTTTTGCAGAAAGATACTGAAAATTCAGCAATTTAAAGGAGATTATGTTTGAACTTGGGAAATTTCTGTTTCCTGGTGTTGCCTCCCTCTACTGAAAACCAGAATAAATGTAAAGTGGAAGAATATAGAATAAACATATTTTTTTAAAATAGCAGGGTCTTAAATAATCCATGTTTAATGGAAACAGTTCTGATTTGCTCCATTTTTGAAAACATTGCAATGACATAGACTCATTAAAACCAGATTCATTGCAAACTGGATACTGCATCACTGGAAACTGTGACAGAACCTGAGTTTTTACTTTGCTGGTGAATTATAGACAGTAGTCAGGAGATTGAGGAAATAGCTTTGTATTTTATTCGAGAGAAGATGGGAATCCAGAGATAGGCTCTTTGCCAATTTCAGCAACGGCAATAATGTAGCTTTTAGCTTAATGCTCTGTGATTTTCTTCCTTTCCCCATATGCAGAAGAATGATGGCAGATTTACAGTCATCCAGTTGGTGGGGATGCTTCGTGGCATTGGCTCAGGAATGAAGTATCTGTCTGACATGAGCTATGTGCATCGGGATCTAGCTGCTCGAAACATACTAGTCAACAGCAACCTGGTCTGCAAAGTGTCTGACTTTGGCATGTCCCGCGTCCTGGAAGATGACCCTGAAGCAGCTTATACCACACGGGTAAGGAGGGAAAGAAAATGTCCAGTGGGTTTTCTTGCCTGCATATTGGTTTTGTCTGACTGTGTAGGAGGTGACGATGGTTTGTTTAAAATAATCTCAGTCACAATGAAACCTATATCATGACCTAAAAATAAACATTGGCCCAGACTCCATAGCTTGTATAAATTAACGTAGTGGTATTGCTACAAGATCAGTGGCTACATTGGTATTTCTTCTGTGAGGATGTGACCTATGTATTCCTCTGGTTTCTTCAGTGTGCTGGAGTGTGCAACAGGAACCTGATGCCAGAAATTAGAGCTTAGGCTTCTATTCCTTCTGATATCTACAGACATGTATAATGATTTCCAAATGGCTAGTCCCACTGAGGTTTGATACAGCAAGTGTATAAAACCCCATAAGTCCATCTTTTCCCCATGGCAAAGCTAGTCATAAATTTGACCTAAATAATTTGGACTGGGGAAAGTGTGAAACCTGCATTCCCATTTTTTTGTTTCTTTCACATTTATCTATATTTCAGCATTCCACTGTTAACTAATTTTGCTAAAGCCATTTTAATATGCTGCATGTAGAATAATGGAATAATATAAGTACCTCTGGCCACAAAACAGTATCCTGACTATTACCAGCCTTTCTACCAATACCTCTGTAATTAACATGCACATGAAGGGAAAAAAAAAGTCAGAGTTTATAAAGTCTCCTTTTTTAATTGCTTATTTTTTCAGTTTTAAATATCTGCCATTCTCCATCTGTTCTCCCTAGTGCAGGGTTTGTTTGTAGCACTCAGATTTTGCAGTTTGATCCCAACACTCATCCTTTAATGGATTCACAGTTCGTTACAGGGAAGAATAGACTCCTGTAGTATTAAATGCTGGCCAGCCTTGGTATTTCTCACTCATAAGGGTGGCAAGTGGAAAAAGCAGAAGTCTGAAAAGCTGTATTCAGGGAAATCAAAGTTTAGACGAACACACAAGGGCAAGACAGAAATGACTGAAAAGCTTCCCTTTGAATTTAGTGAGTGGAGATATAGTATTATGTTTGCTCTTGAGAGTAAACTACAGGGAATCAATGACATTTACTTTACAGTGCGTTGTCTTCATTTGGTATCAGTAATGAAGGATCAGGAAAATTTGGATGAACTCCACTGTACTTGAGCAGCTAAGTAAAAAGAGCTTATTGAAATTTTTAGAATGACAACCGCATATAAACAATGTCCATGCATCTGTGTCTGAAAGGAGGAATAGAGCTTTTTCATAAGTAGAAACGATGCAATAGAATGCAATTTTTAAAGTGTCTTTTTTTTTAAGAGATGGTGTGGTGTGTTCTGCCCCCCATTAGTAGTTTAGAGTATCCTATAGCCACACGAGGCTATACTGCTTCAGCCTGATTCACCAAGGTCCTGATTCAGAGGGCAAAGAAGACATGAGAAGGACCCTTTTTCGTTTCACTTGGCTTTGGAACAAGTCCATATTAAACACTTGAGAGAGATATTAGAACAATAAGCCATTGAGTATGCACAGTTATGGATAAAAACTATCTAGAAGATTGCTGAGAAGATATCTACCAAAATAAACTTAATCAAAAAAGCATAAAAGCAAATGAAAGAACCTTAAAACCTTTGTTCAGTTTAAGTCGGTCCCCAGATGGAACTGCAGGAAACCAAAAGCTCAATTAAAAACACCTTGCATATTAGCATAAACAAAAGGAGAAATCTCTGGCCTGTGATCACTCAGCTAAGGCAAAATCAGATAAACAGGATGGAGTGAGTTCCTTTTAAAACAGTGCAGGACCTCAGTGGCCCAGATCAGATGCCCAAGTGTTTTTGTTTGCTTAAAAAGAACTATTGCAATGAGAGACTGCTCTCTCCAACAGGTATTAAAAGCAGCCTTGTGCCATGATCTGGTGTTGAGCTCCTCCCATGGGGACTGGGAGAGCCCAGAGGCTTGCTTGCTGTCTCACGTCTCTGGTAGGAGTTGGGATATTGCCCATGGGAAACACCACAGTATTCATAAATCTTCCCAGTTTATCCTCTCTTTATTTTACCTTTTTGAAAAGTAAAACGTTTGTAATCCCATTTTTCTGAAACAGGCCAAACAGGTCAGACAGGCAAGCAAGGAAATAGTAATTAACAGCCAGCATGTACTTATTTGTTTTGTCAACTAAATCTCTAATATATACTTTGTAAAACCCCTGGCTTGTTCTCATGCTTCATCATAGCCCTAAGCAGAGATCTCTTAGAGGGCTGATAAAAATACATTTAACAATTTACTGGTTCGCCTCCTTGTGACTAAAGAAAACAGATGGGCAGCATTGCCTCCTGGTTGGATCTGACAGTTTTATGGCAAGAAGATTAAAAAGTGATGCCTTTTCAAGAAGATTTCTGGAATTGCATACAGAAAACGATTTTGTGTTCTTAATGGCAGCGTAGAACTGTGTCAGGCCCATGCTTTACTGTGTCACTGACTCACTAGCCCGTGGTTTCTTTTATTTGTAACAGGGTGGCAAGATCCCCATCAGGTGGACTGCACCAGAGGCAATTGCCTACCGTAAATTTACATCAGCTAGTGATGTGTGGAGCTATGGCATCGTCATGTGGGAAGTGATGTCCTATGGAGAAAGACCTTACTGGGATATGTCCAATCAAGATGTGAGTCTCCTCCTGAGCTTCCTCTTCTTTTTCTCTCCCTTTCCCCCATGCCTTTATCTTTGTCCTTAGATGTCTGCTGATGTGTTTCAACTGCTATATGGTTATAAGACATTTACTCTAGGCTTTTAGAAGGATATAATTAGTGGTAGATTCCTGTTTTCTCAGGGAACTTCTCTGGAGCTGAGACTTCCTTGAATATTTCAATCCTGGTCTATGGTCAGGCATTAGGGAATTCTTAAGTTAGGGTCTGTAACTTATGCATCTCTCTTTTCTCCTTTCTTTTTCCCTTTTTTTTTCCTTTTTTTTTTTAATATATATTAGGAAAAATATTACAAACAATTGAAGTAAAAAAGAAGAATGAAGAAAAAGGAGACAAATATGTCAGATCTTAATACTGCCAAGAGAGGGAAGATTTGAATGTTGATATTAAATCTCAACTTTATTGAAAATCTTTAAGAAAAAACACTTTAATTTAATGGGGCTTCGTATTAGTAGTTAATTCTTCAAGCCCCAGTGCACTTGTAATTTCTTCCAGATGATTTTATTTCTTGTAGGATATCTAAAACAACACATATGAAATCCAATTCTGATTATCAGTCAGAGCATCCTTGTGACAATTGCATAGCTGCCCCCTGAGGACATTAAAAAGCAGCTTTCCTAAATGACCATTCTTAAATTATGCATGTCCTGTTTAACCATACCATCTGGACTACTTCAGTGTATTCCAAGGGGAAGCATGTACAATGGCTGCTATTCTAGAAGAGTATTTAATAATAATGCTAATAAGAGCTTTTGCTAATAGAATTTTTATTAAATGAAAAAAAAATAAATCCCAGTGAAAATGAGGCATAGATTATCCATAATTCTTTCCCAGGGGATCTAGAAACATATAAAGGAAGAAGAAAATATGAATCTGAATATATGGTCATGGGAGTGGTTAAGTCATTATACAAGTCATCTGCTTTCTTATGTGGAGCTGAACATTTTCAAAGAGTGTCTAGATGTGGATGGCATTTATTCTAAATGGGGGATATAATTTTAATTTCCTTCTGATGTGAAATGTCTCTTCTGGCACCCAGTCTTGCCTTCCTATGCTAACAGGAAGTCATCAAGATTTAGCAAGAAAATAAAATACCAGATGTGTCTCAGTTATATCAGGCATGTCTACACTGCACAGTGGAGCTCAATGCAACCAACACATAACTAGCATATTAGGCTGGTATACACTGCTAACATGTGGTGCTACACCATGCTAAAAAGCTGCTGGCTTGAACAGGACAGTGAAAGCCAGGATTACTGGCTTTGCATCCTCTTTTTAATACATGGCATAGACATACCACTTTTTTTTCTTCTTAATGATATTGAGAGTAGTGTTATTCACAACAAAGCAGAAGTGACTTTCAAGTTATTCTGTGTTGAATCAAGAGAAATCAAAGGATCTTTATGCTTTCTGGAGTAGTGAGAGCCACTTTGTTTGTAGTTACTGAATAGTTGCTGTTAGTACAAGCATATCCCTCACCCTGTCCTCCCAGTGGATTTTAGCCACTAATTGGACAAGAGCAGAACAAGGGAATTAAGTGCAATTCAGTGTCATGGTGAATCCTGCTAGCAAAGTCATATCGATTAATTAAAAACTGAAGGCTTCTGGGTCATACCAAAATTGAGTCCTGGTCACATCCCATTCTCCTGAGAGGGCTAAGAAGCCATTAGAGTACTGAGCTCTGGAGCCCTTTTTGGAGGGTTTGAAATTGCTTCAGCTTGTGAGTTTTTCTGGTTTCTATTAAGTGTGAATTGCATACTTCAGTTGCTGCATTGGGCTTCTGAACATTCTTGATAAAGCTGCACAAAAGGGTTCCCATCTCTGCATTTCTTGGCTCACAGCATAAAGTGCTGAGAAAACAGGTTCAAGGCCTGTATTGCTGACAGAGAGGAGAGGGACAAGGGGTTGATCTACTGTGTCCTAAAAGTGATGGGGAAAACTTCATCTTCAACATATGGCACCCAGAACTCTTGCTTTTCCAACCCTCTGTCCAATAAAGATAGTTGCTTAATTCTAACCTGGGCTATTTTGTCACCCTTGTATCCCATGTGCTTTCTTGTAAAACATTGCCCTGCTGCATGTCTGTTTTGGATGCTGTACCCTTTTAGTTTTGAATTGCTGAGGAGAAACAACAGTTCTGAGACCACCAACTGCCTGAGCCTGAGTGCCATTTTCCATGTTGTTCCACTTAATTGTGGATTTGTTTCCATACTTTGCATTGCCCTAGGATAAATGATACTCAGCTGGTAGATTTGAGTAGTGTCTGATGTTCTCTAATGTCTTCCTAATTGTGCCATTTATAGGTTATTAAAGCCATTGAAGAAGGATATCGGTTGCCCCCCCCAATGGACTGCCCCATTGCTCTCCATCAGCTGATGTTAGACTGCTGGCAGAAGGAACGCAGTGACAGGCCTAAATTTGGACAGATTGTCAACATGCTGGACAAACTCATCCGCAACCCCAACAGCCTGAAGAGGACAGGCAGCGAGAGCTCCAGGTCAGCTGTGCTTTTGTAATGGAGATGTATGAGGGAGCATAGTGGAAATGACAGGCAAAGCTGCATGTCACCTAAACCTCTGTGCTGGGCTTAATGTGTGCTCTGTGGCTCTGCAGAGCCTGACTGCACAGTAGACATAGCACCGTGCAAGAGGGCAAAGGGGTCTTGCTGGCACCCTGCTGAACCCCACTGGGTATCCCTGACCCTCCTACCTCTGTGAGAAGGAAAGTGGAATGAGCAGAGCTCTTCCTGTATCGCACCAGGTTCCGAGAACAGTCTTAAACAAAAGTTCTGATGTGGGCAAGCTCAGTTTGAAGATGAAGTTTGCTGCATCTTTTCCCTCTTCCCCCCTAGTGAAGGGGCTTGGAAGGGTAGCCTTAATGCAGTGTAGCTGACAGGAATGATGTGGTTTTCTGCAGGAAAAGTACATCATCAAGTTTTATAAACCCTAGATTTGTGTAGGATTTGCAAATGAGCATTACGGCATTACAGCCAACGCCTTGCGGGCATTGGGAAGGTGTGGATTAATTTTTATGTGAATTTGAATTTAATTTTGTGGAAAGCCAGTTTCATGTCTCCACCGATCCTGCATTACATTGGTGTTTTGTTTTGTTTGCTAAGCACAGTATACCTGCTACGTGCGAAAGAAGTGCAGTAGGAAGGAAACTCCCAGAGTTGTAGGGTAAAACCAAAACATCTTTGTTGAAACAGATCAGCAGTTTGTTTAAGCTGGTGAAACACTGCTGAAGTAATAGGAGCTTGGATAATTTACACCAGGTTTGTTTTATTTTTTTCAAATGCCTGTGCTTTGTCAGGTAGATTTACTTGCAGCAAATATGGAAAAAAGCTTGAAAGAAAAAAAACAAGACGAAGATAATGGGAAAATATTTTTCAGTAGAAGGGAAGATATAAAAATATCCACAGGGTAATACAGGGTTAAGTTTCTTGAATCAGTGAAGAAGAACCCAAGTTCTTCTTTAGCCTCCAACAGAACAACTTCCTGGAAAAAGCTATTTTTGTTTTTAAACCTGTAGGTCGCTTTGTGAATTTTCCTTACAGTGTAGAATATCAGAAGAGGGACTATTAACCCTATGAGACCCATCACCACATTATCTCCAGATTGCCCTAACTGCATTGGTAGCCTGGCAAAAAATGTATCCACCCTTGAGACTTAAATAATTTACATGGTGAGAATCACATTATGATCTGCTGTGATAATTTCATTTGAGAATCACAGCATGATCTCCTCCATTTTGCTTTCTTTCCAGTTTACAGGTGCTTTTTGAAAATACATAGATTTTACAAAAAATAATAACCTGTTCAAGATCATTTCTTGTTCACGGCTATTTATAGATCTTTATTTTTCTTCTCATTGGAATATGAATTTCAAATACACATATACCATTATTAATATACAATTTTATGTGTGGAGCATAATTGCATATAATTAGGTTGCCATCACTGGTCTTATGTTAGATAGGACTTTAAAAAACTTGTACCAAGTAGTACCAGCATGTACTGGGTGCCTTAGGCAAGACATAACTATGCTATTGCACATCTAATCTTTGATAATGTGCATTTTCAAATAAATTGCTAAATTATATTTGTTTTGGTTAGATATATAGTAATTTATAATGGTTTAACGAAACTGTGATTTACAATAGATGTGGAATAATGAGATGCTAAGAAGCAAGTTTGGTAAAAATAATTATTCACAAATCTGTGGAAGGGAAAATAAGAAGCACATGGCACAGTGCAAACAAAGATCAAAGCTTGCATGATTCCCGCCACTTCTGGCACACGCACTGGTCAGGAATGGATTGATTAAAGAGGAGATTAACTCCCTGCTGTCCTGAGTTTGATTGAATGCCCTGAGCTTGCCTGCAAACCTGACTGGAAACAGGATTTATCTGAACCTGCCCTGAGTTTTGCCCTCCAAACCAGTCTGGCAGGTTGTGAGCTCCCAGTTCCTTTGCACATACTTCAGTAGTGTTTCTATAGTTGCCGAGCTGAGGTCTGACACATGCAGGATTGGCAAGGTCTTGCATTGGTGCCTGTGAGATACAGACTCAGTAGGCTGAACGCCTTCCAGCATTGCCATCTTCTTTTTTTTTTTTGAAGTAAAAGCATTTTCTATGGACTTTGTTGTATCTGAGGTGGAAATCGTAAGTGGCATTGTGGTTCAAATTAGATCTGAAAGCAAAAATAGAAACCTAAGGTCAAATTCATTCTTAGCAAAATTTGGCCCATTACTTTATATTTTGTGAAGTTTCTTGCATTGATGTACATTGCTGTGCAGAGAACCACCAGTTTCACTGAGCACAATGTCTTGTCCTTACTTTCTCTAATCATTGAGGATAATTGTTTCAGAAACCAAGCTCTTTTTTTGTGATTCATGATCCAGTTGACACCATTTCTCTGTCCTTTCACTGTTTGGCATCCAGACCTAGCACAGCCCTGCTGGATCCCAGCTCCCCTGAGTTCTCAGCGGTTGTTTCTGTCAGTGACTGGCTCCAAGCCATTAAAATGGAGCGATACAAGGATAACTTCACAGCTGCTGGCTATACCACCCTAGAGGCTGTGGTGCATATGAACCAGGAGTAAGTACTCAATGATATAATAAAAAAACTGGTAAATCTGGATTTAATCAACCTCTTTTCCTTTGTGCTGCATATCATTACACTCATTAAAGGAATGGAATGCCTTTCATTTGGATGGAGAATAACTTTAAAATGCCTCCATAATGCCCTCACTTATTTAATTAAACATTTCTGTACATCTGCCTTGCTTTTGCTGTGTTGCTTGTGGTTGATTCTTAATATTCTTCTCTGCACCAGCATCTTATCCACAGTTCTCAGCCCCCTACTTCTCTTGCTTTCCACAGTGACCTGGCGAGGATTGGGATCACTGCCATCACGCACCAGAACAAGATATTGAGCAGTGTTCAAGCAATGCGCACCCAAATGCAACAGATGCACGGCAGGATGGTCCCCGTCTGAGCCAGTACTGAATAAACTCAAAACTCTTGAAATTAGTTTACCTCATCCATGCACTTTAATTGAAGAACTGCACTTTTTTTACTTCGTCTCCTCGCCCTTCGAAATAAAGATCTGCAGTATTGCTTGATGTACAGATTGTGGAAACCGACCGTGTGTGTTGGGAGGGGAGCCTCCAGAAATGACAAGCCGTCATTTTAAACCAGACCTGGAACAAATTGTTTCTTGGAACATACTTCTCTGTTGATCAACGATATGTAAAATACATGTATCTATATAAATATAAAGTCACATTCAAGTTTTGATGCTATGTTTGCTGCCAGATACTGTGCTTAAAAAACAAAACTGAAATTATTTTCTTTCTCCCTATGACCCGTAGGATTACAACCATAGTGTTTTATTTGTGGGTGAAACCACCGTTGTGCATCTTTCACTGGAATGAAGACTCTGCCCTTGGATATTTTTTGCAGACTTGATGCGTCACAAATACCTTGCAGAAACCTCAGTGAGAGTATCATTGGGCTAATCAGTGCCTGCCGATTAGTGATCTACTCATTTATGGGCTTGAGACATGATATGACCCATCTCGTGGATTACTGGGCAAAACTGGACTTTTGGGGAGTTTATTGGCTGTTGTGCTGTGCTGAAGCCTGCCACTTAGAGACTTTTTGTGAACATCTTGCCAGTAGTCAGCTGTGACAATCGTGGCTGTGGAGCTTTCAGACTTTTTTTTCTCTTTCAAGAAGCAGTTCTCTTTGCCACTTGAAGAAGGTCAGTGGAAGTACAGTGTACAACATGTTCGTGGTGCTTTATTTCTTAAACTGTGCTAGGATTTCATCACTGTTGGGTTAGAAAAAAAAAAAAAAAGAAAAAGTGCTTTGGTATGTATTATTTAGGGTACCCAACTAGTTTGTATGAACCTGTGCTGGTTTCCCAGACTAATTGCTTAGTGTTTCCCATTGTTTGCTCTATTTGATGACAGTGAAAATTGCACTGTTTCAAAACCTGGTCTTGCTTTCAAGCTGTTGCGTGTTAGGATGTGCAGACAAGGTGTAGGAGTGCATCTTGGGGCTCACTCAGTTCAGTGCTAAGAGCTTGACCCCACTTTGCGCTAAAAGCAGCAGGGATGCTCATATTTTTTGGGTGGAAAATCCCATGCATATAGATTGTATAGAAAGTAAGAATAACCTTGTAAAGTAGAGATATTTATAAATGCGCCAAAGATCCAAGGACTTTCCTGCCCTCTCGTGAAAAACAGTAGAGCCAGTATTTATGTTTTAGAAAAATCAGTCTCAGTTGCTGTGTCAGTGGTTTTATGGGAGGGAGAGCAGAAAGAAACAGGGTTATGCGTGCAGCCTTCCTGGTTTTGCATAGTTTGGGTGTTGGGTATGGTGATAGTGCTATGTTAAGCAGCAGAGTTATGCTTCACACACGGTGATGCAGTCTCACAGCTGTGGGAATCAAATTCACTTTTGAAATCATCCCCATACGTTGGATTATCAAGGCAATTGTGGGTGTGAGTGCCAGGTTAGGCTGCAATGCTAAGGTCTAAGGGCCTCTCCTTAAGTATGGCAAACAGGATGGAGCATGACCTGCTTGAAAAGCTGCCCTCCAACTCCTACAAGAAGCAGATGGAAAGTTGCATGAGTGAAAGCATCTCCTAGGTTGTTAGGTGGAGGTGACCGCTATAGGAATGTGGTTGTCCTCATTAGGTCACTCAGAATAAAGCTTTATCTGGTAAAGGTCTGAACACATTTAAGCTTGAATTTTATTTATATTAAAGATTTTATAACTCTTTTTGAACAGAGTATATAGATTAGATTCCTTTTAAAGTCCTTTCAAGTGCTGAGATGACCTTAGAAAAGAGACAGAATCAGGCCCACTTGTACTGGGTAGGAGGAGGATTTTAATGACACATCCTCTAGAATAAACACTATTTTAGCTGTGCCAGGCGCAATGTCAGAAAGGTGAGATTTGTTTTGATGGCTCTAAGGCTGGTTCTTTGGTCTGTAATAGTTTTGTCCCACTCTGCACCTGACAGCGAATTCAGAAATGATTTAGTAACTTTGTATGTCAAGGTTTTTCAATGATTGCATTTATTCTAGATCCAAAACAGCTCACTCACTTGGACAAGTCACACTTACTATATCGTCACTCACATCGCTTTTTGTCAGTTTGAACAATAACTTGCTGATTTCAAACACTAACTCTCCCTCACCCCGAAATTTCTCAGAGAACAACTTGTTCAGAATATGGGATGCTAAATTTGCATCCTGTCAAGCCATGACAGCTTAGTAAAAACGGTTCTGCAGTATTACTTGTGAAAGCTTTTCAATTTCAAAGAAAAAAAAAAAAGCAACCTTAAAAAACTACTTAAACCAGCATGTTTTAATGTCATTTTGCCAGGCAAGGTGAGAACTGGTTACTTGTTTTAAAGACCTGACACTTTTACTTCCAGCAACAGAAATTCTGTTGCTTCTTAAGTGCAGAGATAGTTTCAGTTTCCTCTTGCTGTAAATCTGTTGCATTCTGTTGAGATTTTGGTTTTATGTAAAAACAAAATACACCCAATTTTCTGGCCAGATTGTAAAATTGCTTTCTTGGAGTTCAGTAACTGGAATTCAAAACACTCCAATATTTTCCACACAAAATGGAAAACTGTGTCCCTATAGAATGAAAACTGTGAAAGCAGCTGAGATGCTGGGTTTTCACAACTGCCATTGATGGTTGTGTTCCCTGTGATAAAACACAGCCAATGAGGGGGCATCCACTTCAATGTGATTTTAGCTGGAGGAGAGCAGATTAAAACAAAATATGTGGCACCATGGAAGGAGGACTTTGAAACAGTGTGAGGGAAAGAAAAGGGACAAGGAAGGCAAAAGGTTCTCACCACCTGAGAACTGCTGGCTATATTTGTCTCGCTTGCCCAAGATGGGTGAACTAGCCAGTGTGGCAATGCTCTGCATCCACCTGCATTTGCCTTTCCGCCACCCCTTCCTGTGAGAATTGCATTTCTTGATACTTTGTCCTCTGTCCTTTAGGAAATCCTTGTCCCCTTTATAGGAAGAGGTTTTATTCCATGAATCTGCTGCCAGGTCACCTCTTCACCAGGGCAGAGATGAGTTCAGCTCTTTAACTTTGATGTGAATCAGCAATTGCAGTAGCCAAGGAACAGCAGTTCTTCAATCTGGGAAATCTAAGAGGAGGCATTCAGGCAGGTCTGTCCATCTATCTTGTTGCATGTTGTTTAATATATTTGTGTTTTCTTTTTGTGCAGGGCAATTAGATTTTGCTTTCACGTCCTTATAGCCCATCCTATTGGTCATATTGACCACGGAGGAACATAGACTAGCCTTCTGGATCTACAGTTTTGCGTCTTCCGTAGCACTGATTCTGGAGAGCACATGCTGAACAGTCACCAGTCGCTGAAGAGAGCTTGACTTTTACTTTCTCGTTTTTTTTTTCATGTGCCACCCACTCCAGGGTTTTTTCTTCATTGGGAGCTAACTAACTCATTAAGACTCAGCACCCAGTTGTCACTTGAGGAATGTACTGTGTCAAAGCCCTGCAGACTTCTGGATGTTTGTTTTTTTGTTTTTTCCTCCCCTTTTGCTTTCTCTTCCTACCTTTGGTTTTATTTATATATTTTGTTATTTTCTCTCCTCATCCACCTGGCTGTCACTGCTGCATCACGGATGGATGCAGATGACGGAGCACTACACATCTTACCGTGGACACCAGACTAGGTGCAGCAGCAAAGAACCCAGTTCCTGTGAGCTGCCCATATCCATTACTGAAGTGACATTTTACACAAAATGTGCCATTGCAGTGATATAAATATATTTTTTTTCCTTGAATGGATAATGGATTAGTATCTCCTCTGAAAGGTGCGTTTGTGTGCTTGTGTGCTTGTGTTTGTGTGCGAGTCACCTCCTGTGTAGAACTGCCTGTGAATGTGCCGACAGCATCTCTGGAGGCGCAGGAGTCCCCTGTCATAAGAGAGCAGGCCCATAGCTCGTGTCTGCCATGGTAGTGAGAACACACACAGTAAAAAGATGTTTAAATTTCTCTATCTACAAGCGTATTTTTTAGCTGCCACACTCACCTTAATGAGTAGTTCTACAGCCTGAAACGGGCAATTTCAAGTTAGTTTTGGAGTTACAGATTATGGGCTCCATAAGGGTGCTAAAGATATTCTTAAGTGTTATTTGTATTTAATGCCCAGATCAGATTCATGATCAAAAATGACCAGTTTCTCAATGGCAAGGTGATGGAGGCAACACCTGCATATCCATCCACTGGTAACCCTGAACCGAACTCTTAAGTAGCCTTTTTTATCTGCAAAAATAGGATTTTAAAGACTTGTTGAATGCAAACAAATATATGCAATTCTTCAGTTCACAGAAGCACCTTGCTCTGTGTGCAAGCTGTGAAAACTTCTCACGTAATAATCAAAACGATTCATTTGCTCTCAGCGAAGTTAAAGAACAATAATGCAACAAGACTTTTAAGGTTACAGTAGTTAGCAAGAGAGTTGTGAAATGTGTCCTGTTCCTCTTGCGGCGGGTGATGAAGAGATGGTGAAGTGAAGTAGAAGGCACTCTTTCTTTCATGGCCTGAGGAGCAGTGCTGCAGTTTACTGGTACTACCTAGGAAAGCTTTCTGTGTTTGGAGAATTCACTGTCAGTTTGAGAAGAGCTGTGCCCCAGAGGCCAGGGAACATTACAGCCACTAGGGATTTGGAGCAGGGCAGGTGATGCTCCCCACTTGCTTCCTGGCCATGGGGAGCTAGCATCTGCCATGGTACCCGGTGCAGCACAGCCAACTGCCATGGGGCAGGGCTTCACTCCAGCAGACATGGGGGAGGCTGGATCCGCTATATTAAAAGCGAGTGCAGCCTTGACCAGAGCCGTAAAGTGATGTCCCAAAGTCGCTCCAACTTTCTCCTGTTTTCCCTCCTCATGGGCCCTCCAAGCTCACTGTTAACCGTAGTTGTGCCTGCAGGGTCACGAAAGGGAAGTGAGGCGGCTGCGCTGTCGGGCAGAGCCCGGGCTCGGTCCGGGTGCCAGGAAGTGCCAGCTGTGCCACTCAGCATGGCCCACAACAGACTGCTCCAGAGGGAGCTGGGGAGAAAAGGAAAGTGAGTGCCATGGCACTGCTTCCTCTGGGGGAGAGGAGAGGTCAGCACCAGGACTGTCTCGCACGAGAAGCCTCTGTTTGTTCAGAAATTGTCCTGCTTGCACACCACTGGTTGATGTTTGTCCAGGTTTCTTGCTGTACTAATTTTGTGATGGATCTTATGTATTAAAAATATATATGTATAAAATACAAGAGGCTGGTAAGTCACCAGTAAACGGGACTTAAAAAGCAGTATTTTTCTTTTATGTGACATTTTCATAACCAGAAAAAAAAATCTGAAATACTAATCAGACAAATAAAAAGAGAGTGCATTTATTTTTTTGTATCACTGCAAGTATGTTGGAATATGCAAGGACTGTGGTTATAATTAGAATGTATGAGGCATATTATAATTTAGTTCATACTGAAAAAAATCTAACAGCATTTCTTTGTTCGTGCATTTGAACGATCTCTGGGTTAGATATATAGATTTTTCTATTTTGTTTTAATTTGTAATTTCCCCTCCCCCCTCCATGACTTTTAGGTACACATAACTTATGTCATTTATTTATGGTCTTTTATACCTAGTTTGTAAAATTGTAAAATAGCAAACAATGCAAACATTTGCATTTGAAAATAATAAAGTAGTTGCTGTACAAACCTGAAACGGACTATTTCTAGTTACTGCGCTCTTTATAATTTAGTGTTTATCAAGAGCAGATACAAGTTCAGAACTTGGAGTAATAATCCTGGTGTTTGCCCCAAAGGGGTTAATTCTCTTCAGATTTCACAGGAACACATTCCCAAAGAGCATTTAAACTTCGTAACTCCTGAGCTTACGTTAAAGCACATTACTTTTGCTTGTTACCATCTGGATTGTTCTGTGTGCCGAAGATTTGTAATGTGGGAAGGATGCTGCAGTCAGGCTCACCTTGTGAATGATATCAGTGCTTCTTCCTTGGAGACCAAGTAGCATCCATGGGCACTATGCCTGAGAAAAAAATGCAGGATTATAATGTTGTTTCACTGGCATGCCTGGGGCCAGCTGGGAATAGTTTCCCTCCTGTCTCCTGCTGTCTGGACCTTGCCTGGGGCCAGACTTCACCTCAGCAGAAATCCTACAGTTTTCAAAGCTTCCTTTGGGCCAGGGTTTTGCCTCTATTGGGGCGCTGTGACCTTGCTGCTGAGTTACTGCACTTGTTGCTCTGTGGCATACGTCTGCATGATTCAGCGGGCTCGTGTTGGAGGCTCACAACCAGAGAGGGTGAAAGGAGCAGGAGAGAGGGAAGTGAGAAACTGAGGGACAAAATGTAACCCAGAGGTGTGAGGGTGTTGGGAGCAGCAGAAAATGGAGACGGAAAGTTTCTGTGACGAGGGCTTCAAGCCAGAGACAAGTGAGTAGATATTGCGTAAAGGATATTGGTGTGTAATGGCAGCAGATGTATGGACACGTGCTGCGTATTCTGAGTGCCAAGAGTGTAATGTCCTGAACTGTCACTTCTTTACAATACTGCTGCTTAGTTTAGGATGTACAGGCTTTTTGGC
This sequence comes from Pezoporus flaviventris, assembly GCF_033815535.1. NCBI lineage: Eukaryota > Metazoa > Chordata > Aves > Psittaciformes > Psittacidae > Pezoporus > Pezoporus flaviventris. The sequence continues at coordinate 42,775,492 of NW_026892561.1, forward strand.
ACTTTAACTATGTAAATTACACATGTCCATGGTTCACAGGTACCACAGGAAGGATGGTGGCTCCTCTAGAAATTTTCAGAAGCTTTTGACTTCTCTATTTGGAAAATACTTTGAACCAAATTCTTGGAAAGATTCCAGTGATGCCAAGGGAACTATATCATACAGTGCTGGTCCCAAGAAAGTCCCAATGGCACTGAGTTATTGTAATTGAAAAGCAAGTCCGCTGTGTCCTTTTGTACCTGGGAGAGCAAGCCAGCCCCACTGGGTGTTTCTCTGGTGCCTGTATTCAGCCAGTTAGTGTATTAGGAGAGAACGTGTCGTAGCTGGCAAAACAGATTCCATTTCACACACTCAAAGAAGTTTTACAAATTCTTTAGTTTTATTACAAAATGCAAGGAAAACCTTTAAATCATTTTACAAAAATACCATTTCAAAATGTTCAGTGAGGACTGAACACGTGGGTACTCTGCCTCCTCTTTCTGACTGCTCTTTTTCCCTTTTAGCTCCCAAATCTAAGAAATCAAAACGTTCTACCCCCATGGTTTAATTTTCTTCCAAGTATATGAATTTTAACGAAATATTTCCTTACCAAAAAGACATTTGTTCTCTCTCTGCCCCTTATTCTTTCCACATATTTATACAGGAGCATGAGGCAAGCAAATCTATTTACGTATAAAGCGTATATATTTGCATCTCAGTGGCAACGTGCATAGCTGCCCATGAGCTGCGCATGGAGTAATGTGAAGAGCAGACATGATTTATCTAGAGACATTGGGGCTGTTGTAGACAGGTCAAGGAAAACAAAATGGTTTTTGACAATTGGGAAGAAAAAAAATAAAAGCATGTTATGCTCTAAATCAACAACTTGATTAAAACTAGAGCTGCATTTGAGGCCTTGACCTTAGTTATTCTACCCTTTCCCTTGCAAGGAAGTACCCTTGGGCCATTGACTGATTCTCTGTTGAATAGGTTGCAGACCTCTGACATATCTTATTTCTGGCAACGGCCCTGAACGTAATTCTTTGTTTACAGGAGCCTCCGAGAAAGTTACATGAATATGTAGACATTTTCTTCAAAAAATAAAAACAAAACCTAAAGCATTCCTTTCCAATCAGCTTAGTAAAATGTATTCTCCATGGGTGGATGGAGATAGTAGCTACATTAACCTACTTTTATACACATTTATATAGAGAGCAATTATATTCCAGTAATCTGCTGTGGATTACTAACCTGTAACCAGACCAACAAAAGATAATGAAATCCTTGTTTTTATAGTGTTCTTGAATTTACTCATGATTCTGTTCCATAAACTCTTGTAATGAATTAAATGGGCTGAGGCATTCTGGCATTCAGTTTTTGAAGGCTGTTTTTAAAATACAAAAGAAGTGCGGGTCAGCAGAACAAAACCACCATCAGGAGCCCTGCTTTCCTCCCAGTTCTGCCCAGGTAACCTTCCTCCCATGGGGTCAATAACTAAGATCTCAGGGCCGGGCAATACAGGGCTGTTAGGCAATTACAGGTGCAGGTAGATTCTTACTGCCAACATTTTAATGATGCTTTAGAGCTGCTTAACCAAGGGGTGCAGCAGCTCACGTAATGACATCCCGCTTCGCAGTTGGATTTTCAGCCTTGCATTAAGTGTCTTGCTGATGAAGCTCCCAAAACATCTCCATCATCATCATCGGGGGAGGGGGAATTTTTCAGAAGCCAACCATCACAGCAAGAAGCTGTGTAAGCTAAGAGAGGTTTGAAAGCTATTGAGGGACTTGTGCTGCTCTGGTGCCTCTTGCCTTTGAGTCTGCTGCAGACCTTGTCCTAAACCAGTCTCAATGAGAGCTGCCCGAGGCAGGTTCTGCCCTTGCAGGCCCTTCTTCCTTCCTGCCTCTCGTGGCCTTCATAAGCAGTTCTCTCACAACAAACTATCACTGGGATGGTGGCTTTCACAGAAACTATCTTTCTACTTGGGCCTTCTGTCTCCCTGAGCAGGATCGAAGGTACATGAGGGTCCTTCAGTGAGAGAAGGGATTGATGCATGTCCCTTATCCTGGGAGATGCTCTCTGAGCTCCTGCTCGTTGAAGGCTGAGGGAAGGTCATTAGTTCTAGGACAGTATCAGCATTTAGGCTGTTCAGCAGCTGTGGCTGGCCAGGTCATATATGCTTTGAAAATACAGACATATGGGGGCTGGGTGGGCATCAGAAATAGAGACTTAAATGGGTTTAAATCCAAAAGTCCCTTAAAAGCTCTGGCCTCAGATTTTCAGGAATGCTGTGGAGCTCGGTGCCATCTCATTGCCGTGTGTCAGTGGGATCACCAGGGAACTCAACATTTAAAAATTCAGCATGAGAATCCCCAGAGAAGCAAGGGAGTGCTCGGTGTATGTGCTTACCTCATTAATCTGTGTCTGAGAGCTTACCTGAGCCCTTCCAGCTAGCAGATTTGCACTATATGACAAGTATTAAAGAGCATTTACGTTCACCTTTCTGAAAGATTGGCTAAAAATCCCTTGGAAAAAAATGCTTCTGGAAAAAAATATGGGGTTAAAATGGAATGATGATGTTCTTCTTCACTTAAAGAGGCTGCTGGATTGATTGAAGCCGCATGATGTGAAAGGCCTGGCAAAGTGACATTGACAATAAGAAAATAAGGACAAATGAGTTGATCTGTTTCCACGGGTGGTATAAACTGATTTCACTGGGACTGCCCTGACTTGCATCAGTTTAAGGATCTAGTCCTTAGCTACATGAAACTTTAGGTAATTTTTATTTTTCTTTTAACCAGAAAAATATATTCCAAAGTGGTCATTTTGTCTATTATATCTTCTTTTTTTATGTGACCATTATTCATATTAGAAGTACATGTTTAACAATGCAAAATTATGGTATCCAGGGAGAGACAGGAAGGTTTCTGTAGAGTCCTCGAACTTCTCTTTGTCGGCTTTGTTTTCAGGTTCACATTCTGACAGCAGATGAGTTTTGTTTGGCCAAATGGTTAGGATTGCAACAAGTCCTCAGAGACCTGTTTTTGTCATTCTTGCAGACTCTCTCAGAGTGCGCCATTAAGGCTGTTGAAAGGGCAGGACATCCATGTATCATTCAACTATTTTTGATCTCTTGCACCCACAGATGGAAGAAAGAAATGGAAACCTAAACAGACCCCTCATGACATTAAATGACTTGCTGACTGGGCTGATCCCTCACAGAGGGAAAGCAGCTTAATAAGCTGGTTCTTATTTTTAGAGCAGCATCAGTAGAGCAGTTGCTGCTGCGTCAAGATTCACCCACTATGATGCTGTTCCACGCCACGTGCACTTTCCTGGTAGCTCCTGCTGCACTGGGTGAGGCAGGGAACGGGGCCCAGGCCAGTGGCTGCTGCTGAATGTTTGCAGGCAGCATCTCCGCTCTGCCTGTGCCCAAGGATACTGTTTTCCTCAGTGTGACCAGCTTCAAAACCTGATGTCTAGAAACTTCTATTACACAGGTGTTGCCTCACTTTCCACCTGCTTTTGCCTTCACACCAGGCTGCAGCCTGCTGAGAGCTACCTTCGACTCCCCCAGGGTTTTGGAGGCGATTAGCTTTGGAGCTGGTTAGTTTTGGAGCCGGTTTGTCATCCTGAACAGGTGAAAGAGATCATCAAAATTTTTTTAATCAGCTTTGAAAGTGGGTGTAGTTGATCCAGGAACAAAAAGCATTCACCAACTGCTAAATCCAATCAACCGTGGGTGACTGATTACTTTTAGCTTACTTAATTGATTGACTGTGGCATTTCTATGAAGGAGCTATTCTGAAACCCAAGGAAGTCCACACAACTGTTTCAATTCTGGGAATAACTTGTAAGTTATGTGTTAAACCTGTGTTTGAATTCAACAGTATTGAGAATTATAAGCAAAATATACAGATGGGTGTGTGAGAGCTGTGCTGGATTAGAACGAGTGTTTTTTTTTCTCTTGCTTAGTAACAAGTGAAATGGTAGGAGGAACAAGTTGATGGATCCTTTGAAAAGTGTTTGAGGAGTTTTTACCAGTAACAAGTTCCTGTGATATTGCCTGGTAGCACCCAGCAGTGGAGGTTTCAAAAAGAGGCTCCTTTCATCCTAGCAAGGTAGTACGAAATCTGTTTATATCTTCATGTGTATGAGGTTGCCTTGTATACACACATGTGCACGAAAACAGCTTTGTTCTTGCTGCCTGTCGTGGTGCCATGCTGAGCATCTCACCTCCAATCCACCCGTGTCTCTGGCAGAATGACTGCTGAAGTTACGTTTGGCATTGCACTGACATGCCAAGTGTGCCAGCGTGCAAGAGCTGGAGATCCTCTGGAGGATATGACCATAAGCTCATTGTGTACATGGGCTTGCCTGTCCCAGGACCACCCTTAGGACACAATTCAGATAGGCTTTGTAATACCTATGTCAGTTTTTACTGTTGTTTTTACTTCACTGGCAACTGCTTTTACTTGCACAACTGAAAATGAACTTGTCAAGTGCCAAAGTACAATTTCCACAGCAAGGCTGCTGCCAGTGTGTGTTCTAGGGCCAGTTATTAATGTCATTATTGTTTATTTTCAACACAGCAAGACAACTCCAGCTGGCAACGAATGTGCATAATAAACAGGGATGCTTCTGGTATGATACAGAGTAACATGTCAAAAGGTGACTCAGATCCAAACAAAGGTACAAGCCCTCATTCAGCAGGACTCATTCATCACTCTCAGCTTTCAGGCATATCTGGTGATGGGCTCTCATGAGACCAATGGAGAACATTTTAATAAATACTACTGAACCTGTAGGAATATTTGCTGCGAGTGAGCAGAGACCTGAGGAGCAATCACTTCCCTGTAAAATGCAGACTTCTTCCTGGTGCAGCCTCTTTAATAACAGTGAGAAATGTCTTGGGAGCATTTTAATACAAAACTCAAACCAAACAGAAACCCTAACCTCATTCTTATGAAAGAACATAACTAAAACACGAATCTGTCTCTGAGCTTGACTTGAAGAGTTTGAGTGGGTCTGATGACATTAAAATGATGGGAGTTAGTTGGTAAAATTCTTTCTCTGGGGCCACTTGTTATCCATGCATAGGGGTAGTCTGGTTAAGAAGACACATACGCTGCTGCCATTGCATCTTTCTGCTACTCTGACTCCAACTACTTTATGTTTGCTTCAGTCTGTGGTAAACGCACCTAGTCGTCTCCATCATGACCTTTGCAAGGTGGATAAAACCAGCAGTGGTCAGTGTACATCTAGCATTTGCCAGCTGTGGAAATTAACCAAGGTGTATCCTAGCTGCCGGGCATCTCTTAATTGCAAGCCACAATTGCAGTGCTCCCATGCTCTTGACTCCTCAGTCAACCAGTAGTGCTTGGAAGGTGAAAAGGAGCTCACAAGAAGGCAGTTCCCTGAAGGTACAAGGTAGGTTTTTCCTCTTCGTGCTGGGCGGCAGGTCTGGGAGTTGTTATGGTGTCAGGATAAAAACATTTTGCCTCTATGTGAATTAACTGTAGAAGCAGCAAGGACCCTTCTCAACTGCAGTGTGCTTCCAGGCTCAGCCAGGGAGGGACCTGAGTCCTGTGTGTCTTGGGGTCTCCTGAGGGATAATGTTCTTGGGCTCAGAAGCTGGGAAGCACCAGATCTGAAGGCTTTGGCTGGTGATTCAGTGTTGGTTATGTTTTGTACTATAGTAAAATCTTTAGTTGGTCATTTGCTTACTGAAGGGCTGGGGAAAGCAGCAAACAACAAACAAATGTGGCTTAAATCAGAAACACCTGCAGAATCACGCTCTGTGTGTGGGTGTATTTTAACTGGAAGCAGGGGCATTTTTTTTTTTAGGTTATAGTTTTGCAGTTTGTTGAAAACCGATATGGTGTCCTCACAAAGTTAATTGTTGTCAAACACTGAGAGAGCTGAAATAAGCTTTTGTGATTCACAGCGGAGGAAGAAAAGCTGAATGGGCTTGGTTTGTGTTCCAGAAGTGAATATGGCCAGTTCTAAGCCTGAGATCAGATTTGAAACCAGATACAGCAATAAATAAAGCAAAGGCTTAGCCTGGACTGTCAGTGGAATCACTAGGTATCCTTGGCAGGCTTTGCCTGAAATTCTCCTCTCTCCAGAAACCTGCACATTTTCATTTGAAAAATTGCATTAACTGGTAGCTAATCCACATAGTGTTATCAGCTGTGCCAGTACTGGGTTTCTTCACCTGTGCTTGAGTCTTCAGTCCCTCAGTGTGCTCATTCTTGACGAAGACAACCTCAGGTCAAAGTTGGTCTGATACAGTCCTGGTTTATTGTTTTGTTGTTTATTGTTGGGTTGGTTGTTTTTTTTTATTGCTGTCTTCCTATGCTTGTCCTAAGTGATTCATATTTCCAATTCTCCAGCTCCCATTTATGTCATTTTTTCTTCTCTGCTGTCATTAAACCTCCCTCATCCCTCACTCTTAAATTGCCACTGGTGAGGATTTTCCATTTTCCCAAGTCCTGAATGCACTATGATTTCCTGGCAGCTCTGCTGTCATTACAGGACTGGAGAGGCTTGTGCTTGTCATAATGACATACATCCAGAGAGCATCGCTACAGTATCTAATGCAGATACAAACATAATTCAAGAATAAATGAAAAGCCGTTCTACTTAAATTATTGAGGAAATAAAGACAATGAGCTGTCGGGTGCTGGAATGTTTCCTCTCTTTGTTCACAAAGAAAGCAGTTGCTCAACATCATGCATATCCTTATTTGTGGGCTCTGTGTTCTGAGGATGAATTTTCCCCTTTGTGTCACTGAGAAGCTGTATGTGGTATTGTCAGTAGACACAGGACTGCCCAGGCAATTCCAAGTATTCATGTAACCCAAACAGCTTCCTAGCACAGGACAAGTCAGTAGATGATTTCTGTAACACTCTTATTTTCCTGCTGGAATATAAATCTTTTGTTCATCGACCCTTGTTCTGATTTTTATTGACTGTCGAGCAAACTTATGCTAATGCTAAGCCCTTTCTGCTTGTATTAAAAAGGGATTTCCATGGACTTACAAGCTTACCTTTTTGAATCAGAATGACATGTTGGTTTATCCCATAATCTTTAATATCTCATTATCAGCAGGAACAGCATATGGAATCTTAAATTGAGCAACTGGGGGTCTTATTTGTGAACAAATTGTGTTCATTGTAAAGTTTGAGCTTATGCAAGAAACCCATGCCTCTTCCATATGTAACTGCATTAGCTAGCATTCATCCTTGCAGATAAAGTGACTTGCAGTTGAGTATTTACCTAGGGCAGTATTGGTGGGATTGTTTCATCTTGCAGCTTTTTCTTTTTGGCGTCAGCATTGTGTTCTGGGGCTTTGGTTCAAGGGGGAACCAGTTAAAGCAGCTGCATTTCAGCTGTGTCCTCATTTGTAGATACTATTCAGTATTATAGTGTTGCTCTTTTTGTTTATATATCATTTTGTAATCCAAACTGGATTGTTTTAATGGATTTGCTGAAGAGCATAGCCAAGCATTCAGCTCATGAACTGTCCTCTTTGATTCATTGCTTTTTTAAATTCAGTGTGTGACTGGGCAACTGAGTTGTATGGGTTTGGTTTTTTTTTTTTTTTTGTTGCCTGAATCAATCAAACTTTCTCAGCAAGAAACTGTAATTTAAAAGAAAAATGCACAAAACTGAAAACCCTGTTAATATTCTATGACCCAGATTTCCAGAAGTGTGAAGCAGCCTTAAAGATGGCTTTAGAAGTCAGCTGGGGTTTCCTTGGCGTGAAATAGCACAGAGCTAGTGCAGTTTGTCTTGCAGCACTTTAGTTCAGACCAAGCATTGTAAGCAGGTATAAATCTGTGCAGCTCTGATGAGTTAGGAGGTTGTCTTTGCTTCAGTCTGGGCTCCAGGCTTTGAAAAGCTTGTCTAAGAGTAGGAGGTGGCTGGGGCAGAGCTGCAGCCAGGCTGAGAAACAAAAAAGAAACCAAGAGAGAGAAAGAGAAAAAGAGCAGAGAAAAAACTTGTAACAAAAAAATGTGGAAAAAAGCATGTTACAAAGTTTTTCAAAGAGGAGAATCTGCTCATATTTAGAGTTGTCAGAATGAAAAGTGAAGTCACAAATTAACAGTGCTTGTTTTGTTCTGATGAATTAAAAATGCATGACTGTATTTACTAATTATCAAAACAAAAGATAATCTAAAAATGAGAATAATGTTGTATGTTAAAGAGTTCAGAATGTGGACAGTGGATTCAAGACATCCCTGGACATGGCCCAAGATGGGGAGCAGAAGTTTGTGATGCATTAATGTCCTGGGTTCAGCAGTAGCAGTCATTTTTCCCCTTCTTGGTAGCTGGTGCAGTGCAGTGTTTTGATTTTCGGCCTGGGAACAGAGCTGATAACAAGGATGTTTTGGTTTGGCCAAGGACTTTGTGAGCCTCATGCTCTGCCAGGGAGGAGGGGAAGCCCGGAGGAAGCAGAGACAGGACACCTGACCCAAACTGACCAAAGAGGTATTCCATACCACAGCACGTCATGCCCAGGATGTAACTGGGAGTTAGCCGGAAGGGCTGGGAAACTACAGGGTTGGAGGAGGTATCGGTCGGAGCTTGGTCGGGCTTGGGGGGCGAGTTATCGGTCAGCTGGTGCTGAGGTGTTGTATTCTCTTCCCTTGTTATTTCCTTTATCATTATTATCATTGGTGGTAGCAGTAGTGATTTGTGTTATACCTTAGTTACTAAACTGTTCTTATCTCAACCCGTGGGAGTTGCATTCTTTTCGATTCTCCTCTCCGTCCCTCCGGGAGTAGGGGGAGGGAAAGAAGGGGGGGGGGGTAAGTGAACGAGTTACCTGACTGGGTTTAAACCACGACAATTGCATACATCCCTCCTGCACATCTGATTTGGGGCTGTTACTTCTCTAGATTTGTATATTTTAAAAGCCTCAGCTCCTTCCTTGCTGAAGATGAGGAGATTACTTTTTATCTTTGTTATAATTGGACATAAGTAAAGCAAATTCCTGACAAAGCAAAAAACCAAGCATTTTTCTTGTATTACTTTTCAGAGAACAAATATTTTTAAGGGTTCAGAGGGCTCTGCAAGTCAAGAGTCAGAGCTAAGAAACTGAAAAGGTGAGAGATGGAGGGGAAATTGTGGTGCAGAAGAATGGCAGAGTGCTGGCTGGGAAAAACAATAATGAATATTATTGCTTTCTGGGTAGAATGAAAGGGCTGTGCCCTTGGCTGGTGTTAATTGGCCTAACTCCTCTAAAGTTGGTAGAGGATTGATTCACAGCAGCTCTAATCCTCGCGTTAAATCCCAGCCCCACTGGGAGATTTATCATTGTCTTCAAAAGAAGAAAGGTTTTTAACCTGTATGCAATTTTATTCAGTCACCCAGTGAATCTCTTAATAGTAAAAGTACTTGGCTCAGCCAGTACTCCCCTGTGGGAAGGATGGGGTTCAGACTGCTTGGTGAACTAGAAATGTGGAATGAGCTTTCTGGAAAAATTGTTGAAAAACTTCTGAACAAGCCTCTGTCTACTTTCCATGGTTTACGTTCTATGACAGATATTATTCAAAACTGCTGAATTGTCAAATTTTTAAATCAAACCCAGGTGAAAACCTCACGGTTTAGCTTGTTTATCTAAGAAGGGTTTGAGTCTACTTTGAACCTATGGCAACGAATAATGTGTTCTCGCATAGTCAGGTACACAACTGAGCTACTGTTAACCAAACACAGGATCACATGCATAAATCTCATTTTTATTACATGGCATGTGCAGGAAGCAAGGGTTGATCCTTGCTTATCACAGGATAAGTTCAAGGAAGCCAGACATCACTGTAAGGTGTGAACCAGGCCAGCTGATTGGGGGTGATGAGATTTAATGACAGAAATGGCAAGAAGTACAGTCCTAAACTGGTGTAAATCTCCACCTGATGGAGACAACATGGGATTGGCCTTTAGCTTGTCCCTAGGCACACTGACGTGATTTCAGAGCTGCCACAGCCATAAAACCCCTAAGGGACAGGAAAACTTCAAAACAGCATCAAGCTCCCATTTTTTGTATCTTTTGTATTTTTGCCATGGTTTGCAGCTTCTGAACCATCAGAAAGCCAGAATAGCAACCTAAATGCAACTTGGTTTTGTGGTTTCAGACATTGTCTACTCTTCTATTTAACTATGTGGAACTGTAACCTGTGTATACAGAATATTGACACATTCGTAAATATCTCACTCATACAGTAAATTTAAGATACTAAACACAACTTCCCTTAGGAATAAACTTGGCTTTGTTACTCAGGCTCTGAATGAAATAGTTCAAGAAGCATCAAAATCCCCCTGTCAACACCATACAGATACACACAAAGCCAAGACAAATTTGCTTTCAATACAGCAAACATCTGTACACTAGTGTACAGGAAGTAGAGATGGAAAAGTAGTATATATGTGGCTCAAAGATGAGGATATTCATGATAAGGGGCAACTTACTTTCCCTGAGTCTTTTTTTTTCTGAAAATCTGTGGGTTTTGGGTTGGATTGGGTTGTTTGTGGGTTGGGTTTTTTTGGTTTTTGTTATTTTCTTCTTGTTGTTGTAAAGAAATTACTGAGTAAAAAACTAGTTCTTTGTCATAGAAATATAGTCTCTTTAGGTACTATTGTCAAAACGTTCCACCTCTGGGGATATCCTGTTCAAAAGCTGATGTAAAATTAGAACATCAGATTTTGGTAGGACTTCACTTTGGTTTTCACTTCTTGAAAATAAGCCAGCAGAGTAACTGCTATGCCAGAATAGTAGTGTTTCAAGGTCTTTCATAAGGCAGAAGATAATGGAGAATCTGTATCTTTTTGCTTTCTGCATGTTTTCTCTATTTTTTTGTTTTTCTGATTTTATTTCTGCTGATGAACCTTTCCTCTGATATTGTTTCTAAGCTTCTATTTCATGCAGTTGTGGTCTTTTCAGCTTTATCTTTAGTTTCTGTTTTATTTTCTTTTTTTTCCCTGTACTTTATAACTAAATGTTTATTCCTTTGTCAGATTGCTGCCAATCCCTATCTTATCTGAGAGCTGTAGTATTTCATTCTGTGATTGTTTTCTGTAATTGTATACCCTGTATGCAATTGCATAGAGGCTGACGGTTCATTTTGTAAGAAATGAACAGTGGTCCACAGCCATCATTATCTGAAAGCTTGCTATAGACTGCATAATATTGGCAGTGTTCTTGTAGAAGCGCTGTTAGCAGAGGGGAGGGTAAGGCTTACGTCTCCAGCTGCAGCTTTCTACCTCTAGCCATGTCTGTGGGCAGGGGAAAAATGGGGACTAGGCTCTAGCAGAACAGTAAGACAAATAATTATGGTGGGGAGAAGTTGGTTGGGGGTGTGTGTAAAGGGCAGCTTTCCTTTTGGTCAGCTGGAAATGAAAGCCTGTTTTCTCTGTCAAGCCACGTCCATTCTGCTTAGATTTTTTAACTGCTTAGTCTATTCTCAAACAAACAATTGTTTTTCTGCTTGAATATTAAAATAAAAATTAAACAGCAACATCAAAATGAGGTATTCATTTTCTACATTTTATTCCTTTATGTGTGTGGTCAAATTCACAGCAACCCCAAGTTTGTCAATAGATGGGCTGAGGCCCCAAAGCTTTCTCTTACCTGAAAATTTAAATAGGAATTTCATTTAGGAGCTATAATTGGTGGGCAGTTTAGGAGGCTTTGGCTGAGTAACACAAGTGCCTGAGCTTCAGATTAACTTGGTATGGGGAAGCCAAGGTTGAGAAGAGAGCAGTTTCTTGTTACACCCTGTCCTTCTTTTTCCGTCATTCTACAAAACTACCCATCTGCATGCGGCTAGCAGCAACCTGGTAGAGAAGCAATTACATAGTCTTTTTTTCTTTGCAATTTGACATAAATTAACACCATATCCCTGACAGTAAACATGGGCAACTGTAGACGTTGCAACCAACAGCAAGACAGTTCAGGCTACAAATGCAAAGAGTAGAAGCCATTCGATATTGAATTGCCACAGACTTTAACAAGGACAAGCAAAGAGCTGGAGTCGAGAGGATGTAAACAGGCAAAAAGCTGGGCACACAGATACTTCTTATGGCTCTCCTACTTAGCTGGCTCTCAGGAAATGGGTCACCAAATGCTGTGAAGACTGCTGCAGCTATCAATGCTAGTAAATAGCTGAAGCCCATTTAATTTTGGCCAGCTTAAGGGAGTTAGAAATTCCATCACATCAAGCCATGGCTTCCTTTTTGCACTGTACAGGCACTCCATAAATCCACACAGCTTTCTCCCTCTTATCTGAATCGCAATGCAGTTATTAAACAAATTGTAAGTCTATTTCATATCCTTTTTACTACTTTGAAAACTGCACAATATAAGGCCTAATAAAAGCTGAATGCTCCAAAACTGCTCTTAGAACTAAAAATATGACTACATCAAAAGACTTTATAAGGGGAGGATTTTAATGGCTGAATAATACGCTGGAACGGAGCAGTAATTTCTTCTCGAATGCTGGGATGAATTATTTATGCTTTGACAACATTATGTGTCTCTAAAGCAGCTTTTAGTTATTCGCCTATTCGAGGGCACAGCTGATCCTGCTGCCCGCTCTTGTAATTACATTAACCTCTTGACACTACATGACAAGCTTTTCCTGTGAACTGCGATCAATAGCCCATAACAGCTACCTATTTAATAGGGCCATGGTTACACTTCAGTTCAGATATAATTAGCTCTTTTCCCCCTTCCTCTTTTAACAGAGCATGGAAAAAAACCCATGTTGTTTAAATTAAAAGAAAAAAATACACACAACAAAATAAAGGCTGTTAAGGAAAAGAATAAAAGCATTCAGGTCACTGAATAGGCAAGTAGTATGTTCCCTGAGTTTCTGCTCAGAAATGTGCAGCCCTTCCATTAGTCCACATCTGCATTTAAATGGAACTGGAAGCCATAGCATATGAGGACTTTTAGGAATCAATTACAGAAGTGTTGGTACAGGTGGGCAAGGCTGTGACATGATACAGTTGAAGCACACAGTAATAATGAGATAAACAAGTTTCATTTCCACTCTGTTTTCACCCAGCTTTAAAAGAAGCGTAGCATTTTGTTGCATACCATAGGAACTACTTTTCCTCATGGAAATACTTAAATTCAGATAAATACATACAGGGTTTGAAATGAAGACGTTTGACTAATTGTGTTAGCAGTTTTAAACAAGCAATGCTTTCTTGTAGCTAATGTTTTTTCCTGTTTGGGTTGTATTATGGACTATCTGAACAGACTAATAATTATCATATGAAAGAGGTTGATCTTTGCCTTGATGTAACAGAAATTACCTGTCCATTAGCCTGTAGACCAGCTTTCTCTTCCTTGATCTGTAGACAGATGGCCATGCTCGTGTCAGCCTAAACAATGTTGCCCTAGTTGTAATATAAGTTTATGTTCCCTAGTCTAAATAATTCTTTCTATTTTTGTGTGTTACTTTGAAAAATGGGTACTGGGAAGCAATGACGTTTTGTGGGAATTTTTTTTTTTTTTTCAATGTTTTGTTGGGGTTTTTCTTTTTTGGTTAGAGGGTTGATTATGCCTCTGGTCATTTCAAAAGGACAGGATAAGCACTTATAATTAAGTTTAATAACTTTATCTAAATAGGCTGTTTGCAAGAGCTATATTCTTTCGTTCAAGATCCGAAAAAGTCAAGACACTTTCCAGTTCCTTCAAGGGATGTGTGCCATGAACAACTGGTGCTATCAAAGCATTACAAAGCAATATGGGTAATGAAAGTATCTAGTTTTTTCTCATCAGAAACATGTATTCTTAAACCTAAGAACACTTCAGGTTGCGTGCCTCTATGGTTTTTAGAAACCTCACTTAAATTTCAAAACTTTTGGGATCAGATGCTTAAACTCACGTAAGATGTGGGTCCTAGGTCTTGCTTCTTCTTCTGTAAAATTATTGGAAAATACTCTTTACTTGCTTGATTTGATTGGCAGGGGATGGTCTTTTGTAAGCATACCTCTTGTGGCAAGTCTTTTAAAATGCAAAAATTACAGACTCCACCTTCAGCTTATAAGTAATTATTCTCTAAAGAAAATACATAGCTTTTGTTTACTTGTGATTGTACATTTTACTTAGATGATGCTACAGTTTGTAGACATTGCTGAGGCCATAGAAGGCCTCATGAACCTGATAATGCCTGGCACTTACTGAAACACAACTTCAGCTGCTCTATGACATTGATTCTCTGGCATGAGAGTGAGGTTTGATTAACAACATGTATTCCCAGGAAGGCTTACCTTTGCTTAGTAAATATTTTACTTCCTACTTCAAGACTATAACAAAGCCACAGTTTTACCCAGCCCTTGAAAGCTCAGAATAGAATAATAGATATGAAAGCATATTTCTGCTATAAAACCTTCCATATCAATGTGTCCACTATCTGGACACATTTTTTTTTGCAGCATAGATGGATTAACAGAATTGTTAATACCAGTCTAAATTAGAGTAATAACCCTGTTTGAGATGGTAACTAGACGCTCCTGGGAATAGCACTGAAGTAATGAACTGTAAAGCACTGGTTCCAAGGAAGCTCTGAAACGCCTTCCCATTTCTCCCAAGAGACAAAAGACAAGAAAGAGAAGAGCTGAATTAGCAGTTAATAATATATAATGAGTTAGAAGTTTAAAGTTTATGATGATTCATAATTATTATAAGAAACCAGTTTGTCGATTCATGAATTCAAGACAAGCTTGTTTTCCTGCAGGGTGCCTATTGCCACTTGTTGTAGTTGTGAGGTGTTGTACTGCCTTTCAACAGAGCTTCATTTTTGGAAACTTTTCTTTCCTACAGCATGTCTGTCGAGTAAGCAAAGGATTTGGCTAGGTTTTCTGTTCCTCCTCCTTAAATAAATAAATAAACAGAGATGCCAGTCAGATTTTCCAAGATATTTTTGGTAACAGCTTTTCCCTCTCACAGATTTGTTGATCCCAGTAGTTGTCAAGGTGTGTTAAAGCAAGTTCTTACAAAACTGCTGTCCTCAGAAGAATGAAAGATTATCTGCTTCTCTGCACAAGGCAGACATCCTCTTTTTATGACTTCTGAGTGCGTCAGAAGCTCTCAAATGTGAACCTCTTGTAGCCTTGACAGTCTTGAAAATAGAGCAAAGGAGACATAGGAAGGAGACAGAAGTAAAGGACCTGAGGGGAGGGCAGGGAAAGGAGGAGGAGGAGGATGGCTGGTTCTCGGAGCAGGAGAGCAGGGCAGAAGTGAACACCTCAGCTGCAGAATGCATCAGTCTGCCTGAAACACCGACATTAGCGAATGCATCAAATAAAAAAAGTCATTTAGCAGCTTACTAACTTCCACAGTTGGCAACTCCTCCATCCCAGATGAAAACAGTGATAGCTCTCTTACTGTTTTTGCAGGTTAGTTCTATTAAAACCTCAGAAGATCTCAGTCTTTCTTTGAGGCTCCACTACTTAAACATGCCAGTTACAGTTTCTCTACTGAAGATATTCCTGTATATTAATGAAAAAAGGGAATATTTTGTTATCTCCAGTTTGCAGAGTAGGAGTTGAGGCACACTGAGAGTTAGTTGTTTTCGTAAAGGTCACCCAGACAATATGTGACAAAACCAGGAACAGAAGTCAGAACCTTAGGATCTGTTCCTTAATCACAAGGTTATCTTTCCTTGTGCATTTTTACTGTCTGAAATACGCTGAGAAACTCTTTATGACTGTGGATTTGTTTAATGGTATTGCAAGAGTAGCACTAGTCATCTGGCTGGAATTTTCACTAGCAGGTCGTACCACTATGTATTCATTTAATATGAGATAACCTTTCATTTTCCTGCCAGCAAATATTTTATTTCAGAGATACTAAGCTGACTAAACTTACAACTTGTATGAGTGGCATGGAATTTGAAGTTAAACAGCAGCCTGCTTGTTATGTTTATAACTGATAGCAAGAGGGTTTTCAGTTCATAATTAAAAAATCAACAGATTGTCAGTATTAAAGTGGAGGAAGCCTGCATTGGGAAATTCATTGCATAACTCAAGAATTTACACACCTACTTATTTCCTTGCGCACCTCTGTGATTAACCTATGTGCTATCAACTAGGCTTCCAAGCAAGGATTTCTCCCAGCCCTGTATTGCACAGAGCAAGGCAGGTCCCAGAGTAAGTTCAGAGCTGCTTTGGTTTTCCTAGACTTTTTGCTACAACAACTGGCATATTCTGGATTGTTATGAGCAGGGTGTTTCTCATCCTACCAGGCCTTTTCCTAGAGCACCTGCCAATTTGACCTCATAGTGGGGTACACAGGTCTTTGAAGGCTGAATGAGCTGAGAATGTGGCTGGGAGTAAGAATGTGGTTTTAATTACTATCTTTAGGTAGATTTGGCACCTTTATCTGACATGGGGAAGTGGAAATGAAAATCAAACCCAGAATTGCCTGTATGGCAATGCAAAGCACTCCTGCTAGGTTGGCAAGACAGAAAATTGCAGGACACATCTTGCGTGTAGGCAGAACTCCATTAAAGTCAATATTACCCTAGTTCAGGAGCTGCTTCTCCAGAGAATGCTGGTTTATTCTTTTCTCATCCTGGAGGGTGTTTAGGCACCTTCTAAAAGCACCCAAATAAATAAGGCCTTTGAGTTTATTTGAGCACCTAAATAAATAATTTCTTCTTTTGTTTCAATGAGGCAATAGTGGAATTTATAGGAAAAAGATATTCCCCCCCCCCCCCCCCAGCAATCCACCAATTTGCTTATACGTTGTTTCACAACGGTCACCTAAGAAGGGCAAGAAAGTGGTATCTTATGTCCCCTTTGAGATGTTATAGGAATAGTATCCTGTTACAGGATATAGTATCTATAATGGCTTGAGAGATATGTTCTCTGTATCCAGTGTCCATTTTAAGCAGAAAAGAATGGTAACATGATGACACTATCCGTACGCTGGGATTCAGGATACAGCTGGGCTGCTTCTGTTGAAAGAAAAGCCTTGAATCTGACAGAAAAACTTGCTTCAAAATTTTTCTACTGCATTATTGCAGAAAGCACAGTTTCTTTAAAACAGGATTTTAGCTGCAGCAAGCAAGCTATTTAAGTTCACCACCTCGTTCAGGTAAGCAGAGTAAAGGCACCCTGAAGAGAAATTTGGAAATCTGGGACCTGCATCTGGAAATAAGCTTGAACTGGCTTCATCCAGAGCAGGGCTCATTCCTGCTCCTATGTCCCAGGCGGGTAGCAAGGTCAAAAGGAGGTAATTGCAGGATACCTGCAATGCCAGCAAGGTCAAACTAGCTGCTGAGCATCAGTGTGCTCCTTGTCATGACGGCATTTGGCTGGGTATCTCCTATGGTTAGAAAACTCCATGTAATGCTTCTTGCCCAGACTTCAGTTAGGATTTTCCTCTTGTCTATTTCTCACACTTCTCATCCAAATGAAGTAGATCAAATTATTATCCCCCAGTCTTATCCCTTCATACCTCAGAAATCTTCTCATCTGATTGTTGTCTAACACTGCGTAGCCTAACTTAACCTCTCGCAGAAGAAAGCATGCACATTTCCAGGAATAGTATCTTTCCTAGATCTCAATATCTTTTTTCCTTTCCTTTTCAAAGTATTTGTATACAGTCTTTGGTTATTATTAAAACTCTCTCATATTTTAAAATAATTTTATTAAATGTTTAATGAATTTTGCTTGTCTTTAGTTCACTATTTCCATACTTAGCAGTAATTATCAGGCTGCTTGTTCATTTTGTATTCAGTCCTGTAGTCAAAGTAACTGAATTCCATACTTCTCTGCATAGTCTAAGGCCCAGATTGCCCCAAAGTGTACAGCATTATTTTTACTTCTAAAGTAGATGAACATAACCCTCTTAATGATTGTTGTGTGAATGGTCATGTACAAAAATTTCAGATTTGCTTTCTCAAACATTCAGAGAAAATCCTATGAAACTCAGTTTCAATGATATTTGTAGGAAGGAAAAGGTATTGTGGATGCTAACATAACTGGGGAAGTTTGTGTTTAATATGAATGAATATTCTTCCAAAATTTATTTCTTGCATGTTTTGTATTATCTTCTCCACTCCACTTCTGCTTATGGACAAAATCTGATTTATCAAGTAAAATTTCACAGATTTGACTCTTAAGTTGAAAATAAAATGAAATACACTGTGGAAAAATGCAGACTAATATATATGAGAACAAACCTGTTCTGCATCATGCTCCAAATTAAGAGGGATATAGCAAGAAATTATGTAGTAAAAAGTGCTGGGATTGATTGTTTTTATAAAATTACCTTTGATCTGCAATCTGATATAACGGGAAGAAAGGCTAGCATAGGTTAAGGCTGCGTTCATTGAAATATGTCCTGGAGCAAATAAACCATATACTGGGTCTTGCTTTAACTGCTTGGGGTTTTAATGCCATCTATTTCTCCCCAGATTAGCTGCCCTCAGACTTTCATAGTGGTATTGAGTGACCTTGATAACATATGCATCATCATGTGCTTGTGTTTGGGATATCTTGTAAAGATATCAGTGACCTGAAAAATGCTGATAACAAAGAAACAAAGTGGCCTGGAACGGACACTTTATAGAGGTAAACTTAAGGAGTTCTGGTAAATTTTATATGTTTAGGAGGATACCATCTAAGGAGCAAAATGCAAAATAACATAATTGATGTATATGGAAGAAAACCAAGGATTCATTCACACCATAGAAGCTATGATATAATTAGGAGCAGTAGAATGAACATAAAAAGAAAAAGTAATTTGAATATTAGAGGAAACATTCTGGGCTGCCTTCAGCCTTTCAAGTAACATCCCAAGTGAGGCTGTGAGGGCTTCTTGAAAATTGATCCTATAGGTATTAATTAAAGAACCAATAAACCTGCAATAGACAGCAGTCTTATCCCTCCTGAAGGGATTGCCCAAATGATCTGTGCAATGTTTTTTGTTTCTACCACCTCTGGCTTATGCAGAAAAAAGAGCAAAAGCAGAGGAAACATCTCCAGCACAGTGAAATATCTAGTCAACAAGCCCTACAGATATTGATTGGAAAAAGGTAAAGAGGCATCTGGAGGGGAGAAGAGCAGAAGGCATAAACACAGTGCTCTTCTAAGATGTGTGCCAAGGAAAGAGAGCAAAATGGAGCACTGTGCAGGGGACTGAGCCCTGGTTACTGAGCTTTTTTTTTCCACACATCCCATTGCTGCTGTTCCTGTCTGCTCCTTGGCTTCACCTGTCCCTTCAATCAGAAGTGAATCACAGATTTTGGAGGCCTTTTTTGCTCTTAGTCATGCTGCTGTGACAAGCTTGCCCCAGGGAACGCATTGACAGGAATGTTTCTGAAGGGCTGAGGAGGTGGGGTCAAGCTGTCCAGGGGTGGCCTGTCCTAGGGAGCCCAGCTGGAGGCCATGCCATGGGCCCCTGGTGCTACTCAAGCTGGGCATCTGCTCCCCGGATGCCCAGCGGCCCCATAGCAGCCTCCCCTTGCAGGGGCAGTGCTGGCTGGGTCATGGCAGATGGGGACAGAAGGACTGATTTAACAGGAAAACCAGGAGGATTTGGTGGGATTGAGAGAAATTTTGTTCTACCCCAAATAAATAAAGCTGATTGTGGAAAATTTCCAGCCAGGAAGGCAATGGTTGGTGTCCTCAGCTGCCAAGGCTGCCCGTGGCTGCTGGCCTACACCTGAGGGTGCAGTACTATGTTCCCCTGCAGTCTTATGTTATCTTGTGAGCTGGGTAATTTTTTTTATTTTGGGGTTAAAGGGCACAGTGAGTGCTTTTGTTAAAAACCTGCTGAGGTGCAGGAAGGTGCTTCCCTCCAAGACCCTCTGCCAACACAGTGCAAAGCACAAAGGAAAGGCAAGCAGTGATTTCACCTGCTCAAAGCATCCTTTTTTTCCCAAGCCTAATAATTTTTTTTCTTTTTTTCTATTTACAATATTTTTTTTTTTTTTTTTTTAACACTAATGACTCTTTGGGAGGTTGTATTAATACCATTAATACCACAAAACTGGAAATCTCACAGCAGCGCTATAGTAAAACAACTGCAGCGCTTGGAAAAAAATAGTGTTCAGCGAACTGTTTGGGTGCTAACTGAAGGTAAAGGGGATGATTTCCTTCCCCTTTTTCAGCTATTGTTGCTTAGTAGGTGCATGGGCTGCCGTAGAGGAGCATTGGACCCCCATATCTACCCATCTGCATCTGCTGGGTCATGGGGTATCACCCAAGCAGTGGGTGCCTCTCCTCAGGCTGGGGACTTACTCCTGTTTATATTCCTCCTAGGATTTGAGGAGAGCAGTGTTGAAGGTGAAGAGTTATTTTACAGACATGCATACCAAACAAATCCATGGATATATGGACGTATGTATTTGCGGGAGTCAGACTGAGAGGATTGAAGATAAAAGGTGTTTTCTGAGTGTGTAACAGTAAATCCAACAAATATATTCCTAATTGTTCTATTAGGTAAAAATCAGCGGCTAAAGTAGTCATTGTGTCAGCTGCCAGTTGATACGTGCTTTGGGCTTCAGTGTTCCCAGTATCATTGTAAGGAAAATGTCCATTTAGCCAGAAACCACATGCAGCAGCTAAGGAGGCTACTCTGATTCCCCATGTGTGTGTCGTGTGTCTACTTCTGTCTCTGCAAACACAGAAAGATGCAAGATGTCTGTACCATAACACACAGCATATTACTTTTTCCTGTTCAGAACTGGAATTTTTCACTCCCTTGAGAAACACCAGGTCCACACAAGAGTTTCTTGGCTCATAAATTTCAGGAACTCCAGGGACTGGTGAAGGGATTGCTGTGTTTTTATCTGTGCAGCTGAGCCTGCTCATGCAAATTACTTGAGAGTGCAAGAGGGTAAGCATCATTTTGTGTAATAACCAAGTGGTTTATTTTGTGAAGTGATCTGATTTCCTCCCTGTTCATGACTGAGGTTTTTGCAAAAAAAAAAAGAAAAAAAGTAATTTAACCTGATTTTAACAAAATGTAAAGGAATTTAAAATGTAGCACTTGTCATTAACTGCTTGAAATGCACAAAAAATGCAGCTGTTGGTTTATTGCTTGATTAACATCATAGCTTTTCTTAACTTTTTCAAAATGTTACGGTCTATTTAATATATCTTATGTACAGGTAACTGGACTGTTATACTGTTTTCTTGTACTAAAGCTCCCATTAAGTGAATGAATAATACAAAGATGCTATTACTCATGCAACGTGTTTGTTTGTTTGTTTTTTCCTTTTTTTCCCCTGCACAGTTTTCTAAGTGATGGACTCCTATTGTTACCATTTACCCTTGTAATCACATTGGCAAGAGTTCGAAGGTGTGATGGGAAAGCTTTTAAACATGTGAATGCTCCGATTGATTATGAGTACCAGTAGTGGAAGTGCTTTTGAGGTCATGCAATGATAGCTCAGCAGTACAAAGTAACTTTTCTGACCAGGCAGCAACTAATTAATGTTACTTGTACAGTAAGAAATGACTTTCCACAGCAACAGATAGGAATCAATCCATAATATTAAATCAAAGAACACTGTGAATTTGCCAAGCAAGTGAAGATCACACTCTTCACAGGTATTTTGCAACAGAAATAAAGATTCAGTTTCTTGGATAAATGACCTTTGTGGGTTATTCATCTAGCTCTCATCAGAGCGGGTGCTCTAGGTTTCCTGTCTTGATATTCCTCACAAGAAATTTGCTTTGTTTTTCCTCTACCTGATTGCTATATTCCTTTAGAGAATATTTATTGTTAAGCCATGGCCTCTGTTATGTCCTCTGCTGCCCGAGCTTAGTCAGAACTCTGTGCCTCAGACATGCAATAAAGCCCAGTAGCAGAGGAAATAACAGTGCAGTTAACCTCCTTAACACTGATAATAAATAAGCGCTAATAAGATATGTACCAGGGTAGCAATTGCCCTGACATAATGAAATGCACTAGCTTAAATAAGTGGTAGCTGGTGTCATCATGCTTTTCAGTAAAGAAACCTATGCAGGCACTATGTTTTCTAGGTAATTTATGTGTCAGATTTTCTAGGCAGCTCAGCTGCTGTTCAGACATTTAGTCCGAGTGTCCCACTTTTCATAAATTCTTGACACCGAGCAGAAACCTTTGTTTTTACAGGTGCCTATCTTGGATCTGAGCTGTTTCTTTAAAAATATTACCCCAGTTGGGGGTGCTGAGCATCCTTGGAAATCTGGTCTTTGCCTTCTCCCTCTTTGTTTAAACTGCATATCACTGGAATAAAGCCGTCTTGATTGAGAATTTTGCTTTCCAGTTGCTACAGTGACTCTTGATGGAACATGGTATCTCTGCTATCAATTTACATCCCTGCAGATCAAATAGCACTCTTCATCTCACCCTACTGACTAGCTATCATGACAACGCTGTGGTGAATATACACACTCCAGAGCAGGATGAGAGGTTTTCTATATTGCAAAGTAGTTCTTCAGTGTGGCTTAGTGGCATATTTTGAAGGAAATACTGAGGTTCCCTTTGCAGCAGGCCTAAATCAGGAAAATGCAAAATTCTCCTCCTCTTCCCATTCCCATCCCCCATGTTGAATGCATTTTACTATCATCTCACACCTTGGGCACTGCTTAGAACAACTCACTGAATTTCAATACCTAATAAAAAAAAAAAAAAAAAAAAAATAAAAAGGTAGTACTGAATAAGCAGGAGATGTTTATAAGTACCAAAATTAATTAGATAATCATGGCTTATAAAAACCACATGAGGGTATGGTTTTTTATATGGTTTTTATCCTAACTAAGTCTGAGTGATTGTGCTAATTTATTGTGATTTGGAAACAGAAATGTAAATTTGTAAGCCTTGTCCCTCATTATTATGATGATTAGTTTTTTTACTCCAGGGTTGCCCTGACACTTATTGTGTTACTAAAGACAAGAATAATAATACCAGAAAATGGTCATGTTTTATCTCTGTAATGTTGCTGGCAAATTGAGACAGCGTGGTAGCAAAATCATAGAGGAAGTTTTCTCTGAAGTGCCCACATCTTTGGTTTATGGAGCTTGTCAGATTTTCGTCATTGCTTGGTTGCAACAAAACATCTGTTCCTGCTTTTGGGAAATATTTGTAGCAGTATTACAGCAGGATTTAATTACTGCCAGTGAATGGTGGTTGGGTGCCATACAGTACCAACAGATTTTTATCTATACTCCTTTATATCTATGAAGTGTAAACGACAAATAGGAACGCTGTTTAACTGTGACTTTAGTAACAAAGACTATGTGCTGAAGAACTATGTGGTGAGAGAGTTTAAACGGTAGGCAATGCTCAAAGGATTTGGTTTCAGAGTTGCTCACAAAGTAATGTGATTTGTTTCTTTTTGAGCTCCATATCAGAATCTAGCTTGCTAAATCCTAAAACTCTGTTAGCTACAGGAGAATCTCTACTATGAACCTTGATAGAATCTGAGATACTGGGAACCTTCTGAGCAGCTGCAGTTATTGTTGCTTATGTTTATTTAAAGTGTTGAATTGTTTTTGGCCCTGAATGTTATGCTTCTGATGGAGCTTGTTTTTAATAAATTATTTTGTCAGGTTTTAGTCATCCGTTTGCTGTTTGGGAAACAGCTTCTTAGATATTTATATTATTGTGAAGATAACAGTCTGATTTTTACACTGTCCAGAAAGGGGGGCCATCTTGGACAGCTAGAGATATCAATTCATAAATATGACTGATGACATTTGATGGTAACAATTTCTCTGGTGACCGGAGGGCAGTGCAATGCCTGAGGCAGCAGTGATGCCAGCTTTGGCTCTGTCCCATTTCTCCAACAGGTTATGCCAGTCTGATTTTTGGAAGCCTGCTTTCTTCTTGTTCTACTAGAAAAATAAGCCTTTTCCCACATCTGATGGCTTCCCTCATTTCAGTTGAACTCCTTACCTTTGCCAATTGTATTACCTTTAGGAAGAGAACCAAAAGCAGGTCCTGCATTCTTTTACACAGCGTGCAGTTTAATAGCAAAGCGGATGGCTTTACAGGCACAAAGCCAGGGGTTGTCACAGATGTTAGTGAAGCTTCAGTTTGGCCTGGGGAACCGTCTTACTGTGACTCTCTGCTCTACTCACACCCTGTGTTTTACATTAGAAGGAAAGAGCCCAGTTTGGCTGGTAGGGGCAGGCCTGGGAATTTGCAGAGAAACACTTCAGTGCTTATATATGGGACATTATATATGGAAATCATGATCTTATTACAGCTTATAAGGCACATTCATATTAGGGTGGCACCCACATGTTCTGCTTTACATTTATGTATGCAAATAAATGACAAAGCATTTGCAGTTTGCAACTGAGAAACATTTTTTTCCTCTTTAATCTGAGTCCTCGTTCAGTTCCTGCAGTGACCTACCTGTGGCAAAGGTTCAGACTGTGGTATTAGAAAATAGTTTCAAGCACTTTTGATGTGTTTTAGCAATACTGGCATGCTTGCACAGGCAAACAGACACAGACTGGACCTTCTTTATACTA
The DNA here is from genome assembly GCF_033815535.1 of Pezoporus flaviventris. Taxonomy (NCBI): domain Eukaryota; kingdom Metazoa; phylum Chordata; class Aves; order Psittaciformes; family Psittacidae; genus Pezoporus; species Pezoporus flaviventris. The sequence goes on from NW_026892561.1 coordinate 42,799,966, forward strand.
GCAAAAAAGTGCATTTGCTAGTTAATCTTGTCTATGTTTCTGGGATTGAAACAACCAACAGCCCTAGGGATATCTTATATGGTGTTCATATGGGGCTCTTGGCATGCAAAATCAGAACTCCAGCTGACACTGTTATGTTGGCAAAAGTTTCATGTATCAACTTTTATTTTCTTTAAAAATTCTTGGAATTCAGTAAGTAGTCATCCTGTCTTTTTCCTTGCTTTTGGCTGCTAATGCTTTACAGAAGGTTGGGTGATGGATTGGTTTGTCTGGGTGTTTGTTACACACTGACATGCAATAGTGTATGCAGGGTTAATGCTATGCATTTCAGTGAGATGGAGAAATTCTCCTTCAGCTTTCTCCTGAGCCCTGAGAACTCATTTCACATCTCATTCATTAGACAAACTAGCTGATCTGAAAACAGCATGCAAAACAGTCCAGATTACTCCGATGAAAAAGTTTAGTAGCCTGATCCCCTGAGGAGTGCCAATAATTCAAATTTAGACCTCAAAGAAAACCTGATTTTGAGGGCCCAATTTATAATGGCTTGAAAATGAATGTAGGGTAGTGTTTGTGCAGAACTGTAAGCTAAAGACAACATGCATTTTGTTAGTTTAATATGGCAGGCCTGCCCCTTCACCTGTAATCTCTGAAGATTACCGGCTCCTGCTACACTCACAACATTAACAATGTGTTGTTCATAGCGTGCTGGCCTGGGGCAGATTCATAACAACTCACATTTCTGTTCAAGGTATATAATTTTATTGCTTTGACACAGGCAATATTTATAATAGGAAAGGGTGAGCTTTTTCCCCTATCTCAAATGAGCGACAGTTCTTGTATTCCCTCTCTCTCTCGTGGGCCTGTTGCTATCAATTCTAACTTGATTTTCAGCCTCACATATACCTGTTTGCAAAGTTAAAGAGAGATTTCCTTGTACGGGTGTAGGAGACTGACAAAGAGGTTTACTAGAGCGGTATTCAGCATAAATACCCTGAATTCAGACAGTTATACAAAATGTGAGTCGCTGTCAGTCTACAAAGTGGAACGGTAATTTTTGGTATTTTGGATTTTTTTTATTTTCCTACTTGGTGTCTGGAACTTCACCCAGGTATTAATTCTGGATTTCTGAAGTAAGAGGAGGCCTTCTTTAATGTGTACATGACATTGTGCTGATGTGGGTCAGAGCACCCAACCTAGCGATTTTGGCATGAGGATTACCACTTCAGTTTGAGTGATACTGCATGTGAAAAGGTTTGTACATGGGGAAATGTACTGGAAATATATTCAACTATAAGCAGCTCAAAGACCTAAGTGACTGAGAAACTAAACCATTCCTCTGGTAATGTCTTCTATTCACGTAGTTTCTCTATTTAAAAATATTCATTTTAGTTATAGTCTGAATTAATTGAATTACTGATTTCTAGCTATTTAATTTCTCTCCCTCCCCCCTCCCCAATTGTTATTACCACTAGATTTTTTTTTTTTTTCCTGTAAGCCCTTCCTCAGGTATGTCTATGCATGCTTCAAACTCCTAAATGTTTGTAGTGTAGACAAACAGTGTTTCCTCTCTAAAGAAGCACCAATCTTGGCAAGCAAACACAGTATCAAGCAGGTGGGGATCCAGATGCAGAGAGGTTAGAGACAGCACCCATGTATCTTATAAAAGCCTGGAGCCAAACCAGGCTCTATGCTCTCACCCTGAGAGCTTTGCTTTTGGCCAAGTAATTTTGATGTAACACAGCAGTCTTTTACAGATGAGATTCCTTGCCTCTTCTTTTCCTTTCCCTCCACTATTGCCTCTGCTGTTTTTTACACATCTTTTTCCTCCTTTTCTTGTCAGGTTTTTCAGGGAGTAGTCACACAAATTCCTAAATACACCATCCATTTCCTCTTCTAATTAGAAAAATACATCCGAAACCAAACTAAGCGAGAGTCTTGCGTTCCGTTAGTCCCACCCAAAGCCCTTGTTTTCTCCAACAGACTGTAAGAAAGATATTTTAAAAGCATGATAAGTGATGTTTTACCCCTTTGGTCCCTCAGGTTAATCAAATGCTCCTAAGATTCATGAGGTTCGTAGTTTTTTGGCGCATTTGAACCAATTTTCATAGAGCAAACAATCTAAAGTTCTTGACCAAAGAGACAGATAACATTAGCTGATGCCTGTAGTATTTAACTGCCTCATCCTGCACTTGCAGGAACTAGACATTGGTAAAAATATTTCCCTGGTTCTGTGGTACAAAAGGGCACTTGTATCAATCAAGGAAGCCCTTAGCCAGCTGAAGATAACGCTGTAATTGAAGGATTTTTCCCCTGAAATTCCTGCTGTAGAAGAAAGTACAGTAAGATAAATATGCTAGTAGCACACGAAGGGGCCTCTTTGAAAGATGTCATTAGATTAAAATAACAGAAGCGCACGGTGCAGTCTGTCCACTGTTACCCCAGTGTAAATCTGGTACCCTTCACCTGGTTGCGCAGAGAACCATTCCAGCTTTTTGCCAAGACACATGACAGGATAATTTACCTCCTGATTTCTTAGTATTACCTAGGAAGGATTTATTATTATTTTTTTAATAGCTATATATTTATTGCTAGCAACTTCTTTTTTTGTGGGCAGAATGGGAACCCATTTATTGCCTTGAGAACTGTGATTTGAAGTTAAGGCAATCAAATTCCAAGCTATTGATTTCCATGAGTCCAGATATAACCTAAAATCTTTGGTGTGTGGCCTGTGTGTGAAAATGAAGGGAGAGAAAGAGAGGAGGGGGAGAAATGCATGCGCGTGCAAGAGATGGTTAGGGGAGGAAATGGTTGTGTAAATGGAGTAACCTTGCTTGATCATCACAAGAGAACAAATTCTCCAGGGGCCAAGGGATTACTGTGTCTAAAAAGGTCCAAGTAAGGGGAAGGCTGAGCTACTCATAATGTCAGAACAGCTGTAATCCTGAAGCCATAATAAAACCCTGGTATGCTATTAATTCAGCTGTTCTGGTTGCTGTAGAGATGATATTCGAGTACTGCCATTAATTCATCTTTTTACCCACTAATATATTATTTTCTACAGGGCTTCATTGTTTTAACCCTCAAAGTGAATTGGCCTGTGGCATATTTCAAAGGTTTCCTCCCAATTAAACAGTCCAAGGACATCTACATTGCATCAGAGCCACTAGCATTACATTAGCAAAGATAAAAACCCCAGTCAAGAGGGTAGAGTATTTTTAATGGGACTTTATCACTAACACTTGAAGTTATATGTATGAGAAGCAAAATGTGCTTTGGTATTCCCACAGAGATCATGCACTCTAAAATTGCCTTAAAATGCACAATCATTAACAGCAGTATTTGTAACACTCATTGCTCATTAGTTTAGACCAGAAAATTACTTCTGAATAAATGTTGATTTGCCGCAGAAAATATATAAAGCGGTAACATGTAACTGAAAATGATCATCAAACTCCAGTATTGCTGGGACTTGGTTTTTGCAATTGTTGGTGATGAAGGGTTTTTAGTTAAAAAGAAAATGAGCATGCATAGATAGACTGGAAAAAAAAGCAAAGTGGAATGAACATATTAGAACAAGCTGAGCAGGAGCTAAGCAGGTTTGGTGGACCTGAGCATGTCTGGAGTCTCAATACCATGTTCTGAAGAATACAGCACATATATCGTTCATGCTTTTGCGTTATCTTCCATGTCCAGGCTTCCTGCTACTCTGGATTATGGAGAACTGTGTGTGTACAGCCCTATCACTTGATTTTTCTATTCCCTGAAGAGCAGTCTGAATGTTTGATTTTTGCTTATTATTACTTGCAGAAACTGGGCTGAGAGTAGATGTAAGCTTTGTTTACCTAAGCTATTTGCATGTCTATCCGCAGATTCTCAGTACACCTGTGTCTCAGCCACTTACAGTTAAAATACATTCTGTTAGTGGTGGTTTATGAAGAATATCACCTATTCTTATTGTTCTAGAAATTATGGAGAAACATTTCAGAATATCATTTCTTTTCACAGTATTGGTACCTGTTTTTACTACACTGCCATTTGCAAGAATCTGACACTGCTTATCTGCAGAATTCAGTAGTATCGGAAAACAACAGTGTGGAACATAAAGACAGGACAGATTTTTAATAGGTGTTATACCACACTGGAAAGGCATTTAAAACACAAATAGGCAACATGCAGCACATGTACTTTTAAGCTTTTACAGGGCATTGTTCCACTCCAGGGATACTTCTGGTGTGAAGACAGAGAAAAACAACACAGGATACAAAGAACAAGACAGATCTTTATGAGGAATTATCCCACACTGGGGAAGCTGCTATTTTGAACAGAGGAAAGAAAAACAAGGCAGGAGATGAAGATGAAACATTTTATTGGCTTTAACTTTTGCCTCTGTGATCTAAAGCAAAACTGGTAGCACCGGATGAAGAATGCACACTGAAGACTCATCCTAAGTTCTCATTTTGTGCTCCTGTTTGCTAATTGTGAAGGTCAAACGTAGCAATTTTTCCCCCAGAGAAGTTGTTCTATGGAAATCTTTTGTCTCGGTCTATAGGATAAAACAGCCAGTGAGGCACCAGTGAATGTACTGAGAACAGTTCTTTTCAAAACTGAGGTTTTTCGGATGCTGTGGAATAGAGCTGTACAAAAAAATAAAGACCAATGGGATTTTGCTGAAAAAGGGAGTTCAAGGAGAACAAAAATAGTTGCTGAGTTAGGGTCAAAATAAACAAATGTTTTCAGTCAAAAGAAAGTACAAGCTCAAAATGCCATTTTTGTTGTGAATTTCGATGTGAATAAGAAAGCGTGTTCTCTTAAAATCAAAATGTTTATTTTCAGCTTGATACAAAATCTTTTGATCTTAAATGGAATGTTTTATTTTCTTGGTGAGAACCACAAAATAAAAATATGTTACAATTTCAATTTTGGGTCATTCTGAACCAATTTTTAAAAAAAACTTTACTTGTTCAGACACCAGTGCTAGCAAAGCCTCATTCCTTATGCAGTACTACCCTTCAGTTTCCCACACAAGTGTCTTGTGTTGATCTTCATTCAGTATCTGAGAAGCACGAATCCTTCTCATGGCCAGGCATTTATAAAGTTTCTGTGCATTCCCTGGTGTCTAATACGGAGTCACCATGATGTGGCCATTCTGAGAGTCAGGTCTCATGACATCCTTCTGTTCTCAACTGAAACCTGCAGGATTTCTTTTCTGAAATCAGCAAACCAGATAAAGGCTGATCATTGAGTCAGCTTCAGTGGGTAGCATTCCCTATGCCTCTCTCCAGTGGTCTATTACACAGTCTGCGGGGAGATGGAGGTATCTTAGGAGCCCTGTCAAAGGCTGTCTGCCAGTAGGGACACAGGCCTGGCTAATAAGGTCACTGATCCACCTCGACAAAACCCAGAGTGACAAATAGTCTCCCTTGCATTCCTAACAGCTGCTGCATACTCTTTTATGTATATAGAGCTATATCTCTGTTGGCTGTAAAACAAGGCTATTTGCTTGCTATATGCCATGTTGCATGCTGCAGGTACAGCTGTAATATTGATTATAAGATGCTCAGATATATAGGAAAAAAGGTGATATAAATTGCTTTATATTATATAGTAGACAATGTGAATGCTTTAATAAGCATTCCAGGTCATCTGTAGCATTTAATAAGCTATTGTGAGTCTACAATTAAAAAATCTCAATAAAACAACAAGACCATACCCAAACAAGCCAACCATATAAAAAGCAGACCTCAGTTTTTTTTTTTTCTGTTAAATTCTGTGATCTCACAAATAGCTGGTTTGGTGCAATATCATGGCTGATAAGCTAACTCTAGGAAGCTTTTCCGAAGAAAGGGTGACTGAGGAAACAACTCTTTTTGAGAACAAGGAGGAAAAACATTAAATATATGAACGTCACAAAGGTAGGAAAGCATAAAAGTAAGATCAAAACGAAGAGAAGACATAGAGAAGGTGACTTTTACAAAGAAGTTGGACAAAGTCCCCAACAATTAAGAGAATAGTAGCAATAGGATAAAGAAATATGAAGGAGGGTGGAAATGCAAAGGAAACCTGGAATGCAGGAAACTTCCAGTGGGTGGGGAAAGAACAATTGTTATGATTTATGTGCTTTGGCTGGCACAAGCTCACCAATATGCAGTGGCTAGTTTCTAAGATTCCAGTGATGCAGTTTCTTGTTTGCTTTTTTGGGGGTTTAGGGCTGGGGAAAGTCTCAATCATATCTGCACCTTGAACAGTGAAGGGGAATGGAATATGCTATGTATAGAAATGAGCCAAGAACTATATTTCAGTATTTATCTTTATTAATTTAACCTCCCTCTGCCTAAGTGTTTATATGCTCAAGAGCATTTCTGTTTAGGCCATGTTAATGTGCATGTAATTTGTTCTGCTCTAAATGGGTGTAGTTTGCCTTTAAGTATTTTTTTTTCTTCCTTTATATATATATATATATATTTATTTATTTATTTATTTATTTATTTTTTTACGTGATCCATGAATGGATCCCAGGAACAAAACATATAATCTCTCTTCCTTCATACAGACCAGTAGAACTTCCTAAAGCAGCCTAGTCCTGAGAGGTCAATGACAAAGAGTATATGCCATTGTCCTAGCTAATAAATCAGACGAAACAAGGAACTGCATCTTGCATTATACCTTGTAAGTGGTACAATTTAAGCTCTGTCAGGATTTTTCTGGGGTCAAGGTCCAAGGGACTGGTATTGAAAAAGAGAAGTCTTCCTTAGCCACCACTGGCACTGCTCATGGTCTGGGTAAGGACAATTAGAGAATTCCCACCTGACTTGGAGCAGCTACAGGGCAGATCTTGCCTCTGACACCAATAAATCCAAACTGCTGAGAGCTTTAGCTTGAGTTCTGGAATGATGCAAAATGAATTGATTGCAAAGCTTTCTCCTAACTGTTCTGTTACTGACTTTCAAGTCAGTAAACAGAAGTAAACAAGAATTTAATAAGTTTTGCAGCTGAGTAAGTAACTACTCTTTTGAGTACACACATTGTCTGCAGTGGGACTACTCACAAAATCACCTAATTAATACTCTCATGGTCATGCTCTGTGAATTACATTTGCTCATGGAAATGCCAGTGTATCTGACAGTCTTGCCTGCCTTCATCGATGTGCTTTCACCTTGAGACAGAGTGAGAGGCTGTCAGCAACCTCTGGGGGCAGCTGACGGCTAACAGAGGAAAGACTCTAAAAAAGCTGTGGTTGTGAAAGCCCCTACAGTTTTCTTCTGTTGCTGCACGAAGGTGCTTCATGCTAGAAAGTGTGTTTGTTAGTGACAGTGAGATGTGTATAAAACCATTTGCCACTGCATAGTCATATCTTCTGTTCATGCATAATTTATCCATACAGCAATTGATATTACTGCGGTTCTCAAATCCATGCTCCTTCTACTTAGCACAGCTAGATGAAAACTCAAACCCAAGTCACAACGTGACTGAAGTATGCCTGATATCCAGCACAATCCTTCTACGTCTGCAGCTGGCACAATCCAAATTTTGGTTTTGTGAACCATTCACGGTAATGAGTGATAGGCTTTCTAACGTGTTGTAAATTGTGGATCTGCTGTGTTGTCTTTCTTTGAAGCAGATACAAGTAGTATTTAGTTTTTAAGAAAGAAAGAAAAAAAAACAAGCAATCAAGCAAGAAAGACCAGAAAGAACGGAAGAAAGATTCTTTCTTCCTTGATTACTTCCATTCATTCTTTCTTTATTTCTTTTTTTTTCTTCCTTTCTTAAGAAAGACAGCAAGAAAGAAAGACAGACAGACTGGAAAGAAAGGAAGAAAGAACCTTTTCCCTTCCTCTTCCTTTCCACCTGTCTTTCTATGTGTCGTTCTTCCTTTAGACTGTCTTTCTTTCTCTCTGTCTTTCTTAAGAAAGAAAGAAAGAATGGAAAAAAAGGAAAGCATCATTCTTTCTTTTCAAAGAAACAAAAGAAAGAAAGACTATTTTTTAAGACAGAAAAAAAAAATCTTGCTTCTGACAGAATGCAAAGGAAAAAGAAAAGCAAGCAAGTGAGAAAGAAATGAAAGAATCTTAATAAAGGAAAAGAAAGAAAGGAAAGAATGTTTCTTAAGAAAGAAAGGAAAGACAGGAAAGAATCTTACTTTTGAAAGAATACAAAGAAAAAAGGAAGGAAAGAAAGAATGAAATAGAAAATAAAGAAAGGAAAGAATCTTAGGAAAGACAGCAAGAAAGGAAATAAAGGAAATGAAAGAAAGAAAGGAAAGAAATAAAAGAATTTTAAAAAGAAATTAAAAAAAGGAAAATCTTTTTTTTTTTTGAAATAAAGGAAAGGAAACTAATAAATGAAAGAAAGGAAAAGAAAAAGGAATGAACAAAGGAATCTTAAGAAAGAAGACAAAGGAAAGAAAGGACAGAATCTTATAAAAAAAGAAAGTAAAGAAAGAAATGAAAGAAAAGCAAAAAGAAAGGAAAGAAAGAATCTTAAAGAGAGAGAAGAAAAGAGAGGACAGGGAAGAAAAGGAAGAAATAAAGACAGAAAGAGAAGAAGGAAGGAAAGAAAGAAAGCAAACAAGCAAGAAAGAAAGACAAGAAAGAAAGGAAGAAAGAATCTTTCTCCCTAGCTCTTGCTCTCTTGCTTCCTAGCTTGCTTTCATTCTTGTTTTCTTGCTTGCTTTCTTTTTTTTTTCTTTCTTTCTTAAGAAAGAAAAAATGAATGAAAGCAGGCAAGCAAGAAAGGCCAAAAAAAAAGGAAGAAAGATTTTTCTCTCCCTTTCTCCTTCCTCCCTCCCTCCCTCTCTTTCTTTTTTCCTTTCTTTATTCTCTTCCCTTCTTTCTGTCCCTTTTTTCTGCCCCTTCCTGTCTGTCTTAAGCAAGGAAGAAAGAATGGAAAAAAAAGAAATGAAGAAAAGTATCATTCTTTTCAAAAGAAAGAAAGAAAGAGGTAGGAAGGAAATATTTTTTAAGAAAGGAAAAAATCTTGAAAGAATGCAAATAAAAAATAAAGGAAAGAAAAATGAAAGAAAGGAAAGAAAGGAAGGAAGGACTCCGAAAGAAAAACAGAAAAGAATAAAGTAAAGAATGTTTCATAAGAAAGAAAGAAAGGAAATAATCTTACTTTTGAAAGAATGCAAAGAATAAAGAAGGGAAAGAAAGGAGGAATGGAAGAAAAGAAACGAAAGAATCTTAAGAAAGAAAAAGAAAGAATGAAAGGAGGGAAAGAAAGAAAGAAAAGAATCTTATGAAGGAAAATAAAAAAAAAGAAAAATCTTTCTTTTGAAAGAAAGGAAAGAAATAAATGAAAGTAAGATGGAAAAGAAAAAAGGAAAGAAAGGATGGAAAGAAAGAAAGGAAAAAATCTTAGAAAGAAAGAGAAATAAAGGAAAGAATCTTATGAAAAAAGAAAGAAAGGAAAAAGAGAAGGAAAAAGAAAGCAAAGAACCTTAAAGAAAGAGAGAAAGAGAAAGAAAAAAGGAAAGAAAAAGAAAAATATAAAGAAATAGAAAAGAATCTTTTAAAATTAAGAAGGGAACTAAGGAAAAGAAGAAAGAAAGGAAAGAATGTTGAGGGAGAGAAGGAAAGAAAAGGAAAGAAGGAAAAAAGGAAAGAAGGAGAGAAAGAAAAGGAAAGAAGGAGAGAAAGGAAAGAAGGAGAGAAAGGAAAGAAGGAGAGAAAGAAAAGGAAAGGAGAGAAAGAAAAGGAAAGGAGAGAAAGAAAAGGAAAGAAGGAAAAAAATGAAAGAAAGAAGAAAAGAAGGAAAAAAAGGAAGAGAGAAAAGATAGAAATTAGGTAAGAATTTTAAGAAAGAAAGAGAATGCAGGAAGGAAAGAAAAAGAGAGAAAGAAAATGGAAAGAAAGAAAAAGGAAAGAATATTTCTTTGTTTCTAAGGAAAGAAAGGAAAGAATATTTCTTTCAAAAAAAGTAAAGAAAAAAAAGGAAATAAAAGAAAAAAATACCAATCTTTTAAGAGAAAGGAAAGAAAGGAAAGAATCTTTGGAATAAAAGGAAAGAAAGCAAAGAATCTTTCTTTTGAAAGTAAAGAAAGAAAGAAAGGTCAGAAGGACAGGAAGGAAAGAATCTGCCTTTCTGTCTGTCTGCCTTTCTGTCTGTCTGCCTTTCTTTTTCTTTCTTTTTCTTTCTTTAAAAAGAAAGAAGAATGAAAGTAAAGAAGGAAAGACTTTCTTTCAAAAGAAGGGAAAGAAAAAATAAAGAAAGAAAAAGAAAAGAAGAAAGCAAGAAAACAAGAAAGAAAGAAAAAGTTTCCTTGCTTTCCTTCCTTGCTTTCCTTGCCTTCTTTCCTCTTCTTTTTTTTTTTTTTTTATTTTTTTATGAATTAGTAATTTGGGAGGTCATTACAGGAGCACATTAAATTAACCATTATTATTTGAGGAAATGTTAAGATTATTAAGATAATAAAAACCAATTAAGGCAGGTTTTTTTTGTACAACATGGGTCTCATACAGAAACCCTCTTATGCAGGAGGCACTGCAAATATTTATGGGATATTTCAGATAGAAGCCAGGACTTAAGGGTCTTAAGCTTTTTGCACAGTTTGTGAATTATGTGCACATTGTGACCAATGTGCTCTTTGAAACACAGTGATACGATGCTAGGATTAAAAGAGCAGTTGCCCTAAAAGGATTTCAGGTAGTATGTAAGAAGTTAGTCCGTTAGTCTTATATACTTTGGGAGTAAGTAATGGCAGCTTGTAGAAGAATATAATTTGTTTATTTGTTCACGTAATGATGGAAAAAACTAGTATGCCCATATTATAAATGTTTAGATATCATTCCTGGAAAATTAAGGCATCTGATTTTCTTCTGGTTAAGTAGTAAATTAGAACTATTTCCATCGATATGGAAAGTTTGACAGCACTGTAAGGATGGTGGAAAGAAGATGAGAATCACTCCCATTTGGTATCTCAATAAAGGATAACACAATTCTGTAAAATTATTTACAGTGGGTGGTGGAAGATGTCTTTAATATCAAGTCAATGCATTTTCATAGCTATACAAGCTTCTCAGGCAGCTTGTGTTTTTGCGTTGTTTTAATTTTGCTCTTGTGGCTGTGACAAAGGTTAGAATTTTATCACCACTTCAGGCACAAATTATACAAGGTCAGTAATTTCCCCATCATAACCTTATGACATCAGATACCCTTATCCTCACATCACGTTCATTTAGCTCTTTCCTGTCCCATTATCTGAGTCACTGCTACTGTTTCTTGTTGGACATTTTGGTGTGTTCAAACCTGTTTATTTTCAGATTAGCCTCAAGATGGAGCCAATTAAGGGGACCTTTCTGACAAGTGTGTTTACCATCTGGAACTTTATTCAGATGATTTCCCTTAATTTACTAATCCTGCATGCCAGTTCTTCGTATGACAGATTTTTGTCCTCCAGAATTACCTCCATCCCACAAAGCATGGCTGTCAACCTAAATCTTACTTCATTCATCTCTGTGATAGATCTGTTAGGGATGCTATATCTAGCTAACATGGTATGACCTTCACTCATCTCCTTCTTTAGGAAGAAGTACAAGTGTTTGTTTTGACGTGATCTATGGGCTGAAAATATGATAACTTCAGCTTTGCACAGAAATGTATAATTGCGCTTTCTTTATATGTATCAGGCTGCTTGCGTGTTATTGAAGCATTTCTATAGGACATCTCACCTAAGTGTTCTTCGAAATGAGCACATTTTTTCAAAGAGAGAAGTAAATTCCTGGTCCTCATACAGCGTCTGTCTGCTGTTTTCTAACCCTGGACTAGACCGTGTCATGTTTCTCAAACTATCTGTTGGTTTAGTGGTAGTTTTGGGTGTTGGTTGGTTGGGATTTCTTTTGTTTTCTTTTTGTTTTTGTCTGCCCCTCCAAAACTTCCACAGATTTTGTATATGTCAGGGCTCTGAGTGCACCAATAAGCCCTAACTCTCCTGACCAGGCACACTTCACCCCTCACTTGTACGTCCAGGAGCCTCATTAAGCTCAGACCACAGCTTTCAGTCCTGGTTTGACAGCAACAGTCCAGTCATCATGTGAAAGCAAGGCAACACGTTTGGTCTGTGGTCAGTGTAGGAAATCTGAGCAGCAGCATTTCAAGTGCAGGAATAGGAACAGAGACACCTCTGGCATAGCTCAGGCCAGGAGTAAGGGCCTAGGATGGAGTCTGGATTATATTCCTGGATGTATGTGCAGAGGGTGTGGGTGCAGGCCCTGGGCAAGGCTGGCTGAGGCAGGTGGTCTCTATTGGTGCACTTGGGGCCCCCGACTGTCTGTAGTTAAAATGTGTGTTCACGTGAGTTTCTGTGGGGCTTTAAATGTTAAAAGGGCATCTCTGTCAGTTCTAAAGGCAATATGAGTAGGTGTGTTTCTAAGTTCCAGTTTTTGCAGTTTGCAGTGTCCAGTTTTATCTTTACTTTCAGCCATAAGATTTCTGAAAAGGAAAATGATCCTATGAGTTTCACCTGGTTTTACCTGGGAGAAGGTTATTAAGTACTACACCATTAACCAACCTTTGTTTTATTTAAAAATTGGACCAAATTCTCTTAAATGAACTAATCTTAGGCCCACCTTTGAGCAAACCGTATCTGAGTTTCATGCTTGTAACAAAACCTGAAATGAGGCCAAGGCTCTCAGCATTTGTTTTCATTGCCGACATCTTGCAGCGCACCATTACATATCTGTGTATAGAATATCTATAGTAGTCATTAACGTGGGCTCATTACAGCCTGCCATCTGTAGTGGTGACAAAATGAGCTACATTATTGCTTCAAAATGCTGTGATCTTGAAACGATTTTGCCCTGCATCTTCCTCAAAACATGTACAAAGCAGTCAGGGAAATTAAAAATACAAGGAAATTTTCTTTCTTTGCATTTTCTGCTCTGTTCCCTTCACTCACTCTGAAACTCGCTGTAGTTTTAAATTCCCCTCCAGGTAAATATAAGGAGATGTGCTGATCGCTGTCTCTTCATAATTTTATTTTATTTGGAGTTTGCCTTTCATTTTGTTGGGTTTTTTTTTTTCTGGCTGTGGGTGACAGATTTTATTGCCATCCTTTTTTAAAGTGGTGCTAAATGTTGCTGAGACTTTGAGTGAAGGGTGTACTCTATGCCTTTGGGTCAACACCACTCACAAGAGAAAATACATTGTAAACCCCTGTTCAGACACAAAACACAAGGCATTTGTTCAAAAGGGGAGAAGACATGAAAGAAAGCTAGGATAAAGATAGAGACAGTTTCTGGGCATAAACAGGTAACCCAATCTTGTAAGATTATGGAAGATTAGTGTTCTATCAAGGAACAGAAAATTCTGTAAAAACAATAAGCACAAAGGTACTTGTTTCTGGTTGTGCCTGGCAACAGTGTTAAGGTTCTGCTTAACAGGGGAATTATACAAAGAGGCAGGTTACATTTTCTTAAGTCTTCCATATTTGGCAGCATTGCAAGCTTCAGCAAAACCCTGGATACCTCAGAGAAGTTTACATCTCCACTGGTCTGGGGGGTGCCTCATTCTGTCATAGTTTTACAAAGGAAAAATTTTAAATGCAAAATTTTCCAAGCATTGTGCAGAAATTATGAAAGAAGGAAACCCCAGAAAATTTCACCAGACCAATCAGTGCCTCAGCCTCTCGCTTCTATTTAACTCCTTTTTTCCTGGGGAAAAAGAAAAATCCTAAATTTCTTGTTTCTTCAGTTCTAGGCTTTTCTTATTATTATTACTATTATTATTATTATTAGAGTCAAACCCCCAATTTTGTCGTCTTCCCACTGTTGTATTGTCTTGTTTGCCTTTTCTTCAAGAAGATGCCTCTCAGTCCTGGCAGCACTGCTGTTTTTCCTGAAAACTGCTCTGCACTTTGCTATCTCACTGCACCTTCTGCTTCAGACAGGACCACTAGCTGCAAGTGCAATGCCCAGAGTTTTTGATGGTACTGTGATAAATTGTGAAAAAGGTAAATTCACTTTGCTTGAGGTACACAGGAAGAGGTTATGCTTTGTATTGTCACAGTCACAAACTGGTAAAGTCCAATTATGCTAACACATAGCCCAGTGGAAAAGTATCATATTATTATCAATGTTAAGTTGCCCTTTTTACTATGGCTGCTACTTTTTTGTAGTTGTCCTTTGGCCATCATCTAGATACTGTAAACTCCCTGCTTCTAGAAGAAGAACATATGGAAGAAAAAGAAGCAGTTGAGTATTATGTTGTCCCTCATGGCTCTGCTTATAATGTGGTAACAAAGAACTGAGAACTGAATCAAAATATATCCTGAATTTATGATTACACTGCTTTCTGTGTACCTACCCTACAACTGCTGGAAAACCATTGACATACATGTGATTGCAAAATGTGTTGGCAAAGGAAATACAGTAAATGTGTAAAAAGGTTAGAAGGTACCTACTTTGGATTACAATCAGATTATATCCTATTTTAACAGACTAAACTTCACTGTAGACCTTGTCAAGGTCTGGATGGAGTGGATGAAATATTACCATAATAACCTTGATTTGATGAGTTTTATTATTATTTACATGAGAAATAACTGGGGCTTTAGGAATGCTTCTAGTAGTTAGTTCTGAAGACAAATAGAGCTACCTTCCTTGGAGCCCTTGCTTCTCTCTGTTAATTACAAGCAATTTTTTTTCAGAAGATGAAAAGAATTGAGACATGAAAAGCTAACTCAGAACTGATTTTGAACCTTTTAAATAAAGAGGGATTTACTTTAAAAATTCCCCCCACCTCCTCTCTCTGGCAGTATTATAATGACAACTGGAATGTATTTGTCAGCGTAGTTAGCGAGGGGTGGCAAAGGCTTGTGTGCTTGTGGGAAAGCACTCCAATCTTGTATATGTGGTGGGAGATAAGACAATTTTCTAAACTTCAAAACAAGCTAAATGTGAATCCTCCATATGGCACTGGTTCATCGTGCTTTTAACAGAAGTGAGGGGTACCCCCAAGCAGAGCAGTAACCAGATCCACTGACTTTTACTGTAGTCTGGATAATCACTGTTGATTGACCATATGCTTTTAAAATTTGTGTCTTTTGGCTGTATTGGAATGTCATTAAACCTGTTTCATTGTCTTTGAATCTAGAGACAGCTATTGGCTGAATTGTTATGGGGGGATGTGATATGCTTTAAAGACAAATACATGCAACCATACCATCAATCTGTCTATCTTTCAGTTCAGTAGTTTTGAAACTCACTGGATATCTCCAGCCAAATGTGATAGAGGGATATTAATTTCAAAGGTACTATGCATAGGCTAGGTGCTTCAAAGGTGCGTACTGGTAGCTTTGAAGAGGCCTGGAGTCCGCATCCCACCCTGAAGTAGAATGATTATAACCTGACATCTTAGTCATTCCAGAAAGCAGCAGTCAGCTGGAAAGTCATCACACATGTAACTAAAGTTCTCTGGGAACTAAGAGAGAAGGTAAGAGTGGTATGAAAAGGGTGTGGAGGAGAGTAGGAGCTGTTTAAGAATGGAGGACATAAATGGGTAGGAAACTTGTTTTTCGTAGTTGTGGTACCCACAGGACAATTGGCTTAGCTTTTTTACTTTCTTTTGTTAAAAAAAATGTGAAAAATTGCCTAGACCCTAGAAAGGGTCTGGTGTGATCTAAGAAGAAAGTAGTGCACTGAAAATGTCCTTACTGGATAGAACATCTTTAGCAGCAGAGTCTGAATAGAATAAATTGCAGTAAAACCTGAAAGGAGGGATTAAAACAAGGATTACAGTATATAATTGAGATGAAACCAATATTCCCTCCTAAATTGGATAGAACAAGTGTGAAAACTACTTATGGGGCCATTGATTGGGAGTGCTTAGCCTGCTACAAATCAAGTGTACAGAACACTTTTCAGTACAATGGTGAATGGTCTCATTTGTGACAAGACACTTACTGTTTGAAGTTGCCATAACTACAGAATGCCCAGAAACCCATAAATTTCCTTTTTATGTCAGTATTGAGGCTGGCAGATTTTATACAAAACCAAGTTTTTGCATGTTAGATCTAGTTCTTTGTGAAATGATAAACTGATGGCAAAGACAGATGTACAGAGAGGATGCAGTGGTATTCATCTCTATTCACAGGCTTTCTGGGAACTTTCAGCTGGGTTTCAGGATGCATGTTACAGGAAATTATTGTATTCACAGACCTGCTGAACTGGTAGTAACATCTCCTTCAGTGACACAGGCCATTTATTCTTTCTGCTCACTACATAAGGTTTTTCTAAAGAAGTGCCCAATCTGTTACCTTCTTGTCCATCAGAGGTGGGAAAGCAGGAGGGTGATGGGGAAGAGAGCAAATTTCTCCTGCTTCTGTGCCATCTGGTTTTGGAAGAGATAAGAGTCCTGTCTTGCAAAGAGAGCACTGAAATCTTGCTTCTCCCAGAGACCTTGTGAATACTTTGAGCAAGTTATACAGACTCCTTGTGTCTCCTGTTAGTACAGTTCAGATTATGCCACTGCTTTACTGTGGGAGTGTGGCAAGGGTAACTGCAATTAAGGGTTGCTGGATGCCCAGCTGTCTGATAGTAAGAGACAATTAATAGCTTGGAAAGCAGAACCTCTCAGCTGCTCCTGGGGAAAGTGAGGGGTAAAAGTTAGTTTTCAGGCTTTTATGGTTTCATAGGAAAATTTTCTTTCTATGATAGCATGGATAATATCTTCTGCAAGAAAGGATAAAGGAACTGGACTGCCATCTGGGTTAACTATTCACTTAGTCAAAATCACTGGCTCTGCAAATCAAAGAATGCATGCCCTGGATAAAGCTATATAGAGATATCAGGAAAAAAATCAATGCCATTTCCTTCTGACTGAAACAACAGAAATTTGCTGCAAGGATAAAGTATATGAAACAGAAAGAGAAAACTAGAAACATCTTTATTTAAGCTGTCATACTACTTTGATGCTTAAGAGAAATATCTGAAGTAGATTTTTGTTTGCTGGATTTAGCCTTGTGGATATATAAAAGAGAGTGATGGATGAAGCAACCCACTTGTTGCAGGCCTCCAAGCTGACAAAAGAGAGTAGGGAATATAGTTCAGACAAAGACTCTACATGCCAGTTCTTTCATCTATATTATTAATGTGCTGTGTTTGATCCCTGTGGAGAGCTTAAACTGAGACAGAGACAGGATGTGTATCCAGTGAACATTTCCTATGATACTAGATTCATAAAGGTTTTTTTAATAGTCTTGAAAGTTAACTCCTCTCACCCCTTTATCTGTCTTCTCTTCCCAAGATACCCCAAATGTTTGATTTGCCTTGAATTGGTTCCAGCACGAGTCACCAAATATTTTACTTGTACTGAAAGAGGAAAATGTGAATTATTAGAGATATTGCTGGCTAAAGATTTGTGAATAGTTTGGGAGTTTGTTTTGAAGAAAGAAAGGGAAAATGTAGGCTTAATGGAAAGGGACTTGGGAGCGAGTCCTCTTAAATTTTCAACTTGGTATTTTATTTTGTAATCTTGTTTCCATTTTTGCAATCCACCTTCAATATTCAACCTTTTTTGTTAGGATAAGCTTCTAATATTTCCAGCTTTAAACTGATGTTTAAATGAACTTAGTGCTGACAAACCCAAGGTGCTGTCTTGCTTGGAGTAATAACATCGTTGGTGTTGTGACCCTTTGGAAAACTTGAGTGATCTGAGACACTGGCCACTTGACAAGCTGAAAGTGTAATTCCAAATTGCTGTGAAGCTTGGTGTTGGATGCCAAATTCTGTAGAGACAGGGAAAGATCAGCCCTATTCCAGCCAGGAAAAGTAGCAAAGTGACAACTCTTTTCCTCCTGGTTTGTCACACCCCATTAACACTTGTACCTCTCAATCCCACTCAGGAGTACAGTCTCTTCTAAGATCCTGCAGCCGGGATTATTTGGTTTGTATAGCTCAGAAAACCAATCAGGAGTTCGGTGCACACTTTGCTTTTGAAAATGTGGATTAGATGTTAGAGAAAAAGGTAACCACTTGCACTGTGTCCTTACCATATATTGGACTGAATGATAGAGTTCAGAGGATTGTAATCAATGGAGTAGAATCTAGTTGGAGGCCTGTCTGTGGTGTTCCCCAGGGATCTGTACTGGGTACAGTTTTATTCAACTTGTTTATCATCAACCTGGATGAAGGGCTAGTGTTGACTGTAAGCCAGCAGCATGCCCTTGCTGCCAGGAGGTTCAATAGTATGCTGGGGTGCACTGGGAGGAGTGTGGCCAGCAGGTCAAGGGAGGTGATCCTCCCCGCTCTTTTTGACCCTAGTGAGGCCATATCTGGAGTGCTGTGTCCACTTCTGGGCTCCTCAGTATAAGAAAGACAAGGGGCTACTAGAGAGGGTCCAGGAGATGCTCACAAAGATGGTTAGGGGTCTGGAGCATCTCTCGCATGGGCCTGTTCAGTCTAGAGAAGAGAAGACTGGGAATAGATCTCATTAACACGTATAAATATCTCTAAGGCGGGCGCCATGAGGACAATGCCAAACTCTTCAGCGGTGCTCAGCAACAGGATGAGGAGCAATGGCCATAAACTAAAACACAGGAAGTTTCACCTCAACATGAGGAAGAACTTTATGTTGAGGGTGGCAGAGCACTGGAACAGGCTGCCCAGGAGGGTCATGGAGTCTCCCTCTCTGGAGACACTCAAAACCTGCCTGGATGTGTTCCTGTATAACCTGCTCTAGGTGACCCTGCCTTGGCAGGGGCATTGGACTAGATCTCCACAGAGGTCCCTTCACAGCCTAACAGTTCTGTGATTCTGTAACTTTGCATGTTTGGTTTGGTGGTTTTTTTTTTCCTTTTTCTGTATTTTCTTGTTGCTGCTCACCTTTGACAATCACTTCCCTTCCCTCTTTACCAATATTTTTGCTAGTGTTGATAGGATCTAGCAACAGTGGAAAACTTCAACCAATAAAATACGGTAGGGGTATAAAAGGTTTTTGAAAGACCTCTGTTTGATAAAAGTCAAATTTCTTCAAACAAGTACTTTGATCTTATAGACTTATGTTTCAGTATTTCTGTGCCCTAATGAGTGGCTAGGTTACCTCTGTATAAACTCTATCATATGAAGTCTGCTTTATGACAACAGATTGGATCTTTCCAGTTTAATGCCAGTGCATCCTGCTTTATATGTTTTTGCTGAAGCCAGCCATTACTGTACACATAGATCGTTCTCTGACTGCAAGTAAGCTGGAAGAACAGACCAGCCTCCAGGTGACTGCCTGTGTCCCCCTGAAAGAATACTCTGTCTTACCGTATCTAGCAGCTGAGCTGCTTGTGACATTTTCCTTAACCTTGTTGCAGTCAACATGGACTGGATTAGTGTTAGCAAAGACCTGTTATTAAGCTGTTTATACTAATCAGATTTATTTTGGCTGAAACAAGCACTTGAAAAAGTAGCTTAGCTAGGAGGTCTGAGAGAGCAGTAGCCAGAGGGTGGAGGGAAGCTGTGATCAGGACATAGGCTGATGGGACCTCTTCTGCTGACACAGCTGAAGCTGAGAAAGAACTTGTAGTCACAGCCCCAAGCTTAATTGGAGTCTGATGAGACTATGGCTCCACAACTGCAAACGCAGTCTGTGTTTTTATAGGGCACTGAACTCTGTCCTCACCTACGTTAGAACATCCTCCTACTTAAAGAGGTGCAGTGTATTGTTTCAAATTTGCTCTTCCCAGCTTTGGCTCATCTCTTGTGTTTACTCAGCACTTTTACTTAAGGAGCAACTCAAGTAGGCAGGATACTCTCTCCACAACCAGCCTGCCTGACCCTGGGGAGGTAAGGCTTGTTCTGCAGCCATCCTCAGAGAGGAACATGGTGCTCATTCTTTATCATCAGCACTAGGCAATGTTTTCTAGCTGGGGAAATGATTAATTTATTAAAATGAAAGTAAAGATTGGAGAGAAATATAGGGTGTTTAGGGTAGAGAGGATGTAGCTATCCAAGTTGGCACATAGCCAGGATACTTAGATTAAATTCTACATTCTTTCACAATATTCCTTAGGATCAGTAATGAGAAAAAACGGCCATTTATGTCTAGGTTGTCTCTTTCATCCTGTAAAGAAGGTGAACAAAGAATCCGTATTGCGCGTGGGCTCCAGAGTTTTACTGTCCTTGGAACATTTCAGCTCAGCTTTAAAACAAAGATCTGGCTATTCAAAAGTGCTTGCAGCTCTGATAAACTATTACTACTAACTGGTAAAAGTTAGTAATGGAGCAGCTCATTAGTCAACACTACCTCCCTCTGTATATAAAACGAAGAATGTTTTTCAACTAACAGGAAGCACCTAACTATCTAATTATAGAGAGTAGTTGGTAACTATGTCACTTTTAATGGCACAATCAATTTTATGGATGAAAGTTTGAATTAAAACTTAAAGATAGTGTAGTTTTAGGCAGACAGCCAAAGCCTGAATTACTATACTTAGTGACTTGAGAAAAAAAAAGAATATAGATGCTTACCCACATCTCTATTTTTTCAAAGGACCTCTTGATTGCTTTTGGTTTATGTCTCTTTGGTAACATTGACAAGAAATCAGATGATAAATAATAATAAACTAAATGGTTCAAACTCAAGTGGCCAGCACTGGGAACATATGTATATGGTCTCAGAATATATGTTAGTCAGGACTGTGGATGGATTTTTGAATCAAGCTATCATGGTTTCATGTGATGGAAACTATTCAGACCAACCTCTTAACAACAATGATGGTTAGGGTTTTTTTTTCTCATTTATTCTGAAATTGTTTACATTTTTCTTCTATTTATTCTTTTAAGCTTTTCTGTAGCCTGAAGAGGTCATTTAGACAGGTGTGCTACCTGGTTAAAGCTTGTGTGATGTCTCTGTGAAATTGTAGACACAAACCTCCTTTAACTAATACTGAGATTTAGAATTCTTATCTCTCTGAACTTGGAATTTTGTGCATGGTAAAAACTAGGTCCTTCATTAGTTCTTTCTGTGGGGAGTGGTAAAGATATCACTGAGGTGTCTTATGTCAAATAGTGCTTGAGCAGGTTATGAACCAAAATATTAAAACAAAGTTCCATATGCTAAAATCTATCTCTTCTCAAAGTCTTATAATTCAGAATTGGCTTTTCCAGTTGATCTAAACATTAATTTGGGTGTGTGGTGGGGCAGGGGTGCAGCGGGGGTGGAGGATGTTGTTTGCTTGCATGCAGAGGAAGTTTGTCTTTAAACAAGCTAAATGTCCAGCTACTCTACAAAGATTTGATCTTGGAAAATCCTCAAATGTCTAAATTGTTTTTGGAACAAACCGTATTTAAGATTATATATATTTATATAATTTATATAATTGCTACCATAGGAAATGGAATAAACATTCTATATTGAAGTTTTTTAGAAAACAGATAATTATTGTAGTACGTGGAGGAATGGATTGAGATAATTCTGTCCTCTTCTGTGCACTGTGGTTCTTGGAGCTACGTACATAAAAAAAAGACCAAGGCTGTCTCTCTCAGGCTCCAAATAATTATTTTCAATCAGTCAAAACAAAAAAAATCAGAGATTTCCAGTTCTGCTTACTGTTCAAACCAAGGAAATACAATATTGAGCTGGTGGCACTTGAATTAATTTGTGCTTGTATAAATCACAGAGACTCAAAAGTCTGCATATGCATTCTATATGCGTATGCTATCATTGTAGTGACAAAAGGGTTAATACACCTTTAAACATATGCTATTCCATCCCTAGTAGTTTAATAATATTTTAGGATTACCAGTAGTGATTTTTAAATATATTCAAAGCTTTCAAGGTGTGCATTCCAGGCTTTCTGGTAACAGCTGGAAATCCCTAATTATAGGTTACAGGTTACACACTCATATGGCAAAATCTGTAAATAAACCCTAAAAGGCAAGAATTCCACTTCCACAGTTAAATTCTGAATACTGCAGATTCAATCACCAGGGAATGGGCAAATAACTCTACAATAATATTACATTTCAGTATGCAAAATGATGAAAACATCCACCTCTTGCCAGATTAAGAAGGGATTATGATTAGTGTTTATGAAATGCACAGGTTACTTGTAAAGTGGAAATATTCTAAGTACTAGGATGAATTGTACCTAATTGTTTGTTGATTTCATGACATGAATAAAAGAGAAATGAAAGTAAATCGAGCTTCCACCTAACAGCAGATTTGACTCTTTTTTGTACTTGTTTCATGAGGGCTGAAATTTTCTTCATTCAAAAGACAAAGGAGTGGATCCAGAATGATTAGACTGGTGCAAAGATATCTGTCTTCTCTGCTTCCCACCGTGCAGGGGATGACATATACTTTATTTGAGCTAAAAGGTGGTCTGGGAAATGAGCGGTGGCTTGATTTCTCACTCAGGCTTGCTGGAGGACTGGTACCACTAAGGTCTTTCCGAATCCAAGCACTTAGGCCAGAAAATGTGATTAGGGAATCACATTCTAGTGCGAAGCAGTAATTCAGCATCCCATTTGTTCTGTCCTTGACCGGGACTGGAGGTAAACTGATAGCTGATTACCAATCTCTTGAGCCATATACTCTCCCATATGACACTTAATTAAAGTAACAAGAATGGTTGCAATTTTAAGGCCTAGGAATAATTTCCCAAAGCAATTATATTTCTTCTTAGGGTTTTCAATTCATTCGGTTAAAGGTGGTTTGCTCAGATTTCTCAGTAGTTTTCAGAGGTAGGTATATAAATATATAGAGCCAAGTGACATAATTGTACCATTCAGTGACAATTAAAATGGCTTAACTTGTAAGCTTCCATGGAGATGACCCACCAGTTAGAGGACTCCATGACTGTCAGTCTTTCTGCTTTTGTAGAACTTCTCTATTTGTTTGGATAAAATGCATTTAAGCAATTTATTTATACACTTAACACATTTTAAACCAAATAAACCAACCAGAAAAAATGTAATTTGCCTATGATTGTCACACATCAGCCTTACTGGCATTAGTCCGTCTGTGTATCCTGAGGCACTAGCAGATGTAATGTCTGATAGAAAACTCTCTTACTGATTTCCTGTTCCACAAAATATAGGTCTTATTGCTGTGCACCACACGCTGTTTAGTTGGATATAAAGATAACTTTAGGATGTTAACGTTTATAAAAGTATAATTTAAACTGCCTTGATTTCTTCCCTTTTCTGTTGTATTTTTTGAAAAGACTGTTATCTCTTTTCTTTAGAATTTGTCTTCACTTAATGAGACTGAAAAAATTGTATGTTCTGTCTGTATTTCTGATCTCTCCTATGCTACTATAACTCCACTGATTACAAAGGGTGGGGAGGCCAGGGGGGTGCTATGTGCTTACAACTTCTGAAACTGAAACAGTACTTATGTCTCTAAAATAGTGCATCCAACAATTAAACCACTCGAAATTAAAACTGCTTATGGAAATACACTTCTCTCTCTTCTCAGTGAACTCATTTCTTTGCAGAGGACCTGGACAATATCTGTGCACTGCTGATGTCTGTCATGTGCTTGCTCAAGTATGAATGCATTACCTATTTCAAAAAAACAATATCCATATTTATGATGTGTCCTTTTGTCTCCTGTCATTAAGGAGTTGCATCTTCAAAGACAGTCTGATTTTCCTTTGTGAAAATATTGCATGGACCCTCGGTAACCACTGATTACAGCAGGGAACATGGGTGGCTGGCTTGGCTAAATTGAGGCTAGCAGTAAGGAAAAAAAACATATTCCCAGACCCCAGTATGGAGCATAACTTTGCAGCCTATGGAACTCAGCTGACTGCAGAGATGTCTTCACCAATTGAGATGCAGAAATTTCTGGTGTATATATAGACCTAAGAGTCCTATCAACTGTTCAGGCTGCTTTTTAAAGGTTAATTTCCTTTCCATAGCTTTGAGGTTTTTTGTTTTTTTTTTTCCATACAGCACACTGATGTTGTGTATGTTCAGCACAGCATTCTAACCAGACACAGTGAAGAAGAATGGAGTTCAGGTTCACATGGCAGCAGAACTGTATATTCAGAATACTTAACCTTGTTAGTGCCTCGTATACAGGTTGGCTGATGTCTCTGCACTCCTCGTAGTGAATGGGAATGTGATTCAGACCCGGTGTAGGTAGTATAAATGTGTGAAGCTAATCAATATGGTCCACTCTGTATTTATCGGCCTATTCTCTGGGATACGTATTCTGCTGGTATAGACTCCATATGGGTCAAGTTGCCTGAACTGGTTGTCCTTCTTATAACTACCAACAGTAGACTGCAAACCTCAATCTGTGTGTTAAAATAGTCTAATGAAATCCCACCAAAGATGCATGCAGAGGTATTCACAACACAGAACTCCTGCGGACAGCTCTCTGCCATGATGGTACCCTCCTTGCCTCACAGCCATGGACCAGACTGCAGTCATTATTTTCCCAGTTAAACCCATAGCACTAGTGAATTAAGAGGTCATCCCAAAACCTGAATAATCTTTCTGAAGAGGAGGAAGGGTGCTTACTGCTGCCTTGAACTGTGCACAAGAGAAATATTGCAATAGAGGATGAGGGTTTACTTCATTCTATCAATCACCTTCACGCATTTGCTATTTATTCATACAGAATTACATCCTGCTATATTAGCCTTATCCAGTGGAATGAAAACCAACATTTTCAACTGCTGGTTTTCATCATTTGCTGTTTCACATTTGTTGTGTCTGGGTCACAAACAAGTAAGTGTAACCATTCCAAATAGTATGGTGAACAACATTCTGTGCTTTGCATGTATGTGCTTTTAACTATTCTTATTGCACATCATGTATCACACACATTACACAAAATTAGGAACAGTATGATTTATTTAATTATTTTTTTTCAATAGAGTGTTTCTCATACTGAATGGAAATTTCTCAGTTTGTTGTGGTCAGTTTTTGTTCAATATATTGAAATGTGCCTTGCTGTGTGCAACCCATTTGCTGTAATTTGGTTTGTTGCTATAAGGGATTTACTGAGTAATCAAGACGAATGTGAGAAAGGTGACATTTAATTATTCTGTGCTGAAGGAATGCTTTATCACAGGACAAAGGTATATGTCCACATAAGGAGAACAGGTGTATCATGTGAAATCACATAAGAAAGTTCTGCAAGGCAGAGGAGAAATGATTTTGTGAGTGGAATTTATTAGCAAATGCACAAAAGCCTTTAAACCCCTTTAATTTATAGCTGTAAAACTAATTTATAAGTGAATGTACTGAAGACATACAGTTTTAGTGCATGCCACTTAATGTTTTTGTGTTTTTGAGCCAAACATTTCCACACATACAGAGAAAATCAAAGCAATATGGTTTGTAGCACACTCTCTGGTGTACAGTAAGCTGTGGAGGCCTTTCTAGTTGGCACTTGATAAGAGACGTTCCCATGAAACAGGCATATTCTCTTAATTATTTATAGAGTTACAAGCGAAGTAATGAATTGGGAAATAGTACTTGCTTTAGGAAAGTGACCCACCTGTGTCTCCTAGGTAATAACCCTGATGCTGATTTTATGTTGCTCATGCTTGTGCAAGTTCAAAAAGTATGCAACAGAGAATTGCATAGAATACTGAAACCCCAAAACAGAAAAGTTACACTTCTGTTAGAGAATACCTTTAAAGGAAACTGGGTTTTGCTGGTTTTGTTTTTTCACTCTGCACGCAAGTTTCAACAGCCTCTGACACTAGCAAAGCAAATTGCAGTGAGGAGAGGTGGGACGTGCAATCTCTGAGCAAATACATGTAAAAACGTCCTTAAGTATCAGGGCTAGTAGCTAACTCTCTGTTATACTGGTAGAACACCAGTGTCCCCAAAACCCAACAAACAAACCGATTTCAATGCAAGTCCTATATTTGTGCAGGACTTTAAATAATATTGTTATTCTTTGGGGGGGGGGCGTGTGTTAAAAAGTATTAAGATCCTTGGATGTTGCTATAATCTTTTAAATAATTCATTTTAATACTTGATTTTTACATGGCCATGTGCAACTAAACTGAGAATGTGAAGAATTGCTGTGCTATACAGACAGTAATTTCTCTTCAGGAGTGCAAAAATGCTGAAAGAAACAGAGAAGAAACAGGGCGTAGATACATTTAATTCTTCTTCCTGTCCTAGCAAGAAATCCTGTCTCAAGCTAAATTGCTTTAATCTAAACGTAATTTAAACTGGAAGAAGTTGTAACGTGCTCTAAACTTAAGAGCTCATATCCTTATGGCTTTATAACTTATTCTCTGAAACAGAGGTGCAAATGAATCCAGCTTCTGCATTGTCCAGGCTTTCCTCTGGTTCTATGGGATATCCTTATTGCCATTCAACTGGAGAGCTATATATCTGAAGAGGTTTAAATGTACGTTGCCTGTTAATATCACTGCTCTATGGGGAAAGGAGGATGTCAATTTCTATCTGCAGCATTAATGAAAAAAACCAAAAACATTTACATGTACACAAAATTTACATGAGCACGTACATGCCTGTAGCTTTAGCATTACGAATGAAAGATATCTATTGTAGAAAGGGAATTCCTCAAAGTCCCATGGGGGTGTAAATGTTCAGCTAGTCAGGATAGAAATGAGAATTTCACTGCTTCAGCTTAGATCTAGCAAATAAACGAAGTTATTTTTGAGCATGGAGGTGATTTATTCCAGTCTGATTTCCTACCCAAACAATCCTGTTGCAGGCAAGAAATAGGCCTGTCTCTTTGTTACGATGATGTGCTTTCAAACCTTAAAACTGAGACTCGTCAATTACTTTTTTTCAGTGTTTTGTGTCTTTTTTTCTGGTTTGGTTTTTCTTTTCCCTTTTTTCTTTTTTCTTTTTTTTTTATTTTAATCTGAAAACAAAGCAAAGCATAATGATTCTTAGCTGGTGTGTTGTAAATGATGAGCCATTAAAAAAAGCGCTTGGATTACCTGATGTTCTGTGGTGTAGCAGGGTCAGCGACTGATGAAAGGTCTTCTCCCTGATGTTCTCTGATACCAATGGCTGTTAAATTCCCCATCTAGCATGCTTCTGGAGGTGTTGGTTGTACAAGAAATGGCAGAATATCCTGATCAACATGGACATGATTATATTTTATTTTCAGCACCCATTGGACAGTCAATACAGTGGAATGTCCACAAGAAAATAAGTGAACTTTAAAAAAAAAAATATATATATATATTAACATGGCATTTCTAGTAAATTATTCTGGATTTCTATTCTTTATATTCTGCATTTTTATTCTTCCTTTTCTATGTAGCAACTTTTGAATCAAAGTATTGTCACACCAATGAGGCAATATGGTGCCATCACCAGAGACAGTATAGCAGATAGCAGTCTGGGTCAAAGAATCGCCCCAGCTTTGAAATTTTAAATTCACCTCACATGTTAATGAAACAAATTTGTAAAATTTGAAGGTTTGTTTCTTCCTGTTTGTTTTTGTTTTGTTTTGTTTTTGTTTTTTTAAATATAGAGATGTGTGGAAACGTGGAGGTTAGAAGACTTGTTTGCTAAATAGATAAGCTCAGGGACTGTCCCCTTCTTGCAATCCATACATATACTAACTTATTGGGTGCTTCACAGAGAGAGTTGAGCACTTCTAGGAGGTGATTCAGCCTACTGCAATCTGACTCTTCTTCCATAAGTGTCTCTTGAAAGTGCTCAAGTTGATTAGACTCCTAAATTGAGCTCCAGTTAGTTTTGGATTCATCACTCCTCATTTTAGATCTTTATGTGTGTGTACAGCACCTAATGCCATGGAGTCTTGCTCTCATTTATACAGTCTTTTATAGTCTTCTGTAGTACAAATCTGCACAGTGTTAACTCTGAGACAGAATTTCTCCTGGTCATCTATACAGCATTTGAGTTCAAAACGAAACACCTGGAATTTGGGCTAAGACTGCCAACAATCTACCAACTGTGCTAGTAGAAATGTAGGTTGTGTAAACACCTGCATTTCTAAGTAACTGTTAGGAAGTTTGTTCATTTTATATAGGCTACCATGCAAACTTCAAATAGGAATTATTTTCAGCCAGACTGGTCTTGTCAGGTTTTGATATGGCTTTGTGCCATGTGTTCGATTTTAAACTTGCAACTTAAGTACCCGTATCTTGTTTCTGAACACCTGAGCTATGCAAAAAGCTGGCTTTGCTTTAAACTTAATCATTTTGCAAAGCTCTGTAGCAGGGTATTCACACATCAGAAATGATGCAACCTGACAGACATAAAGTGGAATTAAAGTAAAATACATGTACTGGTTGAAACAAAATCATCTATGCCATGAATGAGAAAAACAAAACAGATGGAACTATGTCTTTGGTCATACATCAGAAGATTTTCAGACTCTTCTAATATGGTATAATTTAATAAAAGGGGAAACCTTTCAATATTCAAAATGTAATAAAGTGAAAAAAGTGATTTTGTAATAATGTTGGAATTTAGTATCAATAACTTCAAAATAAGGAGTGCATTGATGAAATGACATTAGAACTTAGGCAGAACATACATGTTGATTTATGAATGATTAAACTGATATATCCTTCGGTTGTGGTGTCACCAGCACAGTGACAAAGTGGCTTTACATTAGCATACGCCATGGTAAAAAGAAGATTATATTGCTTGGTGAATAGAGTTGTGGTTTAAAGAAAGGGAAATATCACAAGAACTTTGAACAGCCTGTTAGCTCCATCTGCAAAACCTCTCAGTGCTCAAAAATGGTTCCAAACATGCAATTCTTCACACATACTTTATCCTGTAACACCACGAAAGATAAAGCAGTTTGGTATAATGATTTTTCTAGTGTGACTTTGAGCCACAGGGAAGTCAGCAGTTTTCATTTTTGGAATGCAAAACCTTGAGGTCACCAGGAAAACCTTATCCTGTCAGACGCTAGGAGAGGTGCACATGTACAACAATACTGTTTTGTAACTGGATGTGGAGAATGTACATAAGAATTCTTTCACTGTGAAGTGCAGATTAATCAAGGTAAGGTTATAGGTTTTATATGTGTAACAAATGATGCTGAGTTTCAGATAGTTTGCACAGAGCGATGATTGTATTGGACAGCACCTACTTATGGGTGATTATAGAATCTGACTCATTTCTGTGCTCTGTATAGTTTGCCTTATTCCATTGCTTTGCTGGGTAGTCAAAGCTTACACTGTGTGTAGTATACCAGTACCCCTTTCAGATCAGAATAACAAAGCAATATGTAGAGGTGATAAACACATCTGAACTTAGAATAAAGCTTGCAGAGTCACTTCAGACCCATCAGTGGCAATATTATCCAACATTTAATATACAAACATTTTTGTGCTCTTTTCCTCTTATAATAATAAACACAAATAGTAACAATATTTTCTGTAACAGACAGTTTAATCACAGTAATGCGCTCAGGATCCAGGAAGAGGTCTTAGGCACCAGAAGTCCTTGGGGACTTTTATTAGTGGAAATGGGATCCTTGCCAAAATCTGCAAACTATCTTTATAGAAAAGACAAGATAAATTGACTCTCAGTATGGGATTTTGCCAGACTTCTAATTTTCAGGAATCTTTTTTTTTTTTTTTTTATTTCAACCTAGCACAGGGTCAACATAATTTGTGAATTTATTAAAAAAATCAAGAAAGGGAGAAAGGAGGGGGGTGGGTAAAATAGGTGACATTTTAAGCTATAGGAGCCTCTGCAGAAAACAAATTTCTCTTGGCAATCAAGATAACTTAACAACCATAAACAGGTTGTCGGGGGATAAAATTACATTTTGCTGTAACACAGATCATATATAGATGACTGATTTCTTTTTCAAGTTCAAGCACAAAAGGGTTGTTTATATATATACAGCATCTGACCTAGCTCTTGAAGAGATGAGGAATGGTGGCTAAAGGGCTCTCAAAATGTTTCTTGGCAAGGAGTACAGGATAACAATCAGTGTAAGTATAAATAGCTCAGAATGTTGATAACAAAAGTGAAGTTGTTCCTTCAGATAATTTGTAATGCTTGGCCTCTTAGATACAATCAGAAAGTTTTTGTTACAGTACATTATATGTCAGCTGTGAAGCTGCTTTGGATACCCACTACTTTCCTATACTTGGGATGTGCTAGATGTACCAGTGCCTATAGAAATCTAGAAACTGCATGTTTGCATAAATAAGGAATGTCCTGCAATGTGGGCTCAGTTTCTTTAATGCATCAGAACCTTGTGCAGATAACTGCCCTATGTAAATGGTCTGGAAATCATGCTGATGTAAACAAAAGCTTCAGAATGTGATGTGTTAGTTTACATAGCTTCTTCTGAATCTAGAGACCATAAGCAAAAAGTATCTCCACTTATTCTCCTATTAATTAGTATAGATGTGACCAAAGGGACTCTTTCAGTATACTCAGTTTCAGTGAGTTAGTGCTCAATTGTGGCAACTCAGTTTGCACTTGCATTACCCACCATTCCCAGGTGGTTTGTATCATGTACTGCATTTGTCTTGAGTTGTTTTAACTTTCCAAATCATGCAAAATCTTGATGTGTTCAACATAGTACAATTTATACCAAGAGGAAAGTAATTATGTGAAATGTATAAGGCTATCCTCCTACCATTATTTTCCCTGAGGCCTTGTACTTTCAGTGGTGATACACTGACATTTCTCTAGCTTTGACTTTCCTTTTGAGTCTCCTTTTAGTTTGTTATTTGCTAAACTAATGTAATGTGCTGCCTTAAATGGACTTCCCCATTTAATTTTAATGAGTGGAAAAAAGACGGTTGTCCTTGATCTGCCCAGCTACTGCATCCTGCTTGCTTTGCAGGATTGTAGGTTTCTTGGAGAGTCCTATATAGACAAAACCCATAATAGTGAAGGAAATGGCAGTTGTGAGAATTTGACCTGTCTCCTGTAGAAGGGTCTTAACTGATGGGTTCTTTTGCTCTAAAATTAGTATTGTAACATTACTTTAACCTTGTTATAACTCCATGATTTGGTACAAGCTTTATGAACCATATGGATGTGTGACTACTAATATTACTCAGCTACATGTAAATATGTAAATAAATATATAATTAGAGATTTAACATATCATTTATTTATTTATTTATTTTTAATTGGGAAATCTGAATTCTACCTTCTACTTTTTATCTATAGATAAAGTTTTTAATGCAGCATCATTCAGTGATCTAGTCTTACAGGTTACTTCATGGTTCATTCATCTTACAGAGCTAAGAAGATGACAGACTAAACTTTGAAAAGTGTAGCATGGTCTGCAAACTCACTGTATCATCCAAGTGGGATGAACAGACATGCACCAGCTAAGGAATATGCAGGATTGCAAACATTCTTTTTCTCAGCTGAGTAGCTGTTCATTTGACTGTTTTGGGGTGGTTTTTTTGAGTGTGTGTTTAATATTATATGATTAAGGACCCTAAGACTTATTTGGTTGCTGCCAGCACTTTAAAAGCAAGCTTGTGATTTGCTAGTGCCTTTATCAAATTATGTGGCTTTATGTGTTTCTGTCAGCTACACTGCAATAACCATGACACTGTCTTTGCAAAAAAAAATCCTACAAGAAATTTGACGTCTTGAAAAATACAGCTTTTCAGAACATCTGTAGAATGCTCTCTGAAGGTTGTCTTTCAAGGTGAACACTGGAAAATTCAGCTTTTCTTCACAGACAGCTGAAATATGCATGGCAAGAGAGTTTATTTGTGTCCCCTTGAAAAATATTACTTTTAAGAGTTGAGCAATGTAATGTTCCTTGTGTTTCTGAAGAAAGGTCAAAACAAGAAGGCTTCTGAGCTTCACAGAGTTAATCTTCACGCACTTCTGAAGATCTGCATTTTTAATGCAACTCTGTTTTGTAAAATATACTACAAACAAACAGTTTTGAAGGTTAAGGTAGACACAACTGGGCTCCTATCTCCAGACTACTTGCTAACATATTTTCTGTTAAGAATACTTACACCTTGGTTTTAGTTTAGAAGAATGTTCTCTGCTGAGCACTTAATAATTAAATGCAGGTTTTCCCTATATCTTCAGATTGGTTTTACTGTTATTTAATACTATGTCTATTAGTGATTTTTTTTTTTACTGGAGACAGAAGATTGAACAACACCTCAAAAACCGGGAAAGTTTGTCACAGCTCATCTTAACACTAAAGTAACTTTTTTTTTACTGCATATGTGTTTCATACTATTCATCAGTACATATTAAAGAATTTTCCTGTGTACCACCAGTAATTTCCTTATTTTTAAAAGAATCTCACAATTTCAGTGTGATCTTGTCTGAAAAAGAAGTCTCAAGTCTGTGGCATGAGGAATGGTACATAGACATTAGAAACCTTAAGAGCCTGTTAAGCTGGTTGGTCTGTTTTTTTTCTGTCAGTGCAGGATTTCACCATTTATGAATTGGTCAGTGCAGTGGCAGATGAGTCAGCTACAGATTTCCAATGAATAAAAGGTAAAGGAACCCACTTTATTGATAAGACAAAGAATTAAACCCAACAGCAATAGCAGCTGAGAGAACTTAAAAGCAAGAGTGAGTTAAATGAACGTATAATGTAGTCTTGCTGATGATATGTAAAACCAAGTGTCTAATTGCTTATGGTTATTAACAGTCCAATGGCTCTTTTTGTTGGATAGGGCATAGTAGCCCCAGTGTCCTGGACTAATTCCAAATATGCATTCATTCTCTTTCAAATCTCCCTGAAGTATCAATTAGATATGGTATTCTCTTTATTTCCTCTCACAAATGAACTAGTACTGGGGCTACTGCTTCCCAATCCAGAAGCCGAACTTGGGGATTTGTCATAAACCTGTTATATAAATATTAAATGAATTATTGTTATAGTTATTATAATGTAAGTTAAATACTTTTTCAGTGAAAAATGAGGCCAATTCAGCCATTCCTAAAACACACTTTCCTGCATCTATGTGAGAAAATGTAATTGCTTCAGTGTTCATCTCATATATTCTCAAGATATTGGTGAAGGTTGATTAGTTCTGAATCACACACTTTTGTTTGTTCCTCCTACCTTTTCCTGGCAGATAGACTTATGAACTTCTTATGGCCACCCTTTAATTCAGCGCAGAATACCTCATTTGTTTGTGGTGACATCCCTCCCCTTTTTTTTTTGTTGTACAGATACTCATTATTAATGAAAAACCTGTACCTCTCTTTTAAACATGGAGATTGGTGTGTATAATTTTAGGGTCTATCTCATGCCTTGAGATGCAAACCAACTTTTTACCTTGGTGTCTGTTTTCTCCTTGGGATGCAGGCAAATATCTATCTTGGTGTCTATCTCTTCCCTGAGATGCAAGGCAAGTTTTCTCTGTAGCAGGCCAGTCACTTTTTTGTCAGCCATCACTAATGCTGTGAGAGGTGAGAGAAGGAGAAATCCTTCAAGGAATACATGAAATTGAAAAGAATAAAAAAAGTGGGAAGTTGAGAATAGAAGCAAACAGCTCTATAACAATAGTGTCAGTGACTTCCTATGGGAAGGCCTACATTGCAGGGGGCAATATAGAGTATCTGTCAGGTTGCTCTCTCCAGTCCTGATCCATCATGTAACTCAGCTCTGATGCTTAGGCACACTGGGTCTACATGTGACATTTGCTTTGAGTGAGGCTGTGTGCTGTTGAATTTGGTCAGAAACAGGAGAACATGGTGCACTCTCTTTGCTCAGTAATGGTGGAGTGGCCTCTTCAGTTTGCAGATAAGAGAGGAAAGATGGTGCAACCTGAAAACAACTGTAGTAAACAGAGAACCTGGTTCAGTATCCTTAAATATGCATAATAGCAAAAAGATCTGTGTATTGCCTTCAGAATCCTAATGCTGTGTTTTTCTGCCAAAGTGGTGAAGTTTCTACTTGTACTCAGATCTAAATCAGTCTTGCTGAACTGAATGACCCCCAAGTAGAAATGTTACTGCCTTATGAACTATTTAGAAAGTAATGTACGACTAGTCTATTTATAGATTTGTTGCAACAGCTAATTTTTAAATTTAGTTTTAAAATAATATTACATATTCTATAAGCATTAGTCAACTCTTTGGAAAAAAAATCTGATTTTTAATTCCTTCAATTGAACTTGATCTTGCTTTAGTTTTTTATGATTCCAGCTTTGATGCAATGAAGTATCATTGCAGTTTCAAATGTCATCATCCTGGATAACAAGCATTGGTTGACTCTGGAAAACTGTTGCATTGTTCTTCCTAAACTGAGCTTCTGCCCTGATAACAAGACTATTTTCTTGACTAATTTCCCCAGAAAACTCAATACAGCCACAAACTGAATTTTAACCACAAACTGAAAGAGACTTAGTCTGGCTTCTAGACATGCAGAAAAC
Organism: Pezoporus flaviventris; assembly: GCF_033815535.1. Classification (NCBI taxonomy): domain Eukaryota; kingdom Metazoa; phylum Chordata; class Aves; order Psittaciformes; family Psittacidae; genus Pezoporus; species Pezoporus flaviventris. The sequence goes on from NW_026892561.1 coordinate 42,834,230, forward strand.
TCATATTGTAGTAAAATGAGAGAAATCTGGAAAAGTATCCCACTCTAGTTAAAGTGAACGTCTCCTTTCCACAAGCTAACAATGTGATAAGACTTCTTAAGAACTTCTGCTCATCACTTTCTTTAGAAGTAAACATTGTCCTTAGGAAGGTACAGAACTTCCAAAAGAGAATCTTGCTCCCTGCAAATTGATCCTTTAGGAAATATGCCCTGCAAAATGCTTTGGAAAAGAGGTCTGTATATTTTTTTACCTGTATAATATGGGATGTGATCTTTGATATATAGTCTTTGTGAGATTTGACGGCATAGCTGAATGGAAAGGATGATTCCTTTTAAATGTCCATCTTCATTAAAAATATTTTTATACAAAGATATATATGTTATATAAATATCCTAATGTATATTTTTCTGTTAGGAATGCCATCTTATCTGTTAGGCTGGGGCTGTCAGCACATGTGTACAACAGTATCTGTATAACGCACTATCAAAATGGGACGTCCAGTGGGAGACAACTTGGGCTCAGCTCAGTGATCTAAAAGGAGTGTTTAATGCCATTTGTGATGTTCCAGTCCTCCTCCAGAGATTACCCATAAGGCTGGCAGGTACTACAAGAGGACCTACAGGAAACTCAAGCACTCCTAGAATGTCAGTTGGAGCCAGGTGGAATCCCCCAGGGCACCTCACATGCCACTAGCATCTATGTTTAGACAGTGGTTAAATCTTCTGTTTCACTCATGTCATTGGCAAAAGTTTTACTGACTTTCTTGGGACCCTGATTTTATTTATAATGAGACTTAAATAGTAACAAATTAAATCTCGCAATTTTTGCACAGCAGCTCCTGAAAACTCATTATCCTGGGATAATTTCTAAGTACTGCTGAAAAGATTTGCATTAGAAGAAGTATATGAGAAATCCCATGAACCTTTCAGTATTTTCACTATTTGTTTGTTTTTTAATATAATAACCTAAGTTTAACTTTTTATCAAAAAATAGATAAAATAATCTTTGTGTAATGGAAATGTTGCAACACTCCTATGGTTCTTGTTTCTAATGGCTGAGAAAATGTATTACTGGACTTTGTGAATTGCTATACTTAGTAAGACGCAAACACAATTAAAGCCAGAATATACTGCATCACAACATGTACTAAATTAATTTACCTCGACAAGTTTCATTTAGTTTAAATAATTCATAGTGTACTTTTATTAAAATCTGAAAGGAAAAGTAATGAATTCTTGGTTGCATGGTATCTTACTGTAGAACTCTTACATTATTAAAATTATAAATGTAATCACTTGAAACTATTGCCTTTTTGAAAAAAAATAAAGCTGTTTGAGGTGACTTTTTGTAATGAATGATTTTATGAGAAGAGCTGGGATTAAGGGGATCTGCTTAAATATGATATTGCTAATTATTTGTTGACCATACTTTGCTCTTTATAAACCTCAATGCAGCTCATAAGGATAGTTACTATTGTCTCTACTGTGTACAAACCAGGGAGTGGAGAAGTGTAGAGGGGTGAAAGGACTTGCACACATCCATCCAAGGAACCAGTGGCACAACTGGAAATGAGATCTGAAAACTGTTCAAAGGCAAATTTTCTCTTTCTTCCCTGCCTCTGCACACCTACATTTCAGTAAACTGTTTTTGTCAGTACATTACATTTTCTTCTTCATGGCTTTGTCTCTAGTGGCTTTGTTGACCACAGTTGTTCCTGTCTGATGAATGTCTTAATCCTGCTTTGTAATATACAAACTGAGAATGTAGCATTCAGTGACTGAAACTTTAGCTTCTAGCAGTGTGCAACAGATAAAAACTGTTCATGTGTTTGGATTCTTCCCCAGTTCAGGACTTTAGATGTGCTCAAACTAAGCACTCTTTTTAAACCAAAAAGAATGTTTCATGATACTGCTGATTAATGCAAGCTGCAAAGCAGGACCATCAGACCATTTCTCTTCTAACTGCTTATTGCGTGTTCTCACAAAGGTGACAAGTGTGCATTTGACATGGCACTGATTTCCAGGGCAGGGAAAGGAGGAAAAAAACCCTTACTTCACTCTGTTTATACCATACAGTTCTCTCATTCTTCTTTCTGTTTCTTCTAGTCTTTTTTTTCTTCTGACTTTCTAAATGACATTGCCCTCACTGTATTTCCTTTCACTATGTCCCAGTTCCCCTTTCTTTGCATTCTTCCCATTTAGTTTAGAGGTGTTGATTTTAGCCTTGCTACAAAACCATTGCAGGATCCAGTGTCATTGGCAGGAATTCAAGAAAGGCTCCACAATGCAATAGTTGGCCATTTGCAGAGGACAAGTCTCATAAAGAGATGTTTCCCCAAAGACCAGTGGGTTCTAGCCTTTTTAATAGCCTGTTCATTTTCACGGACACCAAATTCACATACATTTATGTAGTGTTAAAACTATAGTAATAATGTACATGTAAATCATTACTGAAAGATGTGTACATTGTAAATGTTGCAAACTCCACATCTAACAACACGAGTGAGCTGCGCTGTAGCTGTCCACTAAAATATAAAATGTAGTTTAAGTATTTTACCCTAATATGGAAGACCCTTTGTAGGATTGGCCTATAAATATGTGAGAAATTTTTCTTTCCTTCAGGTGTCTCCTTTAGAGATTGTCATCCACAAAAATCAGAGTTTAACCCTAAAAATCAGCTGGTATGTCTGCTACTGCCAGTAGCAGGACACTGATGAGCCAAAACCTCACTGAGGAGGTCACATCTGCAAGAACTGACAAGCACTTACAGACCTTACAGGTTTTGGGTAAGCAGAAAAACTTAGAAAAGCTTTTGTTCTTATTAAGAAAGGAACCCAGCTAAAAAATCTCCTTTGTCTACCCTAAGGTGCTTGGTTGCATGCACACATACAGAAATACAGGTGTTACTCCAAAAAGCAATTAAAGAAAATTCACTGTTTGTTTATTTTTCTTAATGACCTGAGGAGTTATAGTCTCTATGCCATCTGTAGTGAAATGACTGATCTCTGATCTTCCAGCATCTCACCACTGACATAGACATAGACAACTCCAGGAGACAACCTGAGGTTGATGTTTAGGTTCCATAGATATTGTAATGTAACAGCTTGGCAGGATGGACAGTTTCTTTTCAAGGTTGTGTATTGGTGATAGTATCTCTAGTCTGGGAATTTCCATCACATCCATTTTTGTGATGCTGACTCATTTCTGACTACTAATCAGTCTCATCAACTCACTAATTTTTTTCTTCAGATGTTTGGTACAGTGCACTTCTCCCAAATTTGGGTTTTGTTTTTTTCCTTAAATTCTCCATTAATTTTCTTATATATAGTTTTAGAAATGTTCAAGTCATACCATGAGTATGCCTTTGAGCTATAGCTCATCCTTGAGAGTCCTTGTGCCCTCAGAAATGTCCATGTGTTTTGCAACACGTGGACTAGGTAATGATTTTCCTTTGAGAATGTAGACACCATGATTCTTTGGGATGCATATTTCTTAAATTTGCCACTGATCTGTTCATTTTCTTTTTAGCTGTGTGGAGAACCAAAGAATGAAGAATCCTTTTATTCACTGTGGACAGAAACACATTACAGTTAAAGCTATATTCATACTGCTTTCTTGGTTGGACTGAAAACTGAATCCCCATTGTGTCAGTCAGCAAGACGCATTTGACCTTAAGCACTTCACACAAGAAAAATCACTGACTTAGTGAAGTATTTCAGTTAATCATGCATCAGTTTTTAACTGTAGACATTTGTAAGCATGGCTTGGGCAAGCTCATCAGAACTGATTTACAGCTAACTTGGTTGTTACAGTTTGTAATCCCAAATGCTGAAGATCTGAAGTGTGGGGATAGACGAAACAATCTTGTTGGTCTGTTGGTTGAACTATTTCAGTTCAGTTTTCTAAATAGTATGCTTATGTTAACCTCTGTTTGTCTCAAGTTAAAAATGAAGTAAAATGAAATATTACATATTTATTTATGGAATCACTTTGCCCAAAGAAGTGATAAATGCTCCAACCGTGGTAGTGTTCAAGGCCAGGTTAGACAGAGTCTTAGGTGACATGGTCTAGTGTGTGGTGTCCCTGCCCACTGCAAGGGGGCTGGAACTAGATGATCTTAAGGTCCTTTCCAAACCTAACTATTCTACGATTCTATGAAATCTCTTTTTTATTTTATCCGTAACGGACTTTCTAAAGTGTGTCACCAATGTGTAGGGATTTGATCTTCTCTTACAGCTGGAATTCATTCTGATCTGCAAACAATAACACCTAGCAACAATATCAGCCTCATAACTGCTAATATTTTAGGGTGTTTTGGAACACTGTTAGAAAACCTGGTTAAATGTGAAAATAAATTAAAACACTTTAGTCATCCTTAATAGAATAGATATATTTTCCTACTGTACTGTGGTATGGAAACTATTTCAGAACAAATAACTTGTTCAAATGTTTGCCCAACTGCAGGTTCTTCATGGCTGTGAATCACACTATACATAATGTAGATAAAAGCAGTAGAGTTAGAAGGAGGTTTTTTTCCAAAATTCCTCTGGCTTTTAGTCAACAATTTTTTGAAGAGGTAATTCCATTCAAACATTCCTGGTTATGATTAGCTTCTTCCCACATATTTTCCAGCACCTTTTTTCTAGTTAGAAATTAAGTGATGCATTTTGATAAGCTGTTATATGATTTTGAAGTACCTGTCTCTGACAAGAAGGGTACAAACTGATATTCAGGTTTTCTGTTTCAGCAGCAAATTGAATGCATTTTGTAACATAGATTGGTTTTCCAGAAATAATATAGAGAGAAACCTACTGAGAGAAACCTACCTACACAATGTACCTAGTAAGGAGTACCTATCAGAAGTATCCATTACTTTTTTCAAAAACAACTATGACCTCTTGGTATGTGTGTATTAGAAAAGTTAAACTGAAACTTTATCCATGGGAATTCAATGTGGATTGCCTAAATGACATCAGTTCCTTTTCCCAGTCCTCACTCAAAATTAAGATGGTTTTAATTTAGGGTAGACATGGAAGTAAATTAAAATATATTTGGCTTAGTATATATTAATTATAAAGGAGAGCTTCTACATGGTAGTTTAGCCTAAATAATTTGGAAAAATACTTTCAAAAATGAAAACATGACAAAATCCAAAAAATTTGAGTTACTTTACTTAACAAAGCACATGTGTGTACACTTAGTTTTCTCTTAAAGAAAATTAAACAAGCAAGCTTGAATGACATTCATGCTTCATTTAGCTAAAAATGTTGGCTTTTTTTCAAAAAGCATCAGATTTTTGTTGCTGATAATCTAAACAGAAGATAAATTTGACAGTCCTCTTTGCAGATAAAACCAGGTAGGTGTTGCTATGAAAAAGAATTATGACAACATCTGCTACTGCAAAAGTTAAGAGAGTGAGCTGAGAGCTGAACATTGTCTGAGCTATTGTTTCCCATATCAAATATGTCACCAAGGTGCAGGCATGTAGACAGCTGTTTTGGAGGAGGAAAATAATCTACATGGTAACAGATGGAAAACTGGTATACTGTGTTGGTGCACATTATTCATATGCTATCCTTGATCAACATGAGGTTTTTGATATTAAAGAATCACTTCTCTGAATAGGAGAGAGTGGTACCTCAGTGGTAATGGTTATTATCTTGCCTGAGTCACATAATAGTGCCCATCATATGCAAGAGTTAGAAGCAGTACAGATCCATCCCTGACACTATATCACCATGGAACTTGCAACTCAATACTGAAGTAATAAATAACTGAAGGGGACAAGTATTTTGTTGTTGGGGTGTTCTTTTTTTTCTTGAGGTCAGATTACGTACATAGCCTGTGTACAGCTAAATTGAGATAGAAACAGATATTTTTAATAGCTATGATTTTCCAAATGTTGTCTGATCTGAAAAGAACAGGCTACGGATTTGCAAATTGGGGTGCATTTGCCTTGATAATGTAGACACACAAAAGCAGCTAGGAAAGCCAGTTTAGAAATTTTTGCTATACGTTGTCAAAAAGAAAATGGCACTTACAGGTAGACTTATTTGCATTCTCACTAAATTTAGTGAATAGAAAAAAATAATCCTGCCAGATAAGCTTAGCTGAAGGTCATCTAGGCCAATAAACTCTTCCTCTAATTGTAGCCTCTAGCAGATTCCCCTATTTACTCTGCAGATTATATTTGCCCTTTTTATATACTAGGCCTTGGTGACACTCTGTTCTCTATGCTTTTTTCTTTTTTCTTTAAGTTGCCTGTGACTTTGGCACACAACACACAAAATCCTGTAGCAAGGAATTCAGCAATTAAATTATGCATTGTGTGAAAAAAGGACTTCCTTTTGTTTGTTTTAAACCTGCTGCTTGATAATTTCATTTGGCACCTGCTGGTGTTTTTATGCTTAAAGAATTAGTGAATTACAAGTCTGAAACTTCACAGAAACCTAGCATAAAAGAAGACATTAAAGATTATTGATATGACCTGTGCATAGCTGGCTTCCAAATTCACTGACATAATTTTGCAATAAAAAGTATATGATATATAATTCTTATTTTTATAGAAGTCTGTTGTGTTTGGTACTGTCCAATGTAAAAAGGTAATATCTGTCTTCAAGGTCACTAATGTGGAGCCTTTTTTATGTCCTTTTTTGCATTTTCTTTTTAATTTAGGGTATATTTGAGTTGCACATTTTCTGCATCTTAAGAGAAAGAACAGACCTACTTTTTCTTCAGGATGATTATAAAGCACCTATTGTATCACATTTGTAGTTTTAGACGAACACAAGTAGTAAATTTAAAAACAATGTATTTGAAAATTCTAAGGTTATAGGAGTTTATTTGCATTTCTAGTAGCTATTAGAGTTAGGAATCAAACTTGCATAGCTATGTTTTGCAGTGGTCTGAAACTTTCTGTCTTTCTTGACTCACTGTTAGATGCACACAGGCAGAGGAGAGTATATGGATATATGAGTGAAACAGGAGATAAATTTTGAGTCCTGTGCTGCTCTTTGCTCTGCAAAATTTATTGACTGAAATTATGCCAAGACAGTTCCCAAGTACACTATGCTCCTGCATCATGGACAATTTGGTATAGAGGTACAGAGGAACTCTGAATGCATTCTTTAAAAGACGCAGGCCTCAAAATGCACATCCATCCATTAATTGTAAATTGTATCAATATCTTATTTGTTTTCTTAACAAATCATTTCTCTGTATGTAAAATTGTTTTATTTGTAGCTTTCAACTAAAGACTGTCATCAGCAGTCTTCAAGCTAAGGCCCAAATGCAGTAATGTGCCCTGTGCAATAGCTAGAATGGCCACAAACCTGACTGTGGCATACATGGTCAGGATGAAGTACGCTGCAGAGAGAGGGCCCATGCAGGCAATACTTGTTCAAGCTTCACCTTTGGACCCTTTAGGGTCCTGACGGCAACGTAGTGGTTGCAATTTTTGCCTCTGTACTTGTGGTTTTGATAGGTATATCACTAGGTTGAGCTGAGCTCGACTTGAAAAGATTATGACACTTCGAGTAATGTAATACTGATTTGGGTTAATTAGTCAAAGCAGCTTGAAATGGGTAGTTTCTGAATATAAACTGGAACTGACTGCTTAGCCAAACATTTTGAGCTGAAGAAAGTGCTGTGCTTAAAAGACTTACAGCAAGCTTTCATTTAGTATTGCATGCAGTGTTAATATTATTTCAATTCCAAAAATTAAGAGATGCATGCAATTTCCATTAACTTTAACTGGTCATGGGAGTCCTGCCTATGATATTTAGGCATACAAATATGTGCTTCTGGAAATTAACCAACAAATGATAGGCTTCAGTGTAAGAATGCTGCTTCTAATATTACTTTGTCATAAATCTACATCTGGAAAGCAGGAATTGCTCACTTCTTGTGAGTATGATAGATAGAGGTTATTATTACTCAGTTAGTTAAATATTTTAGTAAAGCATAGTAACAATTGTCAAGGTTTGACAACATGTTTCCTGAGATGCAAAGCCCCTCCCATGACGGTTTTAATGTGCAAAAGCAATACTTAAAAGCAACTTGTAAGATCTGTACTTTGCCCTTTCGTTATATCACTGCGTACTTATCAGAAACAGAGCAGTGGCTTGGCAGACAAAGCACACAGTAGTAACACATAATTCAACCTGAAATTTTCCTGTTCATAGAACATAAGACACACATTCCCTACCATTATAGACCCAGTAGAAGGTTTAGATTTTTCCCCTCTACTCTTTGTGAGGAAATGCAAGCAACGGTGTTGGAGTAGAACTCTTCTGAAGTCCTGAGCTGGAAATCATGTCAGTGGCTCACGGCTAGCACAGCAGGCTTGTCTTCAGGGAAGCATGTACTAATGTTTCTTTGCATGCAGCCAGATGGTGTTGATATGTACACCTTTACCAAAGAACTGGAAAACTTGTAAAAGGAAGTGCAGTAAGGTTCAAGGGGAGTGAAGATCAAAGAAATAAATAATAATGAGTAAAAGGCCTGCTGGTTCCCTGTGAGCAGGGTGGAAATAAGAGGAATTAGTATTTTAGTGGCATGGGTTGTGCAGATAGGAAGCATTTTTCTGCTGCAGTACTTAACTGTTTATTGGCCAGAGTTTTCTCAAAATAATACATACGGTAAAGTTTGTGTTTCATGATTTTAGAAGTAGTTGAAGACCATCCTATAATGTTAATTGCTAAGTTTGTTTAGGATTGGATTTTGAAGGAATTTTTTATATTTTCAGATATTTTCAGTTCTTAATCTCAAGATTAGGGAATAACACATTTTGGGGTGACTAAGGCCACAAACCGTCTATTCAACTATGTTTTCTTAGTACAAAGGCATTTCTAGACTGCAGCATCTATTAGCCATATCTAGAAAGGTAGCAAAGACATGCATTGTTGTTTTAGCCATAGTATTTTTTAAAATGTTAGAATTGCAAAATTTCTTTTAAAAACATGGAAGTAATTTCAAATGAGAGTATGTTATTTTATTCAAACTATTTTGTCGTCATTAAAATGATGAAGTTGATGCATGAAAAAACTTTTTACTGTGATAAAGAGTTTGAAGCATGAGGATAACTTCAATGTGTAAAAATGTCACTGGAAGCATGATAGAATGCCTTTTTAAGTCTCTTAGACAGAAATTGTTCCTTCAGAGTAGTAAAAAAGTGCCTCATGAGCACTAAAACTACTTTTATATAACTGGGAATAAAATTTGTCACATAACTATTTCTTACAGAGTTTGAGAAAATCCTCTTAATTGTGGAAAGTGCTGTAGCAGCTTGGTAAATACAATCAAAATTTTAATGTGCATTCACAAAATATACCATGTTGATGCTGGAAGGCTAAACCAGGACTGACTGACAGCAATTTCCTCTATTTATTCATGAGTCTTGGTATTACCTGGCTAATACCGGTGAAGTATTCAACAGAACCAAATTTTTATGTTAGGGGCATATTTGTGACTGAAGGGAGTTCTTAGAAAAGTGGTAATTCCAGAGTGTGAACAGCTTTTTGTAATAATTTCTGAGGGCTTTTCCAGTACTTTATTCTTCACAGAAAATGCCTGCAGAGTTGAATAGAGTATCATAAACAGTCACTGATATTTCTGAAACACCTTGGGAACTGTGGCTTCAATTCTAGTAACAGGAGCTTTGGTGTCAACTTTAATTGGCCTTCATTCCTCCTATAGAACAGTTCCTTAAATTTAATAATACTAGAATAAAATGAAATAAATAATTCTCAATTAAATTATCTATTTTGGAGGGTAATTTTTATAGATCCCTCTTAAAATCTAGGGAACATTTCAATGATGGAAGTTTATCTTGTTTTTCAATAATATTAGACATAAAACAATAAATAATTCTTACTCAGTCCTGGTTCCATAAGAAGGAGGAGTATAACAGGAAAGCATGTAATTAACTTGGATGCTGCCATACTCTTCTAGCAGTAATGTGTCTTTTTCGGTTGAACTGTGTAGACAGTCCAGCTCGAACAGAACTAGGCGAGGCATTTCTAGGAAGGCATCAGATTGTGCAATATAGAAATGTCCTGAAATCTTGCCAGTAGCTCTTTTCATGGAATCCTACTGGGAAGAATGGAGGATGCTGTAGTAAGAATGCCAGCTCTCAAGCACTGTTTTTTTAATAGGTATACTACTGAATCACCAGCCTGTTTAATTAGACCTATAAAAGTTATTTAGTAAGGTGTGCACTGGGGCTTGGGAGAGGAATATCAGGAGCACAGCATGTCTGGAAAAGTGTCTATAAAAATCCATCTATAAAAGTCTCTTACTATGTGGTCTAATTAAGGTCTGGGTACAGCACATACATTACTTACAAAACAAACAGGTTAGTTTCTGTTTGCTGCACTTTATTTTTATAACCTGATTACAAACTGAAAGAGTTTGTTAATTTAGTCTTAGTTTAGGTATACAGCAGAAGGCAGTGCTTGTCACTGGTTTAGATCAACCCTACTCAGGGCATTCTTTGGAAATAAACAGAACTGAATCAAGTTGTATCACATAACTGCTTTTTCAAATCACTAATTTACTTTTTCTGGTTGGTAGAAGGTTAGATTATAAACACATCAATGATATTATGTTTTTGCCTAAGGGAAGTTAGGATGTGCCCATGTCCGGAAGAGGGAAAATGAATTCTAAAATGTGTAAAACTGAACTGTAGAAGCTTGATGGTCAATCTCAAGAATAATTTGTGTTGCTTCTGCATTGAAGTGTGGGACAGAATGGAAGAATGGTAACACCACAATTAGCGCTACAGCACTAATTGCTACTACATTAGTGCGGTAGCAATGTACACTTCAGCATGAGCTTGCCACAACTGTTGTGTTTGTGTTCATTTGCAACAAGCCAAATGTAAAATAATCCTGGTCATGCTATTGGCACCACTTACAAGTAGAGTCTTTATCATAGATCATGAAATTATTCAAACTTTTTAACATGGTTTGCTCTATTTTAGGTCCTCTTGTCACTAGGATATTTCTTAAGAATGCCCATAAGAAATGTTTGTTTTTCACAATGAGGGTGTTCAAACACTGGAACAGGGCCCTAAAAGACTGCTGAATCACCATTCTTGGAGCCATTCAGAACACAGTTGGACAAGGCCTTGAGCAATCTAACTCTGAAGTTAGTTTTGTTTTGAGGAAGCTGTGGGATTTTAAGGCCCCTTCCAACTTAAATTTTGTATCATTTCATATTTTAGAGCCAGTGTACATGGCCAGCCTACCAGACATAAGATGTACTTAGTATGGCTGATAAAAAGACATAGTACAGAGCAGCACTGATTTCTTCTATGTACAGGTGGTGGCTGCAGTCAATTCCAAATAGAAAAGGAAGCCTCTGGAGCTGTTTTGGCATTGCCATCCTTGTTCAGTAATCTTCAAGGGTCATGAGGTTACAGTGGACACACTGTCTGAGCTTGGCTTCCCAAATGAGTAACCAGCTGCTTGTATTGAAGGTAAACTGTCTGGTGTGTGTCTAGGGTACGGAGTGTAAATAGCATCTCAAATACCATGAAATGTCAATATTAATGCCTGATGGTATTGCAGAAATTCATTTTAAGTCAAGCAAGTCTTAATCTAACACAACTGATTTGTTTATATACTCCAGCACTAAGGAAGAGGTTATACCTTAGACCTTCCCTAGACTTGTTTTAGTGCAGTCTTTCCTTTATCTCATATATGCACCTCCTTTGCTGCACTGCTCTTATCTGCTACAGTAAAGTGTAAACCAAATATCTCAGTAAGATACCAGCTGTCTCAGCAGCTTCTCAAAGAGAATGAGCAACGTGTTACGCAGGTATGACATAGTAGTTCTGCTTCATGGAATAGAGAAAAAAAAGGAAGAATTGTAACTAAATCTATTTGTAACAAGCTTCATAAATAATGGGGATCAGAGGGTGGTAGGTTACTGGGTGAGAACAAGTTTATGGCCTAGGGAAAAATAATCCTAGTGGGATATAGTAGGATTATTGAAAATGACAAGATACAAGGTTCTGCTGGGTATTTTTTCACTGTAGTAAATGCTGTTTCTGGTTAAAAAGATTGTCTATCTCGCTCTATATCAAAAGCTTGAGCTTTGCTGTTTGAAAACTTGTAAAATTCAAAGAGGAAGAAGAAAAATCAAGAAAAAATATGTCTGTTTATTCTATTTGCCTCTATTCCCTCACTCTTCCAGCTTCCCCCACAAACTTAATGGTTTGCAGAGGTCTGTTCTTTAGAGCAAAACTGCTTTACACCAATAAAATTCCTCAATCCAAGCAAGTGAAATTTTCATCAGTCTTTTCCAGCAGTTTCCATGTCACTTTTCCCCTTGTGTTCAAGAGATAGCTGGCAAAGCTTTGTAAGAGGGAACTAATGCTGTTGCCACATGATATCCTGAATGCCCCGGTGGGCTACCAAAGATAAGTGTAACTTAAATTCTGACTGATGTCGGTGCTGGCATTTGGGACTGTTAAAGAAGAGTTTAATGGGGCTGTGCTGATTTATATACATCAATACAGGGCCTTTCAGATGCCTAGTTTCTGCTGGTTTATAGCTATTCTTTATTTTATTGCTGTCCAGCAATCAAAGTAAATTCTTTTTATCTTTTTCTGGCCAAAGTTGGAGACCAGTGTCACAGGTCCTAGGGGAGGAACATGCATACTGTCACTTGATAATAAAGCTCTAAGGGCCATGTCAGGGGCATGTGTAATTTCTAGTAAAGCTGTACACAGGAAGCAATGGGCTCTCTGGGTGTTGTATGGCAGCCCTTGCTGAGAAGGACTGTCTATCAGAGTGATAAATGGCTGAGCAGGCTGAGCAGCTGCGTGTGGTACCGTGTTGTGGGTCATGGGGAGAGGTTGCAGCACTTAGCTTAGACTGGGTTTCATGGGGGTGGTAATGTTTACCCTGGATGCGGTGGGAGGCTTCCCAGGTCTCTCTCACTCTGGTTTTAACCTATCTTAACTCTCTTGGATCCCACAGAGACTACTCCTGCTGTTGAAAGAAGTGGCTGAAGAATTGGGTCCCTTTTGGCTTCACCATTTTCAATCCTATTTTCTTTTATTTTTCCAGTCTTCTGCTTAACCCTCGTTGTCAAACGCACTCTTTAGTGACTAGCAAACTAACTGGCCAGAGGAGGTGTCATCAAAAATTCCTTTTGGATAATTAGACATTGAGCTGTCATTATCCTTGAGGTTCAGATAATTTTTGTTTTCATCAGCTGTGTAGTTTCTCGTGGTTGATATTTCTGATAATTTCTTGACACTGAAGGGGTCATGAGTCCTGGCATTCTCTCAGATGTGCTTATTTTACATGTCCTTGCTTACCTAACAGGAGTTGGGGGGAAGAGCTGTATTAGTCATGCTGAATACTCACAATTTTATCTGTTATATAGGGCATCTTACGTAAGAAACGGAGGTTTCACTGAACTTTGCTAGATAGCTGGCAAATTCAGTGCCACATGGTATGTGAATGAGCATTTCTGTTTTTCCAGTGTTTTCAGATAAACGTCATTTCAAGCATTTGCTAGTAGCAGTAAGAAATTCCATTTGCATTTTATGTAATTCTAATTACATAGTAATTAATATATGATACAATGGCAGATTAATATTAGAATGGGGTCCTTGAGATTTTGTTGCTTTATGTGAAACAGCACTTTCTTCATTATGAGTCCTTACATGTGAAAAGAATATAAGCAGATTTCTGCTAGCAGAGCCTTAGCACTTTTAAATATTTTAATACAACAGTGAGATTTGGAGGAAAAAAAAAAAAAAGGTAATTTCATAGTGAGGAATAATCTGCCTTTGTCTATGATAAGATTTTTTTTTCCCAAGCTGCTCTTCTATTGTTATAGTAATAAACAATTCTGTGTATTAGAGTCAGCAAAACATGGAATTTGATTTGGTTTCGTTTTTTGTTGTTTAAATCCTGATATTTGGGAATTTGTTTTCATTCTTACTGAAAATCCAGACACAAGAAACTATTTCACCAAAATATGTACCTAAAAAATTTTCTTGTATCAACTATAATAGTTATGGGAAAGCCATTTTGAAAGGAAAGCTGAAATTCTTTGTATGATTGGAACAAAGTTAATTCAGGATCAATATACTCCTAGAAGTTGCTGAAAATTAATATTTTAATTGAAAGAGTAATTTCACTGTAAGTATTAGTTAAATTTTATTATACACATGATATCCTGGAAGTGCAATGTTATTTGACCGCATTTACATGTTTAAAATGTAAAAATATTTTGCATGCATTAAAAAAATATATTCATATTTGCTAAATGCCTGCATATTCAGCCTTTTGTAAGGTGCATAAAATTATATTACTTGCTACTTGTGTTTAGAGAGTTAGAAAAATCAGTCAACAGTAATTATTAGACCTGATGCTATTGATTAAAATGTTTCATGGCTTTTCTCTCTGTCTGTTGATAACTTCCTGCTAAGAGAGCAGCCATGGTGCTCTTCATACCTTAGAGATGTGGAAATTGCTTGCAGATAGCAGTTGATTTAAAGCTCATCTGTCCTGTATACATACCTGTGATAAATTCAGCTTTGTCTTCAAAAAGCAATGGCACACAAGTAAGTTGTGATCAGGTTTCACCCTGTACTTGTCATGAATAGCTCACATTTTGAATTCACTAGGAAGGCTGTATGATTGCTTGTAACAAAGTATGGACTGAAGCAAAGTTAAAGTAAACAAAACCCTGCAGTAACTCTAGAGCTCCTGTTTCTACTTAATCAAATCTGGTTTAGTTTCTTAGGCAGAGATCTGTAATTTAGTTTAACACAAACATTTTGATGAACAGAGAGCTGGTAGGAAAGACAGGTGGGGTCATTAAAAACAAATCCAGCTCAGTGTTACGCATCTCAAGTTCATCCCATCTTTAGCTAATTTCTGTTGAGCTTAGTACTAGGCTTCTGTTGGCACACTTGTTGCCTTTGACTTCAGTGCAAATCTGCTGATGTGCACCAGCTGGAAATATGGCTGGGGAAGCTGGTAGCTTTCTAAAGCTGTCTCTATTAAGATTACTTATCTTCCTGTTGTCTCTACCTTTTACTTCTGAGTTATGAGCAAAAAAAACATACACTGTGTAGGCACCTAGATTTCCCAGTGGTTTCATTTCACATTTTTCAAGAATATCTAATTTTTTTTCTAAAATTTGTAGGCTGTCTTCTCCATGACATACTGCTTTATCACATCCCCCACTGAGGGCAAGTATGTTCTTCTGTACACTACAACTTTATGGAAAGGTGATGAGTACCACTGTATTTCTCCCCTTAGCTAAGGAAGCAGAGTTCTCCTTTTACTGGCAATTTGAACCTAGTTGAAATTTCATTCTAGTGTGTTAGCAGGTAGGGTGATAATTTGGAATGTCACATTCTGCCATTAGTACTAGCATCTACTTTTACAAGACAACTAATAGTGTGAAAATACTTTAAGGAACACCAAAAGAAACTAGTGTGAAGGTTGTATATTTTCATTGTCATTTTGAAGCCAGGATGAAATTAATAAAAATATATAACCATCACCAAATAAATAACATCTCTACTTTTAAAATGTTGCATCTGCTTTGTGTCTTGTGATCAATGCAGTCAATAGAGTGAAACAATGCTGAAGAATTCACGGGCATGTTCTGTGTTAAATAACATGGTAGAAGGACATTCTGACCTTCATCTTTCTTTGATAAAGTATTTTTAAAATGAGCATCTTATCAAATCAGAAAAGCTGGTAATATTGGCAGATCAGCACAACTCAGTCATGTCAACCTGACATTTGATCATAAGTAATATACCTTTGGTAAGAGAGAAAGTCAAAGTGAAGGACAACAGAACTTTCAGATGCTGTGCTCCAAATTCAGAAAGATGATATTTTAATATTTTCACTTCCCAATTCAAGTACCAATCCTACTTGTAGATCATCATAAAAGGAATTTTATACTTGCTTCGATCAGTTTCCTAGATCTAGACATTAGACTCTGCATGTGTTAGCTCAGGAATATATAGAACAAGAAAAGTTTGGCTCTTTTTTAGGTTCTTGCTGTAAAGAATGTATCTAAGCTGCAGATTTAGTTGACTGCAGAACTTTTATTAATTCATTATCCTGGTGAACTGAAATTTAATTTTTTTGAATGAATAACTGTCTTTGAGGGTCTTGCTGTAACTAGTTAAACTTTCATATCTGATGATACATGTTGATTGATAAATGAATGAACCCCTTCTCAGGTATTAATTTCACTATTGTTTTCATACATTAAAATCAAGTTTCCTAACTTGGTACTCCTCAGATCTTGCTAGAAAAGAATCCTTTTAAGGGTGTTACCTATGTAAAATACACAGTATATCACATAGGGACTTTTTCTGTCCCTATTTATACCCATCCTATGGGATGCAAATCAGCTCCAAAGCAAGTACTTCTATAGTAGAATAGATTAGACATAAGCTAATATACAAGGGAAAGCAGTTTGGCTCTACTAATTGTAGCTAATCAGTGGCTAATTTACAGTTTCTGGCTTTTGGCTGGCTTGCAGCATAGGCGAGGCAAGCCTGCATTTATCCACAGTATCCATTGTAGACCTACTTTAATTAAGATGAATTGCTGTGGGTGAGGCCAGTTTAACTTTTTTTCCACAGAGATTTTTACTGAAAAGGTAGTATTTTGTCAGAAAACATGAACCTCTGCCCTTTAACTAAGGGCCAGTTTACATATGCTGCACCCACAGGTATTCATAATGAGCTCATTTATTAATATACCTTGAATACAATGAGTACGTATATGATTTTATCAATTACAAAGAAAATGTACAGGTATCTGCTGGTAAGACCAATCCATTAGCTAACATTCTTACTTCAATGGCAATGACTTGATTGGCTTTTAAAACAATTATACACATAAATCTTGCTCAGACACATTCTAGAAGCCCTGTGAAATAAAGCTCCCTATGAGGTTTCTGCTTCTATTTGTGAAAAATTGTCTTTTTATCATATTTGCTTCAGGATGAAACCAACAAGAATGTAAACATGGACTCGTATTATTTTCAAAAGGATATTGTAAATGTCGTTTTTATTTTTTTGGTGTTCTGCATTAAGGTGAATGCATTGGTATATGGAGCCTCTGAAAATGAGAGCAACAGCAAGCAACAAAGCAGCTAGACTTTATAAATTCTTGTATTAATATAGTTATCCAAGACCCCTCTGAATTTCAAACTCACCTACAACATCTCTGCCTCTTTAAGAGATCATCCATTTGTGAAGCAAGTATTTCCTTTGGTCATTTTTCAAGTCTTTGGGGTCAGTAAATGGATTGCCCTTGTGGTATACAAGATCCATCATTGCTTTCTGCTGTGCTCTGGTACCCAAAGAGAAATACAGAAGTCCTCATGACTGGCTTCTAAGTTACATGCTTGAGCATTTTGCTGAGCTGACTTAAGATGATCTGAAAGTTGCAGGCTCTTCCTAAGATCACTAAGTAGTTTGTTACAAGTGGACTGTTAAAAAGCAAAACCAGCAAGTATTTTGGGAAGAATAAGTACTTGTCTTTACCAAAATACGTAACATTTGAGATGAAAATGCTAGTAACTGCCTGTGAAATTTTTTTAAGTACTCTTGTGTATCATCTTAAGCAGGAAAAGATACAGTGCTTGATCGGATAAAATGTGCTTATTTTCAAAAGGCAGAAAGACGAGTATGGGATCAAACGTCTGTGATGTTCAGTGATGGCAAGGTGTAGGGCAGGATGGGTTTCAAATATTCATATCAGGGCACTTTCTGAAGGCTGTTGGGAACCTTTAGCTGCAAATCTGATGCTACTTCTCACTAAACTGGAAGTACACACAGAGAATAGCATAAAAATTGGCATTTGGTTTGGATTCCCCCCCCCTTTTAAAAAAAAAAGATAATCTGACCTTTGCTGTAGAGCGTAAATGTTTCCCTGATCATTGCTTGACCATCTGGCATGATGTAGTAACAGGCAGTAACAGATCAGCTTTTCCAAATACTGGCATTGAAACCAAAGGAGTAATTTTTCAAGGATTAGGCCATTGTCATCCAAGTTTACAATATCAGCAGAAGACTAGGGTAGTATTTATTATTGGGAGCAATTCTACTGCTATCTGCTAATCCAGCCAAGTAATTTAAGGTGTACTCCATCATTCTTGCCAACGTTTTTTATTACATGCTAATTACTTTATACCTACCTTAGGAATTGTATTCTTCTAAATAAAGATTGTTGGGGCATTTATCCTAGTTGGCATTCTTAGCGAGACAAGTATGAGTATTGTTTTCTTGGCTGATATTTGGAGTTTCTGCTGTTATCTCCTCTTTTGTCTGTCTTCTAGGCCCAGCCTACTGCTTCTCTGCAGTTAGCAGTTACTTCCTCTCCTTTCAGCTGTATGGTCTGGAGACACAAGAAGTGCCTTTCCCCATGACCATGGTGGGAAGGGGGAAGTCAATTAACCATAACTGTAAAGAGGTAGAAAGATTTGCCTGTTTTCCTTAGTGGTACTAAAGGAAGAGAGAAACTTTGCCACCAAGCCTTCTTCCTTTAAGGAAGATTAAACTGTCTGAATCAAATGGAATGAAAATTCAAAGTCAGTTTGGTCCTGCTGGATAAATACCCATATTTACTCAAGTAACAATAAAACTTCTTAAAAAAACAGACCAGTAAGCAGATGTGACAGAAACAGGGTTAAGATGTGACAGAAGGTAAGCAGTAGACATAAAAGAATATTTGAACTCTAGCTACATTGAAATCTTAGTTTAGGCATATCAGAAGCTTTTGATTTAAAACTCAGGAGCTAACATATTTAGTGTAACTGGGAGCTTGTTATACCTACTGTAGATCAAAATAAAAATTATGTTTGTTTTGTGGATGTATTTACTGTATTTGTCATAATAACAAATATTTAACTCAAGAATAGGTTTTAAAATAGAAAAAAGAGAACATTATATCCCTTTCTCTGACAAAAGTGGTATACCTTTATACCTTTTCTAATTGTACCAGTGAGGTCCTTATATATGAAACAAATGATGTTGTGGCCATAATTATACTACCACTGACTGCAACTTTTGGCCCAATATAATTTTCTAAATTTAGTTTCTCTCTATTACTGTTTATCACAATGTATGCTTGTCCTGAGCTAAATCACACTAATCTGCCAGACCTTGGCCCATGTTTCATAGAATCATAGAATAATTAGGGTTGGAAAGGACCTTAAGATCATCTAGTTCCAACCCCCCTGCCGTGGGCAGGGACACCTTATGCTAAATCATATCACCCAAGGCCTCGTCCAACCTGGTCTTGAACACTGACAGGGATGGAGTATTCACAACCCCCCTGGGCAAGCTATTCCAGTGCCTCACCACCCTAACAGGAAAGAATTTCCTCCTTATATCCAACCTAAACTTCCCCTGTTTAAGTTTTAACCCGTTACCCCTTGTCCTGTCATTACAGTCCCTAATGAAGAGTCCCTCCCCAGCACCCCTATAGGCCCCCTTTAGATACTGGAAGGCTGCTATGAGGTCTCCATGCAGCCTTCTCTTCTCCAGGCTGAACAGCCCCAACTTTCTCAGCCTGTCTTCATACGGGAGGTGCTCCAGTCCCCTGATCATCCTCACGGCCCTTCTCTGGACTTGTTCCAACAGTTCCATGTCCTTTTTATGTTGAGGACACCAGAACTGCACACAATACTCCAGGTGAGGTCTCACAAGAGCAGAGTAGAGGGGCAGGATCACCTCCTTCGACCTGCTGGTCATGCTCCTTTTGATGCAGCCCAGGATACGGTTGGCTTTCTGGGCTGCGAGTTCACACTTCAGCCGGCTCATGTACATTTTCTCATCGTCCAGCACCCCCAAGTCCTTCTCCGCAGGGCTGCTCTGAATCTCTTCTCTGCCCAACCTGTAGCTGTGCCTGGGATTGCTCCGACCCAGGTGTAGGACCTTGCACTTGGCATGGTTAAACCTCATGAGGTTGGCATCAGCCCACCTCACAAGCGTGTCAAGGTCCCTCTGGATGGCATTCCTTCCCTCCAGGGTATCAACCGAACCACACAGCTTGGTATCATCGGCAAACTTGCTGAGGGCGCACTCAATCCCACTGTCCATGTCAGCGACGAAGATGTTAAACAAGACTGGTCCCAACACCAGTCCCTGAGGGACGCCACTCATTACTGGTCTCCAGCCGGACATTGAGCCATTGACCACAACTCTTTGTGTGCATCCATCCAGCCAGTTCTTTATCCACTGAGCGGTCCATCCATCAAATTGATGTCTCTCCAATTTAGAGACAAGGATGTTGTGTGGGACAGTGTTGAACACTTTACACAAGTCCAGGTAGATGACACCACCTGCTCTACCCCTGTCTGTCAGTTCTGTAGCCCCATCATAGAAGGCACAGAGGTGAGACTGACTGGTCTGTAATTCCCTGGGTCATCCATTTTCCCCTTCTTGAAAATGGGGGTTATATTTCCCTTTTTCCAGTCGTCTGGAACTTCACCTGACTGCCATGATTTCTCAAATATGATGGCCAGTGGCTTAGCAACTTCAGTCGCCAGCTCCTTCAGGACCCACGGATGGATTTCATCAGGTCCCATGGACTTGTGCATGTTCAGATATTTAAGATGGTCTCGAACCAGTTCCTCTCCTACAGTAGGCCCAAGGTCTTCATTCTCACAGTGCCTGCATCTGCCTTCCAAGACTTGGGTGGTTTGGTCAGAGCCTTTGCCAGTGAAGACCGAGGCAAAGAAGTCATTCAGAACCTCAGCCTTCTCCAAATCCTGTGTAGCCAGTTCTCCCGAGAGCTTCCTGAGGTGCCCTACATTCTCCCTAGTCTGTTTTTTATTTGCTGCATACCTGTAGAATCCCTTCCTGTTATTTTTAATACCTCTAGCTAAGTTTAATTCTAACTGGTCCTTAGCTTTCCCAACCTGGTCCTTAGCTTCCCGGACAACATCCCTGTACTATTCCCATGCCACCTGTCCTTGCTTCCACTTATTATAAGCCTCTTTTTTCATTTGAATTTTCCTCAGGAGCTCCTTATCCATCCAAGCAGGTCTCCTGGCCCTCCTGCTGCACTTCCTTCTAGTTGGGATGCAACACTCCTGAGCTTGTAGCAGTGATCCTTGAATATCAACCAAGAGTCTTGGCCCCCCCTGCCCTCTAGGGCTGTATCCCATGGAACCTTACTAAGCGGGTTCCTGAAGAGGCCAAAGTCTGCTCCTTTGAAGTCCATGGCAGTGAGCTGGCTGGACGCTCTTCTCACTGTCCTGAAGATCTCAAATTCGAGCATCTCGTGATGGCTGCACCCAAGGCTGCCCTGGAGCGTCACATTTCCAACGAGCCCTTCCCTGTTGGTGAGCACAAGGTCAAGCATGGCACCTCTCCTTGTCAGCTCCGCTATTACTTGCGGAAGGAAGTTGTCTTCTACACAATTGAGGAACCTCCTGGATTGCTTGTGCTGGGCCGTACCGTCCTTCCAACAGATGTCAGGGTGGTTGAAGCCACCCATGAGAACAAGGGCCTGCGAGCATGAGGCTTTTCCTATCTGTCTATAGAGTGCTTCATCTGCAGGTTCTCCTTGATCAGGCGGTCTGTAACAGATCCCCACAGTAATGTCTCCCATAGCTATATTCCCTTTAACCCTAACCCACAAACTCTCTGTTGACTGCTCACCTGTCCCCAGACAGAGTTCCATACTCTCCAGCCTATCCCTAACATAAGGGGCAACTCCCCCTCCCCGCCTGCCAGGCCTGTCTTTCCTAAAGAGCCTGTAACCTTCCATTCCAACACTCCAGTCATAGGAGCCATCCCACCATGTTTCTGTGATGCCTATTATGTCGTACGCCTGTAGACATGCACACATCTCTAATTCCTCTTGTTTGTTCCCCATGCTATGGGCGTTTGTATAGAGGCATCTGAGCTGAGCTCCAAATGAAACCGGCTCATTGGCTGGAGTGGCTGGGATATCTCTACATTGCTCCGAGCATTTATTATAGGTGCTGGCAACTGACTGGGTGTGTTGGGATGGAATGATGCCCCCCTCCCCCAACACATCTAGTTTAAAGCCTCCTTGACCAGTCTGGCAAGCCTCCTACCAAAACTGCTCTTTAGACCAGCTCCACCAGCCCCCACTAGACCTGCCCTACAAACTTGTGTCCCGTGTTCAAGGCACCCAAACCCCTGACTATGACACCACCCTTTTAACCATTTATTAACCTGGCCAATCCTCCTAGCTTTTTTTAGGTCCTCCCCTGTATCCTGGAGGATTGACGAAAAGACTATCTGAGCTCCAGAGCCCCTAACCACCTCCCCCAGGGCTCTGTAGTCCTTCTTTATGCTCCCCAGGCTACTACTATCTATATCCCTAGCACCCACATGTATCACCGGGAGTGGGTAATAGTCCGTGGGATTTACTAGAGCAGGCAGCCTCCCTGCCACATCCCTGATCCGTGCCCCCGGTAGGCAACACACCTCCCTTGAGACTTGGTCTGGCTGGCAGACGAGTGCTTCTGTCCCTTTCAGTGTAGAGTCCCCTACTACTACGACCCGCCGCTTTTTCCTAGCGGCACCAGTAGAGATCTTCATTACCAGGGCATCAGCCGGCTGCTTCTGGCTCGAGTGCGTTTCCTCATTAGCCCCCTGCAGGACAGCAAAGCGGTTCTGCGTGGGGACAAGGGATTTAGGGGGAAGCCCCTTGCTTTTGGTTGTCCGTTTCCTCCTTTTTTTTGTCTTTTTTTTTTTTTTTTTTTGTCACCAATTCTCAGCTTCCCAGGTTCACGGCCTCCTTCTTTCCTTCATGAGGCAGAGGTGAAGCTCGAGGCCCCTGCACAGTTCAGGCCAGGAGCAAGCATTCCTGCTTCCTCTCAGCTTCCCTGACATCTCGCAGTCTATTAACAGCATCCCGCAGCTCAGCCCCTGCTGCAGGAGGACCTCCACCAGGGAGCACCGAGTGCAGCCCTGCCCATTGTGCACCCTCCCCTCACCAGACCAGTGCAGGCACTCTCCTCTCTACACCCCGAGCTCTGCACTGCACCCTCCCCTCTCACCGGCTCTGTCTGGGTGCCTACGCTGCCCACCGCCGGGGCAGCCAGAGCAGAGCTGCGGGACCGGGCCCTGATCATACGACGAGTGCTCACCATCCCGCCCGCCTGCCTGCCCACACAAACCGCCTCACCGCGCTCCTGCTCGCCCGCGCTCCCTGGCGCAGGTTTTTACCCAGCCAGGGCTGGTGCCGCTGCTTCAGGCTCCGCCCCGTGTGAGTCAGCTGCTCGCTCTCGTCAGCTGAGCTGCCGGCTCCTGGGCAGCTCCTGTCGAGGACTTGAGGCTCCCTCGGTGGCTCTTGTCGCTCCGAGTTGAGGCTCCTGGACGCTGATCTCCCCTCCGCTCCGGTGTTGAAGGTGTCCTCTCTCGAGCTACTCACCTCAGCAATTGACCGTTTTGCATTTGACATTTGCATGTTTGCAGTTCAGCATTCCTAAAGTCTATCTCTGCTGTTTTTCAGTGTCCTGGCATTAAAACGTGTCCTCAAAAATATGATTCCACAAACTACTGTATTCTACATGTGCATTCTCTCTTTATGAATCTTCCAATTAATTTTCAGATAAAATAAAATAGGATTGGCAAGAAATTGTTTTTCTTTTTTCTGCATCTAACTTCTTTTCTGGTTTGGATAGATTCTTTTATGGAACAGATGGATTCATTTGATAAATAACATGGAAGACTGAGAAAGATTTTTTCTAAATCCAAAGGCAATATATATATTTTTATTTTTATTTTTTTTTGTAATACAGACAGGCCTGGATATGAAATTAGTCAGACTTGAAATAAAGAAAAAGAAAACATTAATATAAAGGTCACATGTAATTAGTGAGATAAACAATTTGATGGTTATTTTTATTTATTATTGCATCTTTCAAATGACCACTGGATAATGATTCTTATAATTCTTGTTACTCAAAAATGAAAGAATGAATCTCAGGTTTGTGTTAAAATGTTTCTAAAAACACTCTAAAGATCTATTGTGGGGAAGGATGGTGGTAGTTTTGTTTTTTTTTCCAGTCTGATCATAAATGTAAATACTATTTTTAAAGAAGAGTGGAATCGTTCCTCTTCAGTAACATAGCAGTGTTTTCAATTTTGTGTCTTTTCTCAACCTACAGTTTGCTATTTACAAGTCATATTTAAGAGGAGTGTTGTTTCCATTCTTTCTAGAGGATATTAAACCTGCCAATTAGAAAGGACTCTTGCTAGGATAAAGGGAACTCAGAGATACTAACTTCTTTTTGACTATGTGCAGTCAGGAAATCCCATCCTACAAACCAGCTCCAATCTACTCTACAACCCAGTGTTGCAAAATGCAGGATGATCCTGCAAGGAACTATAGCACATCTCAGCAGGATGTGAAGTTGCTCAGCACCCAGAATGATGTTGGGTTCCCTTTTGTTGAAGTCCCCAGCTTACAGCACATAAAGCTGTAAACAGGGCCAGTGCTTTGAAAGTGCCTACTCCATTGTTTGCAGTACAGCAGAGCTGTTTCTTTTGGATGGCTGTTTTTGACTTGGCCCTAGAAGTCTTAATCATCACTTCCTTGGATATCAGGTTATTATAAGGAGAAAACGTATCCTGCAGAGTAAGCAACTACAAGAGGGGGATAGTTTAATATAATCCCTTGGTGTAAAGGCATAACAAGGCTTTCAATTGAAATGATCAAATATAATGTATGTGTCGAGGATTTTTTTTCCTATTAAAAACCAATGGGGACTATGAATACAAAATATTACTTCTCACTTGCGACAGTAATTAATTTAATAATCACAGACTGAGCTGCCTTCAAATAACTAGTTCTGAATAAACTGGGTTGATATGAAGTCAGCTTGAAAAATCAGCCAGATTTGAAATGGATATCAAGGATGCTTTCAAAAAGTCTATTGCAGTAGTAACTGTGTAAGATAGAACCAGGTGGATGCATTAATATTTGAGCTGTCAGATTTACTATACAATTTACATGTCAAGTGTCAACCTGATGGGCTATCTTGATAAATGCCTACAACCTACACTGCTACTTAGCGCAAAAACTTTCTTGCTTGACAGTTAGATATAGAAACTTCTAGCTAGCTCTTTTTCCTTTGAAAATAAACACAAGGCAACATCTTACAGCATGAAAAAGTACTCTTTACACTTACGGATGGACTCTGGCAGTTAATAGCTGAATTGTAATGTATGGTAATATTGCGCCAGTCAGTGATCTCAGCCAAGGGAGGAAGTGCAATGGCACTGAGTATCCTGTGGTATGAACCCCTAGCTTCTGTTAAGATTATTATGTCTTTTGTTACATGGATTGGCTTTAATGGGAGATTTTTCCATCACCTTCAATAATGGCACTGGCCCCTGGGAAAGATGAGTGTGAGTTTTAAGATATTTTGCTTAGCAATAAATTAACATTTAGCTCTTTAATCATCAAGTGTGTCTCAGGTATTTCCTCTTTGCAGAGAAGATTCTATCCAAGTTCTTGTATTGATGCATGGAAACAAAATTTTTGTCATCATACCGAACAAAATCCTAAGAGGATATAACCTAAGAGGTTACATATATCTCTCCCTTGGCTGAAACTACAAGTGCATTAGTAATATTTTGCTATTATTTAGTTCATATTATCAGCAATATGAAGGACAACTCTGTGTTATAGATCAAAAGACCATGGCTATGATTTCTTTATGTCACAGGGTATAGCTCTGTCAGACTATAAAAGCTGAAATACTGCATCTTTTATTTACAAAATTATTCTCTTTCTAACGTGACACCCTTGCTAAATATTAAGCTTCAAATATAAACATCTCCTTTTAAATATTCTGCTGTGATGGTTAAAGAGGTGTAAGAAAGAAAAAAGAGGCTATGTTTTAATGGTTAGTATGGGCTCTTTGGGGGGGGATGGGGGGACGACTGATATTTTGGAATATCAAATAAATGGCTAGGGAAGGCTTATTATTTTAGGAATGAATTTATATAATAAATTTATGCTTTACATGTCAATATGTACATGGCATCACTGTTCACATACATTGTGAGTCTCTTTTTTCATGCATACTGTTGAACCTCGTGTATGCTTTCTAAACTAAAGAGATTGATTATTGCTACCAAACATTATTATTATCAGGGATAAAAAGAAGAGATATAGCTCGTGTTTTTTGCAAACAGGGGTATGTTTTGTTTAGTAACAGTGGCAAGTTTAGTTCCCTGCTTTATCAGAGAATCCCTAATAGAATAAATCAGAAAAAGAAGTGAAGGGAAAGGAAAGAAAATTCAAAGCAGAAGGAAAGCAAAAAGAAAGGAAAAATAGGAGAGGAAAAAAAAAAAGAAAAATTATCTAGGCACTGAAAGTGGAACCCGACATCTTAATCCTGATGAAATCCACAAGTTAGTTTAAATCCCCCTATCCTCCATATATGCCTCTAGCCGTAAAGATGATTTCGCTTCACTGAAATCCTACAGGCTCTGACAATTCCTGCTTTTGTGCATGACCATGACTGCCTTGCTTTTGCAAGCATCTTGGAAACCTCCTGTGCTTAAGGCAGATCAGGAGCTTCATTCTAAAGAATTCTCTACCTGTGTCCCCTAAGGACCTTGTTGTGTTTGCAACATGTAACAAATAGCCCAGGACTGGGGACCACACAAAAGACAGTGACAATGATCCCTTCCATACAAAAATATTGCCAGAGCATGAGTTAGATGTAACTTTTAGGTATTTTAAATGCTTGCTGTGTTTTAGAATGCAAAATGCTTTAGAAAAGAGCGTGGAGGCAAGATACAGTATGCTATTCTGGCTTATTCTTCTTCAAAGGAAAAGGAGGTAGGGATTGGAGTTCTTTTGAGAGGACAGAACTGAACTGTCGTCTGTAATGTTCAGGTGAGCGCATTAACTCCAAAAACACTGCAGTGACCTTGTTACTGTTCCAATAATGATTGTAAAGTGATAGCTGATTGTGTGATAGGGCTCTGTCTGCAGTTATATCTAGAGAAAATTTATGCCTGCAGAGACAAGTGGGACTGCGGAACTGTTTTAACTTTAGTTTCTACTGTACCAAGTTGGGCACAGACTCTTCCTCTACAGGGGATAAGATAGCTCATCAGCCACTACATTACTTTGGTGTCTGCATGTGCCAGCTGGTTTTATGAACTATGAGAGATAATGGCATATCCTTAATATTCTTTGAAAGTACAATATTTTTACTTAGATTGTCTATTCCAGAATGACGCTTCTCTGATAGAATGGCCAGTCAATCTCACAGCATGATAGAAAACAGATGTAAGATTAAGATGCAAAGTAGTTTTCCAGATACTTGGTCCCAGCATGCTGTACAACCCAGCCCTAGAGTTAACCAGCCAAGCGCTGACACATGTCTTATAGCAAAATATCACTCACAGCCACAGTTCAAAGGCCTTGCTACCCTCCAGGGCAATTAATACAGCATCACGTTCAATGGTGCTTGAACCAAATCCATCGAACTCTCAAGAGAGGAATAACGAAACAATCTCAGAGCTCAGACATCAGCAGCATGCTGCTGCAGCTGAAGTTTCAAGCCCTAAGAACACAATCCTTCCCTAAGTATGCCTGTGTGACAATGCATTATAAAAAGTAGATTCTTATGCCATGAAAATTTCTGACAACACTCTCATTAGTGTCATTAAATAAAAGTTCAGACTCCAGATGTGGATCTCCACTTCTTAAACTATTTCTCACAAAGGTAGCTTCAAATGTCTTTCCCTAAGTATTTGGAAATTGGATTTTGAATGAGAATTTAAAAGACCATTTAGAATATATAAATGAAAGTTTCTACTGCATATGTAATTTTTTATATTAAGTTGTACGTATACATTCAGTGATTGTGTTAGTAATACTAATAGCTAACCACAATATCTTTTGCTTCAAGTAGGTAACTGAAGTGATTGCATTTCATTTTAGAAATTATGGACAGATTTGAATGCTAATGCTTGTATTATGCAGCATTTATTCAACAAATGGTGCTGTTGACAGTACTGAGGCATCTTATAGTATAATTTAGTACTTGGCGAGAAAACAATTTGATAGCCACCTCATACCTGGGATATCTGAAATTAACTATGTCTATTACGTAAATGCATTACACTGCAGAGTGCAGTGCTTTTAACTCCTGATTTCACTTCAGCAGTTCCCACTTCAATTTTTATTTATTAGTGTATGAATGATGGGCTCCCACTGATCTTTCTATTGTGATTATGATAGTTCAGAACAAAATAAAAACTATGTGTAGATGTGCTTTACACTGCTGAATGTAACTTGAATATTGAATTGAGTATTCTTATTCAGGCAATTCCTGGGAATTCCCAGACTGGTCATATCCAACAGAAACCAAAAATTAGTCCAAGTTCTGTTGTCATTAAAAGTAGCTTATGAAAATGTACAAATAAAAGAGTAAAATTTAGTGGTTTTACTGTTTAAGAAAATAAATATTTTAATGGTAGCTCCATGCCCCATATATTTTAAGGAGAAGCTGGTCAATTCTTAGGAAGGCATGTTTGCATCCTATCCCACAGGTAAGTGCTTATGGCAGTCAGTGTATACCTAATCTGCATGTCTGCATGTATTTTTTGTCTACTTATATATATATTTAATAGGTAAAATGTATAGATAAGAAAGATGAATCTCACCAATCCTCTTTTTCTTGTTTCGGATCTGCGTGGTCAGTTCCACGTCAGATTCTCCATGCCATTTTTCCTTCTCTATTGATTTCTTACAGGTGTGTATGTTTTAAAAATCTCTCGTAACCATGCTTGAGATTTTTAAAACACTTGCATGTAGATGTCAGAGATGTAGACAAAGATGTCTGTTTCAGACCTCTCTTTATAGCATAGGCTCTGGGATTTCAGAAACCAAATTCAATAATACATATAACATTACTTAGTCTTGGTATAAAGGAAATGATGGTGATGCGAAATCATAGCTAAAGATGAAAGGGTTTTCTTTTAGACCAGTTTAATTAACCCCTTGAATACATGCTGGTCATTAAGAAGATCTGTCTTTATATTTGCAGATATGCTAGGAGATTGTACATAAATGATTGCTTTGGTTGCTCTAAGTACTGTAAAGTGTCTTGTCTAGTGAGTGTAGCCAAGGTTGCTGGATAAAAGTCCTTCTAAATAAACTATATTTTGTTCTTTTTCTTTTTTCTCTTTTTTTTTTTTTTCTTTCCTCCAGTAGGATATTTTCTGACGGTTTTTGTTTTTTTTCTTGTGTGATGTGTGGTGTCTTTTTTTAAGAGACTAGCTTATCAGAAAGATATGCATGCTTACTGACACTGTCCTGATAGAAAAATATATAAAAATGTATAACGATTGAAGAAGCAATGTAAACTTATTTTTTAGATCATTATTAAAAATTTATTTTGTCTTTTTAATTCAGACTTTAGGAAAAAAAAAAGTGAAAATAACAGAACAAGTCAAAATGCAGAGTAAAATACTGAAATGTTCTACTTCAATATTTTGAAAATTTGCTGTAAATTTCAAAACAGAATTTTCCTATTTTGAAATGGAAAAGCTTTTGAAACAAAAGAATCCCTTAAGAAACGTGCACCATTCCTGGGTGCTTTTAAACTTCCTTTGGCCTGTTGCTACTTCAGCTTAATAGTGACTGAAACGGCATTTGTCTCATGTGAGGGGAGGTGAATTTTGCATATTTTCTAGCTCTTTCATCAAAAAGCCTGTACGTTGCTTTGTTTGTCTCATCTCTCATAGTACTTCGTCCAGATCAGTGTGGGAGTACAGTAGTGAAGCAGTTTGGGGAAGATAAGGTGCTGGTTGCCATCTGTAGTGCATCTTTCCTATAAATTATTATTTTGATCATCTGTGCTGTCAGTTAAATTTGTCTCTCTCTGCTGACTCTAAAACAATACTTTTAGGATCTGTAGTCAAGTACTTATTTATCTTTCACTATCAAATGTTAAAAACAAAGAAATGCAAAAAATAATATCTTTAATGACTGGTTGAGAACAAGTAGAATGACTAGTAGAACAAGGGCTAGAGACTGCTGGGTAAGTCTTTGTGCAGTATCTAAACATATTGAAATAGATTGTATACCAAGGTCTGTAAGCAGTTAAAAATAGTCTAGGAAATCACAGTTTTTTCTAAAGAAACTAGCCTGAAATTATTAAAAAAAAAAAGAAGTAAAAATTGCACTTTTTTTCCCCCTTTGCTCATGTATTGTCCTTCATTCCCTCTAACTGATTGTGTTTAATGGGCCTCCAATGCCTCCCTTTTATATGATTTTCCTTTCATACCTCATATTACTTTTATTGCCTCTCTCCAGATCAAAGGCATAGGAAGAAGAAAAAAAAAATGGTGACTAAGAATGATGCCTGCAATCTTCCACATTTTACCATTATTTTTCTAAATATTCTTACCTTGATTTAATGCAGCTTTGCTCATTAGGATTCTAGGAGTCACTAGATAATTCTTCACCATCCCAGGTAACCCAACTTTTCATACATTTCTAGAGGTTAGTGCTTGGCCAGCCCTAGTGATAAAAATTCAAGTGCAATATAATTAGAGATTCTAAATACATTTCAGTTGCTTTCTTTAAATTTTATTTGCCATCTGGCTATATGAGCTAGTATAGCTGATATTTTCTTCAATTTTCTTTTGAATCTTTGAAAGCTGAAGGCATGACTGTTTTTCTAAAAGAATGCCAAACTATCACATGGATACAGGCAGTGATGATTTTAGAAAACCACTGAACATTCTGAGGAAATAGTAGCCACTTCCATGTGTTCATACACTGAATTTCAGAAGCCTAGTGCTTGATGTCTGTTTGCCTGGGATGAAATTTAATGCCTGGACATTGTGGGGATTTTTATTTTGTAAGCACTTAAGTCTACTCTCTGAATTTTATTCACTATTTTTGGGAAAAGTTTATTACCTTTAAGTATAGAGTTGTAGAGGTAAGTAACATACATATATTTGCAGAAATTAATCTCTCAGGTTGTACAATTTTTGACAGGGTACAATAACTCTAAGAGAAACTGACGGAGCTCCTGCCTTCTATATCGATTCCACAGACTGCTGGTAGCTGTGGCTGCAGTTCTCTCAAGGAGTGGCTTTGTTTTGTTGTAGGTTCTAATATGAACTTCTCCATGGTGCTATCTTTGCCTTCCCTCTCTTCCCATGCCAAGCCTTTCCCTCATCCCCAGGTTTGGCCTCTTTCAATAGTGATAATCTTACTAGTGCAGTGTTAGACTTTTGATGGTATAATTCTTTTTTGTAATGGCTGCATAGCTGAGTATCATCTGCCAGTAATTATCTTCATGTTTAGAAATAATAATAATAAGAAAAGATATTTAAATGTTGGATGAGCCTGGAAGATGTAATTTTAAAGTGAAATTGTACATCACCTAAATTCTGTTTGAAGGTACAAACTCTATAGACCAAAGGGCAAATGGTCAATGGGAGATTTGCTTTAGATTTTATAAAATCTTGAAAAACATGGCTGTTGTGCTTTCCTCTAATTTTCAGCATACACATTGTCACAGGTACTTGTAGCAGCAAAAAGTGGATCAATTTATGTAATTCTACAGCACTGCATAATTCTCAAAGAAATGTGAGAAACTTTCAGAAGTGCAATTTCAAAACAGCAGTTCATTTGTGTAATTAGACCTATGAAAAGTCATGGATTTTGATGTCTGGAAACAGCCTGAGTTATCTTCTAACTAAATAAAGCAAACTGTTTCAGGCTTGACCTCATTTTCATATATACATTAGGAAAGCCAGTGATTGTAAACACAGATGGTCTAACACATCATGTCATGCTGCTGCCCTTGTGTTGGAACAGGGCTAAATCTTGCATTGAGAATGAGGATTTTTATGTCAAACAAAGTACTTAATTAAGAACAGATTTCAATATTTAATGACTACACAGTAGCTTATTAAAATATTTGCACCAGTGTTTACAATGTTTGGTGAATTAAATACCAATATATTTGTTAACTATAGAACAGCTTTTATCGCTATTGCATCAAATCCAAGCCTTACCCCCATGATGCCACAGTGTCCCTAGCCTAGAAAAACAGATTTAAGGAGAATCTGAATGGACAATTTGGTAGTCTTACTTGTACAACTGCTGCATCCCTAAACTGGAAACAACTGGGTAAAATCTCTTTGTTTCCAGCCTAGCAGAGCATCTTCTTCACTATTTAGCATTTGGAAGGTTAAAGGTATCTGTAGGGATTCCCACAGCCAAAGTAGGACATACATATGTTCACAATCTACCCCAAGTTATTCCCTGAAATAATAGATTGAAACCATGGATAGTTTCTTTTCCTGAGTTTAAGGTATGAAGCTTATGATGTCTGTTACATTTCAAACTAGAAGTGCACAGTTGCAATTTGAATAGATGGATTTGCAATTTAAATAGATGACTTTTTAACTTGGGCCCTTGAAAGACTCACCAACTCTCTCCCACTTTTAAATTGCAAGCAGGAGAGCCATTTCCTTCTCCTGCAACACATACATTGTCTGGGTGTATGGTGAAGATCCCTTTCTGTTTTCACACCATTGGCTTGTTAAATGGTAATAATAGTAAGCCACAATGTCTTTTCTCTTTCCAGGATGAAAATGTCTCAACAGTTCGCTTTTCTAGCAGCTCATTTAAAAATGATAAACAAAACATCTCATCACTCTTTTCTTTTGGGACCTTTTCCTCCAGATGAAAGAAAAAATTTCACCCTTCAGTTCCCTAAATGATGCTTTTTCTGAGGAAGTCATCGTGGCTTCAGACTCTTACATATGTTATTGTACATACATACTTATAGCTACGGTCCTGTGAGAGATGTTAGCAATTTATACCTCCATATGCAGTAAGTTATGGCCACCTGCATCAGCTCAACCATGCTGTTAATGTGTAAGCCCTCCTTCATTCCTGCTGCCTTCCCAGATTATCATTTATGGAGGGAGCCTAGTTCCTTTAGAGATTGAAGTGAGGCGGTTACTTATTACCTTCCATGAGAAATGTGGTTAATCAAGGGTGCCATCCACCCCAGCGGAATGGGTGGCTTAACCTTTGGGAGAAAAATGTGATCTCTTGGTGATTAATTTGAAAAAAAGAAGCATCAATGTTTGTAGTCTGAATGACTTTGTACAGGCTATTCAGAGAGCTCTGCACAACATCATGGTTCCTTTTGTACTGTAGGTTTTTGTATGCTCTGGTGGTAGAGCTGCTAGATGGGGCCTCTATCAATAAACTTATAGCAATCACTTGTCATGCGTATTCCTAATTAAATCTAAATTAAATTTTCATTTGAAAGAATTTTAAATGAGGTTTCAGTTTTTTGCCACCATACGTTAATATATCAACAAATATATATTTTAAATTTCTACAGCAAGGAATTAAAAATTTGATGGAATGATGGTTTTCAACAACAGCAAAATTTCATAATTTAATTAATGAATGTTTATTAAAACACTCCTTAAAGTATTACACTCTTTAGAGTGTAGATTTTCTCAGTTTCTGTTTTCTGGAGTTATATCTGGCTCTGTATATTTGGCTTTTCCTTCGGTCTCATATTCAAAGGACTAAAAGACATTGTTGCTGCTCAGTGCAAAATCTTATTTTTTGCATTTCCACTATGTCTTCCATACAAGAATCTCAAAGACCTTTGATATCAGTTATGCACTTTTGCAGCACCCTTAGAGACAGGCAACATCGTGATTGGTGTCTGACAATAAGAGGAGACAAAGAGAATTTGAATAAGTTAACTGGAGAGACAAGTTTCTGGCATGGACAGGGAGAGAATGCAAAGCTGTTCTTTCCAGAGGATAACTGTCTATTCTTTTATTTTATTTTTCCCCAGCAAATAATTCCCCAAGCAATGTAACTTCAATCATTCTGAACTGATTTGTGAGTTGAACTGATTGAATTCATGCAACAGTTTTATCTAAAAGTTAGGAAAAAAATTGAGCTTGATTGCTAACTGCTGAAATGAACGCTTTTACTCTCCTATTTAGAATTATTTTCAGCATGCCCACCCCTGAGGAGGTAAGGCCTCTTCATGTAAGCAGGAGACAAGTAGGGCTGTGGAACCTTGCGTGCAGTACCAGTGAAGGGTGCGTGCCTGCAGGGCTGCAAGGTTCCAGGCCTCTCAAGCAAGCAGTGCAAATGACTCTTCCTATTCAGTTTTGTATTATTATGTAAAAGTGAAAGAAGAGATTTGTTGTTGTTGTTGGTTGTTTGCTGCTTTCATTTTCTAAGAAGACTTTTAAGTCCGGATAGGCTGGCTATGAAATGTCACTAATAAAGTATTTAGACTAAACATCGGAAAGCTGGAGAGAAGCCTTTAAACTCTGTAAAGCAGAGGAGAAAAAGAAATATAGCTATTTGGCTGACCAAAAGATTACAGTGATTTTGTTAACTGAATGCAATTTTCAGTTTGTTTGCTTAGAAAAAAAAAAGAGTTTCCACAGTTTTGCTCCTAGGCTTTAGTCATATGAATTTTCCTCTATAAAAATGCTGGATTTCTTTACAGTTTTCCCAGTTGCATTATCCTCAGAAGCATATGCTGGGGTTCAGTGAGTTGGTATTGTTATTATTTCCTCAAAAACTAGCAGTAAAATTTTTGACTTACGTCACCTCAGTGGTCATTATTCTGCAAAAATGTAAGTCACTGTTGTTTCAGGGTACATCTGGAGGGATGAGACAGGTCTTACAGTTCATGTGCAGCTGGGCTGATATTTCTTCTCCTGCTTGGAATCTTGAATCATTTTTCAAAAGCAGCACTGTGGATAAAATGTTGTGGATAACCTAAGACCAGATATTTGTGAAATTGATTTAACTCTATTAAAAGGAGTGAGAGAAAGGCATGTTTGTTCTATTGTCCTGTAAATATTTGGTGTATTATTGGTTGTTGCATAAGCGGAAGCAAACTCATGAAGTTCACTGTCCATTTATCCCTAATGGTATAGCTAATCATTATAGTCATTAAGTATTTTCTCTATTTATACCATTCCTGTTGTGAGATCTCAGCTTGATTTCTAGACCTTGCAGATTAGTACAAGGTTACTGAGGTATGTATGAATTACTTTGGAAGTCTAATTATTTTTCCTGCTCTAATAGTCAAACATGCCGCAGTGCTGAAATGGGGGAGCATTTCACAGCAGATAATTACACAGATTTTTATCCTTTTCCCTGTGCAAATATTTTTACCCTCTATTTTTTTCTGCAGTTTGCTTGCCTACTTTTTCATATTATGTAGCTATTTCTGTGTGAAAAAGTTCAGGCCAGCTGATTTTTAACAATCTGCTCCATGTAGATCACTTTCATATTGTTGGTTCATCTTTTTTTACCAAGACTGTCTGGCAATCTGCTCTTTTCTAATTCTAATGCACCAATGTAAATGCTTTAGTACAGGGTCTTTGTTCTCTCAGGCTAAGGGAGAAAGAATGACAGAAAGAAAAAGTAGAAGATTAGTTCATCATGGAAGTTTGGCATTAAGATTTCTCCTTGGCCCTGTCGTAAGAAAAGGCACTGGACATACGGACCCAGTCTTCAAAATGTCTTAATCCTTTTCTAACCCATGGAGGAAGATACAGTTTAGGCTTGCTAGCTTTCAGGAAACTTGAGATCTCTTTCTCTGTTATCATGTATTATATCTGATTGCATGTGTGCTCATTCACACGATGCTGTTTGGAAGATTTGCCAGATCTCTGTCTGGTTTACTTAATTCCCCTGAGCTTTGAATGTGGGTATAATTTTGTTAATGTCTGTAACCCCAGATCAGCAGCACAAGACATTTCAGATAAATGCCTTTTTGAATACTGCCTTCTTGAAAACAGCAACATCTTTTTAAAATGTCTCTTTCCCATTTCAAAATGAATAAAACTGCTTTCTTGGGCTTATGAGCAACCAGAAATGAATTCACTAACCTTCCTATGTGTAGACTGTAATGTAGTGCTTGTATCTGGCATAACAGCTCTTTCTTCAATGCTTATGAGAATATTTGCA
This sequence comes from Pezoporus flaviventris, assembly GCF_033815535.1. Classification (NCBI taxonomy): domain Eukaryota; kingdom Metazoa; phylum Chordata; class Aves; order Psittaciformes; family Psittacidae; genus Pezoporus; species Pezoporus flaviventris. Next base: position 42,870,249 of record NW_026892561.1, read on the forward strand.
CTCTCCCTTTTTTTTTTGAGGGGACCATTCTTATGAAAGTTTAAAATGTCCAGCACTAAGGAAAGAAATAAGGCAGAGTGGGTACCTGTAGTATTTTGGCTAAGGAATTTTAAGACAACCTAAATCTTAAATTATGTCTGAGGGCTACTTTTCTTAGCAAGGTGCTGCTTGACAAAGAAACACTGGGGAAAATACAAATGTCACCAATTCCATGCTGTGGTTCTGAAGTCTTTTGTGGTTTAGAGGTTCACAGGTTGGGAAATAACTTGGGAAAATTTTTTTTTTTGAGAGTTTTACTAAGATTCTCTTTTGGTGTGGACAGAATCCCAGTTTTTTTTGACTAGCCCACAGAAACTAGATCAGTAGTTAGAGGAAAAAAAACAAAAATAGATGAGTGCTATGATTCGACCACTTTGAAACAGCAATAATTGTTTATCTTGTCTCAAGTGGCCTGCAATTTAAATACACACTATCCAGAAAAGGTTTGTTTCAGTTTTGTAGAGCAGAAAGAGATGTTTATAATGAGAGGATTTGCGTTTAAAGTCCATGCAGAAAAGTGGTGGCACAGCTGGGAACTGAACTCTGAGCTCCTCATTCCTACATTAGAGTCTGAACTGAAAGACTATTCTCCCTGTGTTTACAGATTCTTCACTGATGCAGATAAATGTTATGGTGTGAAATACAATTCAGCTGATTTACATCAATAGGGAGCTGACCTTTTATAAGAAGACAACAAAACTTCAGAGTTTTATTATTCACTTGAAATCTGTTTTGATTTTTTAATACAAGTGCTATAATCCAGAAGAGAGCATGTCTATTTCAGATTAAAATTCATCTTGCTTCATTCTATATCTGTTCTGTCTTGTAATATGTTATACAGAGAGAGGGCTACTTTTTATTTGTGTAGTCATATAACAGGCTATTGGGTATTTGGATTCCATGCCTGTGATGTACAATACTGGCATCTGTTAACCCTGCTAAAATTATTTCTTGCAGAAAGACACCTTATATATGATAATGGGCTATGGGAAGAAAACGAACAAAAACACTGCAAAATTAATTTCAGAACTATGTTTACTGAATAGAATTGATAATGAAAAATATGACATGGAAAGAAAACTTAATGAAGAGAAGGATGGTGGCAGAATGACATTTAAGAAAAGGTGATATTTAGATTTGATCTTTGTGGTTAAGAACCAGTTGCTGTTACTATTTATGATTCGATAATACTGAGGTTCAGCTATAAGGGAGGTTCCTCAGTTTTCCGTATCTTTGAAAACACCATAAATAAAACCTGAACTACAGTGACCACTGTATGTATTTTGGAATCTTTTGTAATGTATATGATTTATCATTTAGAGTAGCAGCCAGAAAAATATCTGACTGAATTGTAAGGTGGGAGAAGACCTTTCTTTTCTTCTTTTCTTTGTTCTCCCCACCCCCACCCCTCCCACCCACCCCTCCCCCGCCTTCTTTATTTTTCTTTTTTCCCTTTTTGGTTGTTAATTGTGATCACCAGCCATATGCAATTGCTGGTGAACTCTTGATTCTTTCTCTTCTGGGAGCAATATTTTTTGTGACATTTTGACATGTTTAGCTGATTCTTCACCCAACATTTCATTAACTCATTGGTCTTGATTTTTCCCTTACAGGGATGAAAATTGAGAGCAGCATATTGGTGCACAGCTAGTGTGAATGAGACCAGGTTTGAATTCAGTGACAGAATCCTCCCTCCCACCGACCTACTGCTCAAAACATGCTAATGTGTCTTTTGGGATTCTGAGACTGCAGCTAGAATTTGGCTAATAACACAACCCATGTAGTCCTCACCCTTGTGTTAACGACTGCCATTCTAGCGCAAGCTCTTGCACAACAAAATGGTGAACCTTATTGGGGAATTCATTTGGCTTAAAAAGAAACTGGCAAACACCCCTACTTTATTTTTCAGCTAAATAATTTTCTGTTCCGGCTTGTTGGATGGCTGCCAAATGCTTATAATGCTCTGGTACAATGGGTAAGAGTTGGCAGCAGGGATGTGAGACTGTTATTATTTTACCCTAGCACTGCTGTGGAAAAGTTATTGTGAAAAGGGAGGAGATGCTTTAAGATATTTTGCCTGTATTGCTGCTGCTAGGTGCCAGAGTTTAGTATTCTTTAAGCTAAGTGGAGAATGCTTTCATGGTCTGGAAACCTCAGACATTTTCCTCCCTTCCAATATCGAAATAATAAAAAAAAAAAAACACCCCAAAACCCAAAAAACTTGTTTGTTGTTTTTTTTTTCTAATGTTGGGCACTTTTGTAATTATATCCCAAGTCTATTTTTTCTCTGAATTTCTTTGTTTGCCTTCTCTGAGATTTTGCAGATGCCTTTTAACACATGATACACTCAGGGAACATGAAGAGATTCTTTGTTTTATAGGAAAACAGTGCACCTGGCAATAATATTATATATTTCATGGACTATCTAAGTAGGTCAATCCTGACTGGGGTGGCAAGAATAAACTCAGATTCAGGTGAGGAGAAAAAAAGAATCCTATCTCCCTCTGAGTGATACATAATAGAATGGAAAATAACAGAGATGTTTTGCTGTCCTTGATAGCTACTGACAGGAAATTTAGTATGATCCCTTTTCTCCAGTGTTGGGCTAGAATAGTTGACTGCTGATGAATGCAACAGTAACATAAAATTGGAATACGTAATGGAGAAGGATACTCTGATTTTTTTTGAGATTCTTTAATTCTTTTTCACTGCACGCTGCTGACCAGGGGCAAGGTGAATTGCATCTATCTACAACTTGAGCTGTGGGTGATTTCCAGTTGTACAGTCAATCTCTAATCCAAATGCAGATTTCATGTTTTGACTTATATTAGCAATAGATGAATGTTTTCGTTTTTGATGGTCATACTAACTCCTATAAGTATATAATTTTAAAGACTGCTGGCTTTGGCCTGGATTCTGGCATTGTCTTAAAATGGATGTTGCGCAGTTAAGACGGGGGTGCCAGTGTTTGGCAATACCACAAAAATGAAAAGCACTTAAATACAACTGAACGTTATCAAGATTTCTGGCTCTGTTCAGAATAAGGCAGAATTTTCCTCACTGCAAATTGCTTCACACTTAGACACTCTGCCAGCAGACAAAATTGAATTTTTTTTACAGCCGCCAAAGTATTGTATTTACATTATCTGAGTGCATAATTAAGCCATTAAGCTGAAAGTTTCCGGGTTTGAGCATGCAAGAAGAACATTTGAAAAGAGTTAGAGAGATTGTATAGGGCTAAGACACTCTAGACTGTCTGATGGGTGCCATCAGAATTGGCTGAGCTCAGTCAGAAAGCTTTTACAGGGGATGTAGGAATATCAGAAATTGCTATTTCTACCATCTTATTTTGACTTGCAAGACACAATGTCATGATCACAGGTGTAGCTTGGGTGCAGGTCCATTTAGACATGTAAATGTCACATTTTAAAACTCCGTAACAATGGGAAACAAGGTGTGATATCAGCTGCCTTACACAGCACTCCACTTGTGAATCACAATTCTCTATCTTTTTGTCGCTGCTTTTGGCCTTTACCACTAATAAATTACACGTCTGACTGCTGGGCTAGATGAAGCCTGCCCTCTCATTCTTTGCCTGCTGTCTGCAGATGTCCTAGGGAGGGAGGAAGGAAGGAAATGGACTTGAAATGAGGAGGGATGTTAGGAAAGAGGCTCAGGAAATAGCAGTTTCCTCCTACTTACACAGCTCTGTAGTTCTGGTTAATATTTTCATTAATGACTCAAGTGGTAGAATAGAAGTTTGTTAGATTTAAATTAGAAGTCAAAATAATCTGGACAGTTGAAGATCTGAATTGGAAAAGTCAGGGTATTATCCAAAAAGTGGAAATGGAGATTCAACACTTTGGCAGAACTAACTGATTGCTTCAGTACCTGCTGTAGGAATATGGGCTAATACCAATTTTGAAGGAAAACATCTAACTTGGAGTTATAGCTGATTCTGAGTTGGGTTCAAGCCAAGGGCTTTGTGATGCTGTGACTAATGCAAACATGACTATGTGTGGAGCATAGCCTGAAAAATATGTGGTCAACTTTCTACTCTGTTCCCTGCAGCAGTCTCAGGCTGCCCAGTTCTCCGCACTTCATGTTGTAAAGGATATTGGCCAGCTGGAGAACGCACAGCAGAGGGCAAGGAGAATGAACAGTGACTTGAAACACAGGGAAAGTTTGAATAAACTTGGGTTATTCAGACTAGATAGAAGACTGATACTCATTTAAAAATGCCAAATAAGATACTGCAAAGAGGGAGGGAATAATCTGCCCTCCATGTCTAACAGCTGGAACAATAACTTATGGAATTACACTGCAGCAAAACAGATTTAGATACTGAATTAGGATAAACTTTTCACAGCAGGATAGTGAAGGATCAGTGTAAGTTACTAGCAGAGGCTGTTGTGTCTCCATTACTCCGAGAAGGAAATCTTAAGAAATGTAAATTATAGATCTGTCAGGAGTGGTATATGTATCATGGTTCTCCTTTGTGGAAGGGGTATGGACTAAAGGATTTCTAAAGTCTGCCAGAGAGATAGATTTTTTTATGTACTTTTTTTTTTTTTTAACCTAAGTAACTGTGTTTGACTTCTTTTTTTTTGTTTGTTTGGGTTTTTTTTCCTTCACCTCTCAGCTGAGAGACAGAGATTAAAAAGTGGAAGCAATAAGAAACATAGGATCACAAGATAATTCAGGTGGGAAGAAACCTCAGGGGGTCTCTTGACCAACCTTTTTCGGAGCAGGGGACAGCTATGAAATTAAACATGGTTACTCAGGGCTTTATCCATTTGGATCTTGAAAATCTTCCAGGAATGAAGACACACGAATAGCTCCTTTTACCACTGACTTGCTAGTGCCTCCCTGTCCCAGGTGATCCCTACCTGATGAATGTTCCTTCTTTTCCCTGTCCCAATGCAATTGAACCTCCTGTCTCCTTGATTTCCCTAACTCCTGAGTGTGAAAGAGGCTTCAGACCTTGCTTGGAATACCTTTATAGGCACCTTGTACCATGAAAGTGAGCAGAGACCCTCTGGCTGTGATTCACTGAGTCCTAGCTGGTATCCCCACAGACACCATCCTTGATTAAGAAGGAGGATATTTCAAAGGAGTTCAGGAGAGTTCAGCTCTATAAACCAGTGCCCTCCTTTAGAAAGCCCCACACCCAAATGAATACAAGATTTTTAGAGCAGATGTTTTTATTTTAATCTCCATCTTATGGGTGTTTTAGGAGGCACTGTATTGAAAATAATGTTTGTCTCGAATAAAAGAAAGAGCAATTCCATGGAGAAGACTGAAGTAGAGGAAAACAAGATAAACAGGCCCCTTGGGAACCATTGATCAGTTGAATGAGTGGGAAGAAATGAGCGTGAAATAGGACATCGTGTTTGACTTTTATATCAAAGGGAGAATGATGTATTTTTAAAAATAAATTTCTTATTGTTTCTTAATCACAGTGTTTATTTGTCAGTTTGTTCTCCAGTTTCTTATAATTTTTTCTAATAGTTCTGTAATAGGATTGAATTGTTCTAATAGTTCTGTAATAGGATTGTTATGAACAGGTGCTCTTGTTAATATACAGCTTATTCTAGCTTCCTCCAAAGATGAGGAGACATTTCTATTGATTTCAGTGGGAAATGAATTAAGTCCATTTTCTTTAAAGCTGGCACCAGTTGTCATCACTTAGAGCTGTTGTTCATAAAATGGTAAGTAATAGAAAAGATGGGAATTAGTGTTTGATCATGTTGCCCAAAATATGCCCTGGGCTAGATCCAAATTAAATTCATAGTTGTATAAGCTGTCCAACATATCAAAGAGTCCTTGTCCAGCAATTTCTTCTCTTTGCTTGCTACCATTCTGAACTATTTTATTTGCTTTACCTTCTCATCTGGGCCTTCAAGATCTGTTGGCCCTCACTTTGCTTGTGGCCTCAACAGTTTCTGGCCCTCAAATTGGAGATGGAGTTCTCATTGTACAGTGGGTTTAATAAGTACCATATGTCCTCATGATGTTTTCCTGTCTAGGCCAATCCTGTTCTTTTGCTGTTTGGATGATCTAGTTTCCTTCTTTATCAGACTGCCGAGTTGAAAACATCCATGCAAACAGTCTCATTCCAGTGAGCTCCAGTGTTGGAGGCCTATTTCCTCTAACAGCTGGCTGTCCGTCATTGTAAAATTGTAAATGCTCAAAACTTTTGCTCCCATTCCCAGGGGTCCCCCCATTAAATTATTTTTCATTCACTACCTGCCAACAGGACCTGTAAGGGAGCCAGAAAAGCAGCAGATTAGGCATAACTATGAATTCTGAGTGGAACAGAGGGGTAGGAGATTGAATTTTTAGCTCAAAAAAAAAAATGGGCCTTTCATGAGAAACAAAAAACTAAGTACCAAGTGCTCTGTGGGGCCTTTATATTGAACTGTAGTTCACAATTAACACCTCTGCTGTTTTCTCACCATGGGAATAGAAATCCTCCAAAAAGTTGATTGTGTTAAGATTTGCCCTCCACGTTTGGGATATCTTCTTCCAGCCAGATCCTCTTATTGCTTATTCCTGTAGGCAGAATAAGTCATTGTGACTTTCTCTTTAAAAAGAGGCTGGGTATTAACTGCATCATTCCAGTCTTTTCCCTAGGCTTGTAGTCAATGGATCTAAAGTTTTAATCCTTTCATTTTTGCAGACCTGCAGAAATAAGTAATGAGAGAAAAGCCTCTTGCGTATTTTCACCTTTAAGTGCCCAACTTTTCAGTGTTATGAACAGACCAATTGTATAGTACAACGATGCTGTGGGTTGTTCATCCTTCATAACAAGGAAGAAAAAAAAGTCAGTTACACATTTGGAGCCTAGAAATGCTTTTTAAGGAGTAAAGCTATCTTTCTATAATGAATATTTATAATATGATTGTTTCAGTTCTTAATTACCACTAAAAGCATATCCCTTCCGTTTCGTCTCTATAACCTATGCTCTGAGCATAATAGCTTGATTGTTCTTGTGATATTATCTGTTGTCGCATATAAGCTTGTGTTTCTAGTAGCACACCATTTCTTTTAAATGATTTACCTGTTTTCTTTTCTACTATGATAACTTGTCCTATGTGCTAATGATTGATGCTGATGTTGAAATGTGTTACTCTTCACGTGTTGTTAAATCAGAATTATTATACTTTTTTTGTTAGTGTTTTATGTAACAGATATAACATATTTTTGTTTGATAGTTGGAGAGGGGGAGGACCTGTATTTTCTACTGAAATTCACTTAATGTTTTGTACCGTGTTGTCTTTGGAGCTGTACTTGGTGCTTGATAGTAGATAGCTGTTAGACAAGTGATAATTGAATACTACTTCAGTGTTGTGTAGTTTTATGAGATCTGACACCAGTATAGGAATATGGAAAGAATATTTTGGGGGTTGGCATAATGGAAGAATAAAATACTTAAAACCAGGCAGACAAAGGACAGCGGTAACCCATCAGTTTAGCATTAACAAATGCTCCTAATAGACATATTTTCAGTGGGAGTCCATAAAAAAGAACTTGAAAGGAAAATAACCCAAACTAAGCAAAGGCAAGGCAATACTTTCCTTCTTATTTGTGCTGGTTTTGTTCTGCTTTCATTTTTGAAGAGGCAGAAGCTAAAAAAAAGAAAGACCAACTCCCATTCCTTTTCTGCTAATCAGTCTATAAAACTAGTAGCCAGTGCCATAAATAACAGCTGTATAGCTGCTGAAGGGTCTGGAAACTGAAATGTGTGGTGATGTATGATGGAACATTAAGTGATGACTTTAAAATATTATTGGTGATATATTTTCTCTTTCTTGGCGTAACTCAGGAAGAGAACATGAAGGCAGAAAATAATTAAAATGGGCTTTAGAGGTGCTTGGATTTTCCTTAAAGTGGAATTGAAATTGGAGCTTTATATATATGTGTGTAATTTTTTTTCATTATATTTAAGAGAATAAACTTTAACTTTCTGTATTGTGAGTAGTCTAATATTCTTTAAATAAGTGAAAGAAAACATATCAATATGATCACACTGAAATATTAAAATATTGCATTTTTCAATCAAAGATAGATAGCAGCATAAAATATTTTAGGCTTTTTCGTTGACATATTTCACTTCTTCTAAATTCACAATGCTAGACTTCAGCTGTATTCTAAACTGTGACATAGCCCATTGTTGAGGTTTGGAGATCTTGAGAAGAATTAGACCATGTCACAGAAACAACAAAAAAAATATTTTTTGTAACATTTCTCAGGGGTAATTCTTAGATCAGAGCAATGTTACAGGACACGGATGCATATGTACATCAGAGCACTTGTCAAAAGAACCCAACCCTTGAACCAAGGGAAATTTCAGAAAAAAATCACCAAATAATTAATTTCAGAAATAACAGAAAAACTGCAGAATAAGCCTCATAACTGTTCAGAAATATCACTTAATTGTAATGCTTAATTGTAATTTCACAACTGAATGCGTAAAAGACAAGAAAAAGATCCAGTGGTTGTCTTCTACTTGGTCGCTATTGAAAATTTCATTTCATAGAATCATAGAATAGTTAGGGTTGGAAAGGACCTTAAGATCATCTAGCTCCAACCCCCCTGCCATGGGCAGGGACACCTTACGTTAAATCATATCACCCAAGGCCTCATCCAACCTGGTCTTGAACACTGCCAGGGATGGAGCATTCATAACCTCCCTGGGCAACCTATTCTGGCGCCTCACCACCCTAACAGGAAAGAATTTCCTCCTTATATCCAGTCTAAACTTCCCCTGTTTTAACCCGTTACCCCTTGTCCTATCACTACAGTCTCGAATGAAGAGTCCCTCCCCAGCATCCCTATAGGCCCCCTTCAGATACTGGAAGGCTGCTATGAGGTCTCCATGCAGCCTTCTCTCCTCCAGGCTGAACAGCCCCAACTTCCTCAGCCTGTCTTCATACGGGAGGTGCTCCAGTCCCCTGATCATCCTCGTGGCCCTTCTCTGGACTTGTTCCAACAATTCCATATCCTTTTTATGTTGAGAAAACCAGAACTGCACACAATACTCCAGGTGAGGTCTCACAAGAGCAGAACAGAGGGGCAGGATCACCTCCTTCGACCTGCTGGTCACGCTCCTTTTGATGCAGCCCAGGATACGGTTGGCTTTCTGGGCTGCAAGCGCACACTGCCGGCTCATGTTCATTTTCTCATCAACCAACACCCCCAAGTCCTTCTCCGCAGGGCTGCTCTGAATCTCTTCTCTGCCCAACCTGTAGCTGTGCCTGGCATTGCTCTGACCCAGGTGTAGGACCTTGCACTTGGCATGGTTAAACCTCATGAGGTTGGCATCAGCCCACCTCACAAGCGTGTCAAGGTCCCTCTGGATGGCATTCCTTCCCTCCAGGGTATCAACCGAACCACACAGCTTGGTGTCATTGGCAAACTTGCTGAGGGCGCACTCAATCCCACTGTCCATGTCAGCGACAAAGATGTTGAACAAGACCGGTCCCAACACCGATCCCTGAGGGACACCACTCATTACTGGTCTCCAGCCGGACATTGAGCCATTGACCACAACTCTTTGTGTGTGGCCATCCAGCCAGTTCTTTATCCACCGAGTGGTCCATCCATCAAATTGATGTCTCTCCAATTTAGAGACAAGGATGTTGTGTGGGACAGTGTCGAACACTTTACACAAGTCCAGGTAGATGACATCACCTGCTCTACCCGTGTCCGTCAGTTCAGTAGCCCCATCATGGAAGGCCACCAAATTGGTCAGGCAGGATTTCGCCTTAGTGAAGCCATGCTGGCTGTCACCAAGCACCTTGTTGATTTTCATGTGCCTTAGCATGCCTTCCAGGAGAATCTGCTCCACGATTTTGCCAGGCACAGAGGTGAGACTGACTGGTCTGTAATTCCCCGGGTCATCCATTTTCCCCTTCTTGAAAATGGGGGTTATATTTCCCTTTTTCCAGTCATCGGGAATTTCACCTGACTGCCATGATTTCTCAAATATGATGGCCAGCGGCTTAGCAACTTCATTCACCAGCTCTTTCAGGACCCGCGGATGGATCTCATCAGGTCCCGTGGACTTGTGCATGTTCAGATTTTTGAGATGGTCTCGAACCAGATCCTCTCCTACAGTGGGCCCAAGGTCTTCATTCTCACAGTGCCTGCATCTGCCTTCCAAGACTTGGGTGGTTTGGTCAGAGCCTTTGCCAGTGAAGACCGAGGCAAAGAAGTCATTCAGAACCTCAGCCTTCTCCAAATCCTGTGTAGCCAGTTCTCCCGAGAGCTTCCTGAGGTGCCCTACATTCTCCCTAGTCTGTTTTTTATTTGCTGCATACCTGTAGAATCCCTTCCTGTTATCTTTAATACCTCTAGCTAAGTTTAATTCAAACCGGGCCTTAGCTTTCCTAACCTGGTCCCTAGCTTCCCGGACAGCATCCCTGTACTCTTCCCATGCCACCTGTCCTTGCTTCCACTTATTGTAAGCCTCTTTTTTCATTTGAATTTTCCTCAGGAGCTCCTTATCCATCCAAGCAGGTCTCCTGGCCCTCCTGCTGCACTTCCTTCTAGTTGGGATGCAACACTCCTGAGCTTGTAGCAGTGATCCTTGAATATCAACCAAGAGTCTTGGCCCCCCCTGCCCTCTAGGGCTGTATCCCATGGAACCTTACTAAGCGGGTTCCTGAAGAGGCCAAAGTCTGCTCTTTTGAAGTCCATGGCAGTGTGCTGGCTGCACGCTCTTCTCACTGTCCTGAAGATCTCAAATTCGAGCATCTTGTGATTGCTGCATCCAAGGCAGCCCTGGAGCGTCACATTTCCAACGAGCCCTCCCCTGTTGTTGAGCACGAGGTCAAGCATGGCACCTCTCCTTGTCAGCTCCTCTGTTACATGCAGAAGGAAGTTGTCTTCTACACAATCGAGGAACCTCCTGGATTACTTGTGCTGGGCTGTACTGTCCTTCCAACAGATGTCAGGGTGGTTGAAGCCACCCATGAGAACAAGGGCGTGCGAGCATGAGGCTTTTCCTATCTGTCTATAGAGTGCTTCATCTGCAGGTTCTCCTTGATCAGGCTGTCTGTAACAGATCCCCACAGTAATGTCTCCCATAGCTATATTCTCTTTAACCCTAACGCACAAACTCTCTGTGGACTGCTCACCTGTCCCCAGACAGAGTTCCATACTCTCCAGTCTATCCCTAACATAAAGGGCAACTCCCCCTCCGCACCTGCCAGGTCTGTCTTTCCTAAAGAGCCTGTAACCTTCCATTCCAACACTCCAGTCATAGGAGCCATCCCACCATGTTTCTGTGATGCCTATTATGTCGTACCCCTGTAGACATGCACACATCTCTAATTCCTCTTGTTTGTTCCCCATGCTACCGGCATTTCTATAGAGGCATCTGAGCTAAGCTCCAAATGAAACCGGCTCATTGGCTGGAGTGGCTGGGATATCTCTGCATTGCTCCAGGCATTTATTATAGGTGCTGGCAACTGACTGGGTGTGTTGGAATGGAACGATGCCCCCTTCCCCCAACACATCTAGTTTAAAGCCTCCTTGACCAGTCTGGCAAGCCTCCTACCAAAACTGCTCTTTCCCTTCTTTATCAGACCAGCTCCACCAGCTCCCAGTAGACCTGCCCTACAAACTTGGGTCCCGTGTTCAAGGCACCCAACCCCCTGACTATGACACCACCCTTTTAACCATTTATTAACCTGGCCAATCCTCCTAGCTTTTTTTAGGTCCTCTAAAGCTGCGGGACCGGTCCCTGATCATACGCCGAGTGCTCACCTGCCCACACAAACCGCCTCGCCGCACTCCTGCTTGCCCGCGCTCCCTGGGCAGGTTTTTACCCAGTCAGGGCTGGTGCCGCTGCTTCAGGCTCCGCCCCATGTGAGTCAGCTGCTCGCTCTCGTCAGCTGAGCTGCCAGCTCCTGGGCAGGTCCTGTCGAGGACTTGAGGCTCCCTCGGTGGCTCTTGTCGCTCTGAGCTGAGGCTTCTGGATGCTGATCTCCCCACCCGCTCCGGTGTCCCGGTTGAAGGTGTCCTCTCTCGAGCCACTCCCCTCAGCTATTCAAGAGAGACAATTTGAGGAGACATTCATAATTATTGCCACGTTTTGGGACAGATGACTTTTCAGACTTTTGAACAATTCCTCACACTTCACTTCTAGTGATAGTGATCCCAGTTCTTGAGCTGTATATACATTAATTCGTTTTTGAGTTTGTTGACTCCTGAACGTTTGCCTTTCTACTCAAGAGGTGGGAAGGAGGATTGGTTGCAAACAGTATTGCTGCTTCTCCAAGTGCATGATCATGTACTTGACATGTACATGAGGGAAGAAATGAAAATTCTGGCAAATATGATCTTCCTCATGTCATCACAGTTCTATTGATGACAGACATGTTTCTTTTATTTGTTCAGTTCTGCCTTTAGAGAATGAAGGTTAAACTGTTGGTGTTGCAAATCCTTCCCCTGACTAGTTCTTGATATTTTATTATAAGCTTCAAAAAGCTAACCTTTTTGCTTAGACACTAGCCTTTTATAACAAACTCCATACCACCCATGTTTTTTCAAACAGTAATAATATATCCAGCTCTGTTGTTTCTCATTTTTGAGCTAATCACAGAAAAAAATTGATGCAAAATTCGTTTTATTTTAGATTTCAGTAAAGCTTTTTTTGGGCTACGTCTTATAGAAGTATTTTTAAACTACAAACCTATTCTTATAAATCACAAAGATTTACACATTTTTCTATTTTTTTGGTTGGGTTTTTTTTTTCTGTTTTTTTTGTTTTGTTTTTTTTTTCCTTTTTTTTCCTGGTCTATTCAAATCTTAAAATTGCATTCACATTTTATTTGGGAAAAATATAGATGCTTTTTCTAAGCTACAGGCAGGCTTCAATTAAATATAAATAAACCTGGAAAGAACAGATACCGAGACCAGTGTGACCTTTCACAGCTTGAAATGCAGCTTTGTCCTTACATTTTATCTGCACTGATGTAGTTTTATTAATAATAATAATGAGATTGTCTTTGCCTTCAAGAGAAGTTTTAAAATGATATGGTTTTATAGCATCTTGTTTGGTGGTTTCTATACTTTTGGTAGGGTTCCGTTGCCTTATACTTCAAACTCCACTTAAAAGCAGAGATAAATTATTTTGAAATCTAACCTTCAGATATAGTCACATGACCTTTGCAGATGGAGTTTTGAAGAAAAGAAACACCAAATATTGTAAATATTCTGATAAAATTGTGGTGCTGACAATGTTTTATACTCTGATCAGTCTGTGCATTTTTTTAATATGTTAGCAATTTATAATATGGAAGTCTTGTATGGCACTAGTGCTCAGACACTTGATATGAATAGTGAAGGGAATGGTATCTTCTACAAATTTTTATTCCACTAAAAAAAAAAAAAGAATGCCAAACATGTCCTTTTTATTGCAAATTATTTCCAACTCAGTGGTATCATTTTCTGCAAAACTTCCCAGATAATTACAAAAATTAAGTAATTGGCATCTTCAAATATTTTTTTAACTTATAAGTTGTTTGTAACTTGAAGGGGGTAATTCAAGAAAATAGTGAGATATTTTCCTTGTCATGGGTCTTTTAATCATCCCTGCCATCAATGACTGTGATATGATACCTGCATGAGGGCTTCCCCTCAGCAGACAAAACTTGCCACATATCTATGTGGAGGTCACTCATGTAGCTTTATCTCGGCATGAATAATGCAGCTATGAAAAGAATAACATCCTAATAGCTGCAAATAAGATGTTTGAACACAGTGACATTCCAGAAACCATCAAGCGTAGCTGAACTCTAAACATATTTACTGATGAATTGACCCTTGAGAGGGAAAGAAAACCATAAGGAAAGGTGGATAATGTGGTACTGACACAGGGAATGAGTTACGTGCTGTAATTCCTAACATTTCATTTCTAAGAGCTCTACTTTTCCAGTAGTGGTAAGCATTTGTTTTGTTTTGTTTTGTTTTAATATTGAAATAAAAAAAAAAACAAACCAACAACCCCAAATCCTTAACCATAAACCAAAACAACAATGAAACAAACAAACAAAAAACCCACAGAGGAATCTGTTTTAACTTATCTTTCCCTATTACTTAAAATCTCCACTCTGGTTCTAGCTTCCATCTCCCTCTCTCACAAGTTCTCTGCCCCTCTCTCTTCCCCTCCTAATGGACTTTAAAGGGTGGGCAGACATAAAGCGTAGTCCACACGCTCCGTCCATTGATATCCTGTGTCCCACTGACATCAGAGCTGCTTTAGTTCAGGTGAGAAGTCCCATATTTCCCAAAATCAAAAAACAAGAGTCTTGATTCCCTTCTTGGCGGACCAGTGTAGGACTGAACAGGTTTTTACCCTTAAAACAGATTTTCATCCTTAAAGCCCTTAAGCAAAATGTATATAGTGTGCTAGCAGTTTTATCTACTTTGTTGCCCTGGAAGAGATTTAGACTTTACTATATCTCTGTCATGTGTCATTTTACAAATACCTGTTAAATCTCATAGCATTACTTGTCAGATTAGGAAGATATCTATGTAGTTGCATAGTGAAAGCATCACCTTTGTACCTAGCATACTGTCAATAATTACATTATTTTTTAGTTGTTTCTTTCCTTTCAGGCAGAACAAGCACTTTATACATTGTTCAAGATGGACAAATCTACTGAAGATGAGAATTTCTTCAGTTTTATTTGTGAATAATTTTTAAGTTGAAAAGAATTCTCAGTTTCAATCAGCTGTTTCTCTCTGACTTCGAGTCCAGGAGGAAATCAGATGAACGTATTTCATTTGGGGAATGTCACATTTTGGAAAAGATCTTGGAGAAATTTGTCTCAGGATTTTAATGCTGCAGAAACTTTCAGTTTTATCTTTTTTGGATGAAGCATATGAACAGTTTTCATGGAGTTAAAATCTAGTGTCCAGTCAGGTCTTGTTTTTTTCACAGGTTCTCATGGAGGCTTTCAGTATGATTGTGAGAATCATCAGAATGTATGTATCTAAAGGGGTTAAGATTCTTTTGGTAGCCTTAATTCTGTCATTGTTTGACTTTTTAAAGCACCACCTTAGAAAATTCCTACTTTATTATTGCTTTATCTATAATTAGACAGAGGTTGATTATGTTTGAGGAACTCCTTGGTTTCTGGAATTCATAATCCACTTCCATGTCTCCAGAGCACACTATTCTCTGCAGAGCTTGCATATAAATTCCCTCTCAGCCAATCTCACCACTCCCCAGGTTGGGAGGTAAAGGTGAGTCAGCCACTGGCATAATTGTATTTTGGTGGGGGGCATGAAGCTTCTGTCTGCTGCTGTTGGGAAGGGTTGGGTGAGAAGTCTTGAGTGAGTGACAGGCTAGCTGGTGTGAGGCAGTGCAGAATACCTTTTTCCTGGCCAACTTCATTCTTGTGACCCTTCTCTTCTACCAGCAGCATATTTCAAGGAAACATGAGATGTAGCTAGGCTACAATTTGAGGACTTGCAATAGATGTCAGGTTATCTTTAGTGTAATTTTTATCAGAACTTTGAAATCTGAGGGTGAGGATCATATGAGATCTGTCAAGAATCTGTCCATTGCAAGCACCCATGAGTCAGAACACCTCTGTCCCCGTAGGTTCTTGCCAGATGACATTCAGAACTCAGTAAGAGAGTCATGTGTGCTCTCTGTGAGCCATTTTGCTCATACTTGTAGACAGACATTTTCTATCACAAAACTGATTAAATCGAAACATTACAAGTTCTGCAATTGCCTCAAACGATAACAGTTATATGTAAAGCAGGACATTAGTCGGGTGGATTTTCAAGACTTGCTAACAGTTTTCTCACTGATACTTTTTCCTCTTCCCCCTGAAGTCATATTTTGTCTGTATGTTTTGCTGAGTGCCTCTGACTCTAAAAATAAAAAGTTATAACTGTGTGTTTGCATTTTCCTTGATTAAAATGCCATGTAAATGTATTTAAAATGATATGCAAATGATATGAAGTCTCCAGGCATATTTTTTTCATCAAGACCCTCTTCATTGCAAAGGTTATTAACAGAGCAAGGAATATATATATAAAAAAATCATTACTGGAAGAAAGAGGACAATGAAGGAGACCTCTTACAGTTATAAAATGGATTTAGAATGAGGAGGGAAGGCAGGTTGGTACAGAATTCACTGTTTCCTGGTGGCAGTCATAAGAAATTAGCTGTATCCTTGGGTCTTTTATGAAAGCTTGTTTCAGGAATGCATGCTGTAACCTATATTATATTCTCTACTAGTTAGAATTTATGTATTAGGATGGAATTAGGTTAATTATGTTTCTGAGACATCAGACTTAGTAACATTGATTGAAGGAATTGATGGCTTTAGTTTTTTTTTTTGCCTGGATTTTGCTGTATCATAATTTGGTGGTACATTAAATTGTGATAGGAACCTTTGTGCTACAGTTTTAACACTTTGGGTTATAAAGTAACAGCCAAGAACGTTTCTTAAAAATGTTGTATGCTATTCGCAGATCTGTATTTACAAAGGGGTAGGCACAAATGCTCTTATCATGGGGTTTAACCTTTCAAAACTCTGCACTTTCTGCTCTGTTGATGTCATACTTAGATTCTTTTTGAATCCATGTTTTCTTGTTTTCTCCGATATGTGTGTGCATGCACATAGAAGGATGCATGTACACATGCATATCAATATGAACAAGACGAAGGGTAGTGACTATTCTTGGATCTCTAAGCAATGGAAAACCAGACACTGCTGACTTATTGCATTTAGACAATTGCTTAATGGACTTACAAATGGACATACAAATACATAGTAGGATGAGATTCACTGATTCATTCTGCATGCTGTACATCTGTTCTTTTAATTTAACTGGCTTTAGAGGTGCTTTTGGTCACTGAATTGGCATAAGGCACCAGGATTATAATACTTAGCCAGTTTTGCAATAGTTTGCTGGAGGGAGGAATGGAGGTTTGGCCTGAAATTTTCTAGAGGCACTTCCTTGTTAGCAAAGAAGTCAAAACTTGCTTAAACCTTCCTAGCTAGCACAGAAAATTCTCATCAACATAATATCTGCTGAAGGATTGTAAATCTAAGTCAATTATGTATAAGACAGCTGAAAATCAGAATAAAATACTTCATAAGGTATTTTTATTTAAGCAAGAACAGAACTGTGATCCTGATTTTAACTTTTGCATATTCATTCATTTATCTCACCACTGAGCTAAATATCTAAATACTGCAGTAGTAACAAAATGAACACATTTCTTTTGTAGGTCTGGAAGATTTAGTAAGGTTAGATATGACCTTTATGATATCTTTCTTTTTGTCCACAGAAAAAGATTCAGCAGTTCTGGAATGCAACAGGGTAAGTCAGACACAATGTGCTACAGAGCTAATCAAATCTTGTGGCAACTGGATGCATGGGTTAAGAGCTGACTTGGCAGGTACTGCTCCCAAGGTAGCTAATTGTTTCTCAGCAGCTTTTCTTTTATTTGCTCTTTTTTAAGAACAGTTTTCCTGCGTGACAAAGAAGCCAATGCAAATATGCATAATGAATATTGATTTAGGTCTCATGCAAGACATAGGACTTCTCTAACAGTTATGTGAAAACTCAAGACATTTCCCACAGCTCAGATTGAACTGGAATCAGAGCTGTGGTAAGATTTGTCTTCAGATCTGAATAAATTAACCCACACAAGAAAAAGCCAGGTTATGTGGCAGATATCTTCTTACATCTGTCACCACTAACACAAGAGATTAAGAGAAATTCCTTTTATGATTGAGTTAGGTGTTCTTTTTTTCTCCCCTGAATGCTATCTCGATTAAATTAACTGTGGAAAAACTGCCAAGGTCTATAAGACATATGAAATAAGGTACGCCAATAAAGTCAAAAGGAATGTTAGTAAAGTTCAACATGTTTGTACTAATAAAATCAGCGATTCAAGAAACTCACACTTCACTAGTCTTTGAATGAGAGAACTTGTTCACTAGGTGTGAGTGAGTCACATTGCACACATGTGCAGACATGTAGTGTTTTATGTGCATGAGGCTAATGTTAGAGTGCCACTGAACTCATAAGGAATAGAAAGAAGAAAGGAAAAGAAAAAAGTCTTTACCAAGCTTCACATATTTTTGGGAGGGAAGAAAATCTGTAGAAGAGCAGGGGGTTGGAACTAGATGATCTTAAGGTCCTTTCCAACCCTAACTATTCTATGATTCTATGATTCTATGACTAGTATATTTAAATTGCTTGTAGTGATAAAAGAATGAGGCATTAATAACAGATAAAGGGGTTCTTACACATTTAAAAGCTTATTTAAAGAGCCTAGATTAGATCATAGATCAACAGAGCCTCACTGGAAAGAGCAGTCTTGTCTTACACATAGAGCTCCACACTGCAGCACTTAACTGAGACTTTGGTGAGATAAAACTGTTTGGCTTTTAAGTCAACCTTGAGATGACTTTCCCTTTAAAAAAACCCTCTTTGATTATGTATTTGGTTTGCATGTTAAATAAGCTGCTCTGCTAAAAATATATCCCTGCAAGGAGCTTATGTCATCTCCCCCCAAATGAGTGACAGATAGTGAAAGACGGGGAAGGCAGAAGAGGCAATATAAGAACCCAAGTTTTAATTAGGGACAAGATGAATTGGAAAGTTTGTATTAAATTATCTAACACCTAGAAGACAAAGGCATTAGCTTTTAGATTATAGTTCGCAAATCTATGACAGCTAGAGGCCAGATCTACAGGTAGCATAATTATGCACCGATGTACTTTGTTCATTCTATGCTATTCTACACCAGCTCCTGTGTAAGTAAGCCTCTTGACTTTTCTACTTATTCTAAAATATACAGCAAAGTCAGCTAGAAAACCTACCGCAACTGAGGCTGACTCCTTCATCCCTCTTCCACTGTGCATTCAAAACCAGGTGCAAATTTGACTGCCCTGGGTAAAAAGCTGCATCTTCAAAGATCCTCTGTGCAGTAGAGCTGCTGGCCGAGCCAGTGCCCGCAGACAGCACACGTTGTGGAGTGACAAGTACAAAAGCTGTATATTTCTTCCTGCCCTCTTTTAAAAGGATATGCCCTCCAGATAAATTTAAGCACTGTCAGAACTGACACCTTTCTCAGGAATTAACAGGAGGCAAAGCTCTGAAATGCCAGATTCCCAGTAAATTCTCTAAGCTTTTCATTATTTCTCTGCTTGTAAATACTTACACCAGGAGATCTTAAGGGGCCTTTTCATTGTCCTGAGGAACTTGTTGGAGTAATTTAAATAGATAAAAACACTGTGTCCTCTGGATGGGAAGTAAAGGAGCCATGATATGGTTATTATTTTACTGGAATGTAAAGGATGAAAACTAGGGAGTGTTTAAATTTAGAATTCTCCACCACTGATCCAAACTCCAGCTCTGCCCAAGGGCTGTGGAGAGGAGGACAGTTTTCAAAAGCCTGTTCTTTTTGGTTGACTGCTTTTTTTTTTTTTTTTTTTTTAATCTCCTCAACAAAACAGGGATCAGAAATGGAAAAGGAAACCTCAACAATACAGCCTAGCCCCTGGGGAAGCAAGGCTGTTTAATGGGCAATTTTATGGCTCATTTGTAAAAAGGGAAACTAACACAGTACTCTGTTTACTTTGTCCATATGATTCATATCAGCATTTCCGGAAGGGGGGGAAAAATATGTTTGAATGTCTTGAATAGCTTGGGAAAATAAGCGAATAGCTTATGAACATCTGCAATGAAGAGTACAAACTACTGAAGGATTTATTACAAACATTGCGTGTACTAGAACAGCCAGATTCCAGTAGATTTTTCTTTAAACTCATATATTCTTTCTAGCAATTTATTCCTAAATCATACTTTGGAGATTAGGGGTGAGTTTCCTTCTAAGAGTGTTCACAAATCTAAAATCATGCAGCTGATTTGGAGGCTTTAATGACTCTTTGGAGTCTTGTATGTATATCTTTTTGTGCTGGAGGTACTATGGTTTGATTTGCAACATTGTTGACCAAGTCTAATTAGAGCAGCAACAACAGGCAATTCAGCTTTTCTGGACCTCAGTAAATAAGCTGAAGAGGCTCTGGCTTCTATTTTCTGAAGTTCTGATTCATCCTTACCCATTCCAAATCCCCTACCCCATCCCGGCATTCCCTCAAAGAAAAAAGAAAGGGGGGGGGGGGGGGCAAAAGGAAAACAGATGGAAAGAGTTACATTAGCTTCTGCTAAATTGTACACATAGTGGCTGTCTTTGGCACTTAACTGATAGGCCTGTGACTTTTGGATTGTTTTCGGATGTGTTATGGTTATCAGGAGATGTCACCTGACTGGGAATCACAAGCTGGGAAGAGTAATAGGAGGAAGAGAGAAATCAGAAACAAAGAAGAGGTATTATACATGGAGGAGTGAGCTGGGAGAATATTGATAGAAATGAATAGAAGTATCAAATACCTCTCAGATTTTGCCCAAAATAGCAAGCAAATTATCTAAACCACAGAGGAGCATAGGCTTTTTTAAAGTACACAAAGATCTGTATGTGAATGTGTACAAACATCCATTACATACATTTGGTGAGGCTTGAGACAGTGGAAGTGCACTGGAGTGAAAAGCTGCATTGAAACTTTTCTACTTAATACCACTGCTCTCTGCATCATGGATGTTACCGTTAGTTTAATTTTACAGTTATCGGTCATGACATTTGCATTTCTTTTGATCTATACACCTAAGTTACACATACTTTGGTGGGAAGCTGGAAAGTCCTCAAGGTAAATGTGAAACCTGTGGTAAATTCATTCTTAGCAAATGTACACAGAAACTTTCCACTTTACAGATGATTTTTCACAGATATTGTGGTATGTTTTCACAGAACAGTGGAGGTTGGAAGGGATGTCCAGAGATTGTCTAATCCAGCTCCCCTTCTTAAAGCACAGCATGTTGCACTTATAACCATCTTTGTGGCCCTTTGCTGGACCTGTTCTTCCATGTCCCTATTTCTTGTCCTGGTGAGCTCAGCATCAGGCACAGATTGGTCAGGCATGATTTGTCTTTGTAAATACATCTGATGTCAGAAGGGACTATTGTTACATTATTAATATTGTTAACATAGGAACTTTACATCAATATTAAATTCTGGCATATGGACTCTTTACCTGAAGCTCAAATTAGTAGTGTCACCCATAAAACCTCTGGATGACTAGGATGTATGACAACATTGTAAAAAAATCTAAGATATATGTATCTTTGACTTCATACCCAACACAATTAAGATTTCATACCTAACTCATGGATTTCCACAATGTGTTTTATTTCAGGGTGTTAAGAGAACATCACCACTGAGATGTATTAAATGTCTGTCTCTCCAACCCTTTCATGACCTATTTCTTCTGCCCCTTAAGTTTTGGGGCTGCCTTACCAATTGTTACGTGTGATATTTGCTTTCTTGTAAGGCCATTCCATCTTTCTAGATTTGTACACATTCTATTTAGCCTAGTTTTGTATATGTTTGAACTGTGAATTCCTTAGTTTCTTGGCAGACAATTTAATTGGTTAATTGAGCTTTGTTACTTTTTCATGCAACAATCATAGTTGCCTTTGAAGGGTTGTCCTTGTCTGTTGTATAGTCTTGTACATTGTGGAGATTTTGGCATTGATAAAATGTTTTTGGCCAGACTGGGTGTGTGTTGTTTACTCCTATTTCTTCAGAGGCAATTATTCAAAGGTTGACTGTAACATCAAACAGAAATAACCAAACCTACAAATGCTTCTGATCAGCTTGTAGCTGTCTGACAATGCTGGGCTTAGTGGCATGCACATGTTATTGGACCCAAGCCATTGGGCTCTAGAGGGGATTCAGAGACAGAAGTCAGTAGCCTAAATGGATTGGCCAGGATACAGGAGCTGAGCATGTTGAATTTCCATTCAACAATGTGTACTGTGTCTGTGAAAATCTGGCCCACCATATATTCATGCGCATTTTAATACCTTGGGGTGTCATTTCTCAGAACAAAATAACAGGAAGCCTGTGCTTCTCATCATCTTTCCATTGCTAGATATTGGAAGTATCTTGAGGACAAGATCTCCTGTTGTTTCTACCTCATAAGGGACTTTTGAAGGCAAACACTTTCTTGGAAAAACATGGACCCATACACAAATGTAGCTATTGAAATACTTTGCATTAAGAAGGTTTCTTGTGGGATGCTGTGTGCAAGGCTTGTTGAATAAGATCCCTTCTGGGTGGCCTTTGTCCATCTCCCAGTGTTTTTTTATGACACATCTTTTACTGCAAAAAGGAATTAAAGTCCTTCACCTCAGAGGTTCAGGAAAAGTGGAAAGAGGTCTCATCTGAACGATGATATGACACTTTTGTTCCTATCACTTTCCTGATAAGCTCAAGCTGTTAAACTCCAGCTAACCAATCACTAGAACAATTTACTACCTCTGTGTCGTTTTAAGTGGGCTGTCTGGCTGGAGCAGGATATATTCAAATGAAAGTTAACAAAGTATGTTTTCTTTTGAGGATTTGTCTGCTATAAAGAGCTTGAAGGGAACCTTTGAACTGGCATTCTCATCCCATTGCAGCTGAAATATCCATTGTACCTCCCACAGCTTCAATAACTGCAGTTATTTTCATTTCCAGCGCATTTGGAAACAAACAGTGTTGAATCTATTTTATTTGATGGGAGAGGTTCATAAAGAAATGGCAAAGGGCTTGCATTTTTTAAATATTTGGCCTTCAGATATCCTCTCCTTTCCAGATCCTTTAAGCCATGCTCAGGTGACCCTTACAGGCTGAGCAGCAAAACCCTGCTGGGAGTGAGGGGCCCAGAGCCGCCACAGTCTCCCTTGTGGTCCCTGCCTATCAATGTCTGCTCTTATTCCACAATGAGGCTGGACTGTCTTGGCAGGGAAAGCTTCATGGGATCAGGTATAATCCCCTGAGGAAAACAATTGTATACAATAAGAACTTGAAAGCATGAAAGGAAAAGATTTTCAAATGCTCTAAGCAGAGCTTTATTGATAAAAACTGCTTCTGCCAGTTTTCTCTAGTTAGTTTTCTATTATGATAGAAACTGTAGGAAAGCAAGACTCATGCTATTCCATAAATGAGCTAGTCTAGTAATTGAAAAATATATTAAAGCTAAATTCAGCTAAAACCCTAATATAAGTTCTAAGGCTGCATTACAGGGTATTTGTTTTCTTGTGAAGACTTCTCACGTTTTCTCCTCTCCTTACCCCAACCCATCTGTAGAAAAGTTTTTTCTCTTGTTACTTCAAAGCCTGAATATTATAGATTCTGGGTGAAAGACTTAATTCAAATCCTTTTCTCTCATTTTTCTGTAGCAATTCAAGACTTGTTGGTTTAGAGATCATGGGTTCTTCATGTCCTTTCTTTTGTTTACCTTTCAGTATGGTCCTGCTGTTGAATTTTAAACCTCAGTGCTGGCTAACAGTGAGATGATGGTGAAATATGTATTTACCTTTTCTGTGAGTTGAGCAGGTTGTTTTCTTAATACAGAACATAGAAGCCAAGCAAGCTACAAGTATATTTTTTATCTTTGCTGATGAGAGAGCCCTTGAGAATATTCTTAAATGACACTTTGGATAGCCAAACCCTGCAGGCAAATGTTACCCATAAAAAGAGAACATTGCACTTGTACCATATGTACCTGAAGTGCCTTCCTGTGTGACTGGGATGTCAATAGGAATTTCCCAGACACCACACAGAACTGCAGCTAAAAACAAAGACACTAAACCGATCTTTTGTCTCCTGTGACTGCCTTGCAACTAAATTTATAGATCTTCATTTTCTTTCCCTCATAGCCCTTAGCCTGCTGTACATGAACAGGAGAAAGGCAGCTGCCTGGGCTCCTCCCCTGCCTGGTGCAGGGTGATGGGCAGAGCCTAACTGTTCTTGCCTCCTTTCAGTGTGAGCCCTCATGTACAGCCTTAGAGAGTATGTATGCTTCAAGCAGGTTCTCAGCTTAGAGAGCCTTAATGTTTGGTCATGTTTCTGCCTAATCTTTATGCAAGCTATCTTGCCAACCCCCTACCATCCCCCCCATGTGAAAAACCTACTAGTTAAATTAATGGAGTTTTTAATCTCCTCAGAAGACAGAAGATGAAGCTGCCTTTCGTCTCTCGCTGACTACCAAAGCTCAAATTTAAGACTACAAGAATGTAGAATAGATGTTAAAATCCTACCTTCTTACTTCCAAAGTCACTGAATGAGCACAGGATGCAATTAGGCTATTCTATTTAATCTCAGCTGTGAAGAGAGAATTCAGTAAGAATGATGTTTTTGACATCTGTCACTTGCACGATCGCGTTCCAGTGCCATCAGAAGAAATCCATTACCCTTTCTGATTAGAGAGTGATTTTAGTTCAGCAGAGTTATAGGGTGATACCAGCCACAGTGACAGATATACATCCTGGAACGCTTCACTCCTCCTGCTGTGTTTATAAAAGGGGGATACATTCAAGACAACGTTAACTTTTTATAGGCACATTTCTGGAAGGAATAAAACCCTATAAACAAACTGATCATTCTTCCCACAAGTAGTATTTTTATATGCATGTTTAAATTATGTTGAAATTACAGCTACTAGCTGCTAGAGGTAACAGATACACTGTAGTTTCACAAAAAGAAGATACTACCACATGTTCTGCAACTGAGTCTTTACTGAAACACTGAGAACTACCTAATGCATTCAGATTGCAGAACCTGCATATGCATACAGAAGTTGGATGATCTTTAATGATACTTCTATAAAGATGTTTGATTAGCTTTACATTTTCCAGGTATTATAAGAGTGTGGAATTGTTTGTTTTCTTTGATTGTCAGTAGCAGCCTTTTCAAGAAGGAAATTTAGAGAAACTCTTGGAGGAAAGCTTTGAAACTGTGGAGCAAGGAGGCCGAACTAACCTTTAAATATAGGAATATACTATTCTATTTCCTGCCTCTTCTTAGGCTAAACAGCTTCTAAGATCAAATGATTCTTTTCTCAAGTGGTCAGTAACAAAGATAATGAAGATTAGGAGTTTAGAAAATAAAGAATTGACCTTAGGAGAATAGGGCTATACAGCACAGGGTGTTCCTTTTCAAGAGTTCTTTTAGAAGCTGGCTAAAACTGTTTGGGTTTTGTTTTTTTTTTTAGGAATTCCTTGTTGAATACTAAAAATGTTGGTCTGTTACTGTGACTTTTTCTTCTTTATCACTGCTCTGAAACACAATGAAGCCAATAGAAGGATTCCTGTTGCGTAAAATGAGTTTGGGATTGCACCATATCGGGAAAAAAAGGTGGTCTGTATCTGGTACTCAGGAATGGGGAAGAGATACCTGTAATGTGGGTCTCATTCACTTGGGGTTTTCATATCCTTTTCATACACTCATTCTTTATTTTCATGTAATTCACCACATATCAGTAAATGCAGCTGCAATCATGCAAATAGTGGCATTAAACCAGGAAGAATTGGTCCCTCTAAATGGTAAATATGGATTAGGAAGAGCAGAATTAGAGAAGGTTGGAAACATTGTTTATGCTAAAAAGACCATTTGCTGCTGTAATTTGTGTTTCTTATTGCTAAGTGGCAGGGAGCCCAGTGGCTCTCTGGCTTTGGCTCAAATAGAAGCACTGCTGTACAGAAGGCAGATCGTCTCCCTGTTGAATTGAGGACATGCTATCTGCTGTCTACAGTCGGCATGGAAATGGCACAAACCTCCAGTGACTGCATTCAATGGGTAACTTTAATATTTATCAGAACCATTTTTCCAAATCAGCTGCCGAGTTCTCAGTCTGCCCTTACATTACATTTAAATAGACTAGCTATGTTCAACAAGGTGAATCTCACTATTCCCTTCACTCGCTTTGTTAGTACATACTCTGTGTTAAATCTACTGTGAGGAGGTTTCCTGTTCACTTGGTAAAACTTGGGCTGTGAACATTCCCTAGCCAATTAATATTTGTGGGACCTGGGAAGCAACAAAGCCTGAGAAACCAAGTTATGTTTTTCTTTCTTCAATTACATTTATTGTGGTAGTGAGGAGAAAGCGGGAATCACTTGAATAATTTGATCCAAAGTTGTCTTGGCAGAATTCTTCTGTGATGATCTCCACTGTATTTACCAACAGTTTGGGATGACATGGTGCTGCAAAGAGCTACAAGTTTGGGACAACAGGAGGAGAACAGATGACTCAGGCTTGCTTTAAGTGTCATAAAGACAAAGAGGGGCAGTTTCACATTGAGCTTCATGGAGAATCAGCCTCCCAGAACTCTGGCCATTAAAAAGCATTTCTGACTAAAGTATCATTTAAAACAGCTGGACAAAGCAGGAGGCAGGCTATGCCAGACAGTCAGCAGGTGCAGACGACAGCAGGAGGCCAACAGAATTTGTTATAAAGCCTGCAATTAATGATAATTTTTACAAGTAATTTTATTAGAGGAAATGGGGTTTTTACTTTTTTTTTTCATTAGAAAGAATAGTGCTTGTGTGTGAGGCACATTTATATATTGTACCCTAGGACCAGATTTGCTCAGTCTAAAAGAGCATATTGTGCACTACATAACATGTTTCAGGATTTCAGTTGCATTTTGCTGCCATCTCAGTGAAGTGTTTCTCAGTTGGAAAAACTGACTAACCCGTGTCATTTACCTACACAGTAAATTCTTTGACTTTTATAGATCCAGGGCTGAGTTTTGGAAGTGAAAGAAGTGCTCTGTGTGACTTTTGTTTGTTTGTTGGTTGGTTTTGATGGAGTTTTTTGTTCAAATGCTGCTTCAGGTGTCATTTTGTCAGAATAGAAGCTGCCAAGCTAATAAATAAATAAATAAATTTCCCTATGCCAAAGACCTATGGAGAATTCCTGCAGGATTAAAAGGGAGTTAGATATTTCCCTCCTTCTTCTGCATTCATGCATGTGGCCACACACATACATACATTTCTCTCTGCCAGCACTTCTCAGTTTTTCAACAAATCTTTGCTGAAGTTTTGCAAATGGCTGCTGCATTCTTTGAAATGGTTGCTCCAAATCCAAGTGTTTGCCATGTAGAACTTTACCAGCTGGATGGTAAAATGTGCTTCCTTTGCTGCTGCAGACAATCTGCTTTTCATTGCACAAAGAAAAGTCAAGCCGATTAATATGATGACCAAGACAAAATAGTTTCTTATGCCTGTAGTCAATCCCAGTGTGGACTCTCTCATGAGTAAATTATTAGCAGTAAGTATGTTGTAGGACTCATGTCATCTCTCTAGGAAATACTTAATCCTAGAAGTTGGATCAAGAATCTCATTTGATTTTAATCGGACAGGATATAACTTTGTGCATGAGAAAATACTGCTTAATCTTTTTGCATTCTGATGGGGAGGCTGGGAGTCCAATTGCTATTGTAATTTGAAGACTCATTCAGTGTTGGTATAAGTGCATAAATTCTGTATTCCAGGGGTTTAGCATGACTCCTGTGGTTTTTCTTGCCTGTCCTTTTAGAAAGTGTTTCACTTAGATGCTCAGAAACAATCTGGAGAGGGCAAGCTGTATGAGGGAGAGTCTTAATGGGTCACAAGCCAGCTGCTATTCCAATTCTGAGTTGTTTTATGTTACAGATTGACAGCTTAGCAGTACACTGCAGGTGCAAC
Organism: Pezoporus flaviventris; assembly: GCF_033815535.1. Taxonomy (NCBI): domain Eukaryota; kingdom Metazoa; phylum Chordata; class Aves; order Psittaciformes; family Psittacidae; genus Pezoporus; species Pezoporus flaviventris. The sequence goes on from NW_026892561.1 coordinate 42,897,912, forward strand.
TTAAGGTGTAAAGGCCATTGAACATGCAGTATCAGATCTATGACTATCCCAGACACACCTGTGCCTGTATATTCCCAAGGCTAGATCCTCAGCTGCAGTCAATTGGTATCTCAATCACTATGTAATGCCAGGACTACACTGGCAGGTGACAGCTAAACTCGGAAGAGGTTCAAAGTGGGGGAGGGTTAGTGAGAGGAAGACTTCATGTATGTGAGACTGATGCTGATTAACCTACGCTTGGGCTTTTTCTGCCTGTTTTTCTTGGCAAATCAGCAACTGTGTTCAGTAAAAGGCAAAATTAAATCAATATCAGTGTGTTTTTCCCTCAAAAGATTAAGATGCCTAGATACAATTTTACACTAAAAAAAAATCCAAAGCAACAAAAAAATCCTCCAAAAAAACCACACTACCTCATGCCCCCCCCCCAAAACCCAAACAACACCCCCAAATAAAATCCAAAACAATCTGGGATTGATTCTGAACCCTGATATCTTGGTGTAAAGTAAGAATAGCCTAAACATTATCACTTGGTTTTTAAAACAGTAGGAGAACAGGATATGACCCACTTAGACTTCATTTGCAACATGTGGAGGCTGCTAAAATTCTACCTTAAAAAAAGGCTAGCTGTAATCTGTCATTTAATCTGAAGATTCCCTGCAGCAGTGAGATTCAGGTAAGAAAGAATTAATGATAATGGTATTAATGAACATTTACAAATGCACATTTCATTTAGCTAGAACAAGATAGTTATCTATGATATACTGCATATCAAATCAGCTACCACACTGGTAGACTAATGAATCAGCTACATAGCTAAATATGTGATCTTTAGCCTTAATTTGAAAGCTGTACAGTAAATGCTATCTGGTCATTTGGGCAGAAAATGTTTAAATAAACACTATCTGTAGAATTAAGTTAAATATCAATCCAGGATTTTTTATATGACTTTAACTCTAAAATGACTGAATAATCATATTTGGTAACCCCTGTAGGGGACATACTCAGGTGTAGACTGAAGGAAAATATTGCCTTTGCTTCCTCTGCCATGAGCAAATACTGAACATGGTTGTAAAATAGAGGTTATTATCAAGATACGTGTGCTATATCATAAATGTTCCAACAATATAACTGAATTTACATTGAATTACTAAAGAAAAGACTCATAGCCCAGTTCTGTGGCAGTGAATCCTCTGTTTCCTGTTATTTTTAATGAGCTTAATATAATTCCTTCTCTATATACAGCCATTTTTTCATAACCCTGGCCATTGGATAGGAGAAAATAATGTATTCTTTAGATCATACCAGGCACAGTTATTTTCTAGTTTCTCAAAGGCATATTTATATTAATTGTAATACCAGATAGCTAAAGAGCCTGACTGACATAGCAGGTTCAGTGTTCCTTATGTAGTAAGGACCACTTATCTGTGTAAGCTGAGTCTAGACATGGCACATTGCTCAGGAAAGACTGGCAAATGTTGTACCAGGAAGAAGAGAGAATCATCACCGCAGATAACCCTGGAAAAAGGACAGGAGGGGAGGTGAACAGAGAAAATAGAGCTATTTAACGCAAAAAAAGGTTGACCATTACAGAGGAAATAAAAGAAGTGACTGTTATGGAGAGCATGTCATGTATCTCACATGGTAGTCATGCATCTCTGCCTCTCTTCTGACATGTCACACATTCAGCTGAGTTATGTATATGCTGCAGGCATCGTTAGATGTCTCAGCATTAGCCAGGAAACACATTCTCATGCTGCTTCATCTGAGGGATCAAGGCCACATCAAACTGTCTGCTGTGGCAATGGTAGTCAAAATGCCAGCGCAAGGTGAAGGGCTTGCGTCCGTCTTTCTCACTTCCCATTCAGCTCAGCAGCTCAGCCCTCAGAAACCTCTAAGCTTTCTCTCCTGCAAATGAACTTTCTACCCTGCAAATAACAGCACTCCTTACTGATTTCTGCTGCCAGTGTGTCTTTCACTCAGTTTCTGAATATTTCTAACACCTAAAAGGTGCTTAGCCCTGCTCCACACCCTATCCCAGCTAAAACTTGGAATACCACTAGTCAGTTATAATTTATATATATAAAAGAAAACAAACACAGAAAATGAAACCTGCAAATGATCGTGTTTCTTAAGATGAGAAAACTCTCACAGAGCAAAGGAATCCTTGATGGCTGATTAGATGATTGGCATAATGCTGTTAATGGCAATCAGCGGTTAAGGGATGTGCAGCGCTGTGAGTTCACACTCTGTTGGTTCCCAAATAAAGTGATGTCCAATAGCTAATGCATGAACTTGAATTGATATATAACTGATACTGAACCTGATCTCTCTATGCCTTCATTTTCCATACCTAAAATGGAGACAGTAGCTCTTCCCTACATCAGAGGAGTGTAGTAAGGAAATGGTATGTAGTTCTCCAGTATCACATTAAGTAGGATTGTAACAGGCAGTAAGCAGATCTACCTAATGTAAGAAGCAATCATAGAGGAGTTAATAACAGGTTTCATTTTATAAAAGCAGCAGAACAAATTGAGATTTAACAGATATAGGCTAACAGAAGAATACTCTAATTCTCTCAGTTGGCTGTTTTCCATTACAGGCTCAGCAGGTACAATTCAGAAAAATTCCAGTAAATTTTATGAGGGAATAAATATATTGACTGAGAATCTGATTGGTCTTTCAGTATAGATTTTATATGGCCTACATGAAGGGGCCTTGACAAATGCATGCATCAGTATCTGTCAGTTATCTATGATATTAATTTTGAAATATATAAGTTGGTGTAAAGTTCATTTATGACATTAATTCAGAGCAGTGATGAGGAATATTCCTATCTTAAATTCTTATTACCAAAATGCAGCAACAAATCACTGTTTAAATGTGATGTTGTAATAAGTGGCTTACTAGCCTTTTCAATGGCTTTTTTGATTAAGTTCTGTAGGTGATGTAGTCTACAGGGACAAATAGGAAAAATCTTCTTAAATATTTGATGCGTGACTCATAGGGAAAATGTGGTGCTTGGTTTCAACTTAGTTTGACACAGCCCCTTAAAATGCGACCTGGAAAAGAGTTCTATTTATGCTTTGAGAAGATGCACAGGGGAAAAGAAAGAAAAGAAAAAAGAGGAAAAAGTGTTTTAAGAAGGTCTACTTCGTGGCTTCTAAGGGTGGTAAAAACTTGTAGAAGTAAAGGAAGCAGTAGTAACAGAGAAAGATCTTCAACAGCCTGAAACAAGCCAGTGCTGGTGCATCTCAAGAACTGTCTGTAGGCACAGGTTTTTTAAATCCCAGGATGGAGAAGAGAGAGACTGGGTTGTTTATCATGCAGTGGTAAACAGAAGCATAAAACATAGGAGAGGCAGAATTGTTCTGCTGCAGGAGCAAGGAGAGAAGAAGGAAAGGCCTGAAGGCAAATGACCAGGACTGTCACTTGGAAGTCTTCATAAAGAACAGGATTTGGTTACCCAAAATTGGAGGATTATATTTATGATACAAATGGCTTTGTTACTCTCATCTCTGTCAGTGAGAGACTAAGAAGACCCATCTCACATTCCTGTTCAGGATGCCTTATTTTTCATGAGAAAAAAAAACAGGCAACACATACAAGTCAGCACTCTGAGCAAGCAGTTGCAAATCTGATCTGTCAGGCAGCAGTCTTGATGAAAGAGAAGTTCTTTATATCGATTTTTGTGAACTTTTAAATCTCATATTCATTCATGGTCATTGCATTCATATTTTCTTCACAAATTCAAAAACTGAGGATGGAAGGCTTATAGGGTTTTGCTTTTCTGTCCTTGTTTACTTGATTTCTTTTGGTTAGAAATGACCAAGCGACTTCCATTCTCTTCTAAATTATTTATTTCTGCCAAAGGTCCATGGCAGACAACAGTGCTGCCTTTTATACAATGGATGAACTTTCCTCTTTGTATCAAAACAGACTCAAAAGGGATCCATGCCTTAAAACAAGGAACCCCCTTGAAATGTACTTCCAATAGCAAAATATCATCTCACTGGTTTTAGTTAAAATGCTGTAATTGTTCTGGCTGCAATTTCAAGACAGCTTTTTTCTGATGAAGGTAATTGAAATTCACTGTTTGTTATGAACACTGACATGCTTTAGTGAGTTTTTGCTGAACAAAGTACTTGAGAACAAGTAAAGAACACCTGAAGGGGGAGATACTTAATGATGGGTTTCAGGTACTGAAGAATGCCTCTGGCACTCGGGAATGAAAACTGGGTACAATGTCTTGCAATCAGCACCAATGGAGGTGGGGACAAAGCAAAAAAAAAATTGTTCAGTAGATGGGATACTACCAATTAAATGTTTTTATACACTGTCTACTTCTGGTAGTGAAACCTTTCTAAACAGATTTGTCCTGGGCACCTGATAGAGAAGGCACATATAGCCTATGTGGGGCAAAGAGCTGGTACATAACAAGACAAATTTCATTGGGACATCTTAGAACTAAACTGAATCAAATGGCATGCTGCCATGTCAGTGATCTTTTATAGAATGCAAATAGGTCTGTCTAATGCAGAAAAAGTACACATAATTCATTTTAGACTTAATTAGGTTTTAATCAAATATTGGTACCAAAGCAGACCTTGGAGAAAGACTGTGATATAAAAGCCTTCAAAGCTTCTTTGGAAAACTCTATATGATTTGTGTTGTAGTAAGTCAACTTGCCAAGTGGTGACTATAAAATGTGAGTATCTTGGCTCTATCATGGTCTGTTATAAAACTTAAAACAGGAACAGGTGAAATGCAATGCTTTTATGAAAAAAAAAAAAAGTGAGTCATTTTGTGAGTCACTATCTCAGGGAGATGATTTCTTTTGACCATTGGCTTTTAGGATAGTAGTAAAAAGAACTGTCAAGGACAGTATGCAATTAAAGGTACTTTAACCCACATTAAGGGGCTACAGTATATAGTATGGAATTATTAGTAAATAATGTTTAATTGCAAAGCAAGGGAAGCAAATATGAAATTAATTTATCTATTAGTTTTCATTATTATGGCTCTGCCTAAGTGACCAGATTCAGATATTTTTATGTTCCATGCTAGCTGGATTTTGGAAAAGGAAGAGATACTTTCAGATTATGTATTACATGGTATAAACTCCAAAATTAATTTTGTCCTTGGGCAATGTGCTGCCTTGTTCCTTAGATACTCTAACCTGTCCAGCAGGCTATTTCTGAACACAGTTCAGCTGGAAGTTCAAAGTTTCTGTGAAGGACCGTCACCACTTGTGGATCTGTTTTCCATTTTTAGAGTATGAAAAAGGTCAAGGAGAAGAGGAGGCAGGGTCCCAGATTTGACCAGAATGATAGATATGCTTTAATAGGAAACCTTCTCCCATGTTTCTTTGATATTAAATCAAAGTACTTGTCAGGGCCCCAAGTGCACCAATAGGCCTTGATTGCCATGACCAGCCTCACTTGGGATCTCCACCCACACCCACAAAGGCCCATTCCTCCAGTATCCCCATTTAATATTAAACCTTGAGTCTATTTCTGTGCTGTTCCTGAATAGTTTGGATTTTCTTGTTCAAATGTAACTTGCAACCTTGCCTTTCCCATCAGAAGCTGCTATACCTGCAGTCCTACAAAGGACCTGACAGTGGCAGGAGAGGGAGCAGCCGGCCTACTTTTGGATCCACCCCTAAAGGTTAATTCAGGAATGGAAACTGGAAGGGGGAGGAAATTGAGGCAAAATCCTTCTGATCCATGAGAAGAGCAGAGCTACCTTGAAGCTCTGTTTTTGGCTTTGTACATGTTGTTGTGTTTGCATCACCATCAGAAAACTCTACAGATGGAATAACTTGGTGGCTTTTGGAACATTTACAGACTGATCTCAGGCTGTAATTTTGATCAATATTAAATATTTCTAGGGAAATCTTAGGTGTTTATGAGAGCCTTAAGTGGAAAAAAGCACCCTGCTTCCCAAGGTGTTTGCTGTGAACACAGAATTTTAGGTATGGCACTAGGAAAATGTTTGAATGTTTTGGTTTGTTGAGCAAGATTAAAAAGTCTTGGTTTGGATTGTTTTGTGGCTGAACTTTATTCCCCTGAAGTGATGTATTGTCTCATAGGAGACATCATTTTATTGTCTGTTTTAGGGCTCAGGCTCTTAAAGCCTGAGCTTGCTGGTCAGATTGTGCCTCCCATCTTTACTAGAAGCTGGTGTGTAAAGAGCTTGGTGTTTCTGATAGCTGCTTAATAGTGAAACCTAGGGATTTGGTCCCGAGCTTACTGAAAGAAATGAGAAAACTTAAATTAGCTGCACTGGATATTCCACAGGGCTGTAAAAAAGCAGATGTTGTATATTGAGAAAGTCTGTATGTTCACTTAATGCTTAATTTTCAATTTGATGTCCAAACTATAACTGATATTTACCCAACTGTATTATTTGATATTGCTGTTAGTATTAAAAGTGTATGTACTCAATTACGCATCTTTAAATAATTCAAACTCAACGTAAATATTTTTTCTTTTTCTTTTCATGGTGGGCAGGTATGGTGGGCTTTTTTCTTTTTTTTAGGTTGAGCTTAAGGAAAGAAGGGGGGATAAGGAAAACACTGTGTGAGCTGCCAGCTGTACAGAAAGATGGCATGGTTTGATGTGGAGAACAGTGGGTATTGTTTACCTTGACTGCAGCAAAGCTTTTGACACTGTCCTCTATAAGGTCCTTGCAGACAGTTGATGAAATATGGGCTAGATAAATGGGCAGTGAGATGGACTTAAAATGAGCTGCACTGCCTGGGTCAGAATTGTGATCGGTGGCACAAAGTCCAGCAGGAGACCAGTCATTAGGGTTGTATAACATGGCTGGGGCCAACACTAATATTTTAACAAATGACCTGTATGGTGGAACAGAGTGCACCCTCTGCAGATTTGCAGATGATATACAACTAGATAGAGAGACCGATTTAGCCAGTTGGCTATAGAATGCATAACACAGTGAGCAAAGAAGTTACACTACTATGTTCAGAACATGCTCTTTCAGAAAGGTTTGTTTTTTTTTTTTTTCTCCTAAGAATATGTTTAATTTGTCATAAGAAGGCCGAATATGGATAATTTCTCTTCACTGTCAGCTATTCCTGGTTTCTGCTGCTTGTAATCCTTTAACAATCCTGAACTGTAGCGGGAGGTCTTAGAAGAGCTGGTCTTCATGAATAGATGTGTAAACACAGCAGCAAATGGGTTGTTTTGTAAGATCATTGGGTCTGGATCTCGGTTTAGGAATTGATTCTGTTCTTTCAGTGCCCGCTTATTCCAAAGGTTGTAATTTGCTAGCAATGTAGACTGAAATAAATATGAGTTTTCAGCAGTGGGGATCTGTGAGATGAAACAAACTTCAATTGCAAAAGAAAAAAAAAAGCCTTCTTTTATTTTGTATCACTGACGAAGGCTGATTGGCTGAACAGTATATAAATGTTTGCAGCTACTGTTTGTGCTAAATTGTGACTAAGCAGTTTGTCTGCAAGAGGTGTTTATTTTGCATCATTTAGGCTATTGTGTGTACTTAAATACCTTCTGTGCATTTAGAAGATTGCTCATTAGTTTGCCACTGTCCCCAGCAGAAATGTAACAGGCTCAGTCCGTTGGGCATTGTTATGAGTTGATTTCCTGCCCTGCATTGTTTTCTGCAAATTGCTCCTTATGAGGACATGGGCTTTAACTGCAATCACAGCAAAAGTAAACATCTTGAATAAAGACAAACAAAGCTTGGTTGTTAGGAAGAGAACCAGTCAAGCAGGAAATGCCAAGCAAAACAACATTCTTTGGGTGCCTGATATAAATATGATTCTTGAAGCAGCCTTTTGGGTCCTGCTGGCTGAGGCTTCCCTATACTCGCTACAGACACAAAGAAGTGCAGGGTTAGTGATCCTGGCTGAGATGTAGAAATTCTCATCAAGTATAGAATAAAAATCTTAAAGTATATGTTTATTTTACACAGATGTTACCTTTAGCATGCTCTAAAGAGCAGAACAGTCCTCTGCACTTAGTATCCCTAAAGCTGGTCTGGACCTGAGTGTTTGTAGTGATGGCATGGCCTGGAGTCTGCTTACTCAAAAGCACCCTGCATGACCTCACCACCACTTTGTAACTGTGTGCTTGTGGCTGAGGGGTTTCTTCATCACTTGAACCCATGATCAGTTATGGTATTTAAAGGGAATTGTCCCTGGTTATCAGGTTGCAACAAGAAAACCACATCGTAACGTAAAGTTAATCGTCTTTTAAATTATTTGCCAGTTTCTTGGTTTTCTGCTTTCTTAAAACAGACAAAAGCTTGATGGTAGGGGCTTTTGTTTTCTTTTTTGTTTTCTGAATTTTAAATTTCTGATTTTTTTATATAGTCATACTATGCACACATACACTGCAGGAGTGTTTTCTGAAAGTGAAACCTGGGATCTTCATGAAGTACTCCCTAAGAAAATGTCAGCATTGTCAGAGAGCTAAGGGTTTTGTAACTCACCTTTCTCTATGAAATGGAAGAGGTTAAATGGAAGAAGTTAAAATGCTTTGAGCAGAGTGTAGATCTCCAGTACCACATCACTTTCCTCTTGGGATATTTTGGAAGTTTTGGAAATGAGAAATCTCAGCAGCTAAAATGTGAGCTGTTTCCATTTGAAAAAATGTGTTGTACAGTTTTGAATATGACTAAAACTACTTCCCCCTGCTGATCATCATATTGGTGATGGTGATCTCTCCTTAAGTTAGTTGAGAGTTATGATAAACAGAATGTAAATAGAGTCCCGTTCAATGGAAGCATAACCTGTACATTAACACTAATGCTTCAACTAAAGATGCTCTGTATGCCCTGTAGGCATAACCTTGAGGCTTACCAAAAGTAAGATCTGCATCTGGATCTAGCCTCATAAAGTTTTGTTAATGTCTGAAAGTCCAATCTGGTTAGACATTCTGGTGGCCCATATTTACAGATGGGCAGGAACAAGTCTTGGCAAAACTTGTGGGAAGTTGTTTTTTATTATACTTTGTTTTTAATTCCGTAAGCTCCACTTTTTCAGCAATTAGCTATCAATTGGCTAGACTGACTTAAAAACATTCCTGACCTGGATTCTGGGGTGCATTCTTGTTCTAGACCTTCATTTCCTCACCCTTGCCTTCCCTTACCATCTTCCCCTGGCTAAATGCAGATGCATCTGTAGTGGAAGGCTTCAAATTTCACTTTAAGTTCTCAGGGCTTAACTAGAAATCTTATTTGTTCTTCTTTCTTATATTTTACATATATTTTAATACCTGAAGTTTCAGATCAGCATATTTTTTCCTTTAATAAACATTTAAGTTTACAGCCTTTAATCTCTTTTTATTTAAAACCACAAAGAAATGTACAACCTTTATGAATTCAAATTAAAAATTAAGTGTGATGGAAATGATTTACAGTTGCTGTAGCTTAGCAGGGAAAAATACAACTCTTTTGCAGTACATCATACTCTGTTCCTTTAATTTATAAGCAAGTTACAATGTAACATATTAATCATACAAGGAAAATGTAGCTTCAGTTTGAAAGATTTGTTGTAGCTGAACTTCACACACCTGCAAATTATTTATTCTTAAGAAAACATGTGCACCACACACTATTGCATCCACCAAGAAAAAGAGTAGAATATTTAGAAAAATCCTGCAGTAATATATATATATATTATCTTTCTTCTTCAACCACTTTCATCTCTCTTGAGCTCGGCTTCCCGTGCTGTTCCAGTCAGTTGTTCTGTCCCCTGTGGAAGCTAAAGGTGGCTGGACAAAAATGAGAAGGATACAATTGCTACTTCAACCTTACATCACAGATTCCTGTTAGAATGGGAAGACGCTACCTGTTATCCTATAGAGGGACAAATAAGGTTTGAATTATTAAAGTATTTTTCAGACTGATGTAGAGGGGATCACTATATTCACAAATTGATTCCTTCATCAGTTAAGGCAGGCAAGAAGATTGGCAGGGTGAAAAGCTATACTAAATGAATGACTCAGCAAATATAATCAAGCTTACTGTGAGTACATTTAATATCTGACTGACACTAGTAGGAAAGAGGGGTTTCTTTATAGTGCAAAGTGTTTGCAAACGCCTGCTAATGAGATGACCATTACTGCAGGAATGCAGCCTCTGTCTCTTTTAAGGAATTTAATCTTGCAAACAAGTCTAGGAGACTTGCAGGAATGGAGTATTTAGAGCCTGATTTGCTTAAACTGCAGGCAGATTCAGAGGGATGGGGTGATCAGGCAGGTGACAGCCAGTGCTTCTGAGTCTGAAGGTGATGTGGGTATCTGTGATGTTAGGGTTTCTTTCGGCTCTTTAGGAGCCTGCCTGGCTTGAGGCACCAGGGTGTTTCTCTTGTTCAGAGCAAAATCATTTTGGAAAGAGATTGTGGAGGAGGGAGAAATCATGATAGAAATTTTGCCTTTTACCTCCTTTCCCAACCTGAATGGGAGAGGTACCTGGAAGATGATAAACAGAAAAGGGAATAACAAGGAGTTAGAGGGCAGCGGCGAAACTCCCAGAGGGAATGGCGAGTCTTGTTCTCACAAGTCAAAAGGCCTGCAACAATGAACCACTAGGGCTAAGCAAAAAGAAAAAGCATAAGGTACAGGAAGCCAAATGCTCTGCCTTTGGGCAGGTGAGTTTGTATAGAATACGTGTAAGGCAACTTTTAACTCTTACATTCTGCACCACTGCAAGGGTGAAGTTAGCTGTATGTATTCCCTTGTGCATCCGGAACTCTCTGCTTTACTGAAGTTTTAGGAACGTGGCTGATTTTTTTAGCATGCCAACTGGCAGGAGGTGTGGCAGAAACCACCATTTGCCCTCACAGATTTTCATCAGGTTTAGGTATTATCATTTCTGTGGGGACAGCTCACTGCACCAGTCTCTGCTGTGGCTTATTCTGATTGACTTAAAGGAAAGAGTAGGTAATATATAATTTAAGGGCGTAAAACTAGATCTTTCTTGACTGAACTTAATGCAGATCTGCTATTTGTCCCCATCAAATTTAACATTCTGTTTTTCATGCGAGCAATATGCCTGTGAGAGCAGAGGACTTGTTACTCAGGAGTCTTAAGGATTACAACTGCCAGCTGAAGACCAAGGAAAACTGAATGGCTTCCTCTGTTCCCTGTTGCTGTGTTTATTCCCATAGACTTTGGTGCAAAGCTGATGTGTTAAATGGGGTACAGTACTGAGGAACTAAAGTAAACAACGGTTGGGTGAGATTTGTAAATAAAGCAAAAGTAGCACTAACTAGATTTCAGTGGAAAAATCATTGCCTAATACAGTGAGTTTTAGAAAAATGGGATGTGTTAACTTTGACACAGCACGATGTTAACATGGTCATGCCAATATCTGATCTGGCTTGGTCAGAGGTAGCTCCCTGTCTCCATTAGTCTACATGGGTAGTGAATATGGAGAGGCTTGCCCCATGCAGCAGCACCTGTGTGGTGTGCTTTTCCAGGGCTTCATGTGCTTTGGCTCTGGTTTGCACTTTGCAGTACAGCCCCACCCTGCTATATAGGATTATGCCTTGAAAGCACGACCTGGGTCTGAAGTAGCAGCTGGCTGGAGCCCAGCAGCGAATGCCAAGTCTGAGAGGCTTTGCTGCGAGAATGGGGGAGCAGGAAGAGAGAATGAAAGGGAAGGAGGAGAGCATAAAAAGACTGGGTGCATTTGAACAACCTGATTGAGGGGTTCAGACACCTGAAGTCTGAATGCTTAATCTGAGAGGCAATATATATTAAACCAAAAACCAAACCACCACCACCACCAGAAAACCCACATCCCCTTAATGCTTTGGATTAAGTAGTGTCTGGATATAAGCAGTTGACAATGTTTTTGCCTCTTCTGCCCTATTGCGTAACATCCCTCACCAAGTCCACTAACACTGACACATTTTGGTCCAGAGCAATACGTTCAGTATCTGGAGATGTTTGTAAATCCAGTGGCTTTTTTTCCCAAGGAAAGCAAAATGAAATTGTGAAATCCTCCACAAAAGAAACTTCTATCCTCCACATAAAAGAAGGATAAAAGGCCTAAGATATAGACGATAACTTTGTTGTAGTGCAAGATTCAAAACTCTATTATTAAAGCAGTTTATTTATTAGCAAGCTCTTGTAATGTACCAAGCATAACAGTTGTGGGCAAAACTCTACTCCAGAAGGTACAAACTGAAATAATAATGATGGGAGGCAAATAGCTTGACATTCAAATTACTGGCTAGACCTGCTATTAGTACTCTTTTGGCTCAGTCTCTAAATGGAACAAAGTAGGTTTGAACTTTTTTCTTAGCTTTTCTCAAGGAAAGTTAGAGATCCCTTAATGAAATGGCTGATAAAGCTAACACTGATTTAGTTCAAATTCCTTGGTGCTGAAACCACTTTCTGTGGAAATTGTGGCCTTTTAAGTATACCGCCCCCCCCCCCCCCCCCCCCCCCCCCATAAAATTATCATTCACTTGTAAGAAAGCTTCATTTTGGACATTACTCTTTCAGTCCTTCCAGACCCTCTCCTTTACAGGTGCATGTATAGGTTACAGATGCCTGCTGATGGTAATTCTCATATAGCTGTCCTGTCACTGGGTAGTGTGCTGTGTGGTGTTTCTGCTGATGACTATTTGCAGCTGCAGTTTCACTTCAGATTCATGCTATTGCTCTTATTAGGGTACAGAGGGGATTTTGTCAATACATTGTGCTGCCGTCTCCTTTACAACACTTGTCTTAATGAAGACTATTGCTTGCTGACTTTAATTTGTTGAGGTGTTGTTAATTGGCATACAAAACACTGCAAGTTAGCATATGTTTGTAATATTTTCTGTTAGTGCTCTTCCCACAATAGCAATTCAGATCCCTCTAAAGACCTCCTAAATGATGACAGTTCACCTATTTATTTTTGGGGGTTTTGTGTGGTGCTAAAAGCTAATTTGGTACAGTTTTGTGTTATTTTTCATTTGCTGTATGAAATTTTAGGCTTTCTTTTATCCTACAAAATTTGGAAACAGGATTGAACATTGTCTTTTTTAAAAAATTGTGAATGATTGTACTTCTTGAATATGGAGAATCTGGAGAAACAGGTATTTCCCTCCTCCCTCCTTCCTCTGAGTTGTTGAACTTCAGATACTTCTTCATAACTTTTCAGTTTTGTGTTGGTCCTATGATGGCTGACTAAGCAAGTCAAAAGGTATTTATTGCTGCTCCCTGACAATACTGTATGGTATAAGTATATATTTGAAAAGCTAGCAGTAGAACTACCTCGGAGCACAAACTATGAATAAGGCCAGATTCTGACTCATTTTTAAAGTTGAAAAGACTTTACTCTTTGCACTTCAATAGGGCTTCTTCCTTGAGTGAGCATTACTCATGGTGATTAAAGGCTCAGTTTTCCTGCCCTGTGTTATGTAATTAAATTATGCAAATAATCCAGTTATCCAAGACAATGCAGGTTGTGAATGGAATAGTCAATTGTGCATTTCACAACTTGAGTGTCTTCAGAACACATATCTCATTTGCTGAAGGAATAAATGGAACAATTTGAAATAGTGAATATGTTTTATACTCTGACATTTGTCTGTGAACAGAAATGGACAATTGGTTCTGAATAAATTATTTGTCCGTTTCGAGGATGGCTGTTCATCCCTCCCGCAGTTATGTTCCATCTTTGTAGATTGAGGGCTTTACTGAAGAGGTTATTGGCAATCTGCTGCAGGGACCTTCCCAATCACTAAAGCCTTGCTCTTCCCTGGTCCTTTTCCACAGACAGATGATTCAAGCCTCCTTCCCTTCCCAGCAGGAGAGTTTAGTTAAATACTTCCCTGTAGCACCTTGCAACATTTATGAGAACTGTTTACATAATTCTGAAGGATTGCAGTTCTTTGCTCAGTGGCATTTAGATGTGCCTGCTGAGTACTGGGTATCTTATCCATTAACTGGCTCCTTGCAGAATCTCCCTAATGAGCCAGGATTTAAAAAAAAAAGTATTACTGAATCAGTTCTTGCTTCTTGCAATGCTGTCTGCAAACAGTTGTATGTCTGATGTCAGTTCGGTAAACTGAAAGATACAGGTTTTTTGGTCATCTTGTGTTGTTACTAGGGGTGGGAAATGGAAAGCCTAATGGTACAAATACCCTTTTCTTTCTTTCTCTTTTAATACTGTGTTGAGAAAAGTTGTGTAGTCAGTGGAGCTTTGAAATAATTCAGAAGGTGCATGGAAGTCGATAGAAAGATTCCTGTTGACTTTACTGGGATTTGGATCAGGCTTGTCAATGTGAACCAAGAATTTATGGGAGCCTAAGCACCAGTATGCAGGAATTTAGTGTAGAACCTCTTTGGATTTCTAAATTAATTAACTGGGCAGAACATTGTCTTGAATGATGCTCCTGAGTAGGAGAGAAATTTCTATAAATGGAATAACATTATCTGCTGAATTAGCCAAACAACCAATGCAAACTGATCTCGCATATAAAACATTAGTAAGAAAACACAAGTATGACATAGTTTTCATATATCCCTTTTGGAAGGGGTACTGAAACGTACAGCTCTATTTTCGTAATTTCTTAGATAACTTCCCTCTTCCATTCCTGACTCCTCTACTGTGCCACCCCAAGAGCTGCAGGGAGGTGAGGCATGGTGGCTGTGATCACCATAAGGCTGCTCCTCTTTGCTGCTTTTTCCAACTCGTGTTTTAACCCTTCTCCAGTGTGAGGCCTTTTCATGGGCTGCTGTCCTTCAGGATAAGCCTTCTCCTGCATGGCCTCCGCCATGGGCTGCAAGGGGATTCTCTGCTGGAACCCTCTTTCCCTCCTTCTGCTTTCACCTGGGTGATAGCAGGGCTGTTTTTCACACTTTCTTCCTCACTCCTCACTGCTTAGCAGTGTATGGCCCTGTCTTAAGTAAGTTTTCCCAGAGGTGTCACTGGCTCCTCTGATAGACTCAGCAAAGGGCCTGTGAAGGAGCAGGATGTGTCTGGCCTCTGTCCCTGCCTCTCCTCACAGAGGCTGCTCCTGCAGCCCCTCCTGCCAGATCCTTGCCACCTACATATAATGTAATTTAGGAATGTGGAAAGAAGTGGTAAGTATTAGGGTGGTGATTCTTTTTTTTACAATGGATTCAAAGATTAAACAATTAAACTTCAAATTAATTGAGGACTGAGGAAGATCGCAAATGACAGAAAAAAAAGTGGGACTTTAACCCAAACCAATATTGTCTTCCATTCCCTGGAGAAGGAGGGGCTCATTTTACAATGACATTAAAAATTCATTCCCTTAAGTGAGGTGTGTCACCTTGCTGTTTTAACTTGATTCATTAAAATGGTGGCTCATTAGTTATTCCCTTGTGCAGTATAGGATTTGCACGTTAAAGGCATATGCATTTCATGTGCTTACTACAGTCAGGGGATAAATTTCTAGCCATCCTGTTTGAAAGAAAAAAGTCTGTACTTTTTTTTTTTTTTTTAAAGGTAGAAATTCTAGTTGCTTGCCCTTCCTTCCCCCCATAAGTCTTTTCTAATCTGCTCAGACCCCTAATATTTCATTTTAGAAGCCCAAGCTTCACAGATCCTATTGAGGTAGTGTTAATCTCTTTCAGGCATTTTTGATGTTTATTCTCTTTTGTGTCTTGTGTGGTGTAATAAGACATTTCCCCTTTCTTTCATTAGTCTTGCCATGAAAGCTGTCATGTCTGAGTTGAGAAAATACCTCGGCTTCTGGGCAGAGAGGAGTTCTGCTGTTGTCTGAATGAGAGCACACCTCCTGGGAAGTGGGGATTTGCTATCACCTTGTGCCAGCCTGCTTGGAGAAAGGCTCTCCAGCCAATTCCAAACATAAGCCTCTTCCCTAAATGCATAGATCCTCCCATTTTCAAATAATGCATTTTCAGGCAAAAGCCCTGTGGTATAATTCAGAGAGAAAAGGGGTTGTTTTACCATTACATGTACTGTGAGAAAGCATGGATCAAAACAGAGGAGAGCACATGTGATGGAAGAAGTCCCTTTCCCCAAATGTAGCGAGCCCTCTGTTGAACTGGGGAGGAAAGGGCAATGCCATGCAGCCCTCCTGCTTCCCCTGCCCTCACCTCTGCACCGACACATCTCTGCAGGATCTTGGTAAAGTTCACTGTAGCACTGGAAGGACCAAATCTCCTAGAGGTTTTGAGGTTTAGGGTTAGGTTCTTGAGCCTTGCTGGGTGAACATAAACAAATTCAACATGGGGGGAGGAAATCTCAGCTAGAGATGGCCATGAAGAAAAATATGAAAATACATTTGTTTGAAGAACTAAATGGAGCAGGCTGGGAAAAGATATTTGATCCTTTTATGTAACATTTAGGATCATTCTGGACCTTAGCTGATGAACTGCTTCTATATTCTTGGAATTTGAGGGCAGAGCTGTTGTTCATTTAGCAGTAAATGCTAGGACTGCATGGAAGGAATGTCATCCCTAACTAAAATCAAAGTCTAATCCTTTGGTTTCGCTGGTGACTCAGATTACAATAATGCAATACGGAGAGCCTTTACTAACCCCATCTTCTTTTTCTTACTGCATTACAAATGGCTAGTAAAAGAAATGTAACAAAATGCTGATTCTGCTTAAAATGCAATTAAGTATATATACATTCTGTCTCCTGTCTTGCCCTGATTTTCTGGTATGCAAGAAACAGCACTTCTTACCTTCTCAGTCTCTGTTCATCAGCATCTTCTGTGCTTTCAGGATGCTTGTACTGTAAGCCAGTTTTTCAAAACCCCAACAAGAAACTCTCTCCCATACAATAAAGCTGCATATACATATAGCTATTGTCAATAAAGCTAGAAAGATATGACAGCGAAGACCCAGTCAGTTTATTAAACACCCTGATCAGACATTTTATTTACAATCAAAGCTTGTTGTATAAAGCAATCCCTCTTCGCTTGATATATATATATATATATATATTTTTTTTAATCTTGGTTTACAAATTACTGCCTTTCTCTTTGTATGCCTTATGAAATACTGAATTTGTTTGTGCGTGTTCTTTGAATGCAATCTTTCTGCTTCATTTAAAAAAAAAAGTTCTTGGACAATGGATTGAAAATATATACAAAAAACGGTCTATGAATTCAGCCCTTTTAACCAAAACAAATTGTATCACAAATCTAACCAAATTAAAGGTGTTACTGAACAGTGTCTTTTGTTAGGAAGAGACTTGGAACCATGGCTTACAGAAACCTGTATGTTTTCCTTACTATCTTACATTTCATTATACCCTTTTCCCCTTATAAATATACACAGGAGGAAATGTGCATAGCTCTTTCTATGGTTTTCAAAATATGGCAGTTTGGGGACAGATGAAAAGTACAGGCTGTTCTGACAGAAGAAGAGAGGAAGCCAGCTTACTAGATACTGAGATACAAGCCCAGCAACTCATTCACATATTTGTTATAAAAAGGCTACTTTTGACTAGTGATACAGACAAATCAAGCCTCTTTCAGACTCCCCAAAAGCTTTTGTGTGACTTTCCAACTCTATGGTGCACAGCTTATAAATTGGCCCCCAAATAATATTATGGGAACACTAGGAAGGAGATTTTCAATCAGTCATCTACATCTGCTTGTGTTTGTCAAGGGAAACCTGGGATGGATGTGCTGCTTTTATCTGATTGAGTCTGCATCTGTGAGCAGATTCCAGGAAACTTTATCTGGCACAGGAGAATAGTAAAGGCTTCCCTTCTTGTACCAGATCTGGTCCAGAGATACTAAATTCCTCCATGATAATGAGGTGTCCAGAATAGTAATAAGAGGCCAGAAGCGTGCTTTTGGTTTAAACTGTGCAGGAATGTCTGCTGACTGTGGCTGACTGCAAATTCGCACCAGTGTACCTGAGCAAACTTGGCCCAGAGTGAACAGTGAAACCTTATCTGGTGCCAGATCTCCTGGGCTATACGTGAGACGTATAGGATTACTGCATGCCTAGCACAGCTGTGACAGGCAGAGTAAGAGAAGACTGCATGACAGGTAAATAAAGCTATTTCTCTTCACAGTATTGTAGTTTCTGCTTATAAGGCTTTTTCCTGGGCTTTAATGCTGGTGGGAAGAAATAGTTCTATCTTCCCTTTTGCCACATTTTGCATGCAAAATACTTAGAAAACAACACTTCTGTGCAGGTGCAGTTAATATGGGTATTGGGTAGTACACAAATAATTACCTGTCTGGCAAAGTGGATGGAGAAATACTTCCTATTCAGATCTCTGATAGGTGGAGAGTGGAACTGTGGAAATTCCCTGGACTGTGTCATTCTAAGTTTTGCAGATGTTCTCCCTATGGCATTTTCCTCCCATCTCCGGTTTAGCCACAGCAAGAAAATGTTTTGACCAACACTGCAGACTAAGGAAAGGTCATACATGTACCTTCTCGTGACATGTTTTTCTAACCTCTCTACCTGCTGTGGGTAGTCTGCAACCTCCTGTGCTGACACATCTGTGATGGCTAGGGCTATGATTAATGGGGTTTCATTAACGCTTGTGCAACTATCCCTGAGAACACTCAGAGGTGCTCCAGCCTCCTCCTTACACTGTGAACCTTGTAATGGCAGTACGTGCAGGAAGATATGTTAGAAGTTTTCTATCCAAAACTTTTCCCCCAGGCAATATGGGTAAATAATTATTTGTATTGGAAAGGGTAATGCATAATAATTATGGCTACATTATCCTAACAAGAAGGAAGAGTAAAACATCCTGTTATTGACATCCTAGTATTCCACCTTTGGGGAGAGATGCATGGCAGCATTTTAGGATTAGCTGAGAATCCTTCCTGCTCTGGGCGTGGATGGGAAGGATGAGAGGGCAGACTGGCCTCTCAGTTATTTCTTCCTCAGTGGGAGAAAACAGTTTGTCTGCAAAGGAAATGGAAGGATTGAGAGCAATTTTTAAGACAGATGTACAGTGCTGGTAGTGCATGGAAACGCATATCTTCACTGTGCCCCTCTTCTGAGCTAGCTAGATGGGAGTAGTCCAAAAATTCCCTAGTTGTGTTAGCTGCACTCAAGTGAATAACATTCTCCCCATCTTTCTTCTCTGGTTTGCTCCTATGCATATTTTACACTGTGTCATGAGGCAAATATCTAGTCTTGGGTTTTCCGTGAAACAGTTATGATCAAACTGCTATTGCTATATTTGCCTGGTGTAGTACCTCTCTCAGTGTAGAATACATATTTAAAGGGATTACTACTGGTGGAGTGTATTCAACAACTGCAATAAGTTGGGGGTGTATTGGGGAAAGATTTACTGGTGTCTGTGATCTCCTTGTTGCTTTTTTTTTTTGATCATCCACTACTAACAGTCTGACACAGATCAGCCTTTCTTATGCTCCAGTTTGTTATCTACAGATGATGCTGCCAGCTCTTTTTCTTTGGATTAAGTTTATTTGAAATGACTGGGTTTTATTTTAATTTTGGACTCTTGTACTGCGATAACATGATATGTGAATATACCTGAATTATCTCGTGCCATGTTGCCTTACAGTAGGAGCTCTGGTAGGGCAAGTTATCAATGACAGTAGGAGATACAGGAGACTGACTAGCATATATTATTCATACAAAACTACAAGAAATAGAAGAATATGTGCTGTAGACTGTCATGGTTTTCACAGGACAATATGCATTTCCATTATTCAGAGGTATTTATGCATATTAAGGAATAAAGATATGTAAGGTAAAATAAACTGCTATCACAATTGTTTCCCATGACTTTGGAAGAAACAGTAATATGTGGTCAGTTTATGGTGAGAAAACTGGACAAGAAGAGTCAAAAATTGCTCTGGATCTGACAACAGTAATGCATGTAGCATTTATGCATATATAGCTTAAAGACAGCTCAAGAGTTAAAGGAGTTTGCCAGAGTAGAGACTGCAAAATGCAGCTTTGTACCTGCCCTGTGGGAGAGGAGAAAAATTATCATCACAGATCCTAGATTGATGAGCTGTCTGTGTTTCTGGTAGGTATGCACTGATCAGAAACTGTTTAATATAAAAGGAAGCCATGTAGCTGGCTTAAATACAATTTCCAATTTCCTGTGTGTAGGTATAGGAACAAAGGTCCAAATACGTGTTGGGTACAATTGTTTGTTTAGAAGATGCAAGAATCTATGCGAGAGTAAGTGGTCAGGAGGCAGATGAGGGCCTGTGTCAAAGGGAGCTATGGGTCGTCTCTCACAAGATTTCTAAGTTACATTCTCAATTTCTTAAAGTAGTGAAAAAGCCCTTTACTCTTAACCAACCAAATAATATTTTTTTAGCGCATTTTTCTGGTGTTTTTGTGTTTTGTTGTTTTTTTTTTTTTAAGTATCTTAGCACTGGGAGGAACTTTATATTACTACTGCCTGCTACAGTCTAATTACTATTCATAAGCTAGGGATAAAGGCTTGAAAATGAAAGCAACAAAAAGGGCAAGACAAATCCTTAATCTTTTAGCTTTTTGTCTGGGGACTTAAAACATTAAATATAATGTTACAGATTCTCTAGAAAAGCTAAATGTGGTGATGAAAGTACCTTCTACTTTTTTTTTTCCTAAGGCTTTTTTTCTGACATAAACCAATAATGCAATGACATTTTACTAAGACTAAGGCAATAATTTCAATCAAGTCTTCCAGTCCCATCAAGCACTGCCACAGTCAATGAGGATGGAAGAAGTCATATAGATTCATTGTGCATATCCAAGTGTAGCAGCAGGTCAATTGTTTCCTCCCTACCTGACTCATCCTGTAGATTAGGATGACCTCCACCTTTTTTATGGTGGGAAAGATTGTGTGGAGGACAAAAAGTTTAAATTTAGCAGACACAAAGAGCTGATTTCTGTCTCTGGACCTCAGACCTTCAGTAATAAGCATCTTAACTCAGAAACATTGACACCTGGGCTTTCAAGTTACTAGAAAATAATTCACAAGAAAGTGCTTTAGAGGTGCACTTGTGCGCTCTGGTGTTAAAAAACTAAAGTTAGTTGAACGGCTCTGAAGAATAATGAGAAGAGCAGAAGAAAATGAGGTTTGGGGGGTGGATGAGTGTCTTTTTTTTTGTTAGAAAATACATTTTTCTTGACAAACTATTGTTCAAATGTTTTCTTCAAAACTCTTCTTTCACTTCTCCAGGATGAAATTTGTGTGTTCATGCACTTGGTCACTATTCCCCCTTAATCCCTAGGGAAAAATACTTGTCTTAGTTTTCAGGTATCTATATTAAATCCTTCTTCTGCCAGAGTCAAATCAGTAGCTTTGCAGCATCTCACAGCTGAATGGCTTACTTTCTTTTCTGGTTTAAGTATTTCATTATTTGATGGGAGTAAGGGAGAAGTTCTAGTACCATTTTCAGTTTATCCTGATGTGAAAGTTGTCATGATCATTGTATATTCTATGCCATTCGTATGAATATTTTAGTGGAATTGTCCTCATTTTCCTCCTGATGGTAATATCTCTGGTATCCTTTTTTCAATCTTCAGAACAGCTTGTTTCATTTAGGCTATAGTCATTTATCTTATGATGCTTTTAGCTGACCATTTTAAGAAAGTCTGGAACTCATGCAGGATTATTAGCCAACAGTCTTTACACGTCCACTTTTTTTTTTCAGATGAGCCATTATTTTGCCTTGCAGAGTTCTATGCTATGTCTATACTTCCTGACCCAGAGAAATAGAGAGGAATTTTCACACGGGTTATTGTGTCATAGGAATGGCTGGGACCTGCCATCAAAACTGAAATTCATTTAGATATGCTTGTAGGCCCTGCCCTGAAGAGCTCTCATTTCATATGAGATAAGCAAATACAAATAAAGAACCAGTGCAGTGGTCACACTGGTCAGTACAGTAGACTTTGACCTGGGGATTAGAGTTATGACACAAAGTACCTGATGCATGCTCAGACGTACTATGTAAAGGTAAACCTAGATCTTTAAATGAATCGCACAGGATAAAGCTAGGAACTATTCTGAAACTAACTGTTTGGGAGTTTTGCTAAAATACAGTGGCATTTAGATCCTTACAAAGACTTTATAGTGGTTATCATCTACTCTGTTTTTTTTTAATACATTGCCTCAGTTGTATGTCCTGGACTGATATGATTTTATACTAAAATGATATGATTTTATACTAAAATTAGAGATTGGCCTAAGATTCAAAGGGTAAGGGTGTGCAAATTAAAATGGTAGGGTTGTAGTTTGCTGGTTGGCTCCATGTACAATGCCCTGTTAGTGCTTCGGTTGCAAACTTGAACAGTTTAAACTAAGCTTAATTTCTTTTACTTGTGCTCATATAAAAAACAACAACACAAAAATGTGTGGGAGGAGGGGAAGGCCAAAACTGCGTAGTCATGAATGCAAGTGGAAATGAATGTGAAAAGTTGTTCTGGTTCACATTGGTTGGCATTCAGTGCATTAACCTGCATTTTCACTTGACCCTGCAAATGTTTCTAAACAGCTGAATATATAGAACAAAATCTACAGCCACCATTAATAAATTGTAATGTCAGGATGTTAAGGTCCTTGGTAACTGTAAATCAGTAGAGCTGTAGAAATCAACTGAGTTGTGCTAATTTACACAAGCTGAATGTCTGACCTTTAGTGTTCATTAGCATCATTAACATTTCTTAAATGATGGGAACTGGAATTTGAGAACAGTACCAAAAATAAGATAAAAAAAACCCTTTGCACCTCCCCTAGGTGAAATACAAAATAATTTGATAGGTAATTAAAACTCTTGTAAAAATTGTGATTATATAGTTTGCTCTCTGCAGAGAATTTGAATCAAATCTACTGATGTCAAACAATATCTTCCAACATATGCCAAAAGGACTCCTTTTTAGGGGTGAAAACAGGAATTTGTAATGGTTTCCACAGTTGTGTCATAAAAAAGTCTTATGGTATAGCTCTTTTTATTTTCCTCTCCTTTAGCCTGCATTCAAACACAAACAATTTGTGAGCCAGAAGAGCTTAATACCTAAGGAATTCTAATCTGCATATTCCCCCTTTGAGTCAGGTACTGCTTTCTACTTTTTACAAGACACTTCAAAGCACTCCTTGGTTTCCCTCAAGCCAAAAGTTTGGGGGGCCACATGCCATTTATTTATCTGCCTTCTTAAGCCAAGTCTCCAGCTTGATATATGAACATACACTTCCAATTAAACCTATGCAGACCTGTATAAATGTACAGCAGGCCGATACTGTTGTGGTTAAATTTAGGTTACTTTATTTTGGTGTTGCTCTGATTCAGGTTTCAGAAAATGATGAGGTAATGAAAGCAGCAGCCTGTTCACCAAACTTACAGCAACAGTCTCTAATTGTCAAATTCCAAGACAAACCGTAACATACTCTGAACCAATTTCACTCTTCCTTGAGTCTGCCTATATAGAAGAGGGTTTCTAGAAGTGGGCAAATTGAAATGCAGGCTACATGCAGCCTTCTGAATCACTGTGAAACAGCTGTTCGATTTAAAATCTGTTTAGATATTCAACTCTTTTTCTTTCTTGGTTTTTTACACTTCTCAAAGCTTTGTATGTTAGTTATCTGTTTTGTGCAACTTCTGTCTGGCAGGTGGATCATAAGTTAATCACATCTACCCTCACTTGAAACTGTATTACTGTAACCTTCAATAGTGTATACCCTCTTAGACATTCATTGCCTTGCTTGAAACTGGCTTTTGGCAGATTGAAAGTAGTAGTAGTAATGTTCTAAGCAAGCTGCCTTGATGGGATAGATGTCTTTGCTATGACTGGATGTCTTTAGTGCACACTGGTGTTTTCAAGGCTAAGAATCACTGTCCTGAATCAAGTATTTTCTTGTTATTTTGGCAAATGATCCAGGTTTACCAGACCACTAATGAAAGCCACAGTTCATTTACTTGAAAACTTTTTTGTTAGTTATGGAAATAGTTCCACAGATCAGGTACAGCTCTGTACATACAGAATTTGCAAGAAGTTTATCAGTCCTTTGAAGTGAAAAGCAATTTTTTTTTTGACAGGAAATAGTTATGTTCTGCTCAATTAACTCTAGTATTTTTTTTTTTAAATCGGTCTCCCTTGCTCTTACTTATTCCTTTGGGTTCTGTGGTTTGGTATTTTTAAGTAGTAGAATATAATGGCATTGTTTCTATTTCTCAGTAAGCAGGAACATAATAACAACAGCAACGATGATGTAGTGTAAAATGTTTCATGTCTAGTGCCTACAAATGAATTGGATTTAGGGTGCGCAGGATTCCCATCTTGCCCATGACAATGTATCATTTGATGAGGAATCCCCTGGAAATGTCACAAAATGTAAGGAAGGAACTGCTATACGGTGTGATCAGTGGGGAAGAATTTGATCTGTAAAATATATCATCTGTGTAAGATTATTTTAGTCTGTGTTTCAGACTATGGCAAAACTTAGAAAGTAAAAGCTGCTTTTCATTATCATTAAAGCAATATGGTAGGATCTTAAGAGCTAGACTGAAATGGTCATTTTTTTAGTAGCTCTTGAATCCACCCTGAGGTGTGAAATACACCTTCTAAACAGACGGCCAGAGATATTTTTCTGTATTCCCTGATTCATTCTGTGAACCTGTTATTGAGAATGAAAGCAGTGAGAAATCACAGCCAGAAATGAAGAGGCAGTCTCAGAGGCAGCTTGTCCTTGTGTGTAATAAAGCCATTGATGTGATGAGGATTCAGCAGCAGTGCACGTGTCATTCCAGCTACTTCATGTGCTCTTGCAGCAGACTGAGGCATAAGGCACTCAATTCACAGGACAATAATTTTTATGATGCTTTGGGATTTCATGCTCAAAGTCTAGTTAGTTGTTAGGTGATCTTCCCACCTTTATGACACCAGTGTGGCAGGATGGGTACAGAAGGGAGACATAGCCCAGTAGTTGCACATGAATTGAAGTATTCAGAGATGCCAGATGTTTACTGCAATAGGAGATGAAGGCATGTGCATAGCACCTGCAGCCTGCTTCCTGTATATCTGGTTGGTCCTGTTAAGCAATGAATCCATGTGTCAAAGGAGAACTTGTGCATACTAAGTCAGTCCCTGTCCTCTGTGTCCTTGAGGTCTAATGAATGCTTACATTGTGCAATGTTGTGAGCTGGGTCTGGAAAACCAACCGAGTCCAAATAGGGGGAAAAAAGCCTCAAAAGTTCCTTAATTGCAGCTCTTCTGAACTGATCCCTCGTAGTCCTTCTCTGTGACAGAGATGTCCCACTTGTCTCTGTGCTCCTTTACATCCCATGAATTCTGCTAGACCCTTTCTCTGTTCAGCTGTTTATCAAATGCGCTCTGTCCATGCTATAAAACCAGTCTTTCTACCTAACGCATTCTTGGTGTGGCAAAGCTCAGTGCAGAGCACAGAGAAGCCTTGAGCATGCTCTGGTTTAACTTTACTTTTCCATTCATTCACTCTTTTGGTGGCTCAGGGCCTGGTATTTGTCTCTGGTGCAAGGTGAGAAGTGGGTTAGTGTCTACCAAAAGGGAGAGAGTAAGGCGGCATAACTCGGTTTTCTCCTGTCACATCTGCATTTCACGCCCTGTCCCAGGGATCCCACATATCCCAGAGACATCACATCTTTCACTTTATTGACAAACAGAAGATCAGTAGGGACTAAAACTAGAGATGGTGGCTAATTGGTGACTGAAGTCCCTCTTTGATAAAAGAGATGCAAGGACAGCTTTGATGACACGTAGAATAACAATTGTTCCCTGGACTCTGTACTGACTTCTCATAATTAATCAATTGCTTTTTTTTGAATGGGTCTTCAAACAATGAATCCCAGGCTGTAGCAGTTAACACCTCCAAGATGTCTTTATTACATGCTGTGTTAAATATCAGTACTTCCTCATGAGTTCATTCATTTTGATTTCACAAAAATCACAGGTCTACATCCAGAAAAAAGTTAAGAGGGCTACACTGTAGCGGGTTTGTGTTTTTGTTTTGTTTTTGTTTTTTTTTTTTTTCTGAGTGATCAGAAGGAGAAACAAGGGCAAATGTAATGCTAATGCCTTTGTGTAACATACACAAGGAAACATTCCTAAACTGCCTGGAGTTGGGTTTTGCCTTGTGGTTATCACTAGCATGACTAAAGATCCTATTTAGGCATTTTTCCATGTATTGAAATATTGTTTCATGGCTCCTTTATTTCTCCCTGTTTTAATCCGTGACATAATTGAGTACAGGGTGTGCCAAAGATTTAAATCAACAGTCCAAAACAAATAATAAGGCTATCTGGTCAGATTCTATCATCAATTGTGTCAGATTTGTACAACCTGATTAAATCAGGGCATATTCAACACATTTAAATATCACATGGCCTGGCAGAGGGAGATATACCAGAAGGTCACAATTCATTTCCAACAAATAAAAACGTTCAGACCCATGAATAAAAGATAGACTTCATTAACAGAGATTCAGCTAGTCAACCCAATGCTATATAGCCAGCATCAAAAGAAATTCCTGGGAATGAGTTAATGAGTTTACCTTAAGTAGCTCCTGAATCTCTCCTGTTGCCCATTAATTATTTCTCTGTTTATCTGTCACTGTAGAATACTGCATGAAGAACTTATAGTGTAAGGCACAGATACTGCAAACCATAATGCAAGCATTCAGCTTTGCTTGTATGGGAAATCACAGGTATGAAGGTTTGTGGGATCATGATCAAAAATTACGATATTAAAATGAAGGAAAGAATGAAATATGGTATTATTCTTTCTGAACAAAGTCTGAAATATTGCAAAAAAAAACAAAACAAAAAAACCCAAGTTTTTATTTACTTTGCACATTAACACTTGTGTTTTAACTTTTGATTTGAGGAGGTGATATAAAAGTACCAGAAAATGTTTCTTTATTGGATTTCTACTGTGGTTCACACACTTGAATCAGAAGGTTGGTTAAATATAACGTATGCTTTTTCACTGTGGAAACTGTTACCAAACATGTCTTCTTGAGACAGTCCCTTTCCATCTTGTACTCATCATTCTGTAAGCCATTATTTTAACTTAAGCTTTTGTCCTTATTCTGGATAATTCGCTAGGTCTCTAAGGACATTCTCCCCTGACTTCCTTGTTGCTGCAAACAGATTTAGTACTGACAAGCAGAGTCCTGTGTAGGTGTGGGAAGACAGACACACCTCATACAGATAAAAAACAGAAGTTTTTATAGGCTAGGTTATGAGGTAGTAGGGGATCAGCTTGGGGGGGAAGGGGTCTTTTCTATTTGTTTTGAAAAAAAGATACAAAGAATCCTGCAGAGGTTTAAAGTAAGATAATATTTTTGCCAAAGTATTTACACAACACTTGCATCTAAGAGCTGCATACTTTCTGCTCTAAATTATGACCATCAACTTTAGTTTCAGGAAAGCCCTCGGAAATGCCCACCAGACTATAACATTTTGAGAAGTTTCTCAGTTTCACCAAAAGAGAAATGTTCTCTGGGAATGTATTGACCTTGATCAAATTTGGCAGGAAAAAGTGCCTTCATAAATAGTTAGAAATGTATTTTATACTTTGTTATGGTAAAATAATGAATTGTTTTGAATTTCTGCTGTATTAAAACATTTTGTTCCTGTTGGCTTTCATGTTTATCTTACTGAAATTAAACATAATTTACCATCTGAAAAACTATTTTCATTCTGAATTGGACAAGAAGTGAGTGACCAAATTTTAGAGCTTCAAGAGAAATGGAAGCTCAGTTCTGCTGGAAAGCAGACTGGGCTTGGCAAGATAGATTTCTGAACTATTCAGTACTTGAAGCTTGTGACCACTTGCTTATGAAATCATCAGACTTTTGTGACTTACTTTGTAAATTCTATCCAAACAATTACAATCACAATTACCATGTGACTAATTTGTATATGCCATTACCACAGACAGAGACATGGAAGGTGATGCAGTTGCCTAAGAAAACAACCTCATTCCTGGAGTTTCTTTGTATGACATGTACAATGTGCAGAAGCAATCCCATAGACTTGCCTCCAGATTGTTGGATGATATTTCAGATTTAGTTGGGCAAAAAAATGTGGGCGATTTGTCTCCACCACTTATTTTTAAAGTACTACAAAGCAAATGAATGGATTTTTATTTGACTGACACAAGGGTAATGGAGAAGAGAGTGAAACTTTGCCACCATAAAAGGTCTTTCCTCCTAATTTTTCTCTAGCTATTTACAGGGAGTAAATTTAATTAAAAGTTTCAGGTCTTTCAATTTATTCTGTAACCACAAAACAAATATCAGCCAAAAAAAAACAACCAACCCAACAACAAAAAAACTCAACTAGACTGCTGCACTACTATTTTGTGTGTGGTTTTTGAATTTTAGGGTGATTCTGTACTTTGTGCATTCAGCGAAACCTAAAATGGCAACAAAAGTCAATGCTCCATCATCATACCTATTGCTCCCCAGAATTTGAGAAAGCATAGTTTTCTTCTCTAGACAAATCACCATGTTCTTCTTCAGTTCATCCATCTGCAGTCTGCTCCTTCTGCTTCACATTGGTGATGAATTATACTCTGCTTCCTCCATCTAATCCTTTTCATTTATTTATATTTTATGGAGGAAACATAAAAGAGTCCTCATAAAAATCCAACTGTTTTTGATAAACCTTGTCATGTGCAAATAATGGAGCCTTGTCAAGCATAAGCCTTGCTGGAAATTTATGCTTTCTAATAATAATAATGAGAGAGAATCAGGAACAAATAAGGAATATATTGAATTGGATTCAAAGCATGTTTATGGTTTTAAATTGGTGGCGATAAAGTATTTTATTTTTTTATCCAGAAATGTTTCTACATGTTAGTGTAATTCAAATACCATGTTGTGCTTGAACTTTGCAGTATTTAGCCTAGCAGAGCTATGAAAAGCATCTTGTACTACAGCACAGTAGAGCAGACTGACTTCTCTTTCCAAGGTTTTGTGGTGAGAGAGGAAAAGATATACCTGAGTTATTAATACAAAAAGAAATAAGCCAGAGTTTGGAGCAAAGAATCAAACTGGTGGTCAGCTGTGGCCTGTCTATGGGTTAACAAAACATGATAGGGACACACAGGTTAAAGAAACCTAATCAAAGGCAGATTTTTATTAGAATATTAGTTTTTATTTATCAACAAGCTTCTTTGGCCAGAGGCAACTTGTCAGAAGCAGAAATGTTTGTTGCTGCTGACTGCTAAAGCTATGGATAGCTGAAAAGGCATAGGGGCAACAATTCATACACAGGTAGCTAGTATCTAAAGGAAAATACGATAGCCTCTTGTTAAAGTCTTCAGCTTCTCTGCTTTATGACATTTTATTTCCTATTATAATTTTTGCTTTGAGAATAAGACTAAACAGAATGTTAATCGTCTGCTGATGATACCAATTAGCATTTTATAGCACTTTGCAAATGTCAGTGAATGAAGGGGATCTCTCAGGAAGAAAACTTTGTGTTCAACTGGCAGATTTTAATCCAAACATACGAATCCTTTTAATGAAGAGGTTTCTTGGTAGCACAGCTAGTTCTGTGAATATATTGTCTGTGCATCTTCACAGAACTGTTATTTATGCTCCCATGAGTGTTACTCTTTACACAAAATACTTGTTTTATATCTTTTCAGAAACGCAAATCTCTGTAATTCCCTTTCAAGTAACATATCCAAGCCGTCATGATGAACTACTGGTAGAATTAATGCTAGAAAATGAAGAAACAAAGAAGAAAAATGATTTTTTCAATTTAGAAACCTGGTTGCCTCATACTAGCTACTATGAAGAAAATTAACTCTATCCCAGCCAAAACCAGCACTCTCATGTAAGGCCTGTATTCAAAGTTGTGTTTTGCAAATATTGTAGGTTTCACTGAGACAGGCATGAAAAGAAAACTTGTTTTAACTTTCAGAGGATACTAATGTTTTAGTTTAGTTTAATTTTGGTGTAGAACAAACATTCTTTCTCCTTCTTCTCCTACCTCCTCATTTAAATCTTTCTTAGCAGGTTGGGCTGGAGCTCAGTCCTTGGAATTTTGACTTTGCAAGATAACACAGTCATTGCTGAACTGGGCAGTGGCCAATCAGCGAAAGAAATAAGTTAACAAGAAATCAGGCAGATCTGAGGGAACTGGTTCTTTAACACTTCATCAGTTATTGTTCTCCATAAAACAGTGTGATTCTAACTATCTCTGATAAAGATATTCTGTCATTGTTTTTTTCTTGCTCCATGTGGCACCAGTTGTGATGCATTATATGCGACCAGATGTCAGGGATGAGCCAATTGTTTTTGCAACGTTGTCACAAAATTTTGACCTTTACAAGAAGGATGCTGACAAAGGTCACAATTTAAGCCTCCTAGCTGACTTTACAAAGGAAAGTTCAAGTTTTGCAGGTATCAGCCTTTGTAATGATGTTAGTGATGAGCTTCCAACAACATGTGACTTATGATAGATCTGGTATTTTCTTTTTCAAAGGTTTGACATAGATATATGTATTATTCTCTTGCCAAGTCATCATCCATGGCATGTATAAATATAACTTTTAAATCACCTTCAGAACTGATTATGCCCTCCCCACCACTTTCCTTCCCACCACAAATCCCTAAAATAGCACACCAATGTTTAAATAGAACTTGGTATAGTTGGATGTTTCACAGTAGTATCATTTTCATAATCCTCAGGATGGATTTGCATTTCTCCTCTCCTGAATTACATCAGTAAAGTTGAAAATGAAATAGAGAAATGGTAGATTTTTTTCTGAAGTATTTTAGTCCAGGTATTCACAGTCTGACCCTTCAAGTCAGAAAGTGAATTGCCAACTGGGTATTTGACAACCGCCGTTTATCACTTGTGCATGATGGTACGTGACGCATTAACTTAAGAAGAAGAATTGTAATTCTGAATGACCTGTGTGATTTGGTCAATGTATACAAGCTGTAGATTTCTTGCTGCAGAAGGAAATTCATCAAAAACAATAATTTGGACATGATCTTTTGTATCATGACAAATAGATTCTATATTTACATTCTCAATACACAGAATGGTGGCTTTTCTGAGAGATCAGAAAGAAGAAGCAAGCAGCATTGCTGGTTTTATTTCTGTTTTATTAATACATTATTTTTTGAACTATTGCTATCTATGATCTTATTTCTGATGATACTTGTGCATGGATGCACCAGCCCCTTCCCAGTGTCTAATGAACAGAATCAATGACATCCTAGGAACTGCATGAGTACTAAGGCTAAAACTAAAAATTTACAATTCAAAAACCTGTTGGGGTTTTCTTAATTTTTTTTTACCCTTCACTCAGGATGAGAATATGAATATACATATCTGTCACCTATATACATATATATTCCATAGTTTGGGGCTTGAATATTTTTTATTGTATAATTCTGAAATCTGATAAAGGTTTATTCCCACACACATAGACGACACTTAAAAAGACAAGGTGTATCAAGCTGCAAGGAGCAGCAGCTACCTTAATTTTATTCATGACTCATAACACGTTTAACATGGAACATCCCAACAACTAGAATTTAGTAGTATAATATAGTCTATATGTAGTAGTGCTACTTATGAGTCAGAAGAGCCTGTAAAAATATAATAATTAAAATTCCATATGAAAAAGTTAAATCTGTTAATTCTGAATCTGTGGGAACATCATATATTTTACTGAAATAGCAGTTTTGGAGCATTTTCTTCTTTCACCCCAGCACTCATTGCCTGTCATGGTGCTAGAAATGTTTGCTTAGAAAAGATTCTCTTCCACTTTGGCCTCAACTACATCCCCCCAGGCAGCCCAGGTTAAGCAGCACTACCCTGGACACCGGGGTTTAGAGCTCCTGTGTCTGTTTCAGGTGTTTGTGATCAAAAACTGGAAGTCAAATGAGAACTTCCCAAATGAAAGACTGGATGTTTTAAATAATTCTTTCAATGCTAAAGTTTATTCTTATGAGGTGTCTGCACATAAGATTCAGGACATTAAATATGTTGATAATCTCATTAAAAAAAAAAATCCTTTGCTCATCTGTAAGGATTTGAACATTATGTCAAATGCCCAGTTTGGAATTAAAAATTATATTTTCTATACTACATATATTGTGCCTTTTTGTACAGCTGCAAATAAGATATGTTGCACTAATCAGGCCTGAGTAAGGTCAGAGTCTCTCAGCCTGAACCCTACTTATTTTTTACCTCCTGCAATACTTGACTCTAACCATTCACGGAATGTATTCAGTTAGCATTTTAAATACTATGTGTGTCTTCTTCCATCATTCATAACACGAGATGATGAAAAACACTGTCACTAATTTTATGCAACTTAATGAAATTAAAAGCTTTTGGTATTGCTGTATTTTAAGTATAAATCTAACTAAACATGGTGTTGGAGAGAGGTGGACTACCTAGGTAAGTGCTGGAATAATTTATTAGGCGTAATCTACGGATGCCTGGTTTTGTTTCTTCATAAATACCATAAAAAAATTGCATGCATAGTCTTTAAGTGTCTGAGCTTGTAGTTTTCTACTGCCTTTATTCATTACTGAAGAAAAAGTAAAGGTAATGGAAAACAATCAATTGCAGTTAAACTGTAGATTTGTTTACCCATTATAGCAAAATGTTAACCTATGTAACATTTTAATGTCAAATTAACTTATGTCAGACACCGAATTTCAACATCTACACTGACAAATTTCAGAGAGCTCTACAAAATCTTATATATTCTTATATTTCAGTTTTATCCATCAACTTCTATGTGTTCTCTATAACCTGGATTGCTTGAGATCTGAAGGTCTGCTGTGTGCTTACACAGAAACATTTATATAAGTTAGGAAACATATGTAACTTTTTCTATTTCCCTTATGCATTATCATTTATGTATTCTGGTATTTACTTCTCCTAAATACATACCTTACCCCTTAAAAGCTTTGCTATTTCTACCTTTCATAATACGATATATGATATTCTCTCTGCTATTCCTTATTGCACTTCAAATGAATCGTCAATCATTTTTATAGTATTGGTCTTACTCTCATGAGTTAATTTTTGTATGAATCTTTTGTTCAGTTTATGCTATACAGTGTTTTTTTTTTTTTTGGTACAAAGCAGCATATGGAAGACATGAAGAAGACATTTACTCATGAAAAGGCTAAGGGCCTTTTAATAGTGTTTCAGAACAGAGGATGATGTTAGTTTTCTTTACTCACTGCCTGATTACATTGCCTCTTTTATCTTGGAACTGGCTATTTAAAACTGTGTGCTCCTAATCTGTCCATGTTGCCCTGGACTTTATTGTATTGCATTTACAATTATTTTCCCTTCTTTCAACCAGCATTTAGCGTTATCATCATTCATTCAACTGGCATCATGTTTCTTAGAGGTTGTTTAGCATTTATAGGAAATCTTTTCCTCAATTAGCTCTACAGTTTTTCCCTTCCCAACCTCCTCCCCATTCACCCCTCCCCTTGTCTTCTCTTAATACATTTGAGATATAGAGCATCAACTCATTTTCCAGCACCTGCCTTGGTGTACTTTCTACCTCTGTGGGAAACCCAGGGACTGAGGTACTCACAGTGCTCCTGGTCTAGCATCAATGGCCATATGCAGGAGTAATATGAGTGCTTTGCAGATACTGCCTAGAGTAGCCCTGAAATCTGAGCCTATGTCAGCAAGAAAATCCACTGTTTTCTCTACCCAGGGTCCTATTCAGATCTCCCTAAATTAAGCTGAGAATTAATTTGTTTCTTTTGTATGTCTAAGACGGTCCTTTCTCTTTGGTTTGAATGCTAAAAAGTTTTGAAACAAGGTTGATAGTTTTGCCTAAGGCTGGGCTCCTGTGGACAGGCACAGTGCAGTCTTTCTTCCATGCTTCTGCACACGCATGATTTCAGTATGCTAATGACATTATTGCTAGCATTGGCTCTGCAGCCCTATGCACAGCAAGTAGACCTTTTTAGCGCTCATTTATCTTCTAGCATTTTCCTTTTTCCCTCCATCGCTCCATCTCATTCAATTTCACCCAACATTTCCCCCTTTCTTACTGCTGGCAAGTAATTCACATAGTTATGCATCTTTGAAATGATGGAGTTTTCTGAGCAATCCCTTCTCTGCAACAGAAAACTTTAAAAACTTTCCTGATATTAAATGCTCAATCAAGTGCAGTTATCTCTTTTGGGCTGTGCAAACAGAAAAGAACATTTCTGGGGTAAAGAGTGTGGGGAAGGTTCTTTTTAATTCACTAGTTATTTCAAGGTACGATGGATGCAAAACACAAGAAATCTCATTTTGCCAAAATAACATATTTTAATTGCAATTATTATTTTCAGTTGGTGTTCTGAAAAGTGCTGAATTTTTAAGAACAGAGCTATTGAATGATAACTCCAGGAAAAACAACCTAAAGCAGCTTGACAGAAAGTTGTAGGAAACTCTTTATCCTGCTCTTCAGTTTTATTTTCAGTTTCTGGTTTTATTTTTATGCATCTGACGTATATTTCTTTTAGACATTATTCAGTTAAGAAAAAAAACTTCCAAGTCTTGTGAACAGTTGGTTTACGCCTAACTATTTTGAGAGGGTGTCCTCCAGTCAGCTTTTGGCAAAGCTCTCTAGACAGCATCATCCTATTTCTAAGTCAGCTTTGGCACTCTGGCCTGAAAAATCAAGGCAATTCTTAGTATCACATCACTGTCATATTAAGGACTTTATAGGACATTAACAGGATGACTGAACTGCATTAATTTGCTGTGTTAACCAGCTCTCTTAGATTCCTTAGCTTTCTATTATATGCATTGTTGTGCTTGTTTTCAGAAAAGGAGCACCATTGTTTTCACGCTAGTACTGATAAACTGACTTGTGCAAGGTGAATTTTTATGATTCTCAAAAAAGAGATACCAATAGCTAGTTTCAGGGAAAAGGCTACATCTGGCAGTTTTTGAAAATCAGGGTCTAGACTGAACCTCATATGTCAGATTAGATAGTTGAGGATTAAGTAAACCATTCTTCAAGGTAATACAATCCCTGTTTGCTGTTTCACCTGAATGTGTTTCTCATATCACAGTCCATTTTAAGTTGGGTGGTAGTATGTATTATCAAGAATGGATGGACAAAAGCTATTCTTACAATACTGTTAGGATCAGCTTTGGCTGATCCTAAATGTATTTTATATATATACAAAATATACCTGGCAGTATATTATTCCTTTGTGTTTTTGTGGGGAAGAGACAGTATTCAAAACCAAGGTCCAGAGAAAGACAGTGGGAGTATGTCATGCTTATTTGGGACATACTGGGAAACAGTAAGTGGGTCCACTGCAGTACTCTGCCTGTTAGCTGTATTACAGGCAAGTTTAATTTTCAGTACCTAAAGTGACTAGTTTTGAAAATTGTGATGTAGTAGATACAGCACTTTTACCACTACAGTCGTGAGTTTACCTTTGAGTGCCAATGATGTTATTTTGTGTCTATGACCTAGTCAAAAGTAAGAATGACTTTATCAGCACTGCTGGAACTGCCTGACTGCCAGGGTTTCTGATGCTGACTTTGACACTGAATAACATTGTTCAGCAAGAGCTATTTCCTTAAGACTTCATTATAAAAGTGTTTGGGACATGGTGGTTTCTCTACTAGCATTTTGTAGTGTGAAGAGTGAATACTCTTCATTGTGTCTTATCGATTTATCGCTACAGTTGACTTTTCCTTCTGAAATTTACTGTAGAATGTGCCAGAAGGAAAATTAAGCATGTAAAATTTACAACAAATATATGTAGAGAATGCTTAACTGCATAAGTACTGCCACCCATTCATCACTGATTATGTTCAGAGTACACTAGGACCAAGTATGACCCCTTTTATCTTTAAATATATTTCAAGAATCAGTTTGAAGACACTTTAAAACATGTCCATTTTGTCTTGCCCCTGCTGCCTTATTCGCTACATCTAGATAATGGGCTGCCTGAGTCAGTGTCTTGACTGTTTTCTCAGGTTCCTGTTGTGCACTTTGGTTATCTGCTAGGCTGAGTGTGTTGTATTGGCAAAGATCTGGACTGTGTGCTCTGCAGGGTAAGAACATAATCAACACACTGCATATTCTTTAGTTTATGAATTATATTTTAATTGAAATATATAGTATGAAATATCTATTTTAGTGATACATGGTTTTATCCAGTAGGCAGATAATGACGGCATGTAGAAACGTGGTGGTTTTATATGGATAACTAAATACTAAAAACCCCAAAACTTAAACTTGTCAGTCGATGGAATTCATACTCAAAGAATCAGATCTCATATTGGCTAATATTTTAATTTATACAATTATATATATATTATATATATATATACACAATACTTTATAGATATATTATATATATATACACAATAATTTATACAATGAAGTACTTTAACATTCATGCACTATATACTCTGAAGTATTTGGTAAACTGATAGAGGTCTTGGGTTATTTTATTTCATGTGACGATGCTGAGAGTAAATCATGATATTGCTCCTAACATATCAGGCTGTTGTTTTTGCAACTTCAAAATATAAAGAATTACCCTCCAGAAGTACTTAATTAGTGGACAGATACAAGTTCCAAGACTAAGCTCATAATTTTTTTTGGTGTTCCTGGAGTATCTTGAACTTAGAGTAAGAGCAGAATTTCTTGTTTCTAGCATAGTTCATATTAGTTTATTTTCAGCAGCAGTTTGTTGTTTCCTTTTTTTTAATTTTTATTTTATTGGACCTGGAGGCTCACTAAATAATTCAATGTGAAAACCTGCTCATGATTCACGATCCTCTGCGAATGAAGCTTATAGAACCAGAAAAGATACCTTTATTAATTTTTTTTTTTTTTTTAAGCCAAGTGATATTATTGAAATCAGAGAGGTGCATTCAAGCATTAATAAGGCACCTTTTTTATTTTTCCCCAAAATAAAATATGGTTTTGCTTCAGAAGCATTGGCTCTTTCTGAATTGCAGTTTGCCAAAAAGGCAACACCCAAATTAAGAAAAAGTGGGTGGTTTAGGCCATGTGTCTTCTTGGGAGCAGTCTCAGCACTGAGCTATAGCTGAGCATCCTCACAGACTTTTGTATGTCAGAGAGCAAAGCTGCATCGGAGAGTATGCTAGCAATGGGGCTGACCAGTGATCCAGTGCTTGAGATTCCTTCCTCTTGCTTTTTTGTTTACTTGTATAAACACAGGTTTTCAGTTTGGATGCAGACAGTGGCTGTAGTATGATTTACCCCAATATCACTTAGGGCAATCCCCTGACTACTGAAGTTGAACATCACCACCACTTGGAAGGAGGAGGGCATTTAGTTTCTATTATATGTTCCCTGACCTTTCACCTCTAGGCCTGCACCTTCATGCTTCCCTTTTTTGGCATCTGCATCCTCCAGCTTCCAGGAAGCTCACTTACTGGAAGTAAGCTGTTCACTTATCCCACTGATTTTGTCTGTTATTTTTCCTTACCCCAAAACCCTACAGAAGCAGAAATAAGGAACCCACTGGACTTTGTAGAACTTTAGATCTTCCCAATGATTAGCTGTGTTTAAAAGCACACAAAGCACCATAAAACACAATCCATTATTCTTATTTTAGAAGATTACAGTGCTCTCTTACTGAATGGTACATGAAGCCCTCATGATTGACTTCTATATTAGCATGGGAAATAGGCCTTCATTTATTCCAGTGGAAGTCAGCAAAATGGTATCAAAAAGAGAGGCTGAGAAAGATGAGTCAACTTCCATCAAGAAGTGCTTGGGGAATTAAAACAATATTTTACAACTGCAGATAATCAGTTATGACTTCATTAGAAACCACATAGGTAGCTGAACGTGCATATATGGTGTCAAAGGTAATATAGAGATTTTTCAGGTATCCTGAAGTTATTTCATGACTAGAACATTTACTGAAATAGTCCAATTACTCTAATTTTGTACCAATAGACATGTAAGTACTTTAAGATTATTTTTCTAGATGGGTTGTGCATGATTTTCAAGTAACTATTACACTAACATCTCTAAAATGTACATTTCAGGTTTGTTATTGCTCACTGAATAAAGAATTTTGGATTTGAAAGTGTTTCTGTTACAATTTTGTAGATCTACAGGTCAGCATGTATGGTACACAAGGGCTATCTTAGGCCTTGAAAAGCAGTGTATGCTAATTCCCAAGTAAGTGAATTCATCCTAAGTTTGATACATCCTCAAATTTTATTTTTCCTCTTTCAAGACAACTTTGGAGCAATGTGTAACTGTAGTTGCTTCAATACTTAATTAAGCATCAGATCAAAAAGAGAAGGAAAACAGATCTAAGGACACCATACTATTATTTGACACTTTGAATAAATAAGTGTAAAATCTAAAGAACTTATGGCAAAAGACCACTATCAGACTAAAGCAGGAACATAAAAATATACAAGTCTATCTGAGTTGTGTTGCTAAATGAGCTTGAGGGAATGTGTATTATGTCATGACAACTGACAGCTTTAAGTAGACAGGAAAACTCAAGCACCTTTTCTCTGATAGCAGTTTATGCATTGATAGTCTTTACTGACCTGATCTAAAGAATAATAAATGCTTCAGTTCCTTAGTTTGTCCATATTACTTTTTTGGGTTGATTTTTTTTTTTATTTCCTTTTCCTTTTTAGTGACAGATTCCTCAGATAATTAAGTAAAAAAAAAAAAAAATCCAGCCTTTCAAACTGTACTAAAGGGTTGTTTGAGACAGCTGGCAGCATGACACCTTCTAAGTGCCCTTGGTTTAAAGTATAGGTTAAGAAAGGCCAGACACTTCATAAGGCATTGTGAAGTGATGACTCTGTTAGCACTGATGCTGAAGGGATGCAGAGCAGCTATTCTTATCAAGGTGGAACACCACTGTTCAAAAGATGCAAAAGAAACAGGTACGTGCAAACTCCAGGGTTATATACCCTTCCTTAACACTGCACCTCCAGCACACAGCCTAGGTGCTTCCCGCTCAAAACACATTATTTTGTGCGGTAACAAGCAGCAGAAGCTTTAAATAAGAAACAAACTTTCTAGGAATTCCAAGTTAACTTGGGAACTAAATAAATGTGAGTGGTTGTCCTGCAAGCAGCCCCTTCAAGTTGGTTTGACTGTTCAGCTATTGATCAAGAGCTCATACAAATGCTAGACCAAAAGACTTGCTTTCTCCAAGTCCTAACATGCTAAGGCTTTTAGGCCAAATTCCAAAGGACACTATGACAGTCATGCTGACTTCAGGAAAGCCAAATATTTACTGGTGATTTCACTACCTTTACTGCATGTAAAATGGTAAGGAACTGGATGTTCTCTGTAACATGTACTTCTATTTTTTATTTTTTATAAAATTAATCTCCTCCAATAAATAAACAAAATACTCTGAAGTAATTTTAAAAATATTATTTATTATTTGACAAGTTCCTTTGAATCAATTGCATAAGAGCCACAACATGAAACAAATGCAGATATTAAAACACATCATAAGCTTCTTGTGTTAGCTTAATTTAGTTTCTTTGTTTACAAAGTAAACATCAATATAAATATTTAATACTGTAGCTGCACTAAGAAAAAGGACAAACTATTATTACTGTGAGAATGCTGAGCACAGTGGAAACTGTCTTTTAAATTACAACTTTTTCTTAGCTTGGGCTAGAGCCTTTTTTCATAAAGGAAAAAGTCATAGTGCATTAATGTCAAATATCCACCAGGAAATAAAATCTAAAAGCAACTCAGAGAAGCACATTGCTCTGAGAAAGATGGCTTTGCATTTGTGCTATGTTTATAATAAGCTCAATACCAATATCTTGAAAATAACAGTAAATATTTAACCTAAGGAGTATTTCATATGATTGCAATAAATGTTTAATACAGTGTAACTTTACAGTACTTCAGAAACATATTGCTGCAAATATTTATCTCAAATTTTAATTAAATACATGTATAATCTATGAAATAAAATACCTTACAGCCTTGATTTAGCAAGCTGCTCTGCAGAAATGCAGAGGTATGTCCTCACGCAGCTGTTCTCCGTGTCAGAGCCCAAGACTATATTTGAACTCCCAACCCTTACCCTGCCTGCAGATCTGTCAGTGCCAGAATTATCCCTCTTCTAACTTCTCATATACAAATTTGCTTACTAACAAAATCAGAGTCCAAGGCACACAATGCTCTACAGACTTAGGACCGTAACCTTTGTCTAGCAGTTCTTGCAGTTAGATGATACCTTCTGCTCCCACAGCCAACCAAAATGGAATCATAATTGTATTAGCCTCAGGAAACATCCTCCTTCTGGATTGCTTCCAGTATGCTGAATATCCAGCCTTCCTTTCCAAGGTTTCACTATATGTGAAACAAAATAAACATCCTTTCTTCTGCTGGTACAGGAGTAAATTTAATTTCATTCACTGTACTGGAAATAATAGAGGGTACATTGAAACCAGAGAAGGGCTACTACAAATGTTTGTAGGCCAATGTGGGGAGAAGTTTCTAGCTAATAAACTCTATAGCATGAGCACGTGGCCTCGTGAGTTCTCCAGTAATGTAAAATTTCTGACCATCTTGTATACCTCTTTAGTACATCCTCACATCCTAAGGTCACCTAAACTCACCTATTTTTCCCAGATTGGATAAGTTACTAGAAGTAATATAAGTCAGCCTTATATTTACTTATTTTGTCTGGAATGTCATTGTTTTTTAAAACCACAGGTGAGGGAT
This sequence comes from Pezoporus flaviventris, assembly GCF_033815535.1. Lineage (NCBI taxonomy): Eukaryota > Metazoa > Chordata > Aves > Psittaciformes > Psittacidae > Pezoporus > Pezoporus flaviventris. The sequence goes on from NW_026892561.1 coordinate 42,938,558, forward strand.
TATTTTCCTACAGATTTTTTCCTGATTCTAAACTACTTCTCAAAACTTCTGAAATGCTTTCTAGTAGTGCGCTATTGCTGCAGGTCTGGAATTAAATGCTGCTAAGACACCACTTTGTCACATGGATGAGTGCAGCTTGCTTTAAAAGGAATCGTTTATTTGGTAATTCAAACACTGAGCAATAGGACAACACAGGACAATAATTAAAAAATGCCGCTTTAATGTTGTTGTAGATATAGATTCTGTATTTCTGGAAATAGTATGTTAGCAAAGCGATGAATGTTTCCTTCTTTATGTAACTAATAGTGCAGTAGTCTGTGGTCTCTTTGACCTCCGTTGGAATGATGTTCAGTGTAAAAAGCATGCTTTTGGGGGAGAGGGAGAAAAAATTAAGCAGGGAAGAAATTACCTGCAGTTTGAGTCAGTTTTCTGCTTTATCTTTTGGAATCCATAACTTCATTTCATGTTCCCGTTTTTGTGAAACGGGATATGTAAACAAGCAAAGAAACAAAATGGTGGTGGTTTATGTTTTCATCCATTTTCTTCAAGTCCCCATTATTAGATTAACATTTGCAAAACTTTGTTACTCCTTTTGCTCTTTCTAATGCTGGAAAGACACAAAGACTGAAAAGTTGAAAATATAGGACTAATTCTTTTCATTTGCCACCTCTCATAGTGCTGTGACTATAATTTTTTCTTCTAAATTGCTTCTACTCAGTGTAGAAATAGGCCCTCAGATGAAATAGAATTGAAATGTTATAGTAGTAGCAGAAGATTTCTGATGCTTCAAGGATACTGCGGAAGGCAGTAGTCAGATTAGTAAAAGTGGGCAAAGGTTATGATGAAATAATAATGATAGGCAGAGCATCTTATTTTCCTGGATTCCTCATGTAATATAGTTAATGATTGTTATCTAACCAGAGACAGTCAGGAACGGGTACTGAGTCATGTAATTAGTGTATTTGAATGCATAAGTTCACAAGTTAAGTAAACCTGCTCAGCCAACCCATGAAGCTGGCCATCAGCAGCCTTTGTTTGCACTGAAGGAATACAGTGCCAGGGACCATTAGCAACAACAGTGCCCCAGATCCTGTAAACAGTAATCATCTGAACAATTTTCTAGTGAGCTCACCTAAGTGTGGCAAGGAGAGGAGAATGGGTCCTTTTACAGTTTTAGGAAGCTGCAGGTTTGCACTGATTTCAGTGTGTTTTGGATGAATTTCCAGGGCTCCACATAGGGAAAGTGAATGATGCTGTAAGAAGAAGAATGGATGTATTTCAAGGAAGACCATCTGCATGTTTTGTGGCTAGTAAGTAGAGGTGACCATGGCTTCTTTTTTCTTCAGCCATAAACGTAGCTGAGCATGTTGTGAGACAGGTAAGGTGGTGCGAGAGAGGAGTATGAAGCTTTAGCATTTCAGCTACAGTTCGTGTGGTCTGAAAATAACCTTAAGCAAAAAATCCAAGGAATAGTTTTCAGTCTTTAAGGCTTTACATGACAACACTGCATTTTGTTCTCTTTGAAATAAACTGATTTTTAAAGCTGATTTTGGCAGGACAAATTAGGATGTTAGGAACCTGCATGGTCACTGGACAGAGCATAACCTCCCCCAGCATTTCCTTGCACAAACAGCCTCTCTGTTTCTCCGGCTTCTGTTTCCTATTCTTTATAATCTGCACTGAAAGATACCTACCCATTAAAGCTCCTTTCAAACTGATGACTATTTTGAAGCACCCCATCCTGAAAGGACCATCCTCTATAATTGCTTTTCAATCTGCACCATTTATTAGTTGCCCATTTGAGCAATCATCAGCAAGTACATGCTACAAGTAAAGGCATTTTTGAAGCCAAATTTTGATAGTGCTGAATGGGGAGACCTTAAAAAATGCCTGTGTTATGTGATGTGCTTAATAAAGAATCAAGTATTAAGAGAGACAGCAGGACACTGTACGCACAGAAAAGATTTGCATCACAGCTTGATATACCTGGATGTTTCTCAGGTTGAAAAATAACATTGCTGCAGTTTGGACCATTAGTTATTCCTTGCTGAGCTCTGTACTCTTTTTGTGTGGCATACTTTGATAGAAACATTCCTTTCTTTTCAGCTGCGCAATGTTTGTCATAACAGAATAGGATGTTGTAGGATGTTGTGAAACTTAAAAATGACACTGTCAAGTTGATAATTTTTTAAAAGGCCCTTTTACTCCTTGTATAAAAGGATAACCTTTGAAAATGTAACAGTGAAAGCAACTGAATGGCTTTTTAGAAGACAAAATTGGTTTAGATTTTTTCAGATGACCCAGTGATCTGTTGTTGTTTGTGTCCTGTCATTTAGAGCTTCTGTCCCTCAGCAGACTTTGTTTTCCTCCAGCCTGGCTCAGTGATTGTAGCGGTATGTTACAGTAGACCTTTCTGCATGTCCACTTTTCAGAGTGACGCTATGCTTTCTCTCTATTGCTTATGAGACTGGCATTTTCCAAACTGCAGTACATTGTGAAAAGGCATCAAACAAGTCACCATTATACCTGCAGTATCAAACCAATGCTAAATGCAGTTGGAAGGGAATGACATTCATTATTGTGAAGATTATAAGAGGCACATTTATAAGAAAGGCATTTTCTCTAAACAATTAGGTGGGTGGCCTACACCCATTCTACCTATGAAAAGCAGAGAATTTGGCTTTACTTCCTTGTGTTTATATAGACGTAGGTGGCAATCTCACTAACAAATACAGGGAAAATGTTTGCAAGACAGTGATACTTTGTTCTATGTCTGCCCATAGTTTCCATACAGAATAATTTCTGGAGAAACTGTCTTTATCTGAGCAATGTTTAGAAATCTGTGGAGAGTCCATTGTACGAGCCTGAGGAAAATCTGCATAGAACATTACAGACCCACATGTACACTCTGAAATGCTATGACTGTGATGCACACATAGAAATTAAATCTTTCATTGCTCCCTAACCCCCTGCTCCCCAAGATCTGTCTCACTCACTTTAGAGCACTGGGAGGAGAATCCTGAGACCTTCCACCCACAAAACTAGGTTGATGTGAGAGAGCTGGTGAGACTGCTCTTCAGCTGGGTCCATGTCACCTTTGCCAGCAGAATCCCAGCAAAGTAGTACAGACCCAACCAGCCTGCTTGAACTGAGCCTGCTCTACTATTGTGTGACCTCATATCCAAAAGATGTCCCTGACATGATAGGCGGTAGGAAAGAAGATGCTTGAAAGACCTGCAAAAGAGGCAGCAGCTGTGGATAAACACACAGACACGCTTAATGTCAACAGGAACCGCTTATGGCCAAGCGCTTTTGAAAATTTGTTATGCTGCTGTAAGATGGCTGAATAGGTGCCAGACTCTCCGGAAAATCAGGACTTCATTGTGAGGGCTGAGCACTTCTGAAAGGCAGCCTGCAGAACAGTTGCAGATGGCCTGGCCCCCTCTCAACAGGCACACATCACGATGTTGAGAACAGCAAGCAGGATTGGGCTCATGGGTTGCAGGGGATGAGAGGCAGGCACTAGATGCCAAAGGAGTGGCTGTGAGGTTCAGCAGCTGTCCCATTCTCCATGTCAGGATAGTGCTTTCTCTTTGATCAAAGTACTGAACTTCTCTTTCTCTAATTGTATTTGCAATGTGTTGATTATCATAGTCAATCTTACACTTTTATTTGAGGGTTGTATACTTCTGTTGTTGGAAATTGTGCTTGCTGCTGGCTGAGGAAGAGAATTAAAACTCAGAATTAACCACAGCCACCTGAGATTACTCAAAATCCCCAAAGAGAGAACTCAGCTGTAATCTCAAATCTCTTGTTCCCAAAGAAAACAATCCACCTGATCCCAAAATTCTTTAGGTTAGCAAAAGCATATTCTGCCCCCCCCCCTTTTTTTTTTTTTTTTTGAGACAATTATATGAGACAACTTATTGATTGCCTCAGCCCTTCCTCCCCCTACCTGAATCCTTAGGGGTATGCTGTACTATTTCAGATGCTATAAATCTTATAAATGTGTTTTGCTTTATTTATTTCCTTTAGGAAAAACAAAAACATGTTAAGCTTGTGACATGTTCTACATGTATAGTTGTTGTCACCCAAGTAACCTTAAAACTGAACCTAATTGGGAAACAGAAACAAAAATTGGGTCTGTTCAGCTTCCTGCTTCCTCAAGAGTAAATCACTCCGGCACGCAGGGAAAACATAGCTGGAAGTGAGATCAATATCTTATACAAAAGGTTTGTAAATATGGACACAGGGAAGCTAGTGTAATGAGGCCATTGCATACTGTGGGTGTCATTGTGGACAGTTACAGGTACAGTCTGGAAACCTAGTTTCAATAGTAAGGGCAACCAGTAATATTATTGTTATTGAAAGAAATGCAAGTATATTGCCTTGCCACAGAACTGAATAGAGACCTCATGCGATCACAGGAGAAGTGGTGACTAAAAAATTGTAAGAATAATGAAGTCAAGTGGTTTAGCAGCACATTAGCTGTGGGAGAGCATGCTTCTACCATACTTCTATCACACAGAAAACATATCCTCATACCTGAACTTTAATACTACTAACCCAACAAGTTCTGTGGTTTTGGATAAACCACATGCATTCCAAATGGTTTTATAACACAGAGTATTTTGCAATAATTTCATATAAAAGAAATTAAATACAGAAAGGACATCAAGAGTATTGAAGCGATGGGATTTTGAAGAGATTGACACAAATTAAGTTGAAAATCTTAATTAAGACAGCTATACTCTTCATTTGAATAGTCAACTAGGTTAAAGAAAGGAAGAAATTTAAAGAGCAATAAATTTTGAGGATTTTCACTCTTTTATTGTATAAATGAATTTAAGTGTATATGTTAAATTTGTGCAAGATCATGCTGGTAAGTATGAGCTGACTCACTGTCACTCAACATTTTTATTGCTTGTAGTAGACATACTACAACATGGAAGTTGGTGGTTTCAGAGGTAAAGGCTGTGTGGTTTCAGAAGGACAAGCCACCAGTCCAGTGGTTAATAGAAGGGAAACGATGAATTTCATATCAGAGCTAATCACATAGGGAGCTACTCCATTGCAGAGTGCTGCTCTGACATGTTCATTTATGGAATATCTTCCTAAGGAGATCATTTTATGCAGTGACATCTAATTCAGCGGAGATCCTGATCTCTGGAGCTTGCAGATTATGGAAAAGGATCAGAAAAGAATTAATTTTACTGAGCCATTATGTGCTATTTCTATCACCAAACTCTACTAACAGCAGAGAATATGCTATAGTAAGCTGCTACGTAGCTGAAATAGGGGTGCAATATTTACAGTTTTATCAAATTGGAAACATTGAAAAGCCTAAAATAATTTGCCAAAAATGACCTACTGACCTTTCTGGCCAGTTTTATTATAAAGCAGACATTAAAACCAGATTATATCTGTCTTTTTCAGGTACTCTTTTGTTGCCCATGGCAGTCTCTTCACATATAAAAATCTGCTTTTTTAAACCTTGATGTAACAAAGATAATTTCTGCTATTTTAAGATTAATCCCCAAGACCCCAGATGCCATGGCAAAGTGGGGTTTTACAGATGACTGGTGAATTTACCTTGCATCAGAACTGAAAAGACTACTGTTTTACATGCTTTTCACACTAAAGACAAGATCCTTAATATGACAAGTTGTGTCATGCACGTAGTTGTTTATTTTGTTGCCTAAGTTTTTTGAAAAATGTTTTAACCTTACCTTGTGTTACCCTTCAACAGCAGTTAATCATAATAGCAGGATCATCACTCTGTGTAAGCAGAAAAGAAGCATTGTTCCTGATTGCAGCTCTAATGATTCAAAGGGTGTAATCTCATAATTAAGTATGCATTTAAAAGTTGTTTACTTCACTTGACTTCCACAGGATTCAAGGAAGCCAGTTACTATGGGTTAGTGTTTACATCTGCTGATGGTATACTTTAAAATTCTACCCTAGCTGTCCCCATCTAACGTCCTTGTGACTTGGGCATAATTAAACTTTGGAAGAATTTGGAATCCATCTGAACTGACATTTAATGGTTATCACCTAGGCATAATCTTCAGTTCCAGCAAGCAACCTGGATTCAACAGCCACAGAGACCTTACGTATTTTTCAAACCCACAGTTTATACAGAGATTTTTATGTTTAGATATCACTCTCAAGCAACTGGGACAGAGCCAGATGCAGATCTGTATAAACAACAGATTTTACACATTAGATGGCTCTTAAGGATCTGGTTTAATATAAAGAATAGTGAAAATCTAGCAGTTGAAATCCAGCCGCACCCAACAGATTTTTTTTTATTCCCCACCACTACCAAGAAAAGCAATAGGGTGGCATTTAGATCAAGAAAACACTGAAAGCAAATCAGATATACCTACTGCTCTGAATGAGGACTTGCTAGTGCTTTCAGTGATTGCCAGATGTCAAATAGCAAAATGCTTCTCCTTTCACAAAAGTAATAATTGTTGACTAATAATTCACTTTAAAAAGCTGAGAGTCCAGATCTCTGCCAGAGATGTATTTCAGCCGTAACATTTGATACGTGTTAGGGGAGAAGATGCAAATATGGCTTTAATGCAGTTTACATATATAAGTTTATATATAATAAAAGGAGGAAGAAGAACAATCTTTGTATTTTAGGACACTGGGCCTCTATGAAACGGGAATTAAGAACATCTGCCAACAGGAACTCTCCTTTCTTCTACCAAAGAAGACACAGTAGCTTATGACATTGGTTAAAAAAATCATGGTCAGTCCAGATTCATAGATTTCCCTTTAAGAAATTCTCATGTTGCAAGAAGAATCATTGCTGAGGAAAATGTGATATACTTCTACCTACATATGTAGATACCTATGTTCCATATGTCCGAGAATAAGTGGAAATTACATCTGTTTAGGAAGTTTCAATTTCCATATTTTAATGAGCTTTTTATCATATCCAGAAATTAAATTCAGTTTAGTGCATGTCAAAACACATCATGCTTATGAATTGAGATGTATATAAATATCTTTTCAAAAGCATTTCCTTAAATTTGATGTATCATCACAGATTAAACTAAAGAAAGTCATTGCTGCACTACTTATTATTGAATAATTTAATCTATGTATTTGGAAGAAATCCAAGCAGCAGTGTGTAATGAAAGCAGTCCAACTGTATAACTTCTTTACATTGTGAAAGACTCTTGAGAAGTTTAATCACAAGAGACTGGAGGAAAAATTAAGTCAGGGAGTCAAAGTATAGTAATTCATCAGAAAAAAAACGTGAGACAAATTAAGAGTAGTAATAATAGGTGAATTTTTTCTTGGGAAAACATTAAAAGCAGAAATCACAAAATTTTGTGCTAGGACTAGAGTTCATCAGGAAAACGAGGATAGTCAGAAAGCAGACAAAATCTGTTGTTTTTATGAAAGATTAGAAGAAAATTTTAGAGAGAGTTGCAGAAAGCTGGTGTTATAGCAATGTCAGATCACATTGTTTCTTCTGGAGTCAGTTTAAAAACCAAAGAAGTTAACATGTTAAGTGCATCAAACAGTTCTATGACGAGTTTAATATTTTTTGTCATTAAGCTATGGTTAATGTTGAAGGAAACTGTAAGAGGTTTTAATAATCTTTTAATAATGCTTATGAAAATTAAGGACCATTACCAGCAAGGACCTGCATTAGGATTTGATTAAAATATGCTGTATGCATTCTCTAGCATTGTGTGCTGGTATTAGGAATTTTAGTTAATCACAAGCAGGTACTGGATATAAATGGGTTGGTTGTATCTTCTAATTGGAAAATATCTCTGTATTTTTATGTCAACTTTTAAAAAAGAAAGAATATTAAGGTAGGTTTTTTTCAAGGATAGATATAATTTTTCTTAACTCTGCTGATTTATTTGCTGAGCCTGAATAACAAAACAGATTTCTTTTCCTACTCATTTCAATGCCTTGGTGGCCCCTCAGCCACTTTTAAAGGATTGTGTGCTGCAATGATTTATGGATGCTACCTCTGGACCCTTCAGAAACATATCTAGTTTTGTCATGAGTTCTGCTTAAATTTCCCCCAATAATTTCACAAAGAAACCTCTTAGCTAAACATTAAAGTCAGGGAACAGCATTAAACCTATCCCCACAGCAAGACCTGCAGCCCCTCTCATTTGTAAGACCAGAGGCTTTGTTGAGGAACCAAATGCTAAAAAATGGCTGCTAAAATATTTGCTAATATGCAAGCTTTAAAATATTACTCATATTAATTTGTTATTAGAGTACGATACTTTGTGCTCTCCACAAGCAGCAATCCTGGTGCAACTTACAGGACTGTGATTCCTGTGTGAGAAAGTAAGAGTAGAGAGAGGTTGAACACCCTTCAGCCCCAGCATTCTAGGCCAGGAAAAATGTAGTCCCTTAAGATTACACTATTCAAACAGTGTCAGACATGATACAAACACTAAAAAACTGCTGCTTCTATTCCAGCAAGTCTGTAAATTAAACTGAACATAATGTAACTGGGAATGGTAGTGATGCATGTGGAGGAGTTGATCTCTGTTGTGGTATGCCATGGAAAAAAGTTATTTTGGGTGAAAAGAATTACAACCTGGAGGAATTACGTATGTATAAATCCGAGACTACTGTGATTTTTATAGATGACAATTGTATTACACTGACCTGGTGAAGCAACTGAGACTTGAGACTATGGAGAATAATTGTATGGTGCACAAATTATACTCTTACTTGTACCTTTTTTTGAGCATCTGTTTTCTATTCCTTCTTCAACATTTCTATTGTGTAGTTTTGCGTTTTTTTTTTCCATACTCAGCAATAACAAGGCACAGTAACACATTCAGCCAGCAGAGTAATTAAACCAAAAAAAGATTATGTTATGTTTGGTTACACCCAGCCTTTTAATGCTTCCTGTAATATTTTCTTTCCATTTTATGTTCATAAAATTTTGCTCTGGTTTAAAGTCTGTACAGTGAGGCTCGAGGTATATACAGCCAGAGCCAGGAGAAACCTGAGGAGGAAACTGGCTGATTTGTCAGGAGAAAGCTAGACAGGGACTTCCCTCTGATGTGACTTGGCTCTAGATCCTGCCTATATAGGATGCATGGTTTAACAGCCATGTGGAGCTCATCTGCAGCAATAGATCATGTCTTCTGTTCAGTTGTACACCCAAATCTACCATGCCTGATTGTGTCTTGCTTGGATTCTGCAGAATCCTTTGCTTGACAGAACCACGTTGAGTGTTCCTCTCTGAGAAGCAGCTTTCTGACTGTACCCTTCTCAGTGGAGAGGTTTTGTTGATTCTTTCACACATAGTCTGGGAGGGACCTCTCTTAAGCCCTGCTTCTCCATCCTGTGTTAGGCACTGCACAGCACTGTGGTGTGGCGTCTGCCTCCGACCTTGGCATTTACCCTGGCATTGGTTTTGGTTTGTTTCAGGGAATTAAAAATAAGTAGAAGTAAATTTTAGGATAGTGCAGTTATAAGTAGGTGTTGATGACTGCCTGCGTAGTCCAGAAGTCCAAACACTCTCCTGCTTTTTGTATATTAAGTTGTTGCTCTTTGAAAGAGTGTATTGCTCTGGGAAGGCCCTCTGGGGAGTCTTATTTGTTGTATCAGGTGGCACCACTAAACTTTTCTTATTTTTTTTTTTTTTAAAACATTGCAATTTCTGAAGAAAAAGAGGGTCTGGGTTTTTTTCCCCTCCGTTTTGTTTTGTGTGTGTGTGACAGGGAAGATGCGGAAGTGGCTGCTTCCGTTTATTTATTTTCTTATTTTAGTACAAGCCAACACTTTTTTAGTGATGATTTTAGCATGGACTAATCTGCATGATGTCCATAAGACATGCCATAGTTTGGAATAGCATTTCAGTGATGTAGTTCAAACGTATCATACCCAAAGATTAGCCAGGCAGTGTTTTAGCATCTGCCTTTAATTTTGCCAGTAAGTTAGTCACAAATGTGTCTATTCATGTTTTAACCCACAGTGTGGTACAACTGACAGTTGTGGAAAACATCCATCTCCTCTTTATTTTTATTTTTTTCTCCAGAATCAAATCTCTTTCAGACTGCAGCCTTGTTTCTTGCGGTATTCAATTTTTAAGCAAATTATCTTTTCATCAATCCATAACCTATTTTGTTCTCTCTCTCTCACACAAAAAATAATGAACAATAACACAATAGCACTAAGTTACCTTCAAGAAGGTCAGTGGGGAAAACCCCCCACATTTTAAAATAGGTGTTTTTAAAAGATGTATCTGGAATACACTTGTCCTTTTTATTGGCACAGTCATCTACTCCCTGAACAGTTTTGCTATGCCCAGCAGTTCAGAAGACAGATATGCAAAATAAACTCAATTATTATATTAGCAACTGTTCATACTGAGGCACAACGCAGTTTCCTACTAAACCCTTAATATTTTACAGGCATTTTTCGCCATGTGGTGCACAAGACTGCAGTTTAAGAGATCTGGTTTGATTCTTAGTTCTGCCAGAAGCTTCTTGTGGTGTTGTGGGGAAATTTTTTACTTCCTCAGTGCCTAAGTTCCAGATCATAAAGTGATCATAACAAGGTTTTCTTTTTTTCCATCCCTTGTGCTTCTTGTCCATATATACATTTATACTGTAAGCTCTTACAGGAAGACAGCATTTCTCCAATTAAGTGTTCATATTTTTCCAGTCTCAAGATGGAGTCCTAACAAAATATACTATAGTATGTATTTCTATATTGTAATAGAATCATAGAATCATAGAATAGTTAGGGTTGGAAAGGACCTTATGATCATCTAGTTTCAGCCCCCCTGCCATGGGCTGGAACACCTTACACTAAACCATGTCACCCAAGGCTCTGTCCAACCTGGCCTTGAACACCATCAGGGATGGAGCATTCACAGCTTCCCTGGGGAAACCATTCCAGTGCCTCACCACCCTAACAGGAAAGAATTTCCTTCTTATATCCAATCTAAACTTCCCCTGTTTAAGTTTTAACCCGTTACCCCTTGTCCTATCACTACAGTCCCTAATGAAGAGTCCCTCCCCAGCATCCTTACAGGCCCCCTTCAGATCCTGGAAGGCTGCTATGAGGTCTCCATGCAGCCTTCTCCTCTCCAGGCTGAACAGCCCCAACTTTCTCAACCTGTCTTCATACAGGAGATGCTCCAGTCCCCTGATCATACTCATGGCCCTTCTCTGGAATCGCTCCAAAAGTTCCATGTCCTTTTTATGTTGAGGACACCAGAACTGCACATGATACTTCGAGTGAGGTCTCATGAGAGCAGAGTAGAGGGGCAGGATCACCTCCCTTGACCTGCTGGTCATGGTCCTTTTGATGCAGCCCAGGATACGGTTGCCTTTCTGGACTGTGAGCCCACAGTGAAGTCAGCTCACGTTCATTTTCTCATCGACTACCACCCCCAAGTCCTTCTCTGCAGGGCTGTTCTGAATCTCTTCTCTGCCCAACCTGTAGCTGTGCTGGGATAGCATATAAATACTACTGTTTGTGTATTATACATTAAAAGTCAATATAAATACATACAAATTTTCCAGTGATGCTTTCTTTCACAGCAAATATATTAAGAATTTAAAATTTGTCACAACTGCCACCACATCTGTGCATTATGAAAATACTGATAGTAAGATGTTATTGCACACCTCAATAGGAAGGAGCTGTATTGTACAGAGTGACATTTAAATTCACATAAATCAATATGTGCTTACTGTTCCATGTCCCTGGTACTTTTAAATAAATCACTTCTTCACCTATATTTGTCTTCTATCAAATTCAGCTGGAGAGCTATTTTCAAGAATTGCAGTTCATTTCCCAGGAAACAGATGTTAGTATACATGAAAGATCATTCTTGACTGGTTTTAAGTTGCCTTGATATTTTTAGTTATTACAAGTTAATTGGACTAGAAAAGTTGAGGACAAAAGTTAGTTTATCAAATTGGATTCTGTTAAAGTGACTGATCATTGCATAAGAAAAGGCAACAACGGGTGAGACTGTCCTATCATCACCTGCTTTTTTTTAAGGACTAGATCCAAGAGTTGAAAAGGATGTTTGGTTCCTTATGGGTGCCTGTAATCAATGCCTGGACCTGCAATCTTTTTGTAACTAATTGCATATGAGAGTTGCTACCTGGGTAGTGTTGGTTCAGCATCAGGCAGACTGATGCTGTAAATTGTAACAGAAGAGCTGAATTCCCTTTCCCATAAAATGTGACCTGTGGAGGGCATATTTTTTAGCATACTTGTCTTGGATTAAGCTGATGTTAATGAGAAAATCAGGGGAACATGTGAAGCTGTCAGGTTTCTTCTGCATTGCTAGAGCTTTCAAAAACATACTATTTAATGCTTCTTGATGTGTCCAGAAATGGTGTGATATAGGTGGTGAGTCAGCCAGTAAACCTCTTTTCTAACCTGCTCTCTATCAGAGTCTCCAGTCCTCTTCACATTTAAGCCTTTACTAGGGCTAAATTATTCAAAGCACAAAGACTAACATTCAAAATAATGAAATTATTTCACTTTTTTGTTTTGTTTCTTTTCCCTTCTCCTTTTATTAGCAAAATAGAAAAGAGAGGAAGATATAAAATCTTGAAGTGTTTTTAGGTGAATGGGGAAAAAATTTCTTTTTAAAAAGCTTCCCGAGGAAAAGATGTTTCTCTCAAAAGCATTCCTTTTAAATTACTTTATGTACGTATCTATGTAAGAATTTTCATTTTAAGGTAGTGAAGGTAATGTCGGTTTTCCATATTAAAATTATGTTGGCTGAATTTTTTGCTTGGCTGAATTTTAAGGTTGATATGATCTTCCATGCTGCCCAGGGGATTTGGCTACTCAGGTCCCATTAGGAAAATCTCAGTCTTTATTCCAATATTGACTGGAGATGAATTTATATTAAATTCTATTATAGGTTGTCATCTAACATGCTCAGTGCTGAGTGACAGGAAGAAAATGATAATGTGTTCACCTAGGGACTGTAAGACAAATGTTTCATGTGTTCTATGGACTTCTGTTAGACGACATTATGGTCGTGTTACACTAAATAGGCATGTCCTGTTTTTCACATGGAAAAAAGATTTTGAGTTATTGCCACATGTAGATTTTTAAAAGCCAGAAGATCACAGTTTTTCAGTCTGATTTTTGAGATGAGTGCATTTTCTTGACATATTTATAGAAATAGTAAATTTCATAGAGCTTAATCTGACATCACATCAAGGAAATCAGTGTTCTTTTTGCATTAAAAAATGGAAATCATAAGTACCACTGTGTCTCAAAATTTAACATTATGTAAATTACATAAAGGCCTATCTCCTATTTTTCAAATGGCCACTTGTTCTTCATGTGATACCAATATTTTGTTTGAAAGTTAAAGAAATGTGATTTCAAAAGAAATCTTTCCCTTTAATACAGAAGTTTCGATATCTATTCATTATTTGTCACAAAAATGTTGTGCTGTTTCTATTTAAACCTTCAAATTAAGCCCTAGCTGATAACCAGCCTAGTGATACTTGGACAGGGGAGGACAGAGTCTGTCAGCTAGAAATCCTTTCCACAGCCTCTGTCTGAGAGATTGTCCTCTCTAATGTGCTGCAAAATGTCCTTATCCTTGGGCATATCAGCACAACAGCAGCTTTCTTCTATTTAAAGTGCTTACATTTCTTACCTTTAACATTTCAGGCAGGCTGGGGATGGAAATGCTGCTTGTTTTCTTGTTTTCATAACTGATCTTGTTTGGGTATCTTTAATAACATCGTGTGTGCTATAAATGTGATAATGCTTTGGGTGTGACATATTATTACTTGCTTATCTCAGTAAGGTTTGAAGGGTTTCTTCTGAAATTGATAGCAGAATTGTAACAGCTCTTATAATAGAAAAACAACTGATTCTTCTGAAACAGAATTGATATGAGGGCATATCGAGACAATCAGTAAGATCTTAAACTAGAAAAAACAATGTAATGTTCTCATAAAACTTGTGATTCTGGGCACACTTGGAATGATTTGTCTCTTTTTCTGTTTTTCTTGGATGTTAAAAGAGAGTAGAAATATAGTATTATAAGCTTCACAGATGATCAAGCTTCTTGAACTGTTGGATTTCCAAAAAAAAGAGTAACTCAAGAAGATATTTTTCAATACAACTGTCATTTTCAAATACCAATGCATTCTCTGTGATTATGTTTCATCGACCTATATTTCATCTCTTTTAAATACAGATCATTCCCCTCAACTAACAAAGGTGACTCCAGTGAAAACATTTTAAGTGTGCTTCCACCTCCTCACCTTAATGATACGATTGAAACTGAAAGTAAAGAAGTCTTTCAAAGGCTTATTAGGCTTATTTTTTAACAAATAGTCTCAAAGGAACAAAGAACCATGAACTTATTCATAAGGTACAGTAGATTCATGGCTGAGAGCAGAAGAGCACAAAGATTCACATTCCCTTGTTGCTTCAGTAGCTCTTTTCAAGATGTTTCCCATTTGACCTTTGCCATAAAGATGAGGTCTGTCCAGAATCCCTGAAAAAAAGTAAAACAACATCATGCAGAGATGTCTCTATGTTTTCTGCACAAAGCTCTTTTCATATATACCTAAATGCAGTGGACCATGGCAAATAAGTTGTGGACAGGACCACTCAAGCCCAAATGGCCCAAAGGGACACCATTTAGAATGACCTTTTAACATCCTTTGTCAGTAATCTTCATAGATGAAGTCAATTGTCTAAAAGGTTTGTCCTTGTCTAGCAAATAAAGGATAGTGAATGTTTCAGTAGTGCTTTAATCTCATTTCTTGGTGCAGAAATTATGCAGAGCAATTGCTCTAAATTTTCAACTCATGTTCTTTGAGATTCTAGAAGCTTATTTCAATGAAATGGGAGAGTTGTTCTTCTTTATCTGTTTTGAAAAATAAATTTCAAATGTAATCTATTTCATACTGATAATTAATAAGAAAAATTAAACCTGACTAGAAAATTGTGCTGATATCTTTAATTGTTTTTTCTTGTATATATAATTCTGGTAAAAACTGTCTTTCTCCAAAAACATGTATAAGAAACTAAGAAGTTCCACTGAAGTCCAGTTTTAGACCAGTTTTCCTCTTAGAGTCAGTTTTGATGAAAGTATAACATTAATAATTTGAAAGCCATTCATGCTATCTAAACTGAAAATGAGTTCATAACAAGAATTTTCTTGTTTGTTTTTCAAATATTTTGTTGCCTTTCACAGTTTAATTTTAGGAAAAATTCCCTTCTAAAAAGTTCTTTAAAGACTACTTCTAAGTATGCCATTTTTTTTGGACAATATACAGTGTGGATAGGTTGCAGTTCTTGCCTGCAGAGTAATTGTATTTTGACTATGTGATCAAATTATCAAGACCAACTGAAAAGGAAGGTAAAGAAGCTAACCAGCCTAATAAACCCTCAGTTTTGTTGGAATCAAGCATGTGGCGGACAATTCAAATGAGCAAAGCTGATTAGGGATCAGCTAACTAAATGGTAGAGGAGACTATTAAAGATCTCTAATTAGCTGTTTGAGCCAGAACTTCAGACAAACTATAGGCAGACTTGTAAACAGCATAAAAAAAGGTTCTCAATAGGGATTTTATCGTTGATTACAGGACTGGTAAGGAAACAAAGGAGAGGGAATAATGAAGATTGGCAGTTCTGGGGCACCTCCCACTTCCTCCTGTCATGCATCATGCAGTAAGGTAAGAGAAATTTTTGAATTACAGTAATTAACCTTATTTAAAGTCTGTCCAAGAAATAAAAACCAAAAACCAAAAACAAAACACACACATACATAAAAAAACCAAAACCAAACCAAACAAAAACAACCACAAAAACCCAACCAGAATCCAGTCTGCAAAGGACTGGAATAGTAAAATAGCAAAGAGGAAAATTCTGAAGATTGATACCAGACTTAGAGAAAAAAGGGAGTTCATTCCAATAATTAGGCACTGGTGAGGCTGCACCTTGAATGCTGTATTCAGTTTTGTGCCCCTCACTGCAAGAAAGAGATTGACGTCCTGGAGTGTGTCCCAAAAAAGGCAACAAAGCTGGTGAAGGGTGTAGAGCACAGGTCTTACAACGAATGGCTGAGGGAAGTGAGGACTTGGCAGTGCTGAGTTAACAGTTGGACTCAATCTTTTCCAATCTAAATGATTCCATGATTCTGTTTGTCTGTGGAAGATTTATAGGAAAGGCTTTTAGCATGCTCATTCAGTCAAGGCACCATGTGGTTGATTTGGCCAAAATGTAAGACAACCTGAATTCAGAATATTTGGCCAATGTTACGAAGCCTTTGTTTTTGATATACCAGTGTGCATTTGAATAATTCACAGACTGCTTGTAAGAATTCTGTATTACTTCCTGAATTAAGTTCTATGTTAGCGATTTATTCATCATTATTACTGATTCATTGGCTCTGATCATGGCAATATCTACTCATATCTACCACTAATAAGAAATTAATGCTATACATTATATAAATGTATGTGTACAAAGCTCCTAATGATTCTAAAGCATTTCTGCTATCTCTACTGTATAGTCCTTGGTAACCAGAAATGTCCATCAATGAGAGTTGTACCATGGATTTCAGTAGTAACACAGGTGGGTCTTCATATTAAAATCTAAGGTAGGTTGATGAATGAGTTCAGCAGTAATCTAGCTATTCAACATCACAGAACAATGAGAAATATAATTTTTCTGGGAACTTCAGGAGGTTTCAGCACTGGGAACTAGGTGATTCTAGATATGTTGTGTAAAATCTAGGTTTCATAGAAAAGGAGAAATCATGGCTGAACAAGCCAGCCTTTGCCCAGTCAGTGGTTTTGAAACAGGCAAATTAGAAGGTGTCTAGGAAAAGAGTGCAGATGAAACTCCAAAACAAACACCTGTGTTCCTTGATTATGTTCATAAATCTTTGCATATGCTTTCTATTTCTACAGTAAACTGACTCGGCCTAGGATTGCACCATCCCTGTGTTCTGAGGAAGTCAGACCCCAATCTGATGTGTGCAGCTTGGAAATCTTCCTCATTTGAAACAGAACTGCTACCACCCCATTAAGCTTTTGAAAATAATTGAGGTCTGACCAAAAATATTTGCTGGTTTATAAGAAATTCATTTATTTCCTCTTCCTTTTTTCTATGGAAATATTCTGGCTCCTGGGTTTATGGAAGGGAAAGTATGTTGAGAACAAGTGGTTTTCTTGGTACTGCCTAATGATAACTGTTTAATATCAAACTTTCCACTGAGACATAGCATATTCCTAACTCTTAATTTTTGCTACCAGAAAAGTGGAATATCCCAGACTTAATAGTAATATTTGTAGCCTTTCAAGTCCACTTTACATAATTAATTTTTATTTTTGCAGTACTGAAAAGAATACTATTGAAAAGAACCCATAATTCTATGTTTCTTAACAATGTTAGCTGGCTGCCTTATTATTGGGTTTACAAAGAACAAAAAACTGCACACTTAGGATGTACTACTGCTTTATTTTGACTATTTTGTATTAAATATTTGGAAAGCTTTGCCTGTTTTGTAAGACATCCATGAAGTAAAACTCTAAACCTTGGTTGTAGTTATAGTCATTGCCTACTGACTCTCCCACTACATCATAGTTTTTTGGTTTGTCTGCCCTTTATCTACAGAAACATAGACCAGCATACACTAAAAAAGTTCAAACATTTGGTAACAAGCTCACAGCAGATCTTGAGGGAGTAAAAAAGTTGCCACATGAAAAAACTCATAAAAATCTCCTATGAGCCTTTAAAGATCAGAGTTCCTGTCAGTAATGTCAATTAACTGATCTGTTCTCTGTTGCTTTAGGCAAAGACCTACTATTGTGAGCACACCATGGGACCAAAGATACTTCTTTAATTAGTCTAACTGAAGGAAAAATATGATGATGATGGAACTGGTGATTGAAATTATGTCAGAGAAGCATGAAGAGCAAGATGGAAAAGAACTGCTGGTGTTGAAGTCGCCTTGCAATTCTAGTGAGTATAATCATTAAAGCTCCTCTTGAAGTTGAAAACTTTGTTAAACCAAATGTGAAGAGTTATTAGGAATTACTTTAAAAGTGCTACTTGAAGGCAACAAGCCAGCATCTGACCAAAATAAGGTTTCACCTGGTACATTGCTGATGCCCATTCTTCAAAACAGAAAGCATTCCTGCCTTCAGTGGGTCTGTTTTTCTAGCAGGCAAAACAATTATTTTTGGATGCTATGTTCACACAAGTCAACTCTGGCTGAGCTCCACTTAAGCTTTTGAGTCAGGAGACTGAGCACCTCAAATTTAGATGGGAATGCTCTTATCTGGCATAGTGAATTATCTGGCCAAGTGAATTAAACCTTGGACTAACCACTTAAAAGACTATTTCTTTGCCAGCTCATCTCTATAAATTTGCTTTCATGCTGGTATGATAGTGTTGAGCAGAAAGTGGAACATGTTTTTGTGTTCAAAATAAAAGCATTTTGTAGATGGATCATTACATAAATGATCTTTCCATCTTAGGGTCTGGGGGAACAGAGCTTATATTTGAAAGATCAGGAACATTTTCACAGGTCACTGATTCTGTGTGTTTGCAGGTGCGTGAGTCTGGCACAGTACATGTATCAAAGAGAGTGAGGGCAGACAGTGACAAAGGTGGTCCTGGTAGAGTTTATTCATGGTGTTTTAATGTGAACTTCATTATATAAAGATGGTTTTAGTTGGTGTATCTGTTCAGCTCTAATAAATAATAAGGGCATGAGCAGCCTTTCCTTCACTGTTAAGGCAAGCTGTGAGTGTAGTTCAGCCCTTCTTCTGTAAAAGGATCTGGCCCAGTATGAACCCTGAATGTTGAAACAGAACACCCACTGAAAGAAGAGAGAGAAGAGAGAATCCCTGCAAGTAGGCATTTCCAAGTGAGGGAGACTTATTTTGCAAAGCCTAATGAGGGCTGAGAAACCATGCCTCTGGGATCTGTCCAGATAGCATGAATAAGCCACAGAGGGACTGATGAAAGCTAATAATGCTTCATGGCTGTAGTCTCAAATTCCTCACTCGAGTTTGTGTTCGTTGTAGTCTTACAGCCATTAGGAGAGAAGCCACCTCTGCTCTAAAGCAGTGTCCCATCCCATCCTCAGCCATTGTTGCTGTTGGCCACCATATGCCATTAAAACTGGCTTGTTTTTATAAATGTTGTCCTCTTCGTTAAAATATGTTTTCTGGTTCTTTGGCATTTTTTATGGAAGCATGTTTGAAAAATTACTTTGTAAAAAAACTCCACTTCTCCTTACCCTGCAAAGCCTTTCTGATGGACAGTTCACTAAATTAGCCCTACCCTAGTTTATGAAAAGCAATTTGGCAGTATAGGAAATTACAAGATGTTGGCACTGTGTGGCAAGGCTGTGAGGGTATGTGCAAATGTGGCTGAGAGTGTTGTTTAGAACTAAAATTCACAGGGACTGCAGTTGATACATATTGGAGGGTTTTTCAGGAAAGCCCATTCAGAAGGGGTAACCGATTCATGTCAGGTAAATCCCCACATTTGTTCAGGGAATTAAGTGTTGCTGTCAAATGTCCTGCCTATTAGTTTCTCACAGATTTTTGGCATATGCTTTAGCCTAGCGGGATTGATCCTGCACAGCTTAAATCAGTGTGGACCTTGTGACTTGAAATGGACAGAGGATCATTTTGAAGAGTCTGTAATATGAACTATTTGGGTGCTAAGTCCTTGACAAGTAGTTGTGTTTGGCTTAGATATTTTCAAAATTACTTGGATACCTTGAAGAGCCCTTAATATCCCTATCACTCATTTCCTCCCACCTGAGAGGATAATACCAGGAATCACTTCTGAAAGTGCAAATATGTGCAAGTTATATTTCTAGGAATTATTTTCCAAAACCAATTAGCTCTTGGAAATAGGCTGAACAAAGGGGGATGCGGGAAATAAATAGAAAAATAACTAGCAAGAGAACCTATAACTAAGTACGCTATTCGATCCTTTGCGCTGTGGGCTTAGGTAAAGCACATCATCTATGAATTTACCTACAGAATAGCTCTGTGCTGACTTGATGAGTTCAGGTGGAATCCATAAATGGTTCACAGCAAGTTAGTACAAATTATTCTTTCTAACTTCTGATTGCTTAAGTCTGCTGTGTGTTAAAAGAAGTCAACTATGAGTGCAGTACATGATTTTTGCACAAGATTTTTCTTTCAAGAATGCAAACCAAGACAATTACTAATACAGAAATAATAGCAATTTTTGTAAAAATTTGGACAAAAAAGGGAGTGTCTATTTGTCATGTTCAGCTCTCTTTTCTGATTACTTAGGATAATAGCTTTCTGAATGTAGCATTAAAAAAAAAAATCAGAAAAGAAATATGCGTGCACTGTCAAAGGGATAACAGCACACTTCCTGCTCCAGGGATTGTGACGGTACACTTAGAAGCATCTGGAAAAAGAGGAGTACAGAATATAGGTTTGGTTTCAGTTATTCATATGTATACCAGCACTGGCATGCGATTAGGATGTTAATTAATATTTCTCTCTGTTTTTTACTTCTCTCTCAGAAAACTAACCAAAGACTGTAATATCCCTTGAGGGTTCACAATTCTAAGCTTTGCAATCTTATTACACTTTTCTTCCAAAGCTAAGCTTCTAAAAGCCCTTCTTGACAGGTTGCTGGGGTGGGAAGAGGAGGTTTGTTTCTTTCTGTATCTTTTTTCGCAAATGTCTACGTTCTTGCTCTTTATATCTTCCCTCTTCATGCTCTTATTTCACTGACACCTTTTCATTCCTCTATTTGTGCATGTATCTGAGACGGAGTGAGTCTATTTTTCAACTCACTAGCTGTTGCTTTGGGGATTTTTCTCTTTTCTTGGTCTTCTATTCGCTATGTGCCTAGGCAAAGACATGCCCCTTGCAGCTGGACTATTGTGCTCTTGGAGATCTCCTGAGGTTCATGTAGGTGCAGGTGGTTTGGCTGGGTATTTACTGAACCTGTGTAGGAGTTACAGTCATAGATCACTGATATAGGGCATGTCAGGAAAGCAGAGAGAAGCAAGTAAATTAATCCCTATTTCATCTGTTAACTACTGGAGAATGAATGTGGGTGGCTTGTGGTTTGGGTGGAGTCGGAGTCATGATGTTTCCTCACCTTTCTTGCTCCTCTTGTCTGTTCTGTGCCTCTCAAACCTGTCTGACAATCTCCCAGCTGTTTCCTCAAATTGGGAAACACTATTTAGCAGCTGGTACAACCCTGTGTGTCTTCCTGCAATATACTTAGTGGAAGTGAGTGTTTTGTTTTCTTTTGGCCATTAGTCACAAAGGTCTAGTTTTATAAAAATAGGTTGCTGTACTTGGTGTTACATAGCTGAAATGACCTGAATGGCACAGTTCAAATTTCAGAATGAGAACTTGGGAAAGGCTGATTGAAGCAATGTTTAATCCACTTAAATATAACCCACTAACATGTTGAAGGGAGGCCTTATTCTTGTAAGCTGCCACAACCTCATTATTCACAGCTTTTCAGTGAGGGTGTCTAAAATTCAAAATCAGAACAGTTTTTTACATTCATTTTGCGCATATATGCATTCTTGGAGGACAAAACGGTACAACTTAATTTTAAGTTATATGTATATTTGTCTTTCCCAGTATGAGAATTAGCAAAAATGTTTAAATCTCAGCCAAGGGCAAAGCCGTCTATATCACTGAGAAAGAGGAAGTTTTCTGCTCTGTTTCAGGGTACCTTAAAGAAAGGCATGATATTGCGCTAAGAAATATATCTGTGGTGCTTTGACCCTGGTTAGACTCCAAGTGCCCACCAAAGCCAGTGTGTCACTCACACTCAGTTGGACAGGGAAAAGAAAATATAATGAAAGGCTCACAGGTCAACATAAGGACAGTGAGAGATCACTCCCGAGTTACCATCATGGGCATAACATACTTGGCTTGGGGAAAAATTTACTTTATTATCAATCACATCAGAGTATGATAATGAGAGCCCTCCTGCTGCCACAACCTTGCCACACAAAACCCAATACACCATTTTATCTTGCAATTTCTTTCCATGGACCACCATCAATTCTAATTTTGGAATAACATATTTTTTCCCCTATTTCAGTTCTACAGAGTTGATCTTTTCAGCAGTTGAGCCTGGTTTAATTCTAACCAAAGATCACTGGAATGGGAAAAGGGTAAGAGTGGTGGGGACACACATACTATATTTATTTATTTTTGTCCAGTTAGATTAGCATCTGTTTTTTAGAATAAAGACAGAAAGGAGCACAAGACATTTTTTTAGTGGCTTCCTTACTCAAACTCTTCCTAAGACTCTGACGGTTCTGGTTGACTTGGGCCATGATTAAATGCTAGTACTGCTTTACAGTAAAGTGGGTGGGAAGGATTTCACTTCTGCTTGACCTCTGATGACTTCCTTTTGTGTACAGCTGGTTACTAGGACTTTGCATGCAGAACCACATTTGTTCTTAATACAGTTACATGTATTCTCTCATAAAAGAGGTGAATGATGCGTTGTAGCCTAAGTCTTACGTAGCATCTGACTTTTAAAAAGGGGGTTGTGAGTGTAGGAGTAGAATGTGTATATGTGAACCACTGTATGTTTTCAGGTCCCTACGTGATGAGTGGGTGACGTGGTGACTGAACAGAACCGTCCTGGCATGCTCTTTTGAGTTCCCTCTCCTTCCTTGTGGAAGAAATATATCTACAGAATCTGTAGTCATCTTTGCTCAGGTAATCCCACAATTTGGGCTATTTTCATTAATGGATAGAGAAGTATCTCCAGTCTGCATAAAGATTTGATTCATACTTGGTAGAAGGAAACTTTGAAGGCTGTAGGTATTTCTTCACTTATCAATGGAAAAATTTGCTGTCGCTTAGTTAATAGATTCACATTATTTACTTCTTGCCCTTTAATAATGGCCTGCTCACTTCCCTGGACTTATTATTTCAGAAGGTTTCATTTAAGAAAGTTATTTCTGTAAATTAATGTACTGCAGATTTATTCTTCAGCATGTCTACATTTGATATATACAGTATTTAAGTTTGTATTCACTTAGCAAAGCATTTACTCCATTATCATGTAATCATTTCCAGTCCAAATACAGAATCTAGAGATTAATGTACTATAAATTTCTTCCTGCAGCAGTTTTATTGCTATATTAGTTATTAAGTTATGTTTGCATTGAACTTAAAAAATAGGAGAGATAGATAAGAGATTTGTTTATGTTTTAAATTAAAGTGAGTGTTTTATAGTCAGTTCAGATTGAAAGGGTGAAGATTATGACATACACGCTATCTTTACAGCTGGTTAAATGTTGACAATCAAATTTGGAAAAGTCAGGAAGATTTCTAATGTGGCTTTGTGCTTTTTCCACTGTAACAAATGTTTTTCCTTTGTTTTGTGTTTGCTGTGATGGTGATAGATTTTTATTTTTTATTTTTTTCCAAAGGCCACTAAAAGCATGAATTTGAATAAGCAGAAGAAGTGTTGTATCTCTTTTCAACCTTTTCTTTTTTACTAGCTCAACAAAGGAAAATATTGGTATCTCGCACTTACAATTCTTTCACTGTTCAAAGGGTCTTAAACTCCCTCATGTCAAGGAAATTGTTGTGGTTTAAGCCCAGCTGGTAACTCGGAACCATGCAGCCACTCACTCACTTCCCCCCTTTTTCCTCCCCCCACTCACAGTGGGATGGGAAGCAGAATTGAAATAATGTAAACCCCATGGGTTGAGCTAAAGAACAGTCCAGTAACTAAGGTATAACACAAAATTATTACTACTACCATTAGTAATAATAATGATAAGGAAACTAACAAGGGAAGGGGATATAAAACTAAAAGGGGAAGGAAAAAACCCAAACAATAAACACAATACAACTGCTCACCACCCGCCTATTTGTACCCAGCCTGACCCGAGCAGCAATCTGGGCCTTCTGTGTAACTCCCCCAGTTTATATACTGGGCATGACATGCTTTGGTATGGAATACTCCTTTGGCTACTTGGGATCAGGTGTCCTGTCTCTGCTTGCTCACAGCTTTTTGTGCCTCTTCTCACTGGCAGAGCACGAGAGACTGAGAAGTCCTTGATCAGAGTAAGCATCACTTAGCAACATCTAAAACATTGGTGTGCTATCAGCATTGTTCTCAGATTAAAGTCAAAACCACAGCATTGCACCAGCTACTAAGAAGAAGAAAAATAACTGTTAACAGCTGAAGTCAGGACAGAGACTAAGCAGAAAATAAATCGCTAAGGTAGCCTCCTAGGTCCTAGAGAAGCTTGATCACCTCCATATGGAGCTGGTCAGTAGCTCAACATGGGACATACATACCTAACAGCAGCTTAAGACCAGGGCACAACTTTTTTTAAGATTCAGTAAGTCAGCCTCATTGTAACTGAATCATCCATAGGGTCACTGTTTTTCCCATGAAGCAGAATACTCTTAACTGAGAGTCCCACTGGTATCTGTTCCATTTAAGTATCCTGATGCATTTGTTGTAATTGAGCAAAGCAAGTTGCTGAAGTCTCAGTGCAATCTGTATGGAAAGCTCAGAAATTATAGGGGGAAAAAAATAGGTTATTTTCAGCATTATCATGTTTTTATATATATATATATATATATATATATATATATATATACTGTCCTTAATATCCAAATGTCCTTCCAGCTTCAGCAACATGATGTAGGACTGTTACAAGAAATATACATTAATTTCTAGATTTCATCTTTACACTGGAAAGATTATATATAATATATATATTCTGCTATAGTAGATAGCAGAATATCTAGTTCTTTGCTGGATAAAAAAATGTGTATATCAGATGAAATCTATAGTACAAAAGGTTATATACTTACATCGTTTTACCCATACAGATAATGACAGTATCTGTATGGGTAATCCTGAAAAGTGTTTCGCTTGCTTGATCTTTTCAGTTTCTTCCTTTGCATTGTCTAATTTTAGACAAGTTGCTATATATAAAAACTCTTAAGCAAACCTTTGTGAGCACACTATATGTTTTTTATATAGTTAAATGTATATAATGTTAATACACATTATACAAAATATGAGTTACTATACACAGATTGAGGTATAAGCATGTTTTATGAGAGATGCATGCAGTTTCATTGTCCAAAATAAATTTCTAGCCCTTTAAAATATTAAGTGTAAGTATGTTGGGTTGGTTGAGAGAAGAAAATTTATATTCTCTGTTTCACTTCTTGTCTGTCATTCCCATCCCTTTTTTCGTTAGTTATTAAAATGCGCAAAGCCACTTCTGCCAGAACACTTATCCCCTGCCACATTGAATCAGCATTTCCACAAAGAGTGTTTCCTCTGAGCTTGGAGCTGTCACAGATGGACTGGAAGAGCTGCTTTCTGGTGATGCAGTGCAGCAGGGGACACATGCTCAAATGACAGCAACAGTGCACAATTAACATAGGCTAAAAAAGCATAAAGGAAATTGTAAAGCAGAGTGAAAAGCTGCAGAACCCTTAAGTGTAACTCACTCAGGGCTTTTTCAATTCTCTTTGCAATAAGGAAAAAAAAAAAAAGGCAAGTTATTAAAGCACTGAATATTTTTGTAAGGCAAACTATCACCCTGTGCCCTATTTTTTTTTTTTTTTTAATAGAATTATGAAGTATCAGTGGACTAAAGATGCCTTCCATATGAAAAAATATTCTTTGGGAGAATTTGTAGAACTCAAATGATGAATTGTCTCAAATTTGCCATTCTTTTATAAAAGTTTACAAACACAACCTCAGTTTCCTTGATAGTTTTAATACTTTAAAAAAAGAAAAATGTTCTTAAGCGATCCTTACTGAGAAATAGGTGTTATTGTGAGCTCCCTTGTACTGCCATCCTAATCAAAAGTTGTGACTGATTGCTCTGCTTCATAAGGTATAGGACTGAAGCATGGAGAGTTTTTTCAAAACATTGCTTGGCATCTCCCAGGAGGGGAGCAGCCCTTCCACTTGGATATGATGGGCTTATTCCAACCTTTGCTTAGTGCTGTGCTTTTATAATTCTGCCTACTGGGGCACGAAAACCACCACACTAGTTAGTGTATCATGCTGCCTCTCCTCCTCCAGCTCTGCAAGTGTCAATTTAACATCTACTTGCTTGCCTGTTAAAATAAATAACACTAATGATCTCCCCAGCAGCCTCTGCAGACTCTTTGGAACTTCTCCATTTTCAAGGTCACAACTCTGCTTGAGGTTGATAAATTCATAAATTAATAATACTTAGCACTTTTCATCCATGAATGTCAAAGGTGAGAAATCTTTTTTTATTCCCATTTTTATCAAGCAGGAAATTGAGCTGTAGAAGTGACATATATAAAATTGTTTTGGAAGCCAATGGTAGATGCAGGAAAATAAGGTGGTTTCTTTTTTTTTCTGCACTCAGCTTGCATTGTAGCCATTGCATCACACTGCTTCACAGTGCCCTTTGTGCAACAGTGCAGTCTTATTTAAGTTGAGATTTAAGTCCCACAAGAGTCAGGAAATTAAACTCTGCCACACAGTGTGTTCATTGTACATTTTTATTGGACATGGCCTATACATTACCAGTGGTCATCCTTTTTCCAAAGGGGGACCTTTTCAGGGGACCTCATACTAATAAATGATGCATATTTCATTGTCTTATTTCTTTTATGCCGCAACTGCAAAACAAAACAACGTAAATTTTATTCTAGTGTTCATGACTGAACTGATCAGTACTGCTCTATTGTTTTAGATTTTTAAAAATTATTTAAGAAAATGCCATAAAATACAAATGAATGTCTTGTCTTTAACACGTCTCTGTGGCAGTCCAAGGATGATTCAGACACTTTATACCTCTTGTGGAACATGAGAGAGGTAATGGTGAAATACCCTGGGTAAAGACCATCCCCTTTTGGAAGTGGTCTCTTGTCATTCTTAATTTTGACATTTCTCACAAAACCTTTTATTCAGCAAGGATGTTCTGCATTTTCCATTACCAGCCTCATTTCCCCAAAGGATCTCTTGACTGTCTATTACAATTCTTGTTTCACTCCCAAAACACTTTCTTGAAATGAGTACTTCTAATAAGCACCTCTATTCAGGTAAGCACTCCAGAAAATCCTCTAGATGGTTAAGAGGAGATGCTGAAGAAACACTTAGAGTTGTCAGAGTAATGCTTTTCTCTCCCTGAAAATTCTGGGAGAGTTATTCTTGAGAAAAACTGAACACTCTGCCAGGCACTTCAGGTAATATTTAGCCCTTTAACAACTGAGATAGCTTTGGGTACAACCCTGTGTAGAATATACCGACAGAGCCTATTAACCTGGAGCTGAGACAAACAGGCTGCTTTATTGACAGGCTCTGGGCAGGTCCTCCTTACCAGTTTGTTAAAATCCCGGAATTGCTTCTAGGAAAAAAACTGCGAGATTGTCTTTCTTTCTAAAGATGGGTTTAAATTTAATTCTTTTTTTTTTTTAAAACAATTTCTTTTGATAAAAGGCATCCATCGTCTAATACACATTAAAATACCTGTACAGATTTTATTGATGTGATTTCCACCTCCTTCCCCCCCCCCCCCCCAATCTTAAACTCTTCTTTTTTCTAATCTCAGCAATATTGTCACTGAGCTACTTCTGTGTGAAGACTGTATCATTTGTGTATTTGCTTTGTAAAAGAATTTTACAGAGGAAGAAAAGAAGTGTGCGAATAGTATCATAATGGTAACATAGTGGCTGATGAAAAGTGGCTGGTTTATGGAGTCGAGGAATGAAAGATCTTGTTTATCTCTGTGGCTGCTACAGCACACTCCTTGGCACCTTTTTTGCAGCAGTCTACTGGTATACTCAAATTTGAGGTTTAGACACAGTGACCCTGTATGTAGGAAAACTGGGTCAGCTTTAATTTTGCAGCTTTCACAGCCCATACCAATTTTCAGTTCCTTGGAGGACAGACTTTGTAATTTGATTAGAGTGGCACTTGCTGCTTTTTCTGTTTACGTGATTTGTCATTTAGAATTTCTTCTACACTGTAAATCATGATTATTTCATATATCAAAAGACTTATTACTGACAATATATTTTTTTCCTCTCCCTACTTCTAAGGACTGATGCATCTAATTTCCTGTTAAAGATCCCAGATAAAATAGCCCAACAATGTGGTAATTTTCTGTTAACAAACAGTGTAACTGGAACTACCACTAGAGGGCTTAAATTAGGATCTAAATCTTACCCCTGTTACACCCTTTCCAATCTGGAGTAATCAGATGGAATATCTAGCTGCTCTTTTTTCTCTAAATTTGAAATACAGGCTAACAGCTGGGTTTTCTGTTGTTGTTGTTTTGTTTGTTTTCTAATTAATGTTAGACTTAAGAAATCGTGAAGATGATTTACTTCCCTAAAGTTCAGTTAAAAAGGAGACAGATTAATTTTCAGATAGGTTTTGAAAATGAAAGGCTTTTCTTAATTGTGGAGAGCAACCACTACTTTTTAAAGCACTTTGCAGACGGGTCTTTTAAATGTCTTCGAGGTGACTTTGTTTAAGGACAGAAACTCACAGTATAGAACTTTGCTAAAGTGCACTCATAGTATAGAAGTGCTAAGGAGGGGGAAGACTTGGTGGCCAGGGTGTTCAAGTGGACCAACAGCCAAGGCTTCACATGGTTCAAGCACTAATACAAAGAAACAAAATTTCTCAAGGGTATAAAATTCATCTAATAATACTTAATATTTACCACTCTGAGTACATCTTCAAAGAGCTGAACTAATAGCAGCTAATTTAATCTTCAAACAAGCTGAGTGAGGAGCATTATCATCGCTGTTTAACCGAGAGCAAAGGAGTAACACTGCACAGAAACAGAAACGTATGCCTCTACCCAGGTACTTTGTGCCTGACTAATAGGAAATGTTTCTAGTGTATTCAATTCTGATAGGTACTTAGGGGTGGCTGCTGACTTTTCCCAAATTCTTAGTATTTGTTATTTTAAAGTCTAGAGGTAGAGTAAAGGTTATAACCTGGAGAAAAAAAATAAAACAAAACAAAAACCCCACACCACCAATAACAAAATCACCCCATATTCCCTGTTATAGGAGGTGGATAAAATGTCACAGAGTAGACATTTTAGTTTTCTCTCTCTCTCAAGATCCCTTGAGATCTGTGATTCTCAAGGGCTCCCTTTACACTGATTCCCCTATGTTATATTAAAACTGAAACTCAGCAAATTTAGCTGGGCACCTTGCAGGGTCCCTGGAAAGACTGCTGCTGTTGTGGTACCCCACAAGTGCTTCACCTCTCCAAGCCACAGGTAGTCAAAGTAAGCACAAAGTGGTTTCCTCTTCATTGACTCCACATTGTACAGTGACATCCTGAGGGGGCTTAAGGAGACAAGGGATAGTACTGTAAAATGGGAAAAATGTCAAAACCACAAAATAGGTACACAAAGGGACATAGGAGGCCAATGTCTAATCTATAAAGGAACAGTATGTTTGCTTCTACATAGGCAAGTCCTGACTGGAGGTTTATGTGCTTTTCTGCCATTGCAAATCCAAAACCAAACATGGAAACACACAGACTTTTAAGTACTTACATACATATATACATACATTTATATATGTAAAATTATCACCCAGTTTAAACAACTGACTTATTTTAAAACCAATAATACCTAGTTTCAAATGCTCACACACCTCTACATATTGTTTTGGTTTTTTTTTCAGAAACTGCAAAAAATGCTGATGTTGTGGTGCTGCTTTTGCAGAAACTGCAAAAAATGCTTAAATTGAGATGATTTAGAGATTCTAGCATTTTTAAGGATTTTATTTTTAGTAAAACTGAAAAGCATTTAAAGAAAAATTATTTTGAATGAAAGAATTAAAACTCCTTGCTCTAAGAGTGTGAAAAAGATGGCTTTAAGTTTTAATCTTAATATTTTTATTATTAATTTAATATTAGTATTCAAAGGTGGTTTTATTTAAATGAATAGCTTATTGCCCAGCTTTTTATACTGCAGAGAACAAGTAGTATTTCATTGCAATGCTGGGCAATTTGCCATGCTGTTCATACTCCAGAACCTGGTCTCCAATCCCCATTTCTCCCTGACATGACTGGTCCAACAGACCCATGTGTCCTCTTGTCAGCCGAGTGAGTATTGCTGCAGTGTGTGCTGGTTGTCATTATTGCTCCCTTCCCATCACTGTTTCCTTGCAGTTGCACTTCAAAGCATCAGGAGGCTCAGATTCCACAGTGATTTTTGGAGCTTAGGGGATATGATAATGAAAATCTTTTCACCTCTTCCTTTTGCATATTTATTTTGTGGTGATACTAAATTTATGAACACTTTTTGCATTACACAAAGTGGTGCACACCAGATTAACGAGAGTATTTTATTTTATAAATTAGCTCATTTTCGTGGCTTTGTCATGGATCCAATTCAAGAGAAAAAGCAAAAAGACACATTACAGTACTAGCCATTGCTTTGGAAGGTAGATGCAAGGCAGAAATTTTGTGTGCCTTAGACAGGTAAGCAATAATAGGTTACCTGCTTAAGGCACTAACTCTAAGAGCAGCGATAACCCCTTCTACTCTACGAAACAATATCCTTAAGAGGAAGAGATGTAATGTGATCACATAGCACTCAGAAACGTATTCACTGCTCTGCTTTGTCTTTGTAAATCTTTTCAAAGTTCAGCAGGACAGCCGTGCTGTGGCTGCTAGCTATTAGGGCTGCACACTGCTTTTCAGATTTACAGCTGTGTACTTGTCATTTCCAGATGCAGTTTTAGTAAGACAGTCACTCAGGAAATGTTGTGAGAAGCAGCAGGTTTCCAGTAAAACATGCCCATAAACACCATGGTTGCTGGCAAAATAAGACTTACACCCAGATGCTTTAGGAGAAAAACAATCTATTCTTTGTTCACATTTACCCTGAGGGTTCAACTTGGATCCATAAATATGTACAATGGAGCAGCCCATCCAGCTTGGCTGGCCGATGGGACACGTAATTCCCCATTTCAGGCGCTTCTGCTATTTCTGTTGCATGGGTCTGTACAAGGAGTCCAACTGATGAAAATAATTCGGAAAGCTGTTTCAATAAAAGAGTATAAATTATGTGCTGATTTTTGTTCTCGGTTCAGCTATGGCTAGTTGAGAACTGGAATTTAGCAGGAAAATGTGAGAATCCAGAGGGTGAAATGCACAAAAATCCTGCAGTTTCCAAACTAAACTATCCCAACACCAACCATTTCCAGTTCCTCTGGACTCTGGGAAGAGCAGAGTGCAGCACAAAAATTGCAGAGGATTAACTGAACCTGACAAAGGGTACCAAGGTGGGGACAACTGGCTGCTCAGGCATTGCTGTCCTTCCTGCTGTTGAATAGAACTATGAACTGGGATCTGGGATTTCTGGTGGTGGGCTCCATGTGATTGCTGGCCTTTTCAGAGAGAGGGCTAAACTTTGCTTTTCCAAACTGGGCAGTGAAATTAATAATCTGTAACAGGTCTAGAGAAGTTGAGAAGCATCTTATACAACTTCTATTTCTCAGCATGCATATTGACCATTTCAGTAAAGCTCCAAATACCAGAGACAACCACACTTTGAGAACACTCTTCCTCTTTTTTCTTACAGGATCTCATCTGTTAACTTCTTTCACATATTAGGAAAAAAATTAGGAACTATTCCCATCTGAGATTTCTGGCATCCTTCATTTTTGCATGCTATATTTTGCAAATTGGGATTATAATTGTGACTGGTAACAACATATTACATGATGGTTTTTTTCCTCATTTATTTCTTCTAGATTTTCTTCTTAAGTGAAAGGACGTCCCAAGTCAGTTTCCACTTGAATGGTGAGCAGCATCACATCGAGACTGGAGACTGTATGTTAATGTTTGCACCCCTGGGCATTAGGGGAATGGTATATTATCTACTTAAACTCAGATGGCTGGATGCAAAGTGACTACCAAAACTGCTCTGTCACTTCCCTCCTCTGCTGGACAGGGGAGAGAAAATACAATGAAAGGCTTTTGGTTTGAGATAAGGACAGTGAAAGATCACACAACAGTTACTGTCTTCCTGGGTGTTGTGGTTTAAAAAAAGTCAGCCATAAATCACGAAGTCGCTCTCTCACTCCCCCCCTTTTTGCCTTCCCCCTGCTCCCGGAGGGATGGGAAGGAGAATCAAAAGAATGCAACTCCCACAGGTTGAGATAAGAACAGTTTAGTAACTAAGGTATAACACAAATCACTGCTGCTACTACCAATAACAACAATGATAAAGGAAATAACAAGGGAAGAGAATACAACACCTCACCACCTGCTGACCGATAACTCGCGTTTCCCACCTGACCGAGCACCGTCTGATACCTTTTCCAAGCCTGCAGTCCTCTAGCCTTTCCGAGTAACTCCCAGTTACATCCTGGGCATGACGTGTTGTGGTATGGAATACCTCTTTGGTCAGTTTGGGTCAGGTGTCCTGTCTCTGCTTCCTCCCAGCTTCCCCTCCTCCCTGACAGAGCATGAGGCTCACAAAGTCCTTGGTCAGACCAAACATTTGAGCAGTAACTAAAACCATCGGTGCTATCAGCACTGTTCCCAGGCCGAAAGTCAAAAACACAGCACTGCACCAGCTACCAAGAAGGAGAAAAATGACTGCTACTGCTGAACCCAGGACACTGGGCTTAACTTTACTCCCAATTTTCTATAAGTCCTCCCGCCCAGCAGCACAGGGAGATGAGAAATGGGTTTGTGCTCAGTTCATCACATATTGTTTCTGCTGCTCCCTCCTCCTCCAATGAGTCCTTCCCATCAGGGGAAGTTCTTCACCAACTGCTCCAGTGTGGATCCCTTCCATGGGGTGCAGTCCTTCAGGAACAGACTGCTCCAGTGTGGGTCCCCACTGGAGTCATGAGTCCTGCAGCAAAAATGCTTCAGGGCAGGCTCCTCTCTCCACGGGGCCACAGGTCCTGCCAGGAGCCAGGCTTCCCACAGAGTCACAGTCTCCTTTTGGGCATCCCACTACTCTGGTGTGAGGTCCTCCACGGGCTGCAGGGGAATCTCACCTCCTTCCCTCCTTCACTGACCTTGGGGTCTGCAGAGCCATTTCTCTTGCATATTCCCACATTTTCCTTTGGCTGCAATTGCTGTTGCACTGGTTGCCCTCCTCCCCCTCCTTCTTGAATGCGTTACCCCAGAGGTTCTGCTGTGATCACTGATGGGATCAGCCTTGACCAGTGGTGGGCTCACCTTGGAGCTAGCTGGCATCGGCTTTATCTGACATGGGGAAACCTCCTAGCAGCATTTCACAGAAGCCATCCTGTAGCCCCTCTGGCTGCTACCGAAAGCTTGCCAAGCTAAACCAGTATAACGGTGCAGTATAAATAGAACTTTATCTTTCTCCCTCATCTCTGATAGAGCAGGGCATTTATTTTTCCGGCAAATGTTGTGTTTTCTTTTTAGCCTGTGCTAAAAATCATTTTCTTATAGCTGTTTTTACAGGGCAGGGTAAAAGTTGATGCATTCATTACCAAGGCTCCCCAGGCATTATTTTGCACAATTTATAGAGATGTACTGAATGAAGGATATCTACTGCCAGCTTGTCAGCCAGAGCATGGGACTGTGCTGTTCTTCCCAGCAAGTGCCTTGTCTTGTGACTCCTGCCTGTTCTCCAGTGGCTTTGAAATAAAGCAAAGGGGACATGAGATCCAAAACAATAGTACAAATTGAAATGTAGAAGTGATACTTCAGGAGATCTCCTGCCCCCACACACATGGTGTAGAACGATCATTACTCTTTGAGATGACAGATCCTTTTGTAAAATATTTAACTTAAAAAAGAGGAAAAAAAAGAAGCTTTGTTTCCATTATTTCACCTACTGCATGTAGGCGTAAGCTGGCACTTCTTGTAGGAGAAAAAGTTGATTTCCCCAAGAAAAAAAGAAATTAAAAATTCTGGTATAAACTGCTTAGAATTGTGAGCAGAGAATACTATTCCCAGCCAAGGTCAGATTTTCTTCCTAAAGGACAACGAACTTAATCACAAATGAAAATCTTTATTGTCTTAGTCACTTCATTTGTAATCTGGCTTCTTTCGCTCTTTCTGAATAAAAATGTTCCCCTGTGAATGTTTTTCCTTTTCACAGTTTATTTTTTCAGGTGTGCCATAAATTGGAAAAAATACATAAAATATCAAACTCTTCAGAAGCTTCAAAATAAGATTTTTTTTTTTCAGTCTATAATAAAAAAATTTTTCTTCTGTGTTCTAACATAAATTTATTTGGGCTTTAGTTTTTCCTTACTTATTTCTTTCACTCTGTGCCTTTCCATTTTCTTGCCACTAGACACGACCGTGTCAGAATACCCAGGCTTCATTGCATTTCCATCCCTCTTTTAGATTTCAGTTTTACTTTTTACTTTTTCCTTATCCTAATTTTAATTCCTCTTATCAGTAAAGGTAAGTCTGCAGATGTGATATTATTGGACTATTTCTTTATTGACTTATGGAAGTTTAAATTTCTTTATATAACTAACATAAATGAGGAGATTTCAATCTAGTCTTGTGATGGGTTTTGTCATGTCTCTTCTCCCATGTTGCTGTTCAGTGAGGTACCACAGCAAATAGCATTCATTGACATACTAACACCTCTTGCATTTTTGTCCTGCGTTCAGCAGTAGCAGTCATTTTTCTCCTTCTTGGTAGCTGGTGCAGTGCTGTGTTTTGACTTTCGGCTCAGGAACAGAGCTGATAACAATGATGTTGTGGTTTGGCCAAGGACTTTGTGAGCCTCATGCTCTGCCAGGGAGGAGGGGAAGCCGGGAGAAAGCAGAGACAGGACACCTGACCCAAACTGACCAAAGAGCTATTCCATACCACAGCACGTCATGCCCAGGATGTAACTGGGAGTTAGCCGGAAGGGCTGGGAGACTGCAGGGTTGGAGGAGGTATCGGTTGGAGCTTGGTCGGGCTTGGGGGGCGAGTTATCGGTCAGCGGGTGGTGAGGTGTTGTATTCTCTTCCCTTGTTATTTCCTTTATCATTATTATTATTGGTGGTAGCAGTAGTGATTTGTGTTATACCTTAGTTACTAAACTGTTCTTATCTCAGCCCGTGGGAGTTGCATTCTTTTCGATTCTCCTCTCCGTCCCTCCGGGAGTAGGGGGAGGGCAAGAAGGGGGGGAGTGAGTGAATGAGTTGCCTGACTGGGTTTAAACCCTGACAATTTTGTACCCACTTCTAATTTTGTTAAAGGCTGTGTGATCTAGCATTCCTTTGGAAATGAGATCATCCATAGCTGTTGAAAAAGCAGTGGTGAACTGTACTTCAAATGTGTTCATATGTTTTTATACAGCTTGGAATTCCCTTATTTTCTCTTACCTGGGATATATAGCTTCAGTACAAGCAAACCACACGTGTAATGGCGAAAAAGATGAAGAAATGGAATAAATCGAAAAAAAGTAATTACTGTAAAAAAGAAGAAAGCTTGCCTTCTTTCATTGACTGTTTTGTTCCATTATCAGAGGGTACATCTTCAAGGCATAGTTCAACAAATAGCAGGATACACGTTTGAGTGTGAATAACAAGCAAAAGATATTAGTGAATTTTCTCTGGAAGCACCTTTCAGTTTAGACCCAGTTCTGAGCTTCTCCGTGTACTCTAGAATTATACCTAAACTTTGACAGATGATAGTGTTAACAGCTTGTCTTTTGAGTCATTAATTGAAGTATAGGCTTAAAAGTGATTATGTACTTAGAAAGATAGGAAGTTACAGCTCAGAGAGAGAAAAATTGTGATTCTTTTTCTCTTGCATTCTATTTTCAAGGATGGTGTTGATTACATCATTCAGGCAGGGAAGGGTGAAGCACAGTGGTTAGGTCACCTTAATGAGGGCAAATAAAATGTGTTTCTTTCAAAGAGGTGGAGAACCTTTTTAATTAGACATTTGTGGAGTGCTATTATTTTTTTATATGTTATTTTTATTGTGGTTGTTTTCCCAGGAATCTGCACTTAACAGAGGGATGTTTTATGTGGTGCCTTCTGGTTTTGTGCACGGAGGAAGAAGTTTTAATGTTGCTTTTTTTGATTTTTTTTTTTTTTATGAGTGAGGAATATATATAACATACATTATTTATATCTGCTCTTTAGATATACTATCCTATTTTTTCCCACTGAAATAGAAATAGCAAGCTTTTTATATACACCATTTTCCACAGAGTGGAAATCCCACATGACTTTTGGGGGATATGTTTGGTTATGCTTTGTAGTTTCATAGGTCTAGCACTCAGGAAAAAAAATAACTCTGTAGAAATGTCTTTATCATTATTTTAATAGATGAACATTTTTCATAGGAAAAATGTCTGTCTAAATCACAAAAGTCTCCAAGATAGTGACACCCTAGTGCTTCCATAGACCCAATGTGTTTTCAAAGTGTTACAGAATTCTGGAATTCTGTAATGATTTTGAAAATCTTTCAGTCTTGAGTTTTCTGTCTGCAATAACCTGGGATAGAGCAGAAAGGGAACCTGAAGTAGCTGTGTAAGACCAAATGCTGGATCACTTAGCTGCAGATACCTGGCCACCTTCAGGAAGTAACAACTTCCAAAACAGGCTCCCTGAGGGCTGCATGTAGGTATTTGAAAGTAGAGGAATGAGAACTAAAGAAGCTTTTGACATGATACACAAAGAACAAGCTTGGGTCTTAAATGTCTCAGTATTGTCTGTCAGTGATAGGTTGGAGAGTATGGAAATTTGAGGATGGGTGGTGGGCCAAATGAGAGTTTGTGGGTCAGGGTCAAAGGGAGAACTGCGATGTAGGTCTGCTACAGGCCATCCAATCAGGACTCTGTGGATGAAGCCCTCTATAGACAGATAGGAGCAGCCTCACACTCACAGGCCATTGTCTTTATGGGGGACTTCAACCACCCTGATATATTTTGGAACGACGGGGTACGGCCCGGCACAAGCAATCCAGGAGGTTCTTCAGTTTTGTGGAAGACAACTTCCTTCTGCAAGTAATAGAGGACCCAACAAGAGGGGGTGCCATGCCTGACCTTGTGCTCACAAACATGGAGGGGCTGGTTGGAAATGTAATTTTCAGCCTTGGTTGGAGTGATCATGAGATGGTCAAACTCAAGATCCTCAGGACAGTAAGAAGAGCGTGCAGCAAGCTCACTGTCCAGGACTTCAAGAGAGCAGACTTTGGCCTCTTCAGGAACCTGCTTAGTAAGATTCCATCGGATAAAGCCCTAGAGGGCAAGGGGCCCAAGAATGCTGGTTGATATTCAAGGATCACCTGCTCCAAGCTCAGGAGTGTTGCATCCTGACAGGAAGGAAACAGGGCAAGAAGGCCAGGAGGCCTCCATGTACGGATAAGGAGCTGCTGAAGAAACTTAGTTAGAAGGAAAAAAGAAGCTTACAAAAGGTTGAAGCGAGGACAGGTGGCCTGGGAAGAGTATAGGGGGCCTATAAGGGTGCTGGAGAGGGACTCTTCATCAGGGACTGTAGCTTAACTTAAAACAGGGGAAGTTCAGGTTAGGTATAAGGAAGTTCTTTACTGTGAGGGTGGTGAGGCACTGGAATGGGCTGCCCAAAGAAGTAGTAAATGCTACATCCCTGGCAGTGATCAAGGCCAGGTTGGACAGAGCCTTGGGTGACATGGTCTAGGGTGAGGTGTCCCTGCCCATGGTAGGGGGTTTGGAACTAGATGTTTAGGATCATTTCCAACCATAGCCATTCTATGATTCTGTGCTGTTCCTTTTCAGCACTTTATGCTTGGATCTTAGGAGGATGTTCAGATGTGACATTTGGAATTCCAATTCCAGCTTCTGAAGTTGGATTTCTAAACCTTTTCTTTCAAAGCACAATTGCCATGGAGGAGCTAATGCCTTTATTTAATATAATAACTCTGTGATTAATACATCCTGTCAGTGTGTGGGAAACCTGAATTCAATTTCCTCTTCTGCCTGAGGGATTTGAACTCCAGACCACACAAAGTGACCTGAGCAGCCAGCTCCAGTATTTTGTAAGTGAAGAAGACTCATACTTTCCAAGATGTCCAAATAACACACAAACCCAAGTATTACGGAAGCTAGTTACTCTGTTATCAGGTGGCTCGTGTTCAGAAAACACAGAGCACTGAACTCAGCTTTTATTCCTCTGAATAGGAACTTTATTATGATGCTGGATATCAAAGGTGCCTGAATTTAGCCATGTGAGCATGGACTGTGAGCCAGAGAGTATTTCCTGAGAATATGTGTCTTGAGCCCTTCAGATCCAGCAAATAAATGTGTATCCAGTCACTGAATCTCGTAGGACTGTAGAAGCCATTGTGTCAAGTTTCCTCATGCTGTGAAAATGGCCAGAAGCATACCTTTAGGGAGCAGGACATCTTGAATGCCCAAAATGGCAACGTAGCCATGGATACGTTGAAGTCAAGCAAGTCTTTAGAGGATTGTAAGTTTGGCATAACACAGGATTCTGCTGGCAGTTTTTTGTAGGTTCAAGGCAAGAACCACCCTCCCTTCAAAAGCTGAAGGAAAGGATGCAATTTCTTGATGACTTTAGTGTGTTTGAAGGGCAATACCATGCTTCGCTGATTGCATTGGATATGGTTGCCTACTATCCAACTTGTGTTATACTGTTACATTTTATTGGTTGCTCAGTTATTTTCATTCCCAGTGCCACTACAGCTCTGAAACCAATTGTGGACGTGTGTAGGTCAAGGGGAAGGAAATTTAAGGGTCATCTTAAGTTTATACAGTGGTGCTTTTTCATTTTCTACAAAGCTAGCTACATTTAGGCTCCCTGACGGGTAAGCTTTTTTCCCCTTGTCTATTATTTTCAAAGAAGAGAGTGCATATGACAGTCTGAGAATAGCACCAGCCTGAACACAGATGGTAGGGATTACACCACACTGAGCCTTGACCTTCAAAAGCCTGCCGTTTCTTTTCAAGGTTTCTCTTTCTTTGACAGGCGGACTGGCTTTTGTCAATTACTTTCATTAATGCATTTTTTTCATTATGATCAATTACCTGAGCTTTAGACCATGTCTCAAAATTACAGCAAAGCAGGTTCCAAATTGAAAAACTGAAACTGTTTCCCATCTTTTTTTCCTTTCTGTTGCACCGAAGTACTCTGAAGCACTGGAAGATTTAACTCATAATGGAGAAATATTGCCCGGTTTCTACTAATTTCTTATCAGTCACTTGGTCTGATTCTGGCTAATACACAAGGTACAGGTTAATCCATCTCGTCACAGATCAGGTTTGGAGGGGACTGTATTTAAAAGATATTATTTTCTGAGATGTTATAATTAAATATTGGAGCAGAAGCTAACAGTGATTTTATAATGGGGAGGGAAACTTTGCATAGACCAGGTACAGCCATTCCTGTAATAAAATGGTACTGTAATATAAACCTCAAACGAAAAACCAGGGCAAGATCACTGAAGTCAGTGGAATGAACACTGGTACAGATGAAAACAGGATTTAGCCTTTTCTTCATTAGAGATACTGACAATCATGTCAGAAATTCAGATGCATACTGGAAACCTCAAGGCTTGAGCAGCCAGAGCCATAGTAGTCTGCAGAACTGGGCTGCTGGTGTAAGACAAGGTTCTCTGGGGAGTTTGGTTTTACTGTGTTGTTTTGGGGCTAGATGAAATTACCATAAATGGTTTTCTTCAGCATTACAGAGTGATTTCTGTGATTGGGAGAATCATGCAGTAACCTACTGACTGGTCACTGATTCCTACATTTCTTTCACAATTCAGCATCTCAGCAAAAATGCCTGGTTTGAGTTTATTTCCAACAGACATTAAAATTTCTCTGTCACAATCTATTGGTCCAGGTTATAATGAGGAATCAGACCATACCCTGACAGATTATGACAATAAATCAAAATGAAATTCTTCATCTCAGTCCTTTAACTGGCCTCCCTGTTCTCTACATCTAGACTGAGGGGCAAAAAGGCTGGGCCTGATTTGACCTTTTTGTGCAGTGCAGTTTGTCCTTATTCACACAGGAGAGCAAAAAGAGTGCACATGATTTGGCCTGGGTCTTCTTCCCCAAATGACTGGCAGCAGTTGATTTCTCAAGAGCAATAGAGATGAAGAGAAGAATTTGTAAAGAACTGAAATGTTTTTCTGGCTTGGTGTCTCCTTTTACACAGTGTTGAAACTGAAGGGATGATCTAGTCCCAGATCAAACCTTAAAAGGTGCTAATAGACAGGGCAGCCCGAGGGGTAGAAACTCCTCATGGTACACAAGGGAGATAAGCAATTAATACTCATTAATGTTAATAAGTGTTACTGCATAAATCCTCAGTTTCCTGGGCCAAGCAGAAGAAAGTCTAAAACC
The DNA here is from genome assembly GCF_033815535.1 of Pezoporus flaviventris. Classification (NCBI taxonomy): domain Eukaryota; kingdom Metazoa; phylum Chordata; class Aves; order Psittaciformes; family Psittacidae; genus Pezoporus; species Pezoporus flaviventris. The sequence goes on from NW_026892561.1 coordinate 42,978,879, forward strand.
ATAATAAATCTGTCTCAAATTTAGTAATATTTGTTCCAACTACAGTATAATCACTAGAATAACATTGTGGTGCTGTAAAACATGTTGAAATATAGTGTTACATCATCACTGCTATTTGTTACTGTAATTTTAGTACAATAAATTATGGTGCAGCCCATTCTTTGGGATTAAAACTACAGTTTGAATATTGCATTTTTAGTCTAGATAATATGCATGGTCCAGGACAGTAAAAGTTTTGATCTAAAATAAATAGGTGATAAAAAAGCCATGAGATTAGCTTTTATTTTAAAACCTCATTACAAAGGGATTTATCATTAGTACCAAATATGAGGGGAAAAATCAAAATCTGAAATGCTTCATAAATTGACTCATTTTTTACCATGTGACTTAGAATTCAAAGGTAGCTTAAAAACCACAGGATACTAATTTCAAAAGTTATTCACTTTGAAAGTCACAAGCTACTTAAAAGCTTTTATTTATTTTATTTGTTTCTTTTCAATACTGAACAATGATTTTCAGACTTCTGAATGGGAATTTTGCCTCAAATTCTAGTAAAAGTAGGCTAGGTCTCTCATTAGTATTACTACAGGGAATAACTTGGAAAAGATAAGCTAAATGGGCAGGATTCTGATTTGGGGATTTTTTGTTTGGGGTTTTTTGTTTGTTTTGTGTGTTTTGTTTTTGACATATGGTACATTTTAGAAATTCAGATATCTATAAAGAATGTGCTCAGGTGGAATCTTCCTAAAAATTTATTTTACTACCTAGACTGTGTCTTATCTGTAGGTCTAGACATGCTTTAGCAGTCACAGGAAGCATTTATCTTACACATAAAGTTTTTGGAAAAGGGGGTTTACATTGTTTTTTTTTCTCTACATACCACCCCTTTGAAAAGGATGCTGAAATATTTTACAGATTAAAACCATAGGAATAATTTCATCACTGAAGTGCTGCATTTTAATCTGCACACAAGTTAATTCACGTCCTTCCTTTGTAAGACAATGATTACAGAAAGAATCAGCCTGTATTTGTACATGTTGCTTGCAAACAGTCAGAAAACCTTATTACTAGCTGGTCAGGTTAAAACATGCAGCAAAATGCTCCTGTCCGCAGGGCCACTGAGGAATGGGTCTGAGATCATAAACTCAGCCTGTCTTTCTTCAGTGCCTATGGTTGTGCTCATCTCACAGAGTGCCTATCTCTGTGTGCCAGGTACAGGACAGAGCCACCTCTAGGTACACCACAGCCCCTCTGACTCTTCAGGCATATGTTGTTTTGCCTCTTCTGCAGGGTACCTGTCAGTGACACCTTCAGGTTCTTTCCCCAAGTGAGTGAATTCTCATAAAACTAGTACTAGTATAAGTGGTAAAAAGTTATCTGTGATAACTAATATTTATGTAGTGGTTTTGTGCTATAAAATTATGTGATTATTGATGATACTTTGTAGAACAAAATCCAATGTTACGTCAAAAAACACATATAAAACCAAAATGCTTTGTCTTTGTCTAAGCAATTCTGTAAGCACTTACCAGAAATATTACTATTCACTGCCGAAAGTGTACCTAATTTGAAAAAGCGTTTTACATCCTTTCCTTCCCCAGCAAAAAAATTGGCAGAAAGTTTTCAGCAAAATATTTTTGCTTTGTGATATAGAGTTTCATGTTATTAAAACCCAGGTTTTTCCTAAGAGAAACATTCTGTATCACTAGTTAATATTTTATGATTATGCTCTGAAATTACCTATTTTCCTTGCTAATTTGAGCTTAAATTCGGAACCCCCCTTAGGCATTTATTTATTGTCAAGCATGTGTTTAGACCTTATGAAAAAATACATGGGAAAAAAAAAAAAGGAAGACTAAACAAATAGGCTTCAGTGGGATTAAGTTATTCTGAGTTATGCTATGAAGTTTATTATGGATTAAGTTATTGCTTAAATTATGCTGAAGTGGGGCTGATTGAGATTAATGCTAGCAGAAAAGTAACAAATAGTCAATTACAAATGTGAAATAAATTATTTTGTTCATTGGACCAGTCTTAACTGAGATGAGCATGGTTATCTCTGAAAGATGCATTCACCAAAACTTTGGTTGAGTAAAATTTGCACAGGAGTTTACAACTCCTGAAGAGCAATGAACTGAGCTCTGAAATGGATATTTATTGAAAACTTCAGTTCATATTTATAAGCACTTAACAAGAATCTACAGATGTTGAGATCTGCCTTAACATGCTGCTGGTGTGAGAAATTATCCCAAAACTTTGTGCGCACTTTGTTCTTTCATTCAATGCTTTGTTCTTTAATTGGCAAGCTCTTAAACATATCATATGTCAAATTAAAAGTTAAATAATCTGTTATTTTTCTTATTAATGACATAAGTATATTGCACCACTATAAAATTACTTTCAGTCTAATTATGTCTAGGCAGAGATTACTGGTAATTAATATAACAAATAATTTTGACTACAACTAGCAATAATTGCTTTCTTGAAGAATTTTCTGAAACCCTTAAGTAATTTTATTACTTCTACATACGGTATTGCAATAATTCTTTAGAAGTCAGTAATTACTTAAAGAAATAAGTAATTAATTGCTACATTGAATTACATGTTTGAAACAGAACAAGAACAAAGTATATGTTTGCTTTCAGAACTGTTGGTGAATGCCTCCTTCTGGTTACCAGGTCCAGAGACCCAGAGGCTCTCAGCCGGCCACTGAGTCAGAGCCTACCTCTGCTGCACAGCTACTGGGAACACCCAAACTGCTGCTCTGCCCCATCCCAGGAGCCTCAGGAACCATTAAGTGATTATGGAAATGAGCACCTAAGTCTCTAAATGCCTAATGTTCTCACAGAAGCATCTGAAAGCTGCACGGTGGGAGTGACACCTCACAGGTAACATGCTGCCCAAAGCCCTGTTGCAGGCAAAAGCTCTGGGAACCTGAAGTGTGAGTCCCATGCAGAAAGAAAATCCCTGCACTTACAGGGGGAAAAGAATAGGTTTATTTTATTGATGGCCATTATTTTTTGTGAGTGTGTGTTTGTACAGGTGCAGTCATTGCTTGATTGCTAAAAGGGTGTCAGGTCGCTGTGAATAGGAATGTCATTCAAAGTGAAAGTGGTCCAAGAACAAGATATTTCACTTAAAGGATGATCTGCGCTGTGAAATAATTTGTGAACCTCAGGTATACTGTATTACCTCAGGACATGGCACATTAAAATATAGGTCTGTGAAAGTCTGTCATTTAAAAGGCCATCTAGTACCATGTTTTATATAAATTGATACCCATCTTATCAATAAATCTCTTTAAAAAAAGATACATGATCTAAAATTTAAAAGTAAAATTTAATTTCCTCTCCTTACCAAATAATACGCCTCAGTACCAGGCTCATGCTTCAAGATCCATTTCACTAAGGAATCATTTTCATCTTCTGTATTCTGTGTTGCCTCCTTATGTCAGATATTTATACTTGTTTTATGTTTTTGCCTCATCTTATCTTCCACCTAATACTGAGATACCAATTGCTTCTGCTGCTACCTCTCCTGTCTATCCATTCCCTAAAGTCTTGGTGACCTATTAATCCAGGTGGGAAAAATTTCACAATTCTGAGAAAGGCTCCTTAAAGTGATATTTAAACTTCATCTATAAGGAAAAAACACTTCATGTGGAATATAAAAGTCCTGAGGACCAAATTACAGATATCCAGTGTTCATTTGCTCAACAGAATTGTAAAGAAGAGGTAGCTCAGTGACCCTGCTCAGAATTTTTCCAGATGAACTTGCTTTCATCAAAAAAAAAACCAGCCATTCATCTGAGATGTACAGCAGCATAGTACAATGTGACATCTGAGTAAAGGTTATTTTGACCAAATATTCTAATGGCATCAGAAATTTGCATTTGAAAAGGGAGAACTAATTTTTTTCCTCTGTTTCAAGATGATTGTGTTTCAAAATTTTAAAATTTCCTAGAGTCATGTGTGCAGTGACAGCAACTTAATTTTAAACAGTTTAATTTGCTCAAAATGTTTAATTGTTTGTTTGTTTTTTCCTTCGAAATTAATTTTACAAGACTTTGCTCTTGTTTTCTGGTATTACTTTGTTTCAGTAAAAGGGAACATTTCAAAAATCACGAATCTCTCTCTGATATGAATTCTCTGGTAATCTGTAATAGACATACAAGACAATAATATCATGAGTTGCAAGTTAACATACCATCTCTACCAAAGCATCACAAGCCTTATTCTCCAGCATGACAGGTGGGTGCCATCCAGAGATGTTTATAAAGTACACTAAACACTGTTCTTTCTTATTTTTTCTCTAAAACTTCAGTGTTATGTTTTTGTAAAGCCACTGACTTTATTGGATGCGGGGACTTTTCACAAAAGGCAAGGTTTATTTTGGACTTTATTGTAATTTTAGGTTCTTAAACTTAAGCCATTATTTTGATTGCTATTTTTAATATTATTATTACGCTAAACAAAAATTAAAAGACAAAATGGACCTCATGTTTCTCTATGCTTTTCTCCAAATATCCTATAAATTTTGAGCAAAATACACAGGATTTGTCAGAATAAACCTCATAATCCCCTTTCTTACTGCGTGTTCTATTAATGCACTAAGCTAAAAATATCCTATACATACTAAAAAGAATAAGTATGTTCTGAATCCCAGCCTAGAGGTTTAATGCTGAGATACTGTTTCAAATCTTTTTCCTGTGAAAATTGGGTCCAAATCATAATAGCTTAGATTCCAGGAAGGGTTCCTCAAGCTGTTGTTTGCAGGCTAAATTGGGTTTAAGAAAAAACTTATTTGGGAATTTATTATTGCATTCCTCATAAAACAACATCCCATAGTTTTATTTCCATAGCTTGTGACATATTCACAGAAATCAGAAAAGGATTAGCTGACTGTAATACCAAACATATTAGAGCAATCCCTTTATATCCGACAGCAAATTGCAAACAGCAGCCCCTATCCTATAAGCTGTGGAGTTCATATTTCAGAAGTGCTGAAATATTCAACAGCTTATTAAAAGTCAGTGCTTATTGTTTTATCTGATAGAAAATGCAATATTCCTCCAAATATTTGAAGTTACAGCAAGAGGTCTGTTTGACTGGGAAATCTTGGGAATTTCTAAGCAACCTTATTAAATTAATAAGCACCAGTAATGAACTAATGAAAACTCTGCTGTCCTCACAGACATTCACATAGTAACATATATACATATATACACCCACTATCTTCATGCAATCTATACTTTGGTAGTCTGTGTTGCACAGGAGTACCTGCTCTGTATGCATAATGATATATTTGGAATAGGCTCTTAAATACATTATAGCAGCTTTACCGCGTGACTTGTGCAAAAGGCTTCCTCATAGGGTGTAAACTACTATACAATTTAAGTAAAGGTAATAAAATTAAATCAGTTGCAATGATTTACAGGATAATTAAATAATCTAGATATCATATCTTATATGTAAAGTAATAAATGCTAAAATTGTGATGAGAAGAGGCTTAAAATCTAGCAGTAGCTTCTAGACAAAGCTGACCACAGGTAATGTCTTTTCACCAAAAAAAGGAAAGGTATTTCTGAAAGAGAGATACAATATTCAATTTGGATTTGTTCTTCCTTCATTTTTAAGAAACTAGGTGTTGCTCTACTGAACAGAAAAGGAAAGAAGGTGCTCTTCTGGAATACCTGCACAAGGTATGTAAAAATTTGACATATATGTAAAGATTTAGTAGGAAATTATGCAAATGTGTGGAGGATTCTACTACTTTTTTGAGGATGTCATATGGCTGCCAGTGCACCAGGCTTTACAGGGAGCCGTTGCCAAAAATGTGGAAAGGCAGAAACATTTTATTTCTGTTCGCACTATTAAAATTTAGTGGAGTTGAACCCTCCAAGAAAGGGTCCTGACAGCTTCTAGGATCACACTCTGCATTCTGTAATACTGCTGAACATACAGCCGATGACAAGCAACACGACAAGCCTCCCTGATAACACTGCTTTTCTATGGAGTTTCTGCTTTATGTGCGTTCGCTATCTTGCAAGATCTGCATCTTGCTGGTACTATACTGCTGAGTACCAGTTGTTCTGTGCTCCTGCTGCTTGTGCTCAGGTAAAAAGAGGGAATTTGCTTTTCAGGGAGAAAAGATGTGCACACTGTTTTCAGTCAGAGACCAGGCTATAAATCTGGTCACTAAGACAGGTAGTTTATACCTCCATGTGGATATTAGAAAGCTATGAAATGCTCCTGCAATGAGTTGCACAAGCTATGTAATATGGGAGCTTTTCTTAATACATTCATTTATCCATAAGTGATACTGAAACAGACAGCAGAAACTTTTGGGTTTTTTTATTTGGTGGTTTTCGGGTTTCTTTAAGCAGTGACGTGTTACTGCACCTTTTATTCTTTCGCTTCGTGTAGTTTCGCTAAAAATGCATAAAGACCGCTTTAGAAAGAGAAGTGCAATGTTAGAAAATTAAATGGAGCCAAGGTGTGCCCTTGTTTACATGTCTGACATTATCAAGAGTACCAGGCACATGTTGCCATGAGCTGTTTAATATTAATTGTGTTTATTTTTTTAATACCAGAGGCAAAAGTGCAGCTTAACTTTATAATAAAAGAGAAATTTTATTCTTGAAGTTTAAATATGAGTATAGTAAAGTATGATCTGCTGTGCTGTTCCCAACTTCCAGATTCTTTTGTGTGTTACATTCAGATGGGTGGATATTTCTTCCTCCTCTGTCCAAAGAGGAGAATTTCATATGAAATCTATTCTCCATTTTAAGAAGTTGGTTAAGGATCCTAGCTTTCAGTAAGTGAAGGAGATCTCTGCATTCCCCAGCCCTCCTCTCCCAAAACTATATCACTTGAGGAAATACTGCGTTTCCCACATCCTGCTAGAGCCATTATCATTAGTCAGAGCAGGTAAGCAGATGTGCAGATTACATAAATCCAAGGCAACATTTGTAAAGAAAAATACAGAATAGAATATACCTTTCTTATTAATTTGCACACATGCTAGACTTGTCCAAACACATTAGGTAAAACAGTCTCCCTTCCCAGAGATCTCTGAAGCATACTGTGGTAGACCATAAGGTCAGGAGAAGGGGTAATTGACAAAGCAGCTGTCATTGAGCAAATGACTTAACTGTAAAGTTGTACAAAGGTCTCTTGCTTTTCCTCATAGACCACTACAAACTGCAGCACTTCTTAGCTCCATTTTGAAATTGCTGGTACTGGGTGAGCTACAAACGTTGCTCAGATATGATTCATTTTTTACACTGGAGAGTGGCCAGCTCCTTGACTGCTGTATTTTTGTTCAATAAAACCTTGATAATTTTGAATAGATAATGAGCTACCACTAGGCATCCCATTTGTACTTTGAATCTCACTTTGAATCTCACTGATACTGGCTAAATCCAGAACAGATGTTACGCAGTTCTTGGACTTGGTCAGACTTTGCAGTTCTATCAAAGAAATTAGAATTGGACCAATTGTGATATTGAAAAAGGGATCAAATCTGGTTAACCACAATCAGTTTAAATTGTATGGCAGCTTGCAATCAAGCCTTAGGGCTGGAGAAAGGGCTTAGGCACTGATTTGATGTGTTGATTTAATTTCCAGAGTGGAATGTCAGAAATACAGGATCATAGAATAGTTAGGGTTGGAAATGACCTTAAGATCATCTAGTTCCAACCCCCCTGTCATGGGCAGGGACACCTCACAGTAAAATATCTCAGACAATAAGGGAATTGTTTAGAATTATTTGGTTGATATTAGAAGATCAGTGTCTTGAATTCCATTTTTTCCACATTCAGGACAACCTAGTGACATAAACCCAAGGGATTCATAAGCATCATTAGCTTAAGTTTCAGAGACAAACTACTCTTAGTGGTATGTGGTAAGATCATACATCCCACCCCTTGATTGTCAGTTATTCAACTGCATTTGTTTATATTGTTTGTCTAAGAGTCTGACTTGAAATTGCTACCCAATAGAATATATTGGTACTGATATGTATTGTGTGTTAGGGTGTAAATGGCCCGTAATCTGAAGTGGGATGTCTTCTGAACTTCTGGCATTGTAAAGCATGCTGGGAGGTAATGCTCCCTCTCATTGGAATTACCTGCCACTGAGTGAATAAGAGAGGACTCCTGAAAGCCTTTGGTATATAATTACTTTGTGTCAGAACCTTTATGTTAGTCTTTAGTTTTCTACTTGAGAAAAGGTTTTCACAAGCAAAAGGTATTCAGTAATTTAATGTTCAGTGGAGTCATAGAAAAATATTTCAGTCCTTCTTTTAGGTAAATCCTCTCTTAGTTACTTGTTCATTACATTACCAACTTCAGCAGTAAAAATCGTTATTTCAGCTGGTGTACATAATTAAGACATAAGTCCTGAATTGATGTAATTCACTAGACGGGATTATTTCTTCAGTGAGATGCACTCAGCCTGGGAGGTTCACATACTGCCAGCACCACAGTTTGATTTGTACTTCACCCCCACACACTCCGCCTGACTGATCTTTTCTTTGCTTGATGCTCTTTCCCTTTCTTTTGGAGGTGTAAATGTAGAAAAAATTCTGTGTGTTTTCCCACTGAAGACTAGCAAGATACACATGATTCCTCACCATTAAGCTCTTAATGGTTGTTTGTTTCTCAACAAAAAATTTATTTATGTATCTGGAGCACAGTCTAGTTATTAATTGCTGGAAGATCTCTGTATCACAAAAATACTAGACTTTTTAAACATGTGCATTTATGAAATCAAAGAAGTGCTAACTGAGGCTAATTTTTAGTCAGACAACCTTCTGTTGTCCTAAAATCAGTAGGAACTTCTGTTTTAAAACGCACATAGTATACTACTATTTTATAGTTACTTACTTTCATGCTTTTATGAAAAGTTTCACAATATTTGATATTTTTTCTTCAGTCCCATTTCCTGGGGTAATGTGATTATGTGAGATTCTTGCGTTCGTTTAAAAAAATTAATTCCTTTATCTTTGAGCTGAACAGCAAAGTGTGAAAACGTGACCCGAGTGCATGCTAAAAGCTGGAAAGCTGAAGGCAAATGAAAAGAATTCAAAGTTTATTATTTAAAACCCAAATTCTTTAAATGTGATATTCATGGTTTTTTGGAAGGACAAGACTTTGTTTTTAAACACCTGGGACAATCAGTTCTCCATAGATATGACTAGAGTCTTAGAGTTACATATATTACATACATTTATTATTTCTCTTATATATATGTATATCTACATATATGTTTATATATATGTAGAAATAGATCTTAAATTAACACATAGCATCCCTTCAAGTTTGTATTTTCTTAGTCTCCTCTATAAGAAATCAGTTATTTCCATTTGTTCAGGGAAATGACACCATTGCTTTGCTCTGGTAAAATTTAAACCCTTGTAAGGAATGGTGAGGTTTTTCCATTATTAGCAAACTCTTCTTAAATTATGAGATACTAAGCTGGCATGCAATAAATCAAAATTAGCAATTAAGTTAACATTTTTAAAGCTTTTTAAATTCATAGGTGAAATAATTATGAGTATTCACTAATATCTTCCTCTTGTATTCTTACTTCATGTGTCCTTTCAAGGGTATCTGCATTTTCAAGGCAGATAAATCCTGCCTACACACTTTTTCCCACCTATGCATACTAAAGACAGTTAATGAAAGCAGCATGAAAACAGCATTCTCCTGAGTCCTGTGGACTACTTCAGTAACAGATATCTTGGATTGAATCTGTAGGCAGGGTCTCCAAATAAATGCAGATATTAGTTTGAGATAGCTAGAGCTACAGTAAGTGTGTGCAGGATGCAATAATTCATTAAAAAAATTTAAAAAAGAGCTCATCTGAATTCCTTTATAATGTGTCAAAACATCAGTTCAAATTATTTGTGGTTAAAGTCGTTATTTTTAAGTTTCATAAGTATGTCAAAGTGCCAGCTTCATTCCAAACTTAAATCATCATGGCCATCTGCAGTAAAAATCATTCTTGCTTTGGTTTTCAGAACCACTGTTACGCTCTTAGACTAAACATTTAACTGTTGCAAGCAGTCAGCAGCTTTACCGCTACTCCTGCCCTTGCAGAGGCATCCTGATTCAATTTGTCTAAGTACATCAAAATATTTTAATTTTGAAGTGCCCCAAGCATTTTGGAAAGTTTAAATGCTATTTGTCTTCTGAAATATTTGAATGTAAACTAAAATGAAAATTGTCTTCATGATTCTTTTTTCATTTTAAGTGACTGTCACATTTCTGGTCTGAAAAAGCCACTGAAGTCCAAATGTACAGTTCCCCTCCCTTCCTGCTGCCCCCCAAGTAATTGTAACCTGGTTTCAAGTGATATAAGTTACATGGTAACTGCTTGGTTTCCTTCATTCCAAGAGTCCTCTTTTCCTGTAGAGTTCAATGAATTGAACACTTACTAATGCCACCAATTTGTCTCAACTTCTAAGTTTGGGGGTTTTTTTTCAGCACTAGATTGCAAATATGATCAATTGATCCCTGAGCCTAAGATAACACATAGTTAACCCCAGGCTAAAAATGACATGGATGTCTGAGCTGGTTAAAAGGTATCCGTCAAGCACAAAACTAGATGAAATATGGGTATCTGGCCAGCCAAAGTAGTCACATAATATTAAAAAAAAAACAAAACAAAAACAACCTCAACCAAAACCCAACATTATTAATGACTTTGAAATATTTGACAAAAATGTGCAACTAAATATTTGGCAATATGGCATTAATTCAATAGCACTTTCAGTTGTTTTTTAAGCTTAGAAACTTATGTGAAATACATATATATGCATAACTAAAAGTTTATTTTTGTCATCACATATACTATTAAGTCAACACTTGGACAGGCTTCCTGGTAGCACTGTAGTCCATTCAAAATTCCTCTGAAGCCATAAAACCCTTGTAATACAAACATACGTTTTCGCAACCACAGGTGGGTGATCACAATATTATAAATATCTATGCATTCAACCCTACTTATAAACTCATAAGGCTGGAAGGGCTTTGTTAGTTCAGCTCAGGCTATTCTCCATGCCCAGGACAGAATCAGCTATGCCCATGTCACTTATACCAGATATTTGTCAAAACTGTCCTTAGAGAGGTATTGGCAGCATCAGGTCACCAGCCTGGCCATATCAGTGAGTTTCTCTTTCTAATATTTACATTTTTTTCTGCTAATGTGTATTCTCCCAAAATATAAGTCCTGTTGGTTTTAGTTCTATTCACTAACAACATCACATATAACAACTTACAAACTTAATTTTTCCACTTTTTTTTCTGCGTACTTGAAGACCTTTCTTACATTTCCTGTCATCCATTTCTTCTTTATTGTCAGCCCCTTACTTGGCCAGTCATTACTTTTAGATCATGTTTTACTTTGTTTGCTCCCAATGTTCTCATTGGGACCACTTTTATTTACTCTCCCTACCTGGTCTTTCTCTCTCATGACTATAGCACCCAGAGTCAAAGCTCAAGGGGAAGGAGGCAAGGGTGTGTCTGCAAATTGCACAGACTGGCTTCTCCTTTTCCCTTTGCCTTATGAGGAATATCTCAGCAGTATGGATAATACATTGCAGCCTACAGTCACGTAAACAAGTGGAAATATATATCACTCTTAATTAGAGACAAAGAACCTGACTCATTTGAAATTCTACCCTGCTTCAGCTATCAGAACAGCCACAGAAGCCTTATATACTCTTGTGTGCCTTAGAATGAAAAGTTCTACGTTGGGGGGTGGGGTGTTGGTATGGTTTTTTTTTTATGCTTAGTTTGTTGGCTTTGTTTTGTTTTTCAAGAAGAGGACATGCTATGTTGTGCCATATCCCCTTCCCAGCTGGTAACCCGTATGTCTGCATACTTTTTCAGGCCTACCACATCAGTTACCATGCAATTACAGGCTTGTGAGAAGAAAAATGTAGCAGAAAAAGTTAAAGAATATTTAAATATAGACTTTATTTTATAACTTGGGCATTATATTCTCATTTTAAAACTGTCAATGAACCACTGGGAATTTTCTTTTTCTTGCTGATCCTCTTTAAGGCCTTTATGAATAGCAGAGAAAACAACTCCACTGTAATAAAAACAGGGTTTTGTTTTCCTTTTTTAAAATTGAGGCATTGGGTAAAATAAAGGTCATTGCAAAAACCTTTGAAAGAACAGAAAGAGTAATTTTCCCCCTTTTGCTCTTTTACTGGTTTTCAGTGCAATGTAAAAAATCATTTTTAAGTTTGCCCATCTGTTTTACATAAAACCTTAGCTGACCTTACACAAAGTGAAACAAATGCACAAAAAGCTATGCTGTTGGGTTCTTGCCAGTAAGACAGAGCAAAAAGAAAAGAAAATGTAAAGTTAGTTCCTGATCTGGTGTAAATTAGCCTAGCTCCAGTGGGGACTTACAGTGATTTATACCAGCAGAGGCTGAGGCTTGTATTTCTTATAAAAGACAGACTTGTTAGACCCAATCCTGCTACCACTGAAATCACCTGTAGTTTTGCTATTGATGTTTGTGGAAAAAGAACCCATGCTGAAGGACCTGTCTGCTACAGGTAAGCAGTATTCATCCATACATGAAACATAGGTTATTCAGCAAATTGAGGGGAAATGTTGCCACATAAATAACTGAGATTTGTGGACTTGCAGGTTTGAAGTAAGGCTTGAGTTGTACCCTGACTTTGTAATACTTCTCATACTGGAGTGTTTGAGTGCTCACTAACAAAGCCAAGGAGATAGTCTGACATTAGACATGAAGCAGAGATTCTCAGCACACAGAGGTAAGGCTTATGCCCGGCTGCTTTTCTCCTGTTAGCCTAACTAACTCCTCTCATGCACTGTTATTGTAAGTGAATTTTGAAGAAGGGAGGTTGTGCTATGCAAGGAATTAAGTAAGTGAGGCATGTGAAAGCAGAGTACACCAGGAGAAAAATATCATCTTTAAATCCTCACACATCTTACCCTGCACTCCAATAAAACTTCTGTTAATGTGCCTAAGGGGTGAACTATCCGTATTATATTAACACTCCAATCTAATATGACTAATGAGTATAAAGTAAGGTTCAAGCTTTTAATTAAAAAGGCAACTGTAAGTTACTGAATGGTGAAGGTCTGGCTAAGTTTCTCAGAAGTAGGTTATTTAATAGAATGAGGTGCCCCAAAGAGGCAGTAGGCCAAAAATCTCTCCTGAGTCACATTTTGTAGACAGGTATTGACTCTGATTTATAACAGAAAGCACATACAGCAATGAGCACGTGTATATGTGAGTCTATAGAAATGAACATGTATATGTGTATTACAGTGAGCACATACGGTGATACCTACATTTAGAGACTGCCTAACCTTTCCAGTAATAGCCAAACTTTTTCTAGTTGCTTGTTAATTGTAGTGTATCTGCCACACTTTCAAAATGCTTCTTGTGTGCAAAAAAACCCTCAAACTCTCTTAAGAAATGTTATTTTGACATGATCAAGAAAAGACTTTAGGTGTGACTCTACAGCCTATAGACTTCTAAGTGAGTTTCAACACTGGATTGAAAGTGGTTGGTTGATATATAGTTATCAGAGATCTGCTTCTTTTCTCATTCTGATTGAAAATAGTCCAAATTTGACTGTCACGGGTTTCAGTTCACCCATGTCCAGCAAAGACTTGACAGAAGCTGATATATTCTGTAGTTTTATCCTTTGTTTCAATTAACTTAAAATTATATTTACAGTATAGGTTATTCCATAAGTTTTTCTCTGGCTGCTGAACAGAGAAAAATGTCCATATTTGCAATGATGAAATAAGAGAGGTGCCATGCTTGACCTCGTGCTCATCAACAGAGAAGGGCTTGTTGGAAATGTGACGCTCCAGGGCAGCCTTGGATACAGCGATCACGAGATGCTCAAATTTGAGATCCTCAGGACAGTGAGAAGAGCATGCAGCAAGCTCACTGCCATGGACATCAAGAGAGCAGACTTTGGCCTCTTCAGGACCCTGCTTAGTAAGGTTCCATGGTATATAGCCCTAGAGGGCAGGAGGGCCCAAGACTCTTGGTTGATATTCAAGGATCACCTGCTGCAAGCTCAGGAGTGTTGCATCCCAAGTAGAAGGAAGTGCAGCAGGAGGGCCAGGAGACCTGCTTGGATGGACAAGGAGCTCCTGAGGAAAACTCAAATGAAAAAAAGAGGCTTATAAAAAGTGGAAGCAAGGACAGGTGGCATGGGAAGAGTACAGGGATGTTGTCTGGGAAGCTAGGGACCAGGTTAGGAAAGCTAAGGCCCAGTTAGAATTAAACTTGGCTAGGGATGCTAAGGATAACAGGAAGGGATTCTACAGGTACATAGCAAATAAAAAACAGACTAGGGAGAACGTAGGCCCCCTCAGGAAGCTCTAGGGAGAACTGGCTACACGGGATTTGGAGAAGGCTGAGGTTCTGAATGACTTCTTTGCCTCGGTCTTCACTGGCAAAGGCTCTGACCACACCACCCAAGTCTTGGAAGGCAGATGCAGGGACTGTGAGAATGAAGACCTTGGGCCTACTGTAGGAGAGGAACTCGTTCGAGACCATCTCAAAAATCTGAACGTGCACAAGTCCACGGGACCTGATGAGATCCATCCGCGGGTCCTGAAGGAGCTGGCAAATGAAGTTGCTAAGCCGCTGGCCATCATATTTGAGAAATCATGGCAGTCAGGTGAAGTTCCCAATGACTGGGAAAAGGGAAATATAACCCCCATTTTCAAGAAGGGGAAAATGGATGACCCGGGGAATTACAGACCAGTCAGTCTCACCTCTGTGCCTGGCAAAATCTTGGAGCAGATTCTCCTGGAAGGCATGCTAAGGCACATGAAAATCAACAAGGTGCTTGGTGACAGCCAGCATGGCTTCACTACGGGGAAATCCTGCCTGACCAATGTGGTGGCCTTCCATGATGGGGCTACAGAACTGATGGACGGGGGTAGAGCAGTTGATGTCATCTACCTGGACTTGTGCAAAGCATTCGACACTGTCCCACATGACATCCTTGTCTCTAAATTGGAGAGACATCAATTTCATGGATGGACAGCTTGGTGGGTAAAGAACTGCCTGGATGGCCGCACACAGAGTTGTGGTCAATGGCTCAATGTCCAGCTGGAGATCAGTAACGAGTGGCGTCCCTCAGGGATCGGCGTTGGGACCAGTCTTGTTCAACATCTTTGTCGCTGACATGGACAGTGGGATTGAGTGAGCCCTCAGCAAGTTTGCCGATGACACCAAGCTGTGTGGTTTGGTTGATATGCTGGAGGGAAGGAATGCCATCCAGAGGGACCTTGACACGCTTGTGAGGTGGGCTGATGCCAACCTCATGAAGTTTAACCATGACAAGTGCAAGGTCCTACACCTCGTCGGAGCAATGCCAGGCACAGCTACAGGTTGGGCAGAGAAGAGATTCAGAGCAGCCCTGAGGAGAAGGACTTGGGGGTGTTGGTTGATGAGAAAATGAACATGAGCCAACAGTGTGTGCTTGCAGCCCAGAAAGCCAACCGTATCCTGGACTGCATCAAGAGCAGTGTGACCAACAGGTCGAAGGAGGTGATCCTGCCCCTCTGTTCTGCTCTTGTGAGACCTCACCTGGAGTACTGTGTGCAGTTCTGGTTTCCTCAACATAAAAAGGACATGGAACTGTTGGAACAAGTCCAGAGGAGGACCATGAGGATGATCAGGGGACTGGAGCACCTCCTGTATGAAGACAGGCTGAGAAAGTTGGGGCTGTTCAGCCTGGAGGAGAGAAGGCTGCATGGAGACCTCATAGCAGCCTTCCAGTATCTGAAGGGGGCCTATAGAGATGCTGGGGAGGGACTCTTCATTAGGGACTGTAGTGATAGGATGAGGGATAACGGGTTAAAACTTAAACAGGGGAAGTTTGGATTGGATATAAGGAGGAAATTCTTTCTTGTTAGGGTGGTGAGGCACTGGAATGGGTTGCTTAGGGAGGTTGTGAATGCTCCATCCCTGCAGTGTTCAAGACCAGGTTGGATGAGGCTTTGGGTGATATCGTTTAGTGTGAGGTGTCCCTGCCCATGGCAGGGGGGTTGGCGCTAGATGATCTTAAGGTCCTTTCCAACCCTAACTATTCTATGATTCTATGATTCTAAGATGGAACACTTGCAATGAATGGCCAGTACCTTTCTGGGGAAAAAAATCTGACTTTAATCATCTACATTCTTAAACACAATTAATATACAATTACGTATATGAATCCAGTACATGAATGCTTGTACCTGAACCACTAGTCCATCAAATAGTGTCTTGTTGACTAAGGGTGGCAGGAAAGGTGAAAAAAACATCCAATCAACAGAGTAATTGGACCCCTGGAGAAGTACAATTTGGGGGCAGTTGACAGATCCCTTCTTTGTGAACCTGAGTTTTAATATTCTTACTGATTTCTATTCTATCTGAAATAACTATATTCACCATTAAAAGGGAGAACAGGTGCTACCTAATGTCTTCCACTTCGTTTATTTAGAAAGATAAGATCTGTCTGTAAATGAGTCTCAAAACTGAGTGGAATAGTTGGTTTTCTTTTTTGTTTTATGTTATCATGATGCTATTTAAAGTGGAGCAAAGTCACTAATTTCCATATTCAAAACACTGAAGCAATCAGAAAATAGGAGTCTGGACAAGGGATAAATCATGGCAAAAGTAAGAGTCCAAATCACTTGCTTCCATTTAGAACAGTTTTTCATACATGAACTCACTTTTCCAGAGAGGCTTCTGTCAAGCAAAATAATTATTCACCTTGAAAAATGTTACATCTGGTAGAAGCAATGAATATAAGGAGACAGAAAATGCAGAAGGTTTCTGTCACCTACCATTTCAAATCTGACTATTTCATGTTGGCTCACTGAGCTCAGCAAAAGGTGTTTGGTACTTTTAGCAAAACAAAAGAGGTAAGAAACTGTACAGAACTGTAGAACAGTCAGCCTGTCTTTTTAATCTGCCAAAGGCTGCTGATGGTATGCTGGGTAGCTGGGGCTTCTTCAGACACATTTAATGCTGTGCGCCAGCATGCTTCCAAAGGCATTAGACCTCTCCCGCATTAGAGGATGAGCTTGCAACAGTTACCTGTAACAGTAGTCACAGGGCTGGGAACAGTAACTGACCAGCCAGGAGATGTCTTTTCTCAGAAAGACAAGCTGTTGTGAAGTAGCTATTGTTAGCTGCTGCCCCATAGTGGGGCAAACATTGCTGGCTCCTGCCAAAGTTGTACCCCAATGTGAGCTGGGATTTACAGTTTAATACCGCTTTTCTGTGAGCTGATAGAGCTCTGACCAGACGATACCCTGGGAAACAATTCCTGCTGACCGTCTGGGCAGACAGCCAGGACCTGCTCTCCTGGGTGTCGGGCTGAAATCTTTCCGAGTGGCTCTTGCAACTCTGCTTCAGCAGCTTGTCCTGGATTTTTCTGTTGTGCTCCAGAGCAATTTTGTGGTTTGGTGCAAGAAGAGACAAACCCCCTAGAAAGCTAATAATTCTGGCACTGCTTTCTAACAGCCTTTAAGCATTTCCTAGTATTTATCTTGAGGCATTCTTTTCTGCTTGGTTTTGTGGCTTTTGCTTTGCTTTGTTTTGTTTTGTTTCAAAGTCTTTTTATTATCTGTTTCATTATTGCTGTCCTAGCTCTTCTGGTGAATATACATTGCTAAATCAATTGAATTCACATCATAGCAGCCTTCCAGTATCTGAAGGGGGCCTGTAGGGATGCTGGGGAGGGACTCTTCATTAGGGACTGTAGCGACAGGACAAGGGGTAACAGGTTAAAACTTAAACAGGGGAAGTTTATATTGGATAGAAGGAAGAAGTTCTTTACTGTAAGGGTGGTGAGGCACTGGAATGGGTTGCCCAGGAAAGTTGTGAATGCTCCATCACTGAGTGATTTTGTTCACAACTATAGGAATGATTGCTTTTATATACTAGAAAATAACACGAAGGTAAAACTTAACCTTGAAGAAATATATAGAAGATCCTCTTGATAAGATCAACATACAGAGCATGGGGGGACTGGACTCAGTAATGGAATTTTTGCATGGTCATTGGCAAATTCTTGTCCTTCCAGTACATTTGCGGCCACTTCAGGCTGGGATCCTGAATCCTTTGGAATATCACACCTCTAGGCAGTGCCCTCCTCCCTTCTACTGGAATGAAAGTGATAATGGTCCCTCTCTGTCATCTTTAATCTCTTTTTTGCCTATTTGCACTGTAAATCTTCAGGGAACAGTCTGGTTTAGATTTGGTGTTTGGAGATCTCACAGCCCCAGAGAGCCCTGATTTTAGCTGTAAAATTCAGGTCTACTGGAATACAGACAAATAGCTGACTGCTTAAGTATGCAGATGAGTCGAATCCCTGTGGTCTCTACAGGTGTCCCTATGAGGCAGATGAATCCATCTAAAGATACAATAACAGAAAAATAAGAAAGCTAGTGTAAATGCAAGGGATTTCTATTTGTTTTGTCAAGATTTACTTAAATTATAAGTTTCAGTGCTTTAAAAGCATGCTGAGATGGAGCAAGGTGATATTTTTTTTTAAGTGCTGCAGGGCATTCTTCCAATCATTTAAGGAGAAAGCACTACATTTTCTAAAGAAAAGTATCCATTCTTGTAATGCAGGTTCATTAGGCATCAGAGTGATTTGTTGTATTGTTTCCTTTATAAATTATTTTCATTGTGTTTTATCACAGTACATGACTACTGCCCTAAGGGACTATGCGGGAATGAACTGAATGGCAAGCGTAATAGACTGCTTTAATTAAAATAGTGTAATGCATATTTCAGTGCTATTAACAAAAACAAAATTGATTTTGTTTTCTTGGTAATTGAATATATTAAAGCCCAGGTGATGTTCTTCTATTGTTTAACCCTCTGAGTTCGGCTTCATTTGATGCTTTGAGCAGGAAATTAATTTTTTACCAAGAATTTCAGAAGGGGAATTTTCTTCTTTGCCAGTGACATTTCCTTCTTTCTTTCCCTACATCAAGTCCCCAAGTGCATGTGTGTACTATTACTGGGGAAAAGCAAAGCATAAACATTAATTTCAATAGTGAAAACCCCTTGATCCTTTTCAGTGTCTTTGAGTGAGCTCCAGCAGTGAGGATACTGATCCATGATAAAGAAAAGCCCATTAATTCTCTGCACTTTTTAACCTGGTGTTCTGTGGAGACAGCAGTAGTCTGCCACCATAATTCCATTAGTTAATGAACACTCAGGAATTTGTCCATCATAAGAAAGACTCTTGAAAATTACAATAAATCAATGACACCTGCTCTTCTAAGTGGCTTCCTTTTCTCCTTTTTCTCTTGATTTATATTGGCTATGAGTCTTTTTTATTTCCTTTACCCTCCAGATACCGAAAGTTTACCTTTTATCAAGAAGATGCATTATGCTAGTGACATGACAGACATGGGCAAAATCAGGTTAATGATTTCTGAGCAAAGCAGTCGAATAACCAACAGACCTAGATAGTGAACAGCATCAGAGAGCTGAAATACATGACTCATCTTTCAGAGAAAAAAAAAATTTTGCATAATAGCTGTTGTCTACCATACCCTTGACACCAGAGCCTCCTTCACTTTCTTAAGTGGCATTTCCACCAGAAACTACTACTTTGCAATAAATATTGTAAAGAGCAGGGTGTTTCTAGTATAGCTATCACAATTCTCTATCATTTTATCACTTGTTAGGATGACATGTTCTCCTGGGTTCAGCTGTGACAGTTACTTTTTTTTCCTTTTCAGTCGCTGCTGCAATACTGTGTTTTGGCTTAAGTCTGGGAGCAATGCTGATAACACACCAATGTTTTAATTGTTGCTTAGTAACACTTATCCTGATCAAGGACTTTTCAGTCTCTCATGCTCTGCCATTGAGGAGGGGCACAAAAAGTCAGGAGCAAGCAGAGACAGGACACCTGACCCAAACAAGCCAAAGGGGTATTCCATACCACAGCACATCATGCCCACTATATAAACTGGCAGGAGTCATCCAGAAGGCCCAGGAGATGGTCAGCAATTGTGTTGTGTTTATTATCACTTGTGTTTATTGTGTTTTTTTCCCTTCCCTTTTTAGTTTTATATTCTCTGCTCATTATTTTCCTTAGCATTATTATTATTAGTAGTAGTAGTTTTGTATTATACTTTAGTTATTGAACTGTTCTTATTTCAACCCATGGAGTTTACGTTCTTTAGGTTCTGATCCCCATCCTGCCGGGAGCTGGTTAGAAGAAGGGGGAGAGTGAGAGAGCAGCTGCATGGTTCTGAGTTATTTGCTGGGCTTAAACTGTGGCACATGTCATGCCTTGAAAAAATGGGTTCCTAAATATCCAGGCCCTGAGTCTCACCTGTTTTCACCATTGCTCTGAATATCAAGAAAAAGCACATCTATTCTCAGAGGTTTTGTTGTTGCACTTGCAGCTGGGAGAAGAAACAAAGGAATATTAATAGAGACACATGTTTTATGTCTCCACAAAGCCAATTGCAGAAGGGTCACAGGAAGTGGACAACGTTAGCAGGACTGACATAGCATTACATTCCTCTCAGAGGATCCCTGAGGAATAGTTGCTGTTTGTTGGAGCCTAGGGTATTGGGATTTAAAACTGAAAAGATTCTACTCTGTAGCTCACATCAGATCTGAGATATATATTACTTATAGCAGAGATGCAGCGGCTATGGAAGATATTACTTCCCATTTTATGGGATGAAAGATTGTGGTTTTCCAAGTAAATAGTAAAATTCCCACTGACAGCCACAGGAGGTAGATCACCATTTTATAAAACCTGCCCTATTTCCCAAGCATATGCGACTTGCTAAAGGGGAATGGTATTGTGAAACTAAGATATATTAACTGTAATTTTATTAATTTATTTTTATAAGAAAAAGAAAACAAACACAAAACCACTCCAACCCTACTGAAGCAGCATGAACCATGCTAATGTCTATCTGGGATATATATAATATAGGAATAAATCAAATGGCTGAACTGAAAAATAAATCAGAAATTCAAAAAAAAGGAACAGCTAGACTGCACAAGAGCAGTTACTGCTGATCCATCCAGTTACTCTGGGGATACTCAGACAACACTAATCATTGTGGTATTCTGAAAACATTCTCTAGAAATCCTACACTCCTTAAAATAAAATATGGTTATCTTTGTTTTCCTATCAAAGATTTTCTGTCCAAACTCATTTACTCAACAAGAGCCTTTTACAAATGATTCTCCTGCTTGTATAACAGAAGAGTAGGCCATAATTAAACTGGTGAGTCATCAGTCCACCAGGTTTCATAGGAAAACCTTTATTACTTTAAGGCACCTGCTGTAGCTCTTTGACTCATTTCCCATAGAAGAGTTGCAGATACAGATTGATTCCAAATAGTTCCCATAAAAGAACAGACCAGTGAACTGGTTTTACATAAATTTCAGTCTTTATAGTTTCTAGTCCTATGCAGTTAATGAGATTTGGCTGAATCCCCAGTTACTTCTGGGTTGTGATTTATAAAGCACAAGTCTAGATTCAGGCTTCCCAAAAATTATTTCCCACATTTTAATGTTATTAGCTCATTTCTAACAGTGCATCTTTCCATGTTTCTTCTTGGAACTGGTCACCTTTAGTCAGTTACAAGATGAGTTTAATTATTAACAGGAATATGCTGAACTGTACTTAAAAGTATTTAAAAATTACAACACTACACGATGATGTGTGTCATCAGGAAAAAGAGACGTTACTCTGAAATATGCTCAAGTATTACAAATATGTCAACATTTTCAAAAACTGTTGTTAGGTGCTGCCCTAAATAAGATATTTTGTTCAAATAATCCTAAACAAACTGTGATAGTTTAAATAGATTAAAAATATTTCAGAATAATTAAAATTATATTTTCGTAGGTAAGAATATTATAGAGGCAGGATGAAGATAGTTTAGCTTTGGCAGAAGAAACAGATCTTCAGTATTCATGACGAAACACAGGTTGTATCCTCATTCAGACTGTGATATTTGGGTTCAGTACAAACAATTTGTAATAAAAGTATAAGGCTCAAATTTCAAAGCAATTGCTAGAAAATATGTGTTAATACTCAAACAATATGCAACTTAAAAAGACATCAAGAAAGCCGCACAGAAAGAGGTAATTTTAGAATTAATAAAATTCTAAGGAGTGAGCAACTACCAGGGATAACACATTATGTTTAAAAAACATAGGGTTAAAGACAGTTTTTGTTCAGAGTTTAATATTTCACTGCAGTTTGGCAGTAAAATAGAAAGGCTTTTTTTAAAGGCATAAAATAAAGTAGTTTCACTCAAAGAGGTGATCTGGGAGCTAAACTTTTGCATTTTTTTTAAGAGACACATGTTTGAGAAGCACAAAAGATTATTCAGTTTGTTCAGAAACACACTCAAACCCTTCTGGGTCAAATCTTCACCTTTGTCAGGGAACATTCCCATTGAAGTTAACCTTTAATGCTTCCTCTTCTCAGCCATTCGGCTCTGGTGTATTCTATGAGGAAAGAAGTCCTCAGATGTCTGCTTGCGGTGTGTTCTGTGAACAACAAGGCATAAAAATAAAGCAAATATACTGAGCATCCCAGGTTGCTTTAGCAGGCTCAGAGGTTCTTTCACCACTGAAAAAGAATTTGCTCACAAGTAGCCAGCCTTTAATGCTATGCTTCACCAGAAACATCATATAATAAAACTGCATATTTACCTCAGATTTTCTGATTGAAATCCTACACTCTGGTCATTCATCTTTTGTTTACACCTTTTAGGTGTTCTCAGTCTTGGAAAAAAGTTGTCCTTTTGCAAAGTTCATGTAGGAGTAATCATGCTAGTGGCACAGTCACTGAGGAATAATGTGAGCAGTGGCCAGTAGATGATACATGCTATTAGGTATATTTTCAAATCTTTGCAGTCTCCTTAGACAGTAAAGTCTTCAAGATTCAGATATTTTTATATTTTTTATTTTGCATTTTTTGAAATCGTATTTGCACAGGTTTTTCAGTGCCAGCATAATGTGCACTGCTCCTTTTGGAACCATTAGCTGTTATCACAATACATTATGTTTTCATTACAGTGACCTGTAGTCAAGGATTAATAATGTGACCATTAAAGTTTCTCTTACTAGACGAGACATATTTTCTACTATTCTGTGCCATTACTGAATTTTGGCCTTCTTTTCTTTCTGTCCTTAAAAGTCAGCCAGCCTTGCTTCTCTCAAGTCAAAATGAACTGGCAAACAGAAAGTATCTGCTGCTCTCAGACAAGCCACTAATGTAACTTAATTTTCCATAAATAGTGCCTGCATCATCTAAGTTCAGCTATTTCTGGCTGCTAATAAGTTAAGTTGTGCATACTGACTTGTTCATATATAGCTTTTTTGAGGTCAAATCCACTCCAGCTAAATATGATTTTGAAAGTTGATGTTTATGCAGTAGTTTTGGCTCTAAGCCAGAGCTGGAACTGGACAGCTGGAACAAGAACTGATGTTGCAATATATTCAGGTATAACTTCTGTGAAGACCTGTAAGATTTCTCTATATCAAATGCACACAGTACTGGAAAATAATCATAATAAACCATCTTTCAGAGAACTGAATGAAAAATACTGATATTTTTATTAGCCTTCTCAGTCAGTCAAAGACAAAAATTCTTTGCCTCCCTATCTTTTTAAGGAGACTGAATTCCAATCTTGTTTATACCATTGTGGATCAGACCCCCATGAAATTAGAGCATTAAAACAAATTTACCTAATATTCTGGTAATGCAATAAACCTGTGGTCCTTTAGTGTAGTGGTTCTTCTGAAGGAAAGCAGGCCACAGCTAGATCCTAAATTCTCGTATCAGATTTTACCATAAGGATCAATTTAAAATCTTAGGTTATGAGTCTAGAAAAGACATGCAGATTTTATTCAGTTCATCTCTAGGCTAAAGTCAGGATCCACTCTAAGAATGTCTGACATTCTGAGTATTTCTAAACACATTTACCTCACCTGTTCTTAAAGTAGTTGTGGTCCCACAGCATTTTAAATGTACTTGAATGTCTTTTCAGATTTCAGATGAAGTATCTTCCCATACTCGTCTGCATCTTGTATATTGAAGTGTTCTCTGTTATTTTTTATCACAGTCCCAGTGCAAATAATATCATCTCCACTGAAGCAAACTGCTATGTATGTATGTGAACTGTTATGACTGTCCCTTCTTTCAGATAAGCCAAATTCTTTCACTCTTGCATCTGTTCACGTTTTTTACTTTGCTTTGAAATCTCTCTACTTGATTCACATTTCCTCTCACTACTTTAATGAAACATCTTGTGCTCCATGTCAAGAAATCAAAAATCAGTCCAGTGCTTTTATCACAACACCTTTGCAACCACCCATTTCATACCTGGAAATATCTAAAAGCAAAAATGCAAAGCTGAATGAAAAGAAAAAGTAATGAGAAACAAAGTTCTTTCTTTCTTCCTCAAACAATTCAAGGTTCATTACTTACTTATTAGTTAGTGTGAAAAATAATTCTGATTATCTCTTTATCTCTTTTGCTCTGCTTTTATATTTATTTTCAGCACTACTATTTCAAGCTTTTTATCAAATAAAAAGGCCTGCAGCAGTATAGAGCATTTCTAAATGCCCTGATGAAACCAGTAAACAAAAAGTACTTTGGAGAAACAAAATGGGAGACAGCCATATGACACAGTTCTCCTTGAAGTCACACCAGGAAAAGTGAGAGATTCAGCCTACCTTCTGAGTGGTCTGAATGGTGGTGTGACAAATTCTCCCCTGAAGGCCAGAAGTAGTCAGGGAAGAAAGGCTTTGTAAATCTGTCTGCTCTTATCTTGGCTATTAGTTGTCTCACTGCTTTTAAGAAATGCAGTCAAACATTTCAATTAGGGTATTCTAATACTTAGACAAAAAAAAAAAAAATTCAGCTTCAGGAATATGAATCATAAGGCTGATTCCCCATTCAGTCTAGAAATCCATATGGAAATACATCATTAATTTAACTAATATTTAGTTGATTAAATTAAATTCTTAGTAGCATAAGGTGCAGAAAGAATGATTTATTTGCTCATACATTTAGAATAATTCTGTTATATCTGATTCTGTTCTGACAAAATGCAATTTGCACTGTCCCTAGTTAAAAAAAAATAATGAAAATTAATTTCTAAAAGAAGCTTTTTCCTTCTTTTTTCTTTGGGTTTGTACACTGCATATGGTTTTTTGTAGTGTGGTGAAAGAAGTAGCCATTCCACAACAGCAGAAGACATTTAAAAATGGAAAGGTATGTCTTAGCAATGTATTATCTAGAGGGTTAGAAAATGGATTCAATTTAAATGAAATGACAGAAAGCAAAAAAATCTGTCAACATATCTGCGCTCTACTGCTTCTCTGAGTCATGAAACTCCCAAGCCATAAAGAAAAGTTACAAATGAGGCACAGAGAAAAGAAAAAAGACACAAATTCAAGTTTTACTTCTTTCTTTATAAAATATGATTCATTGCAGGCAAATTACTACCCATCATAATAAATCATTATTATCTATACTGTGGTCAATCAAAGGGAAGCGGCACAGGGAGAGAGTTGGGCTTCAGATTCACTCCTTCTCTATTTAATGTACAAATATACAAAACCAGTTACAAACTAGTAACTTATAAAATATTAAATTGAACCCGATGATACATAATCCAAGATAAAATACCAGACATGCGAAGGAATGTGATGAAGTGATAAGTACATATATATGCAGCTAATGTGCATTTATCCCTGAGCCTAACATGACGTGACATGATTCTTAAGCACACTTGCTTTGTTATATCAGTTTTCTCAGCTTGACCTTCAGCAGATTACCATGGCATCACTCTAAAAAACCTGAAGGAATGTAAAGAGGGGTTCCATCGGTACATTAGAGAAAAATAATATATTGTATATGGATTAAAAGCAATAGATGGTCCTCAAGTATATATTACATGATATTTTGTCAATTTGCAGGGCTAGAACACTCACTCTTTTTGTTTTGGACCACATCATTACAAACTATGCTTTTAATCTGAGATTAACCAGGTCTATGCTAATTCACCTTCAGTTAGAAATCGTTAGGAGTCCCACTATTAGATCATCTCACCCACGTTCAAAAACAAGTCCCCCTTAGCAGGGAGAAAAGCACAGTGGGAATAACTCTGTAAACTTTGATGTTCCTTCTTGCTCTAGGTGCAAGGTGTTTTGTACTCATATAAGTACAAATGCTCTGGAATGCAAGGGATGAGCCTCACCCTGAGAAAACCACCTGCCTGATCACGGTGCCTCCCCTGTCAGGTAAGTCTCTGGTTGTCACCTCACCCACATCTTTCTGTGACTTTCAGCTGTAAATCTGTCTTATGGTTATGTACCAGATTCTTATAAATGTATATATATATCACGTAAAATATAGTCTTCATAGAAATGGCATAAACCAAAAGCAAAGGAGTCTCTTTCCAACTTTATTTCCATTCACTGTTGTACGCTCAAGATTGACAGATTATTCCCTAGCACTCATTTTACCTGTTGTAAAGTCATTTGAGTACACGCAGGTGCTTCACATGTATGGGACTGTAATGGGATTTAAAAAACCCAACAAAACAGCACTCTCTATTGGAGGCAGGACAGAAAACCTCAAACTATGTGAAAACCCTGTGCCTTTAGGGAGAAATATTAACAGACCCAACATGCCGAGATGGACTGGTAAGGACAGATTTCTTACCCTATTTCAAAATGTGTTGCTTTGATTAAGATCGATGTGTAACCTTACCACCAAAAATATGGATCTTGCTCAACACCCTATCAATATGTGTAATACACTGTTCTTTGATTAGAGAGAGATGTTTTTCTCTTGTATCTCAATGACTATCAACTATCTTTTTTTTTTGATAAAAGTCCAGAAACAACTCTTATGGAGGACTGCATTCAGGCAGTCCTTAACTGGCACAGAAAAACTGGGAAGCACCTCAACTTTTTCCACTGGGACAGGGATGCAATGTGTAAAGGAGAGAAGAGTGGATGTAAGCACTAGTTTTCAGTGCTGCTCTGAACCCCATTGGGTGATACTAAGTTTGTTGAAATTAGATGATAGTATAGCATGGTCCTGAAGATTAAGGGCAACTTTTGATTAGTTTGTGAAAGATAAGTATGTTAGAACTCAAGACTTGAAACACTCTTAGTTGAAAACAGAGTGTAGTGGAATAACTAGAATTTCCTTCTATGGAACTGTTTGTTTAAATTCTCTTCTAAAAAGTGTTTTTTTTTTTTTATAAGAACTTGCATCCTTTAAGCCTGCTCTTACTGCTCTCTTGTAATGCTTTCTGTTAGATATTGGCGTTGGGGGGTGTGTGTGTGTGTGTGTGTGTGTGTGTGTTTTAGAATTAAAACAAATGTATTCAAAGAAACCCTAATGAGAATCTTTTATTTAATAATACCTTTGCCAGATAGAGTTTATTTCCCTAATCTTTCTGAAGCAATTGCTTGCTAAATGAGTTGCCATAACCTTGAGTCCCTCAGATTACTGCACATTGTTTAGACAGTATGTCTTTCTACAAATCTAATATAAATTACATAAATTGCATAAATGGAAATTAAAAATATTTTATAGTGAACTCATGTGGTTACAAGGAGATCCCAAAGTGAAAAATGTGGCCTTGGATCTGAAGTTTTTCTTGGGGTCTTTCTTTAATTTTGTTAGCCATACTTAACAAGCTAGTTGCTCAATTGATCCCCTTCAGTTATTAGAAATTCTCTTTGACCTTCAGGGGAGGCCTGAACAGTGAGATTAAAATAAATGATTATCAACATGCTGCACATGAAACACCTTGCCTAAAAAGACAGAGAAAAAGATCATCTGAGTTCAGAAATTCATGTCTGCACAAAATTAACAATGAATTTCCCACATAATTTGCTAGGGTGGCATCCAAAGCCTACTCTTTCAAATTAACACTTAGGTCCCTCTTTCCACCAGATGCTTCCTAATTCATTTTTGTCATATAACATTTATTTTCATAACTTTAAGAGGATATAGTCTGAAGGGAGGAAAACTCTAATAACTTCTAAGATGTATCTTTTAATTGCAAAACTTTTGAGCACATTTATAGCTTCCGTGAAAGTGTGATCCTGTGTTCACTTGTCAACAAACCCTGTCAGGAAGGGTTGCTGACAGGAACGAGCCTTTCCAGTTTCTTTATGATTTTAGAAGTCACACTTGAGAATGCTTGTTGGCATGGTTATCACCTGAGCAGTTTGTTCTATGCAGCATCATGAATCAATTAACCTTCTTGGTTTTCAACGCAGGTAAGATCTAGATGAAGCCATTCATGTCAAGTCTTTGTTGGTATATGTGATCATAGTTGTCATTTTTGAGTGTCATCTGTCTTGTGTAGAATTTCTTCATGTATCAAACATTCTTAAGCCGCACAGGATAGATCATGATTGGGTGGATTTTTCCAAGTGAAATGTAGTATTTTGGGGTTGAAAATGGAGGGTCAGTCTACAAATAGCGCAAAAGGTGTCATTCATCTAAGTTATCGTTTGAATGGCAAAACCAGTGAGAAAAATTGAAACTTTCACTGGCAGACAACATGTGTTTATAATAAGCAAACAATTCTAGTGATGCCAGGGAGGTAAAAGAGCCAAACCCCTGAAAAGATAAACGTGATTATTTCAACATTTATAACTAAATTCTGAATGCACACACATTCAGTTATTTCAGAATACGCTTGACTATCAGCCTAGACTTGAAAGAGATGTTTGAGACACATATATTGCTTGGGAAGCCTAAGTCATTTACCTGTTTAAGAGAAGACACAGTAAATTTCAAAATGCAGATGATGAGACACTAGGTAGGGAACAAGTGTTGGGACAATGCATGACATGATGGAACATACAAGCAAGGGCAACACTGAAAGGGGGGAGTACCAAATGACAAATATTTTCTTAAGTGATGAGGAACAGACCTAGGCTTTCAAAATTTCCAAAATTTCCAAGATTTTGAGGAAGGTGTAGGTGAAAGGTTCTTGGGAGGTCTTGATGGGAGGCATCTTAAATCTCTCATTCGAGGTCAACACTGAAACCCAAGTATCAGAAACAGGGATGCCCAAGGATAAGGACTACACAGTACTCTGAAAAGCAGAAAACAGAGCAAAACAGCATATGCTTTGTAATTGGATACTACTAAAAAAATAGACCTCAGAAGAGAAACTTCTCATTTGAAGTACGTGTGCTTTGTCACAAGGAAATAAACTAGGAAATTTTTAAAAATCAATGCAGAGACCCTACATCCTAAACCAGAGAGCATTGCTATATAAAAGTGATCATGTATGTTCTGACCTTGAAACGTTCTAAGTATCCACAACTGATTTCACTACAGTTCAGCTATAATTCCTCTAAAGGCTTTTACTTAATGAATTAGAATATAGTTCTCACTTAAAGGTGTTTCAATATCATCTTTGTTTGATTTGCAGTTCCAAATCCTGGATACTCTAGGCTAAATCTGAGTAACTTTGTTACAGAGAACAAATTTTTTCAAAAATGTATAGTGAATTTGCTTTCTTATGAAGACATAATGAATGCATGATGATTTTTTCCATGTACACTTACCATCTTTTCACTATTTAAACAAATCTCTTTTTTTTAAAGGAAAAAAATAAAATAAAAGATTATTTAATAGAACAAACAAAAATACTGGGTGGTTTTTTGTTGTTGATTTGTTTTTGTTTTTTTTTTTTTTTTTCTCTTTAAGATGCCGAGGCTAATCTTTCTGAAAAACAGAAAAAATCACATGCAAAAAAAATCACTGCCTAAATTCTGAATCTTTTTCAGGAGCACAATTGGCCAAGGCTCTCTCTGAAGTCAGTGGAGAGAAAAAGTGGTACTTCCAGAGAGCTGTTCATTTTGCTGCAGGTGAGTATCTCATTCTACTTACTATGGAGACCCCCTGATAAACATACATGCCTGGTAAATGTTTTTCAATTGAGGGTTTGTTTTAAGTTGCCTAACAGACATCTAAGCCATCTTAGTTGCTGCAGGGCACTTCATCTGCCCCACTACTGCTGATCCAGATGCCTAGATCTCCTGTGTTGTATCAGCCAGCCCATTGCAGTTGTCCTTGATACCCACCGATACCTCAAATGGCATATGATACCTGTGTTTAGGGAAATGATTCAAAGGCTAGTTATCTAAAGTCAGATGAGGTTAATTTTTGTTTCGGATATCATGTTTAGAAAATTTCATCCTTAATTTGTGGGTATGACATAAAAGAGTTTGGTGTCATTTTCACACTTCCTTAATTGTTACCTCTGCTTAGGCTAAATTGCTAACTCTGCAGGACAGACTCTGTGTGTCTGTGTTTTGGCCTCACCCACATGTGGTGGAGACAATGTAACTACCTTTCTCTCTTTCTCATTTTACATCGCTTGTTTTGATAGTAAACTTTTTGGAGCAAGGATGATCTTTAGGTTTCCACATGGTACTCAACTAGGTGAAGGTCCTACTCCGCTTAAAATAATGGGTGTAATACTGTTAGACCTGTTAATATAAAACTGGAAAAAAAAAAAGTAGATATTTCAGTAACTTGAATAGAATAGTTTGAGGGTTTTGGTTTTGTTTTTTTTTCCTAGGCTAGCCAGACTTTCTCCCACATCTTCATTATGTTTCCATCAGGTTGATGAATACAAATATTTAATGTTCTTCCCAAATTATTAACATTCTTCCCCACATAGTTTTATAGAACGAGTCAGTTGGTGGTTTTGGCAAGCCTAGTTCTAATTATCCTGGCTTAATTACAGGAAAATATTTACAGGAAAATTGTGCTTAAATGCTATCTATCTTACTATTGTCTGGATGGGAAGAAAATCATGTTCTTTCTGTTGCTAAGTGTTTAACACATCTGTAATAATAGCCTGCTCCACAATTTTTCTTAAGAATGCGAACAGAAATAAAAAGTACCTAACTATTTAAGTTTAGTTTTTAGGAGAAATGTAGGGATTTTCACATCAGCCTGAAATGGCTGATATCACACACGAACAATCCTGTCATTTCAGTTCAGTGTTAAGATATTTCATCAGTTTATTCTCACACAGTTTTTTTTGGTACGATGGAAAATATTTATGGCAAACTTTATTTTGTGCCCACAAGGGGAATAAAAAAGAAGAGAACCCAAAGCAAAACCTACAGCATTCAAAAAAAAAAACAAAACCAAATTCCTAAGAGGTGATTTTTTTCAAACTTCCCACCCCTTTCACTTTCACTAAGAACTGCAACAGAATAAAGAAGATAAGCTAACTACTAAGAAAACGAAAATCTGTAACCTATACCTGTCCCCACTTGAACAACTGCAGCTATCATATATGCTAGCAGCTGTATAGTCATTAAAAAATTACACCACTGAAATTTCTTTCCCAGAAAAGCTGCCTTATTCAGCTTTCCCTTGGCTTTCAAACACTTCTTTGCCTTGTGCTTCTACCACACAAATACTCGGAAGCAAACTGCTATGGACCAATAAACAGAATGAAGCCTAATTCTGTAAGAGTACAAGGGGAATCTTACGAACTTGTGTTCATAATTATAACAATACCTGACAGCACAGCCTTCACACTCCATATATTCTGCACATGTGCATCCCATACCCAGAGGTGCACACGGATGCACACTCTAGAGTCCTGAGAAATCTATCTGAATATTTATGCATCTTTTACTTTGTTTCAAAAAATCTGGGCCTTTCTAGCCTAAGTGTTGTAGGGTGTTCATAAGACTCAAGTACCTAGGGAACACCGAAATAGGATCTATTCTCCCAAACCATGCATGTGGGTCTGCAAATGTTTGCTTCTTGCTTCTTTCAAGGTGAAGGTTAAGCCTAGTTAGGCAACTCAGATTGGTTTAGGTCCCACAGAATTCTGCCATCTCCCACTTCTTGCTGCCCACCTAGGGTACTGGTTCAAAGCTACACAGATCCTTACTAATAATTTTACCTGCTGAGCTCAGCACCATTTTCTGATTTTTCTGTACAGGCCTCTGCATTCTGATCATGCTTGGTGTTTGATAACTAATTTGCTGCATAGCACAAGCCTCATTGACTATTGTAACACAAGCATGACATTTAAGTAAATTAATTTATAATTATTTCTAATGTTCAGCAAAGTATTTACAGGAAATGTGAATTATTTTCTTTATTGTTGTTAAAATACTATTCAAGAAAACTCGCAGGCACTAATTTTAATTAGGAGCATATTATTCAGGACTAACAAAATACACGAATAATAATATTTTTCTGTCATTAATAAAATGTACAAATTTTTGCTTTTGATCTTTGAACAGCTTTTCTCCTTCTGTATGTGCTCTTAAGTTATGATTTGGTGCCACCTATTAATTTGATTAAGAACTCCGTATGTTCATTTTACTTAATTTCTCCATTTTTGCACAGAATAATCAGCTCTCTTATTCAGAAAAGTGAGCTAATTTGAAAAAGCAAGAACTAATTTCAGACAAATGCTTCTGCAAGATCATTTCATAGACTTGTGCATGCCCTATTTCCAATGACTTAACAACTGCATTAAATTTTTGCTGGCTTCATTGCATTGCTGGACAGGCTGATAGGGTGATATAGAGATGTTGTTCATCTAAACCATAGTCCAGCAAAGCAGTTGAGCATATGAATACTTTAAACATATCTATACTTCACTAAAATCAATTTAGCTGCTCACAAGTTCACTTTTATGTGTATGCTTTGTTGGACCAAAGCCACAATTACCAATCTGCTAGAGTGGAGCTTAGTAAAATATATTGAAAGGTACCATCTCTGTGAATAAAACTAACAGTTTGGGAATGTGATAACTATAAAATGACTGAAGTTTAATTTTCTCTATCATCACAGGGAAAGGTATTAAAAAGTCTTTCCACAATAGGCTGAGTAGTAATTCTTAGCTGACTCTTGAGGATACTTAACACATAACTTACCTCCATGGCCTTTCTAGTGATGGTTCTTCTCAGTCTTTTGCTCTTTCTTCATTTTAACATTACTCCCTCTGTCTGTCTTGACATCACTCTCTACAATGTAGTGTGGCCTCTCTCTGAGACCTCTTAAAAGGTCTGTTGCTATTCACTCTCTCAGAAATTAATTAAAAATCTTGATGCTTTCATTCACGAGAGTCATTTAAGAGAGAACACAGCTTTTTTACTTGCTTACCTTGAGGAGGGACATGGCAAACCAGGATCTGCTAGTGCTTTATGAACCTTTTACTATAGCATCTCTTCTTTGCCCTAATTTTACAGACCTCCCTTTACTCTTGCTGATATCTCACATATTAGTGAGGATTCACTGAATTCACCTGAACTTCCAAGCTATCACACACAGAACCAGTGCACTGAAACAAAGAGCTGGCTTAGTAGCAGCTATCCAATGTTACTACTTTATCATGAACTATTGTGAAGGTAGGAACTCTATGAAGAAGACTGACATATAAACTTGGTTGTAAATTACTTGTTTGAAATTATTATAATTTGGGTTAAATTCCAATATTCTGGTTGAGATTCATTTTATATATTTTTAAGTGACCTGCTGATTCCTAGTACTCTGTATGCCTTGAACATCTACTGTTTTTCTTCTTCTGTTTCTATTCCTTTCTGAGCTGACTTGTAACTTAAACAGGCCTGGATTTCACGCAAGTATGTAGTAATACAAAGTATGCAAGTCAAGCAGCTTTAAAATATATGGGAAAATAGAAATTATTTTCACTACATGGGAGTTGAACACTGTCGAGAGTCTTCAGTTGTGCTCCTTCACTGGACACAAAGGACAGCCCTGAAATCTGTACTGAATCATATATTAAATATTGGGTTTTCTCACAGAGAAGCATCCATCATATTGCTGCTGCTCTTCAGCACAGAAACTGTAATGAGATTATTTGACTTTAATAAATCTTAGGTTTATATACATCTTTTTAAGTAGACAATTGCATCCTCCAACCAATGGTATCTGTACTTGAGAAAGCATCATAATGACTCCAAGACTGATAGAGTCATTATAATACTCTCTATTACAATTCTGAACAAAACTACAGCTTAAGTTTTGTTTAGATGTTTAGGTAAGAATTAGAAACAATAAGAACTGGCATGCCTCAGAAATAAGTATGTACTTTCTTTCGTAAGAAAGAGTTAGCTGGACCTCCATGCCTCTGGAGGTCATCTGTTTTCTCTCATCTGTTGATGTTCATTCCTCATTGGGCATACCCACTTGAGTTAGAATAGTATCACCAGTTTAGGTCACCTTTTGAGTTTGGGCAAGTGGAGGCAGTTATGCTACAGTAGTTAGAGATATGTTGACAAAGTTCATCATATAGGTGGCACTGAAACATGTGGCTCCTGTCTTCCGCATGCATGGTTAGACTGAAGCCTCTGGAGGTCTGACTGCAGAGGCAAACCAGAGTTTTGTTCCACAGAGCCCCAAAAGATATGACACTGTCAAGAAGATGTTATTTACAGGCAGGGTAAAACTGAAGAAATAGAAGTGCCTTTTATGAACAGAAATCAATTTCTCATTCACTACATGTATTGTATTTTATAATAAAGTTGTCAGGTTTACAGATAAACCTTTTCTCCATAGAGAAGCCTGGAAAATCCTGTTAGCAGAAGAGTGACCTCCTTTAAAGTTTATGTGATTGAAAAGTTCTAAATAAACTGTACTTCACTATAGCTCATTAAATTTCCATTTTATTTAATTTAAATCAGTGTGGTCTATAATCAGTGAAGTTCCTTTGCTGGAGAGAAGGAAGCTTTAGCTTTAGAACAAATACACATGATTTTTTCATTTCCTTAATCTTGTGCTGTAGGTGGTCAGTTCCAACTGCTGCCTTTGGCACTGGAGGTTTGTTTAGTTTAAAGCAAAGTAAAACAGACAGAATAGCTAAATTGAAAAATTGAATTTAACATTTTAAGTATTATACTGCAGTTTATATAATATCTGTGTTCCCTAGAGTTATGTATTCTTGATATAATGTTCTTTGACACAGATTGATAGGAACCTGAAGTGATTAAAGGGCAGGTAGAAACATTAGGTTTGCTTTTGGAAAAAAAAGCCTGAAATATGGTATAAAATTGTCTGGCTGAGGAAGATACTGAGGGAGAGCGTAGTGATGCAGTGACAGTGGCTACGTATGATTTGATAGTATCATGGCTGGTAGTCATAATTCACAATCATCTGGGACAATAATGTCAGGATTACAGATAGCTCCTAGGTTTTTGTTTACTACTGACACAGATACCACTTGACTTCCTTTACAGGAAAAAGAGAGTAGTAGTATTTTGATAAGGACAATAGTTTTTAATATCACTGCATTATCTGAGAAATTTGGGAGTGCACAATGACAGTGGAATTTATTTAACACCCATCTCACCAATGCTGTCCCAGACAACCAAGAAGTGAGGGCAAACAGCAGTGCAACAATTATCTCCTAGTACAGCACAGAATTCCTCTA
Source organism: Pezoporus flaviventris (assembly GCF_033815535.1). NCBI lineage: Eukaryota > Metazoa > Chordata > Aves > Psittaciformes > Psittacidae > Pezoporus > Pezoporus flaviventris. The sequence continues at coordinate 43,014,385 of NW_026892561.1, forward strand.
GGAAACAATGCGTTGCCCTGTACTGCAGTAATGCACTTTATGACATGAACATTGATCAACTTAGTGTTGTGTGGCAGTCTGTGGCCTTTCTTGCACTTGAGTTCTGCAGAACATTGCACAGTTTGTCCTGTGCTGGGAGAACTTCAAAAAGGTAGGCCAAGCCTTGGGACACATTCCAATGCCTTTGTATGGCAAAGCCCTTGTATGTAAAAAACTACATTGATCTACTGACCCTCCAGGATCTGAGAACCTGAGCTTCCATCTTTTATGACCTTTCTTTAACTGTCATACTGATTTTCAGTCTTTTAGCAAAAAAGCTATTTGTTTACTGCACTCTATCAGGTGAGCTCTTGCGCTTCTCAAAACCCATGGATTTTGGATTTGTGTTTTTTCTGCTATTTATATATAGCAGTGACCCTATGTTTGAAGCATTCATGCACAATTGGGGAACTACCCCGCTTTTAAGAAAAAAAATCTAAACTGTCCTAGCCCACTGAAAGGGTCACAATTTCAAGGGAATTTTCTCTCCTTAAGCCTAGAAACTGAAAACCTAACATGGACTTAAATGGGGAAATGGAAAGTTGAGCCTGGCCCTTTTTTTTGAAGGAGAGGCTGGTGTGATTCATTCCTGGAGCTTGGATGCTTATCTCACAGACATGGAACTGTTCAGGAAGTTCATAACCTAGAGAAAGCTTAAGATGAAAAAAATGTATTTGTCCAAGTTTACTATTGTTAGGTGTTACTTTTACCTCCAAATCTATGGTACAGAACTGGAGTATATTATATCACCCTTTTCTCAAGGGTAATATAAACTTTTCTTTAAAACCAAGGATCTAAGTCCACTTACTTTGAATTTAAAGACAAAAATTCTCATTGTGGTCACTGAGAAGAAGACTTGGCCTAAATTTGCTATTTCACCTGAATAATTAATGTTTTAAATGCTATAAAGCTTTTTTTTTTTTTTTTTTTTGCTATCTAAGCAGAATGAGTAGATAAGCAAATGATTTTTCCAGGTAGCCTAGAAAAATGCTGGTCCTTTTAATATCTGAAAATGACAACTTTGCAGTTCTATTCTCATTTTATCCATCATTTTTAATTGCATGGTAGAGTGCTACTTTTTCAACTGCTTGTAACTTATGTGGTCATTTATTCCACTGCAAAAAGGGTGGGAAACTACTCCATGCCGTTTAATTCTTAAATTGCCTATATTGAATTTTTGCCCTTTGAAAGCTGATATTTATTTTACTGTATCTGTGACTAATAGGTTTCCTAATGGTTATAGTTACAGAGAAGAGGAAAACGAAGACGCTAGTTAAGACATAAAGTAAACATGAAAATTCATCATGCTTCTATTTTTGAGTGCTTCCTGTGCTGAACAAATGGAGTGTTACCTTCTTTTGGTAAAATTCTAACAAGAAGCTTGTACAAGAATCTGGGAAAATTATCATCCTGAAGAGTAACTTATATCTCCAGAAATCAGCAGACTCTTAAAGTATAGAAGACACCACCAGCTAGCACATGTAGAGAAGTATTAAAAAAGTCTCCTCTCAGAATCAAATGACTTCAGGATTAAAGCTTGAAAAATGAGAGGCTGCAACAATTAAGAAAAAAACCCACTACAGCATAGTTCAGTCAAGGAAATACTGAAAATTACAGAAAGATATTCACCATTCAGAATAGCTTTACTGAATCAAATTCACATTAGCTGAGGATCTAGACATATATGAATGTTTATTACAGATATTCTATTGATATGTAATTCATGGGTGGGGTTGGGAAGAAAGAGGTGATAAAATTTATGGTTGTGACTACAGATTTGCTCCAATTATTTTGGCTGCGTGCCTCTCGAAAAGGGGGGACCATCTTATTGATGACAGGAATTAGTGAATGCAGTCAGAGTTGTCCCAGCCTAGGGTTTACTTTTGAACAGGTGGAACTGTGGTTGAATAGGGCTATTACAGAGGGTGTACTGACTTACTTCTGAGTCTGTCACCATCATAAGTAAGTCATGTTGAATCTAGGACAAGAGAAGGAGGATACTGTGCTTAATGCACCTAAGATATGGACCCTTTTGGTCAGCAGGGTACACTGATAACTCATATTGAGCTCACCATCAGTCAAAATCCCCACATCCCTTTCTACAGGGCTGCACTTCAGCCTCTTGTCCTCCACTCTATAATATAATATATATAATATAATATAATAAATATAATATAATATAATATAATATAATATAATATAATATAATATAATATAATATAATATAATATAATATAATACAGGATTACACCATCCCAGATGCAGAATCCAGCATAATTGCTCTCAGTAGAAATTGCTTTCAGTAGAGTTTTAACAGATCAGCTATATGCATTACTTTACACCAACCAAATTATGCTGTAGGACAACAGAGAATGACACTGTGGGCACTTTGTATCATGTCTCCTAGCAAGCTGAGCATACCTCTTAACTGCTGCCTCCAGGTATTTATTGATGAACCTGTGTTGTCTCATTGTTTTCTTGCCATTTAAAATTCCTTTCCTCAGGATAAACCACATTTATCTTTGTTAAGCATCTCTAAAAAAATAAAGCAAAGACAGTTTTCTAATTTAGTCAATGGATATGTTATCATAATGTGTTTAAAATTCACTGTAAGTCATTCTGTTGATGTCAGTATTATGGGATACCCTATAAATGAAATTGTACTGTATTGTAAACCTGTCCAGTAGATCAATAGATATTATAAAGGACCTTCCTCTTAGATGAAAACCTAAGTGGTCCAAACCTGATTATTTATTTGAAATAATCTTTGAGGAGAGAATTTCTTTTTTGGATTGAAAAAAAAAAGGGAATCAAGAAAAAGCTGAAAGATTAATAAGAAACACTTTCTAAAACCTTATAGATAGCCAGTTGTACAGTAGCAGAAGTATATGAGGGAAGAAGGGAGATTGATAATATTGCATTTTGTATATTCTTTGTATCAGGTCCTAGATTTCCTTGTGTTAGTGTTGAGATGCTTCTAACTTCTGCTAGAAACAGACCAGGCCAGAAGCTGAAAATGTAATGTAAAGATTGCATTATTGTTTTTGTTTCTAGCCTTGAGATGTGTGCATATATGAGCATGTGCTCATCCTTTCTTAATTACAGTGCAGATTGATGTAACTTAGCTCTTAGTCATTATTCTCATAACAGTGTCTATATGCTATTCCAACTGATTGTTCAGCTATGTAAAAAAGAGATTAAGCTAACATTTGGTAAATTAGACAAGTAGCATAAAATATCTGAGCAATACAAAAAGTGTTAGTTTTCTTTATACCTCCTTAAGTCTGAGAGAATTCACTGAGAAGACCAAGAAACTTTTAACATCTTGTGCCAGAATTTGAAGTTCAATTAACTTCAAGGCAGGGTGGTACTGGGGCTTTTGGATGAATGCATGTGAATTCTTTTGCTGGTTAAATGTAGAATCCATTTTTCATGTCACTTCAGGCATAGTGATAATTACATAGTCAAATAGCTACCTGCAAATATCACAGATATACCTTCCTGTGCTGTTAGCACAGTTAACTAGACAAAATAATTTTAAACATATGAGCTCTATTTACTATATTAGTAGCACAAAAATTTACTATATTAGTAACATAAAAAAAGGCCGCTGCTAGATTACATCTCAGACTGGCATGCTAATGCTACATCTTGCTGAAATGAAATAATTATGTTTGGAAGATAATTCTTTTTAAACAAACAGCTCAATTTTCAGATCTTTGAGATTGCATGCTTGCTCCAGAAGTAATTTGAAATTACCTAAACCATTTACAATTTCTTTGTACTTTGGCAGCGCTGTGATAAACATATTATTCTTGGTAAGTCATGGGATACTATGTTTATTCTGAGATCTCTTGCACTTTCCATTTCAGAAAATCAGGAAATTGTTTGTTGGCATTTGAACTGAACATATACTACTAATTCATACCAGGAGTACTGGCAAAGTGAATTTTAAGAAAAGTTTTCACATTTTATCTTTTTTCCTGGAGTTGCAAGTGTGTGGGAAAATTATTAGAGTCTTCACAGTACTTCCTTAAGTGCGCAACAACAGCAAATTGGCTGCAGAAAGTCAAGTATTCAGGTTACTGTATCCTGTTCTTCCAGCTTATTTTTATTTCCATGGTAATGAGCTAGAAATTATCTTTGCCTGTTCCTTCTTTTACGCATCCATTTTGTTTTTCCAGGCCATGCTTAATATGTTATTTTTCTGTTGAGACATCTATGTTCACATCTGTCATATGCTGTCATACCTTCATTGTTGCCTTTTTCCCATAGCTGTAAGGTCTTCATCTCTGTTTTCCCTAAATTTCAAAATGCTCTCTCCAAATCATTTATATAAACCTGTGCTTAAATTACAGCACTCAGCAATTTTGACTTCATCAGCTTGACCCCTCTGAACCATCAATTAGCCTTGTTACATACACCAGGTTCAGGTTTCCTGCCTTTATCTTAACCATAGAATATCTCAAATTTGAAGGAACCCATAAGGATCATTGAGTTAAAACAACTTACTTAATTTTTAATATTTTTTTTTCTGCTAAATGTCTGGTTTTGTCTCTTAGATTGGGAGTTATTAAAAGCATTTAGGCATTTTAAGATGAAAGAATGTGTCTGACTGAATATTCAAAAGCACTGCTACCTAATTCCCACTGAAAGTAACATTCATTCTCTTCATTAAAAAGATCCACGGTCTAGCCTTGCAGACTTTCTCCAGGCTTCCATCCTGGGTTCTTTGTTCTCTTCCTCTGCCAGGAGCTTGGTTCTTTCCCTTTGGTCTTAAGGGCAACAAAACTCAGTACCACTCAGTCTGTGGAGAAAGTTTGCAACAATGTGGAACAGTGCTCCACCAGTTTCTTCCGTCCATTTCCAACACAGTTTTTTTGGGTTTTCCAACTAACCATAGCACAACTGAAGAGGTATAAATTGTGAGATTATAAAGCCAGAGAGACTGCTGGAGACTGATTATGGCAATTCCAACTGATATCTAGAGATAGATAGAGCTCCCTTGTTATACGTTTTCTCTGGCTTTGGAAATCTTTTTGTGTCACTCTGGAAAGAAAGCCAAGCGTGCAAAAGCTTTTGGCAAAAAAAATGGGGCTTTGGCAAAATGTTTTTGTTTGGCTCAAGAAACTCAGGTTTTCCTTTTTTTACTCTCATCTGCCAGGAAGTCTATTCGACTATTTAGAAATAATCCTGTCAAAATTTCATCAAAACCACTGTTTCTTTCCAAAATTTAGCAATTTTGGCATAATATTAGTTGGAGCAGAAAATGCTTAATTGAAAAAATTCAGACTAGTTTCATAAATGTTATTACATTCATTAAGTACATATGTAACAGTAGCTGAATTAGCTGTTTACACACATCAAGTCATCTGAAATATTATAAAGTCAAACAGGGCTCAAGAGTTGGTTGAGTAACAGTGTCATAAATTTTAGTAACCCTTGATCTTAACTCAGTGTTCATTATAACACGTCTGTGAACAAAACTAATTGAAACATCAGGAAATGGTCAAAATGCAAATGAAAAACATTAGCAAAAAAATGGAGAGTATTTCAATTACTTACTTAGAATAATACATTAGTGTGACCACCAAATTAAATTTCTATCCATGTCCTGACACACTTTTTTATTTGAAACCATAGCACAGTTATCTATCAAATGAATTATTTTTTGCTGATAGTACTATTAGCTTATAAGTAACACATGAGAACTTCAAAATAGTTTAATACAGGGCATTAGGTGTCATCATTCCTAACCCTTTAATGTTACTGTAATCAGGAAAATTTTCAATGAATATAATTTTCCTGTATTCATAGTAATATATAAATGAAATTAAAATTAGACCTTTTTGAGTTTTTTTTTGTGCTTCATCTGATTTTTGTTCTTTCTCATATAAAAGTAGTCAAGTCTTCTGAATCTTAGTCAGGACATGTGAAGAAATGAAGGACGTTTCCCAAACAGCTACCATTGTATTCATATGTAATTTCTTCTACAGTTTCTCTCTGGTTTGCGTGTGTATGTGTGTGCCTGTACATTTATTCCATCTGTAAGATCCTATCTCTCCATCTATCCTTTGCTTGATATGTCTGTCTTGTATGACCAGGATGGTATTTGATGGTACTATGGACGAAGTATAGAAATAAGATGGCCTGAAGAAATTGAAAGGAGCTGACAGGAACTTTTCACACCAAATTCAGTGTAAGTCTTTGTTTTCCATGCTTTTCAAACTAGGATCCTGTGATGTATAACTGTATTTTGAAAGCTATATTGCAATACTGTTTTTCCTAAACATCATACGCTATCACGGAATCGCTTCTTATGTAGAGTTGTTCTTTCAAACTTGCCAAGCATATTTCTTGTTTCTAAAACTACTCACTATGCCGAAAAATCTTATATATAAGGGTAATAGATGCCATTTTCTAATGGGCTTGCTCTCTCTAGGGCCATGCTGTCAGAATACTGGTGAAGCCAAAAGAGGGAACCTTTAGCTGACTAGAAGAGACAATCGCTGATGAATACTACTCTTTGTCTGTAGGCAGCTTTCCAAAGGCAGACAATCCTTCCAAACAGTCACCAGAAATATTGCCTGTTCAAAGACCAAACCAAAAGGGTGCTTAGGTACATGTTAAGAAGAATCATAACCTGGAGCATTTTGTATCCTTCCCTACATGCAAACTTAAACATTCATGCTATTTTTAGAACTTTTTCAAACCATAACCTGAAGTTTGAGGTCTGAAAAGTCACTTTAGGCTCTGGAAAACTGTATGTGATATGTGGGTAAAGGAGAGATACAAAAAAAAGTGCTAGAGAGCTTGCACTTGCCATAATTTTCAGCAGTACATGCATGCCTTTATAAATATCAGAAAAAAAAAAATCAAGTCAGTTTCATATCACTGATAAATACTGACTCTACTCAATTGTAAGCACTAAAGGCTGACAGATTCAGCATGGATGTTTAGTTGAAATAGATGAATTACTCACCTGATTATATGCATAATAGGCTCAGGTTATACAAAATGGGTGCAAAGATCTCAGAACAACATTTTCTTTAGTTAGCATTCTGATGTTTGTACTTCACTTCCAGCTTAGGAGAGAAAAAAAGAAAATGAAACCATTTAAAATAGATGTTTCTCATCACAAAATTTCTGTTTGGGTTTCAGTTTTGGTGAAACACTGGCCTAATTTCCACTGTTTAGGCATACACACACTGTGTATATAAATATACCAAACCTCAGATGTCAACACAATGTATCTACCAGTATATAGAACTTAACATACCTGTCGAGTCTTAAGCAATTTACATAAAACCTAAAGCACTTTGCCTAACTTTCCACTACTCCTGATGCCTTCAACTTACACTACTGGGAAGACACTGTCTTCCCTCCTGCTCCAAGACCCTTCGTTGGACACAGCTCCTCTCATGAGCTATAGAGAGTTGGCTTTTTGGCTGCAGTCATGTGCCAAACTCTTGTGACACTGAGAATATCGTGTGCTCGGTTAAAAAGGTGCACAGAGATGGTTAGAGATCTGTGTCACTGACACTACATCTTCTGTGCCCAAGACAATACACCAATAGCCCCCAAGAATTCTATATACTCTAATTTTGGAGAAATAATAATTAGCTAGCATAACTGAAAAAAAAACAACCAACCCACTTTTCTGAAGTATAATATATAATATACCCCTCTGTATCTCCATCAGTTCAAACAAATCATGTGTTATTGTGGTTTAAATCTAACTGGAACAAGTGTTAACAACATTTTGCAGAATACAGTCTACATTTGACTTAAATAATGCCATGATGAAAGTAGAGAAGAGGCCAACTAGAATCTTCAGAAATCGTGCATAGATAAAAGAGAATGTCTGCATTTTTTATCACTGTTGATATGTTTTCTATAACAACAGCTTCTTTATATATTACGGATATGATATTCTGTGTTGTGTGATTAGTCCTTAAACATGAATTTTGGTGGACAATTATGTGGAGGCCTTAGTATCAGTGAAGCTCTATTAAGAGCCTGTCTCAGTCAAGGTTTTGGTCTTTATTTTGGATCTGTTGGAGCATAAAGTGTAACTAATTAATTTTTTTTTTTCCCCTATTCTCTTCATTTTGCAGAAGCTTAAGAGTAACTAGATGAATCAGGCCCTTTGTGCAATGTATAATGTATAATGTACGTGATACCCAGTGAAGGATATTTTCACGTACACACATAGACCAGCTAAAGAATTATTAACATAATTCCTGTTCAGGCATGGTAGAATTCCAATTGCCCAGATGAAAACTACATATAATTTTATGATTTCTGCAGTGCTTCTGTACTGCAAGAGGTTTTTCTATTACTGAAAGCACAGATACATCTAAGTATATAATAAACAAGAAATAAGTTACGCCACCCTTTTCAAAAGAACTAATCAAGTACTGCAGGGAGAATAAATGTAAATAAAATATTGATTAACAACTAAAAGGATTTTAATTATATTACTTTCAGAAATAATTTAATTTAACCTAAACAGATAGGTGGGAGCAGATACTTTGCCTTAGCATTTTTCAAATTGCCTATTAAAATTTCCAGGAGGAAATTCAAGTTTAGTGTCTGGATTTTAAAGATAAATAATATCTGTGTCTTTCCGTTATGAATTTATGAAGGTTTATGTCGTGCCAAAATGTAATGATGTTGCATGTGTATTCTTTTAAAATTAATCACACAGCTTGTATGCTCTGTATAACACACTGTGGGTATAAAGCAGGTTTTAATTAAGAACTTGAACACTGAATTGTGATTCTGGCTACATCTGTCACATGTTTTCATATAGATTTATATCTACATTGTTTACGGAATTGTTTAGAGATAACCAATTTTTTTAACTTTTTTTTGTAAGATAAAAGCAATTATAGTGATGGAGCACTCTTTGTGTGCCCATTGCCACTGAATGGCAATTTTACTATTTATGGGAAAAGAGATTAATCCAGTTCTTTATTCTCTGCCATAAAGGCTTGATCCAAAAGCCAGTGAACTAAATGTAAATTACTTATCGCTCTGATTTTGTACGGCGCTTGGCACTGCCGTTTCCTGCTTTACATCACATTATTCATTAGACTTCTGATTGATTACACATACACCACCAAAAGGAATGGGACTACAATAAGAAAGATGCACATTTCAAAGTTTCCTCTGAAGAAACTTTCAGAACTATAAATTCTTTATAGATTCTTTTTGCAATTTTGTACATTAATTAAACTCCTTACTGTCTGTGGGTGCAGAGAGCAAGAAAAATGCCAAATTAAAGATGAAAGGGTGCTACTGAGCTTCCTGTCCAAACAAACTGAAGACAAAATCGGAGAAGAACAGAGACTTCTGATGATACCCTTTAACATCAGATTTAGGAGCAATGGTAGAGAGTCCTCTTTATGCCAAAGAGGAGATGAGAAAATGCAGAATCACCCTAAGGAAAAGTGTGACAGGGACGGATTATGTGTCCCTTAGCTAGTGCTTCCTCTCTTGGGCCATTAGGAGTAGGCAGGTCATAGAGCATGTGAAATACAATTTATATGTATTTTGAAACTGTTTTTCTATTTTTCTATGTCTATTCTGCAAGTTTGCCTGTCCAGTCCTCTTTCCAAATTTTGACACAGTTTCAAGCAATTTCTCGATGAACTTGACAAGTATGTTGCGGGAAACAAAAATATGAGATTCAGAAAAATAGACAGACACCCTGTTAGAACCCCTCATAGTATGCAGCACAGTTTCCTGATTTGCTGCATACTACACAGAAAGCACAGCAACGCTGTGACTGCTGCAGTCTACAAAGTTTTGGTTGGTGTGGGCTCACTTTCCTAGACACCAGAAACACACATCTGGGGAAACCAGGCTTCACCACTGTGTTGCTTATGCAACCCATACAATCCTCCACACATGGTACTTCTGCAAGAGTAAGCTTTAAAAACAAAACCCTTTTACTCTGTGTAGGCACAAAAGATGCAAATTTGGTGGGTCAGAATCTGAAGACTACCGGTATCCTCAGCTGACCTTTCTACAACTTCATGCTTCCTTTGCACTTTGAAGTGGCTGTATTTAAGCTCCTCTGTGTACATACAGAATGATCTCTCAGGATGAAAGGTAATACGAAACCGAAGACTGCAGTGCTAAGCGTAATGCCTGAAAGAACAAGGCAAGTAGGAGAGATGCACTAATATTCACCATTAATCATTACAGCAGGTTACACCTACATGAAAAATATGTGCTTCTGCATTTGCACAAATGCACAAGAGTGCAAAGACTGTGGAGATGGGAAGCGCAGACTGTTTTACATACATTGAATACATGTATGGCTACAACGCAAGTAAAATGAGAATGACATTGAAACATAATGTATAAGCTAAAGGGAGTGTTTAAACTGCTGGATGTTCAGTGATGTATGGAGAGTCAGAGCTGACATTTACAAACACAAGTTATACATGCAGTTTTCATTTCTTGACCCTTGTCTGTAAAGGAGTGCTTTCACCATCCAGGAGAGAGAAAGAAGGGACAAAATCCTGATAGGTAAACTGCACTTGCCTTTCTTTGGTGCACCCCAGACTTTAAGCCTTGCCTTCATCCTTCCTTCTGAGCTTTGCATGTACAAAACCTGGACATATAATAATATATAAGATATTGACCATACTTCATTATGTGGAGTTTTATTAAGAAAACTTTTATTCCTGTCAGTCATATCCACTAATGCAAAGTCAATATTGCTGTAAACTGAATTTAGCCCAATTCAGTATCTTGCTTTCCATTAAAATCAAAGGCAGGTGGGCTCTTAACATGTTTCTCTTGATGTGGACAACAGTCTAATATTAAAAGTTTTTTGCTCATTTACAATATTTTTTTTCTCAAATACTTTCTCAACTGTAAGAGCAGGAAAATAATGCTCTAGTAGGTGCTGTAAGGGTGAATAAATCTGAAATTTTGGTATGTTTAGATCCTATAGCTAGTCAGGCCACATGAGTAGGTCAGACAGATAGTGATTACCATAACTGAAGACCATAGTACTTCAAGGAGTATTCAGTATTAAATGTTACAGTGAACATTGTCTTTTGAACCTGAGCAACTACAGCTTGAAAAAGCTTTGGAGGGGGTCGAAACCTATATTCCTTACTTAAACAAATGAACTTCAAACATGAATATCATACCCTCAGGGACAATCTACAGCTAACACAGTCTAACTACAGTTGATTTTTGATTCGTCTGAATGGAAAATGAAAGTGGTCTAAATATTGGTCTATTTTACTCCAAAACAAGTGTGCTTGGGATCAAAAATGTGCCTCTAAGAGATAGCAAAATAAAAAAAACTGTGTTAGCAGCCAGTATGCAAAGTTCTTGGAACATCATAATTTATAAGAACCACTGCATTTATTAGACTACTCCATTTGTTGTCCAATTTTCAATAAACTTAATTTCTTATTTAGTTCCTGATTCTGTCCCATCATTACCAGAGGTTTATGAATATGCATGTTTGCAATTCCCTTTGAAATCTGTACAGAAAGCAGGAGTGGACCCTAAATTCAAATAAATCACTGCAAAGACTCAATGGCTGACAAGTGTGTCTTGCCTGAACGTGCCTGGTTGCTTGCACATGTGTCCGTTCATGTAGTGGATGAGATATCAACGCAAAAATGCCTTTAAGCTGTAACCCAGGTGTGGACTTTCCACAGAGGCATTTAATTCCATGAACTTCTTTTTAAGGTGAAGAAAGCACAGCTGCCAAAAGAAAAAGGAAGAAAAAAATGTGGATGACATCAGTGGGGGAATATATGTATCCCATACTCCCTGAGGCTTGCAGTAAGATTTTCGATTTTTGCTGGGAGTTGTATGAATTCTACAAATAAAGTTTTTATCTGCATAGACTTTTGTGTTTGTTAAAATGATTTTCCTCCACCATTTCTTCTGTTTGGCTCTTTTGTCTCTAAAAGTAGCTTAATGATTGATTCAGTGACTGAGAGTATAATAAGCACTTAGTTGAAGCAGCTTTTTATCTGCCTTTTTTTCCTTTTTCTGTGCAACATATACTTTTCTCTTTTCTCTCTCAACAGCTTTGTCTCTTTCAGCTTGGCCATACTGCTGAGGTGACTTAAGATTAGGAAGAGACATTATTATCACATCCAGTAGCCATTTAGCCACTTAGCTGCAAGCTACCCCACCAAGCGTTTTTGTTCACCTTTCTGAGCCAAGGAGGTTAGTTACACCTCTATTAAAGCATCCAGTTTTAACTGGGAATGGGAGAAGTACAATAGCCAAGCGTATGCCTGGAAATAGTGATAGTAGCATTTCCTAGTCTTACTGTAGCTGAGCAGTTCTTGAGAAAATTCTCATGTTTCCTGTCTCACAGGTAAGGTGATAGGTAGGCACCCACGAACAAGATATTTGCATACTTGTTACACTCAATAGATCTTATTCTTTCCTCAGAACAAAGAACCATGTAGGAATATGAATCTATATATTCATTAATTATGTCACACAGTAAGTGAGCTGACTGGATTAAATTTAGAGAAAATATTAATCATGCTGTCCTTATTAGTGTGAGGTGACGCTTGCCTTTCTTCAGATAGCCTATAAGAGCAAGAGGGTGGGAGGAGATGACTGTATGGTGTCAGGGGAATGATACTGGGTTCAGGGAGTGGTTGTGGGATAGTCACTGGGAATGTGTGATGGTAAATATTTAGGTTTGCACACTATTGCAATGTCTGCAAAATCCTGAGGATGGGATCGTGTGGGGATGACCTTGAATTTAACTAAAATTACATCGGTTGAAAGAGACACGGTAAGATTGCAGGAAACAGATGTCACCCGGTGCTCTTGCCTGAAGCAATAATTGCCAAAGGCTTTGGAGACCAGAAAAATGCTGAAGATATTGGAGATCAAGAGTACAGTGGATTCAAGGGCAATACCAAGGTGTGATAGTGTGGTATGGTAATAAGAAGTACTGGCATCATACTGGTATTGATGGTGCTGGGAAGCCTACTGGGAAAGGAAAGCTGTCAGTTCCTGAGAGATGGGATTACAGGAATGTGAAACGTGGTGTAACCCAGCATGGCTGCTGTTGTTCACTCTCTCACAGAACAGCAGCGATGATGAAATTATGTCTGGGTCAGACAAAAGAAGTGAAAGGAGAATAGCCCCTGCATTTGTGCTGAAATTGTGACTGCTGTTCAGGGGAGACAGGAAGAAAACTGGATCTAGTCTGTTGCCCCTCCCAGTAAAAAAGCTAATGATCTGATTTTCCACAGATGGAGGTATAGGGGTGAAGGGGAAAGGAATTTCTCAAGCTATCTGGACTAGCAAAGTCAAACTCATGACTGTCAGTGTTCTTTCATTCTGTTACAACTGTGCTATACTCCTGCAGCAGCTACAAATCCTTCCAAATGTTTCTGTGATTATTAATTTTTCCTGTGGCTTCCTCAGGTTAGAAGATTCATAGCCAAGCAGAAAACTCCCTGTACGTGAGCTAAAGAGGCTAAAATATATTCTTCAAATATACAAAGGCTGAACTAAGGCCTCCATTACTGAAACCTGTCCATAAGGTACGTCAATTCCATTTTGTAGCTGTGTTTTATAAAACACCTTCTCCACTTTCCTTATTCTAAATGCAGAAGAAAGGCTTGCCTAAGGTCTTTATTTTTCTTCTGTATTGAACTAAAAGGCATGTCCTTCTTTCTTTTTTTCTTTATGTTTTGGACTTTTGATTGGACTGTTTACTAACCTACAAGGTGCACAGTTTTTACTACATTTTGTTGTTACATTTTCGTCTATGTTCTTATCACTGTATTCTACAAAGAAAAATTGTCAGCAAAATGAATAATAAGAAGAAATAAATCTGAAAAATAGCAAATAAGATGGGCACAATATTTATGAAATGAAAGGAGTATATCAGGTATATCTAGTAATACAAAAACTTGCATAAAAATCACTTTCTGAACATTCAGTACCATGTCCTCTGTCAGATGAGGGTCATTTAAGCCATTTTAGCTGTCACATTTTATACTAGAATATTGTAATGGAGCTGAAAACTGAATTCCCCTCTTATGCCTGAATAGTGAAACAATATAATTGTATTCTACAAGAATTAAGTGTATGTAGCATTTGTGTTACTAAATTTTTTGTCAATAATTGTTGATGTATTTTAATTCGTCTTTATCTTCCATATTTACTCACAGTTGTTACAATCTAAGCCATTCAAACCATTTTGCAAAATTGATTTGACAAGAATGGAGACCGTAAAATTAATTTCATCTTTTATTCTTGTTCCTATGATGTTACTATGACATCATAATCTAATGATGTCACCAAGTACAAATCTTACTCTTTATCCATAACAATGAAACATCAACTACAGTGATAGCTTATGTACATTGTATTTAGAATATTAATAGTGCTGCTGCTCTTATATAAAAAATTCTTAATGTCAAACTCTGAAATCCTGGCTAGAGAAGAAAAACAAGCCAGAGATTGAGGTAAGAGTCTGATTCAAAGCTTTTGGAAGACCACAGAAAAGTTTTCAGGGATTTCAGGTGGCTGAGTACTTAGTCTGAGAGTCCTGTCAGAGGAGAGTGGTGGATACTAACCGATGTTTGTGTGTGAAACTAATAGGAAAGGTTAGATGTAAAGAAAATAATTAAACTTTTCCTCCCTACTTTTTTTTTTTTTTTAACTTAAAAGCACATTAAAATTCTATCAATTCTTCTTCTCATTAAAATCCTGAAATTATCATCAGCATTCTAAAAAGCAAAATATGTCACATCCTTTTCTGGTTAGAGTCCATCATAAAAAGATTCAGTGACATGCTTTGCCCTAATGTAAATGAAAAACTAGCATGAGAATTCAGTCTTAAACTGAATTCTGTTACTCTGAGGAATGTTAGTAAGAAAAAACACTAATTCCCCCCCCCCCCAAAAAAAGCATCATAACGAGGAAAGAGTACGAATGACATCTTAATGACACTACTGTGCAAAGTATTTATTTTTCTACGGGGCTTTTTTTCAGTGATTTGGGAAACTTAGTCTCAGCAGTTCAGAAATAGGCTTGTTCAGTCAGAGAACTGGATCATCATACGATTCTTTTATATTTGTATCTATCTTTTATATCTTTTCTGAGCCCCCGTGAGAGGCTAGTCTCCTACTCTCAAGATCTGCGATGCATTCCTTGGACTTACACTTTAGATATAACTAAAGTTACCATCTATCCTTGTAATATAATAATGTATAGCAACCAGTAATTCAGTGTGTTTTCCTCTGGTGTTACTCTTCAATGAAATAAATAATATAAATTAATAATTGTTAAAGTTGCAACATCAGATTGTTGTTTGATTTGGAGCTCAAGTTTAGACTAGAAAAGTTGTCTGGCTGGGATAAAAGAGAGATACCAAAGCAGCAAACGAATAACGGAAAGAACAGTGAAATGCAGTTTTCCTCTACTTGCTATTTGCACTGTACTTGTACCACTTGGATTTCCGCTGCACAATGAATTAAACTTATAGAGAAAAAACATGTTTTTTATAAGACATCTGCAGAAAAAGTTAGCTGGATTACCCTATCACCTTAAATGACAAGTTAAGTATATCCTTATACTACAGGTTAAATAAGATTTCAGAAAAATATTTCCCCTACCTTTGGACAGCCTACATGGAATATCATCTTTTATAGGGAAGGAATGCACATGAGCCTAACTTATTTAGATCAGATTCATGGTATGGATAAGGTCATATGTGGCATGGTGGGGTTTTTTTTAAGTATTTGTAGGAAACAGGCTTGATTACAATGAAAAGTACAAAGAAAAAAACCAAACAAACAAACAAAAAAAAATCAAACCAACCAAAAAAACTATTGCTTCAATGCTTGATGGAGTACATATGACCTACTTAATATTTCTTGGTACTAAAGGATGCATACGAAGTAACTAATGTGTCCACTCTTGCATGCAGTAAACCACCTCATTGTTTACAACCACCCTGACATTTATCCTTACCACAGCCATATCTGTTCTGTTACCCTGCTTTTCTTAGAGTCAACACTTTTTGCCAGCTTAAGATCATTGCTAGAATTACATATTCTCTGTGTGCAAATCATACCAAGAAAGCCCATACATACAATTAATATTTTCTACAATATGCTAGTGGTTAATATTTTTTAAATTCATTGTAAGTAGATAATCTCCTTAATTTCTGTATATTATTGTTGTGGAACATGAAACATAAATATCTACTTTCTAATGAAGAAAGCGACCTGGCACAAAGAATGTCTCTTCAGGGCTGGATGATTTCCTTGACAGAGGGGACTGACACTAACAGTGAGCACCAATTGCTGACATGAAGGTTCTAGAAACCTTTTAGCATATTTCAGACCTAGCTACTATCTGAATAATTCATTCAAAGAGTCACCTTGTGGGGAAACAAAAAACAAACAAACAAACAAACAAATCTAACTTGCATCCATGACATGAAAACACACAAAAGAGCAAATTAGAATATTCAAAACATCGTAACTTAGTGTGATCTGCAGGAATAGGAGTGTTGTGTGGTCTTGTGAGGCCCTGACTGCAGGGGATTATTCTGCAATAGGACACTACATCTTATTTGATAGTATTTAATTAAATGAAAACCTCTGGTCCGAGGAGTAATTTGGAGTTCTTTCAATATGCCTGAGGAGCTCAATAATCACCACTTCAACACAGTCTGGAAAGTCTAAATGTGATGGTGAAACACAGATACTTTTGATACTTCAGTGAGCCCTGACATTCACTCTGAAGTCCAGACCAGCTTATACACAGATACAGAATTCATGACTTGTCCATCCTGTTTAGAATGCAGAAAAACAGAGCTCAGAAATCAAGCCCTGAAAGCTGGCTTGTGTGAAGTATGTAGGCATTAATGTGGAGATTCTGCTCACTGGAAACACTGGTGGAACCATCTAGAGTCTTAGAATATTCTGAAACTAGAGTGGCTTCACAGAATTCGGTAGTGGCTCTAATTTTTACAAGGAGACTATATTTGTGAAAACAGAGAATGGATATTAACAAGTTATGATCATGACTCTCTCCATCATGGCAAAGTGCACATGAGCTCATGGCAAGGATATAAAAAAAAGCCTGTTAATTGGAAACATTAAAGAAAGAAAACAGGCACTCTAAATGTATGACAGGGGTGGAAACTCCAATTTGCAAAGGATAACTCTGCCCCACTATAGTGATGCAGCCATGAAAAAGACTACGTAATAGTAGTTATCAGAAAAAGTTAATTACCATGATGTAATGACCTGGAGAACAGAAAGTATATGAGCTAGACCAGTTCAGTTCACCAGAGTGAGGTCTGGTGGGAGACACAGTAGATAAGTCTGCTCTGATGTTTCAGTTTGCAATAGGAGCGTTCTTTAAAGAGAAGCTTCCAATTATCTCCACATACTGCTCTGTGGTTTACTCTTTGGAAGTACACAAACTGGATTCCTTTCAGACTAAACTAAACCAAACCAGGAGATGTTGTTCAGAAATCCAACAATGCAATCCAGTTAATAATGGGCATTCAGTCCACAGGACTAAAGTGTAATTAGTACAAAGACTAAAAATCATCAAAATACAGAAGGGTTGGTTTGGGCCTTTAGCACCATTATCATGTGCTTTTGAAACTGTTAGAGCCATGTGGAGCTGGCTGCCATCTTTCAAATATTCTTGCTGATTTTGGCCAAGACTGTTGGGCTCAGGACTCTTTCTGAATTTTATATTCAAGTGGTCACTGCAACTCTCACCTACAATACGCTAAACAGCTGAAATATATTTGACTTTCAAGAGCAAAAGAATGTAAAGCCAGATCAGAAAAAAAACACTATCTAATTTAATTTAATTTATTTAAATATGTGAGCTGGAACTAAGACCCTTAGGGACAGCTTAGCTCCAGACAGTGGAAACTAAACATTCTACCAAGTCCAGGTTTGTGACTGTGGGGCAGGGCTTTTTTTTCCTCTTTCTATTGTCTTTTAGAATAGCATGTTTCCAGATCTTTTCCGACACTTAGCTGACTTTTCGACAAGTTTGTTGTTCTGATTTTTCATTTGGGTTTCACAACTACTTTTAATCCATCAGATTAATTAGAAAAATTAATGAACCTGAATTGTAATAACATTTAACCAATCTCTATGAGTACAGTGCTCCCTAGACCTAAATGACTGCCTCATGCAAAGATCACAGTCCACTGAATATCATTTAATTATGGACTACAGGCAGAAGAAGCTTGTTAGCTTTGCTAACCAAGCACACCAAGCAGATATCAAAATCTCTTTTTAATAAACCAAAAAAGCCACCTGACTGTAGATGGTCAATATCTATCACATAGGCTGAAGCATTAGGCTTTAAAATATACTTAGAGATTGGTGCAATTTAAATGTTCCATGCTATCGCAAGCGATATCCAATTACAGCTTCTTTCAAAATGTTAAATGAGTATCTGTTCAAGTTTTAGAAATATTGAGGAGCCTCTGATTTACAGAACTCTGAATTCAAAGTAAAATCCGTACATGTGGTATATACACAATAGTTCAAATTCTTGTATGCATAGCTGTACTTATAGCTGTGGGGGGTAACATAAAGGAAAACATAGATTTTGAAAGCACAAAAACAGATTACTCTCTGACAGATTAAGTACACTTCTCAATTAGGAAAAAGGTATCTGCAATCTTGTAAATTTCCAACACATTTAAATACCTTCAGAATAAACATTCTATTAAAAATTCTTGAGTCTATCCAGGATAGTTAGAAGCATTTTTAAATTATTTGCAGATCACAGATTCAGTGAGGGCATAGCCAAAATTACAGGACAAAGCTCACTCCTGAGCTCAGATTCCTGCATTCCTGTGCAATAGCTTCATTTGAAGGCCACAGTTTCCATAACAATGGTACTGGGAGAAGAATAATTTACAGGTTGCCACTGTGACACATTGTGTTATTCCTTGGAACACCAGGGTGCATTGTTTGTGTCACATTACATTTGTGATACAATTAAAGTCACTGGCTGAGTCTGACACAGTTTTATATGACTGACACACAGTAGATTGTGAACTGAATGATCTTAAAAAGTGATCAAAAAAAGGAAACAAATCTGAAAGCTGGACTGGGTCTGGAATAAGTGTTAAAGATTAACTTTGTAACTATTATATGCACATGTATACTGCATGTATGTCTCTATATATGAAATAAATATGCATGTTTATGCATATGATTTGTTACAAAGAAGTTTCACCATTTCCCACTCATGCTTATCCTCACAGTACACATGCCTTAGAGCTACTTCAAGACAAATTAACAAACCTTCACAGCCAAGTGTAAACTGACAGACTAAAGAAAGTGAATTATCATTAAATATCAGGCAAAACTGTGAATCCCATGGTAAAGTAACCTGTGGAAATACATCCCCAACCAAATTACGGAAGTCTGCTGTTCAAAGCATTTAAAGCCATACTGGCCACAATAGGATGTTTTCACACTGTTGAACTTTAAGTATCTAATTTATATGATTTAATTAGGAAGAAAGCTCCCTAAGCAGTTAACATCCTCCAAGGAATGAATTAAAGAACCTATGCAGAAGCCTATTTCTAAACAATGATTATGTGGGGAAGCAAAGTTCCATATTTAGACACTTTCGTTAAATGCCTTAATGAAAACGGTATAAACATCCTCAATACCAGAAAATGAACAAATAAGAAAATCTCATTTAAAATGACTTTCTAAGACACATTCTGAGGTTCAAAAAATTTTTATCAAACTTTAATATGAAAAAATTTCTCTGAGGCACTACGATGCCAAGTTCAAACAAAGTATGGGTTTAAAGAATAATACCTAATTAATAATAACTATTACCTAATTAATAATTATGGCAATGACAAGGGTAGCTTTGATCCAGCCAGATTGTATCTTTGACAAAAACCAGAAACTACCTCAGTGCTTTATCAAACATGTGATTTAGAGAACTTATCTGGCATATCACAAACTTCTGAAATTTAATCCTAGCTCAACTAAAGCTGTACAGAATTTGCCACTGATGTCAACATGAGTGAAATTTTATTTCTAATGCATATGTGATAAAAAATTCTGTTTTTTCTCTGTGCACAAAGTAAACTAAAGCAGAGATGTTGACATTTTTTATGTGCAGATATATTTCATGCCATTTATATCATACTGTCAACAGTTGAAGGAATTTTATCAGGGGACAAACAAAAAGGGAAACAAGTTACTAAGAATTTATTTAGCCATTAGTTAGATTATTTAGAACATTTTTGTTGTTGCTTATATAGTACAGGGATCAGTACATGAAGATATTCTGCTACTTCTGGATTTTAAGATAACATTAATAGTTAATTTTCAATAGTGAAAAATTTAAGCCTTAAGAATGCTGACTGATGAATATGCTTAATTGATAATGAGCACTTGATTAAAATCTTTTCAAGCCCAACATGAAGCATTTAATTTATGCATTTGAAATCTATGACGAGTAAAACTTTTCAAGGTAAATATAATCAACGGCTGCTGATATAAAGTTGAAGATTTAGACAGAAGTTTTATAATTCTGATAGTGAACCAAGCTCAGAAGCATACTATAATTCCATTTTTTGCATGAAAACAGCAGTTTATATTCATATAATTCTGCTGAAATTGATACCACAGTCATGCCCCCCTATGTACTTTGTGAGAAATTACTTTTTATGTTTGATCAGTCCTAAAATACATACACTATGAAAGAAGCTGGTTTGACTTAAAGTCAACCAAAAGAAGTTGCTTAAGAATAGTGATGTCTGAGTATCCATGAGTTGCTTGTGTTCTGTATACCTCTACATTCTCCCAGTCACAACCACTGCCTGCTCCTCAAGAATCATTTTTGTTTCCCCTAGCCCTCAGTATGATGTAGAGATCCCTGAGTTAGTGATAAACCAAGCCAGCTTCATGCACACAGCACAGACTCATAGAAATAGGCAAGTCGGAAGCAATAAATCTGCTCAAGAAAATGTACAGAGAGAAATTCAAATATGCGAAGCATTAGATCTCTTGCACTGAAGCTGTACTTGAGCTAATTAATACCTATAGACAGAGCTTAGTAGACTGGAGACAGTGGTCAGAGAAAGGAAAGCTGCTTCAGGAAAAAAATCTGTATGAATGAAGCATGTATGTATGAACGCGTGAATGCCTCTGCATTATATACCCCAGCACTGCCCATTCTAGATAAGACTACATAAGGCCTGCCTGGACCTACACATCTGATATTCAGCCATTAAAATCAATACTCATGGTGGTACAGGAATCTTATAAGAAACATGGAGTTCAGTGGAATTTAGCAACTGTAGCAGGTTTTATGGTGCTTCTATTTTTAGGTATAATATTTGCCAAGCAATCCAAAACCATTAAACTTGAACTGTACATCAGATATGAAGCAATATGGAAAATAAGGTAAATACTCAGCCCACAGCTCGGCAGTATTGTATAATCAGCTATTTGGTCTCTCCTTTTTTTTTTTTTTTTAAATCAGCAAAACGTGCTGTCATATTAGAAATGAATGAATCAGCTGATCATAGCTGATCAAATATTAAGCAAAATTAATCATACTTTCTATTACAGTAGTGTATTTCCAACACAGACTTTTGTTTTTAAAAGGACCCCAATCAATGTTATTCTTTGTGAATTAGTTTCAAACAGCAAATACTCTTACTATTACTTTAATGAATAAAAATATTTTGTTTGCAGGAACCAGAATTAAAAGCCTAGTTTCCACAATATAATAGAGCTTGTGCACAGAAAGACTTTTAAAAACTTGTGTTATTTTAATATGTATGCAAATCCATAAATTTGCTGTGCTTGCTAGCCTTTTGAAAAAAAAAGACTTTACGGATTTTCATCCAGTTAGTACAGATACAGGTCAAATATGCAAACCTGCAAGACAGATGTAGGAAAGATCAGGATTACATGTACTGTAAGTTTTATCCAAGTTAATGGCTTTGTCAGAGGGAGAGCAAGTTGAAGGCTTGGTTAGACATAAACCAGATCAACTCTATTAATCAAATGTAAAGGAAACAGAAAAACACTGATGGATTTGTTAGTAGGATACCAAATCTAAATCCCTTTCAATCCACCCCTGTTATCCTAGGCTCAGTCTTTAAAAATTATTCAGCTGACTTTGGGTGGTTTTGATTGCTTTGTCTTATCTTCAAAGTAGCTACATTTTTACAAAATTCCTAAAGTCTGCTTCCATAAATAGACAAACTGGTGATGTTCCCTAAAGGGATTATCCACTGACCTGTTGTTAAAACTCTCCATGTTTTAACAAAACTATAGAAATCGGCATTTCTCCAACAGCTGACAAGGCATATGCTTGATCAGGAAAGAAGGGAAACAACTTTGCAAAGCTGTATAGTGTAAAAGAGAAAAGCATTTTTTCTCCTCTTATTCTACAAAAATACCTTATACAAAGAACTTGTTTCCTCTCCTGTTAGATAAGAATAACAACGGTGCAGGTACATTCTGAAAGTGAGATTCTTAATAGCATGGGTTTACTGAAGGGCAAATTGTGGCAATGGTTGTTTTCTTTCCAAATGTGTGTTTCTATGTGGAAGTAGTATGCACAAGATCAGCAGATATCAATGATGATTCACTAGGGTTTCCTTCAGATTAATGATTTTCTCCTTTGTTTGTTTCAGGGATCTATAGGTGACTATTTAGGCAGGAGTCTAGACTAGCCTCACTTTCATGAGGACTGAAGCAATAGTGTGTGTGAGATTTCAAGACACGACAGTGCAAGAGGTTGGGAAATCCTGTCTAGTGCTTAAGACTGTACTCAGAAGCCCAAAGTCAATAATAGTCTTGCTCTGCCCCTACCATACTAAAGTCAATATTCAGGTTTGCCGTGAAATATCTTCTCCAGCCAAACCACTTAGCCCATAGAAAGTTTGACTTACCTCTTGCCAGCTTGTTCACATATTAAGGACTCATTAAACTATAAATTATATAAGCAATGTTTTCTGGTTCCTGACTTTAAGGAATGGTTTTCTAAAGCAAAATTAATATCTCGCTTTCAAGGAATGAGGTCAACTGATACGGTACAAAAGACTGCTTTCAAGAGCACTTTAGTTCCATTAAATGGCATACAGTAATAGACTAGGAAAAGCTTATGAATGATTTTTCCAGTTGCATTCTTCTCACTGTCACATTTTCTTTGTCAAACCTGTAATTCTCAGAAGAGGTCTTTACTGACAAGAATCAAGTATCTGCATTTTCTCTATTTCATTAGAGTCTCCAGCCAGCCAGTGAAACTGGCCACTTTAGAGTTTGTCATTGTCTTGAAAACTAATTTAATACTGCCCTATGAAATGACCCCTTACTAGAATGTACTGTATAACTAGCATCACACATGGATTTTTCATCCCAGATATGGCAGGGATCATATAATGATATAGGAAATAGCTAGAGTACCGTCATGTCAGTCAGGGAGCAGGTTATTTTAACTCACTCCAAAAATGCTTATCTCAAGAGCATTTCTTTCTCCTTGGAAATGAGAGTCATTTGTTTAAAAAGAAATCAGTGATACACACCCACTGTTCATCAGTTGTCACCTCATCATAGGGCAAAAAATAGTTTTAGCTCTTCACACAGACTGGGTGGAGGGCAGACTGCAAGGATTTGAAAAAGCCAAAGGAAAGTAGAACAGATACGGCATTATGAGAAGATATATAGGGCTACAATTACACTCTGCTCTTTGGCTTGTGCAACATGGAAAAGACTGCTGCATTTTAAGGGAAGCATGCTTGCAATGGTTGTAAACAGCAAATCGGGAAGGGAAACAGATGCTCGATTCATCCTTACATTTCCAGAGACATCTGTTCTTCCTGATACTCGTTTGAAATACTTTAAAATTTCATTTTTTTTTTCTGAGTACAGTGTTGAAATGTTACGTTCACCTAAAAAGTTATGCAATTAAATCACTGATACCACTGTGGTACCGGAAGATAGCAGAGGGATAGAACTGGAATGATAGAGACTGAAAAAAAAACCCACCAAAAACCCACTGGCCTGAATATTTGAAAAGCTCTTTCAGATTTAGCATGTATATGAAAATTAAAGGGGTTTTAGATGTCCTAGATACAGATTATTTGCACATCTCAGGATACTGATAGTGTCATCAATAACATACACTTTATTCAATAAAATAATATAACAGAATAAAATAAAATATGCTCTTAACTTTCTGGACAAGCATTCAATAGCATCTTGAAAACCTAAGAAGAGGGCATATATAGCTTCCTGGCTTTCCTTCTTCTTTATTTATGAAGGAGACAGAGAAGCAATATTTAATGCCATTATTCCTTCTCCTGGTGGAGCTTTAAAGTCTCATATCAGGGTCACTATGTTTTGCAAAACAGGTAACTATGCGTATATAAGGTCCTGTAATAATAATCCTGTATTGTTCCCAAATAAACCTGAAATAAAAATATTGATATACATTTTCAGGTTTTGTGAACTCACTGTGGCATGCCATTATGATTTACATAAGATGATGCTATCAAATGTCAAATGATAACTTTTAGGACTGTAGCACTTCTTCAGCATCTGATTACAAAAGGAAGAGTAATGGATGCAAATTAAGGTTGTCCTTAATTTGACAAATTAAGACCAAAGCAACTAGTACTGTTTGTTTTCATACTTTATAAAGGACAACTAATCACGTTATTCCAATCAAAAGGCGATCTGCTGTACCTTTCCATTCACTGTTACTTTATAGATACTCCAAAAGGTGTTATCTTATTGTAAAAACAAGTATTTTATTAAACAAACATTCCACACAGAATGTGTTGTACTTTCTGAAAGGTTGAAATGGTGAAGATGCAGGTCACAATAAAATGTCAGTCTCACAATCATTTATGTGAAACTTTTGTGCATTATGTACATAATGTGTTTATGTGAAACACGTATGCATGATTGTATATTTACCATTAAAGGAGAGAAACCTGATAATTTCAAAATATTCTCATTTTTAAGAAGCAGAAATGTAAAGTCTGTCCTAATCATATAATTTATCCTGCAAAAGAGACTGAGGTAAACAATAAAAATGATTTCCTCTCCTCCTGCAAAATGAGAAGATATTAATGATGGTGAAATAAATGTTAACTGATGAAGCCAAGATTATAAGTGTTTTGATAGATTAATAATAGAAACTCAAAAGCACTTTAGAATTTCTACTATTAATGCAGATAACAGCAAGGCAATAAGAACTATTTAACATTTCTTTTCTATAAGCATTTAAAAGAGTATTGAATACCTGTCCAATACTGTGATTTTATAGTAGTTTGTCTGATACTATGTTTCATTGCAGCAAATTTTAACACCACAGCAGTGGAGGACTGGAAATTACTGATCCTTAACAGGGAAGAGGAGGATGAAAGAAAGCACAATATGCTTTGTATGAGCTTTGGGAAGTAGAAAATTCTGACTGCAGACTTCAGAGCAATAATCTAATTGCAATTTTTTTTTAAATTTTTTTTAAGGTCTGAAAAATTATCAAAATTATCTGTTCCCTTCAAATACAGTCACAAGGCTAATGACATCCAAGCAAGTTTGATTCTCATTAAAAGACAATAAATTCACACTCCTAAGTCACGTAAGTGCTTTTGAATGTTTTTGAATGCTTCCAGTCTTGTGATTCCCAATGATCTGCACGAGGCTCCACAAGAGCTAACTTTTTGAGCATAGGGTGAGAGTCAAGCCACCAGGACTAACAAAAAGGATAACTCAACTTCCTTTAGACAAGACTAAAATGCTTTGCTAGCTAGAGCTGAAGAAGTTAGATATGCTGTTCACACCCACCTTTTATTACGTGCTGTTGTATCTACTATGAGGTACAGAATCAGGAAGTTGCTACTGAGGGAATAAGCAACAAGTACTGGCACAAACAGAACTGACATTTCAGGCTTTCTTGTGTTGCTTCCCACACTTATCTGGAATTTGGTAATGCAGAGATATTTACCGACTGAACAAGATAATGGAAACAATTCACATTCACAGAAAGCAGGAAAGAGAACTGTGTGGAACCTGATAACTATTTAAATATTTAGCTTGATAATCCCACAGGAAAGAGACTTTTACATGGGAATAGAGAAGACTATGTTGGAAACAACCGTTGAGAAGATCTGAAAAATGTTAGAAATATCTTCCTGATGACTTTCTGGACAGAGTTGCTTTACCACTGAAATGGGTTTCCTGATGACTCTTGCATTTCTAATCACAAGCAGATGCTGGGGAAGGCAGAATAAAAGAAGTTATATGTAAAAAGAGATGGAATGAGCCTTGCAAGAGTTTCACAAAGGTTGAGATTGTTCATATAAAAGCAATATGTTTTGACATACCCATAAGTACTTAAAATCTGTATTTGTCAAGGTCTGATCATCTCTACCGTTATTCCAACAAAATGGTGTGATGATGCAGGAGCAACAGTTATTTATGTGAGAAGAGGATCATTGACAGCAAGAGGTTTAGAGGTTAGTTTCTTTAGTTTTTATAAAAGCGCAAATGGGCTATGCAAAGTATTTCAGCTGATGGGAAACGTATCACAGGTGCTTCATCTGTGTATAGCTTACACAGAATCTTACAAATAGTATGGGGAAACAGGCATTTCCTTCTTCTTGCTATTTTTGTCCTATGAAATATCAGCTTGGGTATTGATTAAGGTCTAGAATAGCCCTACCTTCTTGTTGGGAAAGCTCCTTTGACAACTGGTAGCTATTGTCTTCTAAGTCTGCAAGATGCAAAACATTATTATGTGTGTTGTACTTTCAAAAACTTCTTAAAGCACACATATATGACCCTTTGAAAAAAAAGTTATACTAAAGTTATAAACATCATAATGACTTCTAGACCATACTAAATTTTTTCATGGCGTTTGTTATACCTTGTATACTTCAGTTAACCTTTTTGGCATCATTTAAGGAGCCTTTACTAAAAATTCTGTGTTAGAAACTTGTTTTCTTTTTTTCATCCACAGAGACTGCAAAAGTAAATGTTATGAGATTGCACGTGGACAGAGCATGTACAAATGTGTATGAGTGGTTTGTGACACTACATAGCCCTGGATATATTTTGGCTACTCTTTCAAGATTCTTGCTTCCTTTAATGCTGGGTTAGGGAGCAGAATGCATATGCTTTACCTAGCATACGGAATCCACACAGTCTCCAGGGGACAGACAAGAGTGTTTTTTATGGACACCGAGAAAGACAGGGTGGTGTTCACTATTTGGTTGCTATTTGCTCCTTAAAACCACTGGTAATTTGAGGCTTTTTTTTTTTTTTTAATTATTATAAAAGAAGCCATTAATAAATTATCTAGTTAGGTTTGGGAAGAGTAAGAATTTGGTGTACACCAGATGTTTTTGTGACATCTTGATCATGACTCACTTGCTAAGTTACATGGTTAGGTGGTGAGCAAGACTGCTAAGAATCTCAGCACTGTTTTGGAACCATGAGGAGAGTTTCCTTGTGAAGCAGAAATGATGATCACATTTAGGAAGAAGGAGAGTATATCAGTGTTTGTTACACAACACAGAATCATCTGGCGCTCAAAGAGTAAGTTACTGTAACTTCAGCTTGAGTTTCCTACACAATGCTCATATTTACAAAAAAAAAAAAATGAAGGGAAGAAACATTCACTCTTTTCAGGTTTCATCTTTTTGGAAAAGTTTAGGTTTTCCAAAGGTTTCATCTTTTATGGAAACGTATAAACGATTTATGAGGTAAAATGAACACTTTATCTCCCATGAAGCTGTTGAAAGAATAACACCGAGGCCTTGAATTCTTAATGTTCTTGGCTTCTCACAGCAAAGTGTAGAAGGTTATTGAGATTTGGGATACAGGCAGGCTTGCTAAGAGTAGAAACTAGGTCAGAAGTATTGTAATTCTGAGGTCTGGGTATGGGTCAGCTAGCTGGTTGCTAGTCTTGCTACCAAGACGGGGACTTCATGCAGAATGGATGTAATCAACTTAGAAAGCCTCCTCTCCAGTGTTGTGTAATACATGAGATGCGGTCATCTTAACTGATGCTACCTGAGTCATCCTGTAAGTCACCTGTTCTCTAAATATAAGATCTGGACCAAACTTGATATAGATCACCTTATTTTAAGAAGCAAGTCTTCTCTTTCTTTCCTACACACTGCTGTCATTCAGAGTTCACAAACATCTACTTACCTGCTTCAGAGCCTGAATCAGCAAGCCTAGTATGTTTTAATATATTGCAATTCTAAATACAGAAAACACAGAAGTCAGCAGAGTTCCATTCTAAAATGCTAAGAGAGGAATTACTAATACCATTCTATGATACAAAGTGATGCGTATGTATATAAGCCTCAAGAGTGCGTAACCCATGATTTCCATTTTTCAAGACAGCGTCTCAACCACTAGCCTAAGGACAATACAGGGATCTAGTGGTTAGTGGCCTTACTTGTGGTAGGAGAAAAGATGTTTATTTCAGCTAGCAGATTGAAGAACAATCTTTGTGAGGACCAGGCACTTTGCAGTCTTCACATGAAGGTGTAATTCAGACTTTGATAACATCTAGACTTTACTTCAACTTGATAACACACGTGAAAATCATAGACACAGGTTTATCTTGAATGTCCTGACTCAGATTGCTCTCTGAGGCATGGTTTTGTGGTATTATAACTACAACATTGTCAAGGCCAGGATTAATAGCTCTGCAATGTTTTGTTGCACCTTTTGAGGCCAGTGTGTGTTCATAGACTGCCGCACTGTGCTCTAATTAGCTTCAATGAGAAGCTAATTTGGTGGCAATTATCAAAGTATTGTCTTTTCTACCCTAAAAGCAGGGCACATTCATGCATAACTTACTTCCATATGAACTTCCAAATCTGATCATCTCCCAGACACAGAGGGGCCTCACTTTGACAGCCTATCAGGAAATGCAGTAAGCTAATTTTGGTAAATTGTATATTCAACTGTTTAGTATACTCAGGCATGTCTTCAGGATAGTCCATGGGACTTCACTTGCCAAGTTGTGAACCCTACCCACTGTGAGTGCCTCCAGGTGAAGGTGTCATTCAAACTTTACTGTAAATATACACTTGTCCCTGAGGTCTAATATGGATATTAAAATCTGTGGGCACAGAACCAGAATTAAAAAGAAACCAAATCAAAGCAGAACAAGATGATTCTTAGATTACAAGCTTAATTTGCAGAGTTGCAGATTAGATACAGGCCCAAGTAACCTGTAAGTCTAGTAGGTGACACTGCTTTGAGCCAGAGGTTGACAGAAATCTTCTGAGAGATCCTTTCACACTCAAACTACTCGTGGTAGTTTAAGTACCTTAACCATGGAATCCCTGAGAAATGGTAAATATTCACTTGCTTGTAACTGTTTCAGATTTCCTTTCTGGTGTAGAGCTGCACTTCAGGGAAGTGCTGTCCTTTCTGTAAGTATAGTTTCCCTGTGTCCCCACCCCAATAGGAACAAGATAATTAGGCAATTTAAATAATGTTCTTCTACTTTCAATAAAATTATAATGTCTTCAGTAGTATTCTCTGGAAAACAACTCAGCCACAAACTGAAATGAAAATACATGGAAACACCATTCACTGGTGGCACAAGAGAACAGCATACTGAGCTTACCAACCCTCCCCCTTCCTCTTTTTCAGAGAGCTGTTAAAAGATCAAGGCATAGAACCATTACAATATAAACAAGCACTACAGATTTTGCAGTAGGTGGGACCATCTGGACCCAGGTAATGTCACCCTAAACAATCTGCCATCCAGTTGCAGGGAGGGAAAAAGTCTTCTGTGACTCAGAGCTAAAAGGCTGAGATGGCAATGTGGTTTACTGGCTCCCTGGTCCAATTACAGAAAACAATGATTATTTATTATTCCAGATAATGCCAGTGGACATGGCCAAGCACCATCCTCCCTGTTAACACTATCTGAATTGTGCCATGTATCTGAAAATAATTGCCACCTAAACTAATAGATGTGTGCTGGTATGAAGATGGCGTTCTCTGCTGTATTTCTGCAGACCAATCAGACTATAATACAGCTTTTTCTTTGGTGTTCATACAGACTACTACAGTTATCAGGATACAGTGTTCTGTGGCTGGCGATTTGCTCTAGCCCTAGAGCAAGTGTACATAGAGGGACCTGCTTGTGCCCTGTGAAAGGTTTTTTGTGTTTATGGCAGAATTAAACACATTACACTGAGTAAACATGAGATTGAGTTGTAGGGTACATACAGTGAAGCAAAGCAGAACAGTTCTCAGAAAACAGCCAGAAGTGTGATCCAGTCCTATACTACTGGTAGTACACTCTTACTTCTCATTCTTAAAACACTCTTTTAAAGTGATGATGTCAGGGAGGTTGCTTTTGAAGAACATAAAGGCACTGATGAAAAATTTAAGCAGGAAGCCATAAGAATATTATCAGAAGTGAGGCTTGCTCACACCCTTGAATTTAAGTGCAATTTTGGAAACATTCTGAGCAATGAAAGGAGCTAACACTTAACTTCCTGCACAAGAACTCTCTTGTTCGAGTCATTAAGTTATACCGAACACAAATTATTACCGATTAGGTCCTAAAGCTGCTTCAAATCCCAGAATCCTGACTGACTTGTGAGAAGGCAGGCAAATTCATTAGCAGTAACAACAGAAACACCAAGGGATTTATGTGCTATTCTTGTATTGTGTAAACCTGTTCTATTTAAGATTACAGGTTACTTATTTTTCTGATTGTACGTAGGCATTCTGGACTGCAAATTAGAGATTCCAAGGCTTACTAGCATGAAATAGAATTGTAGAATCCTAGAATTGTTAGGGTTGGAAAGGATCTTAAGATCATCTAGCTCCAACCCCCCTGCAGGGACACCTCACACTAAACCATGTCACCCAAGGCCTGGTCATGAACAGTGACAGGGATGGAGCGTTCACAACTTCCCTGGGTAACCCATTCCAGTGCCTCACCACCCTTACAGTAAAGAACTTTTTCCTTATATCTAAGCTGAACTCCCCCTGTTTAAGTTTGAACCCGTTACCCCTTGTCCTATCACTACAGTCCCTAATGAAGAGTCCCTCTCCAGCATCTCTGTAGTCCCCCTTCAGATACTGGAAGGCTGCTATGAGGTCTCCACGCAGCCTTCTCTTCTCCAGGCTCAACAGCTGCAACTTTCTCAGCCTGTCTTCATATGGGAGGTGCTCCAGTCCCCTGATCATCCTCGTGGCCTCCTCTGGACTTGCTCTGACAGTTCCATGTCCTTTTTATGTTGAGGACACCAGAACCGTACACAATACTTCATGTGAGGTCTCAATATTCTGAAATTAATAAGGAAGTATGAATGCCTTTGCAACATCATCCTGGTTATTGTTCAGATTATATTGTTTTGATTAAAAAAACAAACAAACAAGACAATAACTGCAAAAGCAATTCCAAAGGTATTATTTTAAAAAGTTAACACTTTTACCCTGACAAAAACATTGATATTAGATGAAGGCATGGGGAAAAACAGCAGGTGTCAAATTTATTACAAATGAAAAAGGCAAAACAGTAAATGAACAAATTGAAATAAGGTCTTTGTTATAATTCAGATTACATGGATGAAAAATTCCTTTTCTTGTACCATGTCAAGAAAAAGTCAGTTCTAATAATCTTCCCAGCTAATCACCAAAGCACTATTCACACCTTCTTCTACCTTCTCTTTTTACTTTCACAGTTTTCCAGTCCAACGATTGTTAAAAATATATGCAATTATCTACTTGGTTATCGGATATAATACATTAGATACAGTCAATCAACTTTAGCTGTACTTATGGTTAAGAAAGCTACAAACGTCTTCATGCCTTAGCTGCTAGCATTCCATTTGTATGCTGGCATACAGAAGGTGCAAATAAGAAAAAGCTAAGTGATACTTTGAAATCGATCAGAGATCGCAGCATAGTCATGCGCATATCCTGTCTCCTTTATATTGCCAACTTCCTCTTTGCATTCAGCAATCTATATTCCCCTTGATACTTATTTTAATTGATAAATATACAATAGGGAAAGCTTTTGTTTTGACTTTCACCTGTTACTTCTACAGTGCTTCCCCGAGTATAAATTCATTGCTATTTTTAATTTGAAGACACGTTAATTTATTTTTAATAAAAGGTAAGAGCAAAATTACTGTTTCCTGTTCGATGAGTTAGAACTTGCATTATATATTTCTCCAAGGATGTTCCCTTTGTTTCATTGAGTATATCACCAGCACTAGAAGATGAAGTACCTCTATTTTCATTTCCCCATTTGTCACTGGGAAAGAAACTACCTCCAGGTTCCTTCGGTGGATGTGCTGTCTAAAGATCATCATACCAGGGGTCTCTTTTGCCCTCTGAATGCTAATGACTTTCAGCAGCAGGAAGAAACACAGACCGTTTGAGGTCCTAAAGGAATTTAGTGGGAGTGCTGTCTGGAAAGCAGGAGATTAGGTTTACATCCTTATCTTAAATCAAAGAGATAAGATTTTTTGCAAGTATCTAATAAGTTGATTATCAGGTTAGAACAATTGCTGTAACTCTAGAATCTTCTTGCTGCGTTATCTTCTATATGAAGTGGGCAATCTGTAATGAAGGATGCTTAGAATTTAATGACTGGATGTTTGAGCCTAGTGGTGAAAATACATGCGCTTGGGAAATTTTGTGGCTGGTAACTTGGGTGGGAATCAATCTCAGTAGGCATTAATTGGACAGACTGAAACCCTAACGCCTGAAAGTTTTAGGTGCTCTTAGACGCCTAAGTACCTTGAAAGATCTATGTTTTAAGAAAAGTACGTCATTAGCTTATTTGATTAAGTACCTAAATATGGCTCAGCTTACTCTGAAGTTTCTTTTGGGTGTTGCCTGCAGCTCTTGCCAATAAGAGCTAGTGCAGACCATAATGGTTATTCCTTCTTCCCATCGCAAATATTTTCAGTTATTAATTAACCTTATATTAACAGAAAAGTGCCTGGAATTCCCACCAATTAAACCAATAAATTTTCTTTGCCTCTTTAATCTTAGTATTTCTGTTGGATTTTCGCCATGTAGATTTGTAGTTTAATAATTTATTTGCTTTCTGCTCCTGACAGTTCAACATTTATTTTTTGAATTCTCATGCATTTCTCAGAAACATTAAAACATTTTGATTTGAAACTTGGAAGGCAGATTTTTTTCACTGTGAAAAGGAAAAAACCCGCAAACCTGCATGGAAAAGATTAAATGGCCCCCACTCAAAACCAAACACCAGGCTGGAGAAAAAATATTTTCAGTGAAACACTAACTGTTGTGGTTTTTTTTTTTTTATTTTTTCCTTTCTGCTGTCAAACCGTACGCTGTTGCACGACTGCATTCCATGCCACTTACTGAACTACTAGCACCAATGCCCATTGCATCAGGGACCACGAGGAAGGTCTCACATCTCACTACTAACCTAGTTCAGCTTGTGCGAACTGACAAGATCACAGCAGACGGTAATAAATATGGTTTCAGACAGCCACCATATGCTTTCCTCTGGAACTCATTCCTATAGGATTTAGATTAAGCTAACACAAACTGCATTATATTACTACATAGTTCTGAGTTACTGAAATAGTCAAAGGTCCACTGTTTGTGCAGGATTCAAGATGCAAGACATGAAACGTGACCTGCATAATATCTGAAAGTGTGTGAACCAGACGTTTAGATTTGCACATTTGGACTTGCCTGTTGGTTGTTTTTCTGTTGTTTTTACTCAGACACAACTCACCTCTAAGGAAAAATCTATAATATTTCATTACAGTTAATATAAATAATTGGAGTAAACAATTCTTCACAAAAAAAAAACCCCAAACAAACAGGTATAAGTAAGAATAGGAGAATATGGGTTGTTGTGCTGTTTTTTGGTGGGGTGGTTTTCCTTTTGTTTTAAAGTCAAGTACAAGAAAGCTAATAGAACTGCTTCCAGCTCTTCAGGGGCTGGATTTAATCCAAATTTATGAAAGATGAAGAGCATCATCTTAGCCAAAACACTTCCTAAATTTGTCTTTTTGCTAAAATGAGGCCACCTAGAAGATTAAAAGCTTTCTTCTTTTTTCTGCTTTAAAAAACATAATTACACTCTAATTTAAAACTCTAATTGAGTGCACTTGTATTGGTAAGATGTGCTTTTTCCCTTTAGGGACAATATTCCTATTAGTCACACAAGCTGTCTAATCATTTCATGGTCCTTCTTCTTTCCCCACCCTACACCCCCATTATAAATGAGAAAATGAATGCTTTTTTTTTTTTTTTTTTAAGAGTATCTCAATTATATCCTCATAAATTCAGCAACTGAACATTTTAGTTGAAACAGTAAGTTGCACCTTTAGCCAGTGTAAATTACCATTACAACTGCGGATTTCAGTGATCAAAAGATAACTTGCATCAGCTGAGAATTTGACCCACGGAGACAAAGTAGCTAAAAAAGTATAGAAGTAAACTATTTTTTTCAAGCTTGAGATTTTGTTTCTTGGCTATAAAAACACATTAGCTGTGTTTTATCTTAAATTTTATTAAATTTTTTTACATTATCCAACAATTGATCACATTGCACAAAATAATACCATTCAAAATACAGTATTTTTCTGATTAAGGAGACCAAAAACTGTCTTAAACTAGTGAGTCTGATGGGTAACCTTTTGTTGTGTGACTTTATTTGAAGCTTTCTTTTGCAGTTAGATAAAAGGTAACACTTTAGGTTATCTCTTTGCCTGTAAATCCATCTTTGCTGATGTTTGGAAGATTCTATGGAAGTACCTTTTTACAAGCACATTTCATATTTTAATAAGTACTTTAAAGTGGTAATATTCACTTGCAGTCACAGGAGCATTTTAATGCTAGATTATTAGGAGACTACATTGTTTTTCTTCCACCAAATCACCTGGAATGCTGAATAAGTCTTGGTAAAACAAGCATGTGAACTAAAGTATTAGTTCTAGCTTATATAGCCATTGCATAGTCTTTGTAAAACAAAAGACAATTCAGCATTTAAGAATTATCTTTTATTATTTTCCATACTATGCCTTCAGACCTTAATTCGTAAGCATTATCTTTGTTCCAGGTTTAAAGCTTTTAAGGAGTAATAAACTTAATTACATATAGCATATGGAAAATTTGGGTTTTAACCACTAATCTGTGGTTTGTAATGAATTTGGATGGAAGGAATTCAAGACTGAAGTATCATGTTTCTCATACTTCTCTCCATTGACTGCAAGAGTTCTAGGATTTCTCAGTGAAAATCATCATCTGCTTAAACAAAAAACAAATAAGCCGACCATGAATCTTTAAAGTTTTTGAAATCCTTAATTTTTCTGTGTTTTAATTTGTCAAATATTTATCTACAAATACTTTGAACAAAATGCAAAGAAGGTGAATAGTTCTTGAAATAATAAAAGCTACTGATGAAAGATTTATCGAAATTCATTGCTGACAGGCATTTATCAGCATTTTCTGCACTGGATGCAGGGAAAAGAATGCAGTTATTTTTATTCATCTTGTTTTCATTGTTTTTTTAGATACGATGACGATAAACAGAAATAACTTTCAGAGAAGAGGACCAGATATGCTGGTGGTACATAACTCTTCTAACATCAGACGGCTTCTCAGTTTCCCCTAGCTGAAGGAAATGTTATTTTTCCAGAGCCATTAATTATTATCCCTCTTTCTACTCTGTCATATTTGGACATATTTGGTCTTAAACACATCTGGTGGTGAATCTGAAAAGATGGCTTGTTTCAGACCCTGAACCTCCTCCTTCCTCACGTACATGAACCCTAAGGATGCTCAATACGATTAAGGAAAAATTCCAAGGCTGTAAGAAAGGCTCAAAGTGAATATTATTTTAGAACACTAGCCCAAGGCTGCAGCCTTTAATTGAATTCATTGAATTTCATCTAAGTAGGCAACTATCTTTCCAACCTGAGGGAGGCCTGTGTATGTTAATAACATCAATGTTATTAACAGAGCAGCAAATATCACACTGAAGACATGATAGGAAGCTTTATATTTGTAGATGAAAAAAAAATACCTTTGGTTGATATGATTGCTGATCAGTCGTTCACAACTTACTGTTGTGACCTCAGTGACCCTAGCTGTTCTGCTGCATTAGATTTAATTGCCACAGTATATAATTGCTATGTGCCAATCGTAATCACACCCACTGTACACAGGCTATTTGTCATCCAACTGTGCTTAATTAACAGTATGAAATCCTAACTCTAGATCCACTTTTAACTGCCTGAGTTCATGATGAATTATTTGCTATTTAGTTATTAAGATACTGTGCAAATGACTAGCTGTCAGTTTAGAAGGAACTGGCTAGAGCACATGTTTGTGGTATGCCCCATGAACAAACTTAGCAGAATGGTTAGGAATTAAAAATGCTGAAAAGTCATCAATTAAATATCATCTGGGCATACAATGGCTCCATAAAACCCATTTAGAGGAACAGTTTAATTTTCAAGTGTGAACATGCTCATTTTGGAATTCCCTTGAAACTCACATGAAGAACTTGTTAGATTAAGTTTCATAGAGGATGAAATACCAGCTGAGCTTGTTTCAGAAGTATGGGGTAGGGAATTTATAGAAAAAAACTGACACATCTTAATACTCCACAATACAGGTGTTCTTTTCCAGTTGTCCGTAGGAAATACAAGTTCAGTTAACCGCTATAACCAGTATGAGTATGAAAGATGGGGAGTCTGGGTCTCATTTTAAAAATACCTTGAAAGTTTGCAGCTGCTCTATCCCACTCCTTCCTTCTCTTCCTAACAAACAACAGTGTAATTTGTCTGGCCTTGAAAATCTACTGTGAAAAAAAAACAACCAAACCCAAAATTCTGAATGAAGAAATGGTAAATGAAAGTAAGAAACACTAGGGAGAAAGTAGGCACTTGTCTACTTGTATTTCAAGCACATATTTACTCATGAAATTGGCTCAACCAATGACAGATTCTCTGCCACATATCACCAACATCTGTCCTTGCAAGTTTTCTTAAGAGCCCCAAATGAGTAATGCTCCCAGGTAAAAATGAAAACTGATACCCACTGTGCAGACATCACAGATAGCGATGCACATCAGTATTCTTCAACTGCAGTCTGTTTCTAAACTTAAAGCTTATGATTGTTAATACTGTCTATATCTCCTTTCCAGGCATATTTATTATCAAGAAAGGTGACACTTTCCAGTCATCTGCTTGAATAAAGTAAAAAAGTTGGCTTCTTCGCCATGTGTGGGAATGTGTGAGTGAGAATATTTTGGCAGTATTAGAAGTATCTGCAAAAGGGGTTTTGACACTGTCTGTTCCTATGCTGTTGTGAGATTAGCAATCCTCTAGAACCACCATAAATAGACTTTCAGGCTTAAGCTCACTGCAATAGGGCGGCATCATCAGTGTAAGTCAAAGAGGCGGTAGTTTTGTCATTTTTTCAGAGTAAAGTGGAATGTTCAAGGCAAATGAAGTTCCTACAAGCCTAGTAATGGCAGCGGTAGCTTATGGAGGGCACATTTTTCACTGTGTCAGTTTCAACAGATATATCACAAATCACGTGGCATTATGGGTTTGTTTTTTTGACATTATATCTCTTCTCACCCAGGCAACTCTCAGATAGATTCAATACACTTGGCTAGCTTTTACTTGCCCATTATGACAGTACAATAACATACTCTACCCAGCTTGGCATTGGCATCCTTGTTCAGAACTGTGAATGTTTTTTAAAGCCTTAAGATATTAAGCTTAAGATATTAAGCTGTTATAGATCTGCCATAGAATACAGTTAAGTGTATTCTGTGTATACTTCTGCAAAGCAGATGATGATATCACAGAGTAGAACATACCATTTC
The DNA here is from genome assembly GCF_033815535.1 of Pezoporus flaviventris. Classification (NCBI taxonomy): domain Eukaryota; kingdom Metazoa; phylum Chordata; class Aves; order Psittaciformes; family Psittacidae; genus Pezoporus; species Pezoporus flaviventris. Next base: position 43,052,332 of record NW_026892561.1, read on the forward strand.
ACTTGTTTTAAATATAACAAGGTTTCATAGGCAGAGATCATTCCACTGAAATTCTAAAGCTGTATTCCTGAATATATGAAATATGACAGAACCTTACAATTACATGGTATAAAATATCAGCATATAGTAATAGTAACAGAAAATGTGAAAACTTCTGCACTGCCTTATTCATGTAACTTCTTTGTGTGAAAACTGCACTAAACAATAAGAGATTACTGTACCAAGCTACTTTTGTAACATGCTTGAAATCATCAGATAAAAGGGCTTTTTTTCTGCTGATTATTTACTGTTCACAGTTCATGAACAATCATTTTTCATCTGTACTTAGAGAAGTGTTTCCCATCTTTCCTGCTGGACAGAATATGTAGGTTTTGCCATAACAGCCAAAGATCACGAAGCAAATACAAATTCCTGCCCCCTTTGTATGACTCTCGGTGGAAGTACTGATGTTCCTATGCCTGCTCAAACTAACTGTACTGTGAGTACATTCAACTGATGGTTAAAATGGATGTCTCACCTAAGACTTAAGAACAACTGGAAAAGAGGGTGACCAGTGATAGGTTGTCTTCTGCCACAAGCCACATGGTAACAATGTTTGGACTCTGATTTCATTATTTTGAATGTTCTTGATGATGATCAGCTAAATCACATATCATGGCCTTACTTTCTCATTGTGTTGGACTGGAGCAGGAAATGAATGCAACCCCAGCAGCAGATGACACATGCTGTACTTTCAAGATTGATTTGAATCAGAATGATTCACAGCTATGTTTATGAAGCTTTGGAGATTCAAAACACTTTCATAAACTTATACCTCATCTACTAGCTAACAATAAAAACTATATAACTTCAAAGACAATATTTAGGTATGCTGAAAATTCATTTGTGAATTGTACATTGCCTTATTTAGCCAGTCCTAACTACATGAATTTTCTTTACCAGTATTACTTCTATAAAAATTAAAGACCCATCTTATTATTCAGCCACAACTATTTCATTATTTTAGTATCTTTATAACTTTGCCTGATGCTTACATATTTGTGTATAGCATTCTTTTCCTCACCTGGATATAAATATTTTAGTCTAAAGTGATCTGGCTCATCAGATAATTGAAATTGCTCATTCTCAGTATTTCTGATTCAGTTGATATGCTTTTTTTGTTTGTTTAATTGACACTTTCATGCCTTTCGAAATAAAACCCGGCTAATGAAGTTATTAACTTTCTTGAGATAATTAGTAGCTGCTTGTTGTTTTTTTTTCTTTAATTTGTTTGCAAGAGCAATATTTTTTACAAAGACGCAATTCAGCAGTTGTATGATTTCTTCCCTTGATCTTAAGGTAGTTTATAACACTGCCAAAAGAGCATGACTGGATTACTAATTTAAAATTTTCCTTTTCCAGTATCAACCCAACCAGACAGTCTACTTTCTATAAAACAGCCATATTTCTGAGCTGTTTGATTCACTAAAGTAGTTTCATTTAGTCTATATTTATGCAAAACACTGAGCGACATACCAGGCCACCCAGTCAAAAACTCTATGAATTTAAATAAGGCCAGAGAATAATGTTTCTGAGAAGCAGAGTTTGAAAACTGTTCCTTCTATGAACAAGTGTTTTTTTGGCAGAGACCCATTCTGTTGTAAAAACACTTGTGCATCTTTTAGGAACCTTGAACTACATTCTGAAGTTTGGACTAATTGCTAATTCCTCTTCATTTTAGAGAGGCTTTGCCAGAAGCAGCAGTGGACAGAATTTGATCCTGATTTTTTTCAGCATGAAGAATAACTTGCTTGATATAGAAAATAGTTAATTTATCTCTATTACCTTTCCTTTTTATGGTGACAGGTAATTATGGTTTTCCCTATTTTACTTATTTAAGTGAAAAAAATTGCAGTAGTACAATCTCATGATCAGTTTTCTGATCTCTTAGTAAGAACTAATCCCATTATTATCAATAATTTAAAAAAAAATTTCCATTTTGCAGATTAAGAAATAACAAAATAACTGCAAAGCTATAAAACCCCAGGTATAATAGCACTCTACTTCCCAAACCACATTCTAACCTCCATTTCTGTATCAACATCTCAGGTATAAAGTATACAGTTTTACTGATCTTTTCTCCTACATACATAGACTTTTGTTGGGTTGTGTTAAAGGAGTTTTGTGACAAACTGCAAGCAGATAGTATACCCACCATTAAACATCGACAGTCTTGACATGTCTAAATATCTTTAGAGATTATCAATAAGTAACATGACTGAGGGTCAAAGCATCACAGCATGGGAAAACTGCATAAAGTGGATTAAAGGAGATTGTTTAGACATCAACCAAACATAATGGATTTATCACATCTTAACTCTTTAGCAAGAAAAATATACCATTGTCTGGTATAAGCCCAACTAGAGTATAAAAATGCCTTGATGGGTGTTACTCTTGGTTTTTTTATTAAATCTTTGGCCTGTATCAGTTCAAAATACAGAATGAAAAATGTTTGCACTGAACAGCTACATTACCTACTCTTGATTTATTGAACTAGCTCTTTTTTTTTTATGTATATTTTTGCCATTTCTCAGACTTTTCATGAGACCTGGGCTAGTACCAGTCAAAATTAATAAGATCATAGCTTAGGCCTGTATATTACTTTAGTAGGTTTGCATCTAATAAATAAATATTACAAAACAATGTCTTGCTTAGGATGTACACACACATTCTTAGACAATTATTAAAAATGTTTCATATTGGAAGTATTCCCATGTTTGGGTTTTTTTCCTCTTCTTTTGAGTTTAGAAATCTGTGGCTAGATTTCTAGAACTAATTGGATACCTAAAGCTTATTAGCCACATTAACTAGATCATATTGAATGCAAACATTACACATTGTTGTTTTTTCTTTGTTGTGCTACCTTTTTGTCTAGAAAGATGCTAAGTTAATAAATTTCAAATGAGTGCACTTTCTAACACCAGGCAAACTGCTGGTTTTAAAAATACAAAGTACCAGCACCAAATAGGTTTCATGAAGTTCTGGAATCATTCACCTGTTTTTTTTTGTCATATGCATGATTTCACAGTGCTCTGGTTGAACTATGCTTACATATTCCTGCAGCTTCCTTGGTTAAGTCAAGCATCAGTTACAAGTATGGAAAAAAAAAAAAGGAATAAAACAGTCCCAGATGTATTCACTAGCATGCTTTTGTGACTGACCTTATCTCCTAGCTCTGACAGACTCACTAAAACCCTACTGAAGTAAACACGGGTGCTTCAGTTAGCTATACTCAACTTTCAGTGAACTCTAAGGCAAATGGACTTTAGATGACCAATAAGACTATGTTTTGTATCACATCACAATTATTTTCCAGCTGACAGAGTCCCTCCCAATCAGTACAGCAGACAAGATGCTATTCAGCTGAAATCTCTGCTTTAGCTTTCAAACTGATATAAATTAACATAATTTTATTAAAGCTAATGCTAATTTAAACTTAAGATTTTGCTTTAGGACCTGTCCTGGGTTCAGCAGTAGCAGTCATGTTTCTGTTTCGTGGTAGCTGGTGCAGTGCTGTGTTTTGACTTCCAGCCTGGGAACAACGTTGGTGAAACCGATGTTTTCGGTTGTCGCTAAGTGATGTTTACCCTGACCAAGGACTTTGTGAGGCTCATGCTCTACCAGGGAGGAGGGGAAGCTGTGAGGAAGCAGAGACGGGGCGCCTGACCCGGGCTAGCTAAGGAGGTATTCCATACCACAGCACGTCATGCCAGGGGTGGGGGGTAACTGGGAGTTAGCCGGAAGGACACGGGCTTCCGGGTGGGACTCGTTTCTTGGCCGGTGGTATTGTATTCTCTTCCCTTGTTATTTTCCCTTATCATTGTTGTAGTTGATAGTAGCGGTGGTGATTTGTGTTGTACATTGGTTGCTGGACTGTTCTTGTCTCAACCCGTGGGAGCTGCACCCTTTTGATCCTCCTCCCCATTCCTCTGGGAGCGGGGAAGGGGAGAGCCCCGGTGGGGGGTCGGGGGGGCCCTCGATTGTTGCCAGCCCGGCACCACTCACTGGGAGTGAGTGAACAAGTTGCCTGACTGGGTTTAAACCACGACAGACCACTGTTTAGGCTGAGCAAGTTGGGGCTGTTCAGCCTGGAGAAGAGAAGGCTGCGCGGAGACCTTATAGCAGCCTTCCAGTATCTGAAGGGGGGTGCCTATAACGGTGCTGGGGAGGGACTCTTCATTAGGAACTGTAGTGATAGGACAAGGGGTAACGGGTTCAAACTTAAACAGGGGAAGTTTAGACTGGATATAATGAAGACATTCTTTACTCTAAGGGTGGTGAGGCACTGGAATAGGTTACCCAAGGAAGCTGTGAATTCTCCGTCCCTGACAGTGTTCAAGACCAGGTTGGACAGAGCCTTGGGTGAGATGGTTTAGGGTGAGGTGTCCCTGTCCATGGCAGGGGGGTTGGAACTAGATGATCTTAAGGTCCTTTCCAACCCTAACTATTCTATGATTCTATGAATACTGCTGAAGAAAAACCCTATCATGACTGAAGTCCAAGATATTGTAATAAAAATTTTATGAGTGTATTATATTTTTATAAATAGCTCAAGCTTGAACTGTATTGCTTTATACCACAAAGATATTTACAAACATATATGGGGTGGGGTGGTAGAGCTTGCTTTTTTTTTTACTTTTTAGTCACATTTAGTAATCACAAATACAAATAACAGCTGCTTGAGACATTTTTTTAAATATACCTGCATACAAATTCCACAGCAAACACAGTGCTGGTATTGTTTGTCTTAGATCTGAGAGTAAACTCAAGTAAAAAAAAATCGATTCCTTACTTTAATCAGACATGAGCATGCAATAGATTAATTCTACATTATTAATTGTGATGTTTATAAATCATAAATGAAATTCAGCGGTATAGCGGTATGAAACTGGGGTGTGAGGCACCCTTTAAATTTATATTTGTTTTTCTTTATCTTGCCATTTTTTTTGAGAGCAGTGCTCTATACCACGTGGCTGTCACTACTGAAACCACAGGCTGTCTTGTCAAGGCCAATGGAGTACTGCCACACAACAGGGAGCAAAAATTACCCATGTTCTACTTGCTTAGGGTTTCATCTTTTGTACCACAAAATAAACCCCAGAAACATTAAGACCTGAATCCCTTTACTAGCATATTTATTTATAGAAGAGTCTGAAGTGTGACTCTGGCCTTGTCAGGCTCCTGAGGTTTCAGCTGGATATTTTCTTTAAGGAATAAGAGAAATTATTTATGGAACAGATACATAAGTATTCCACAGAGCTATTTCTTGTTTGGTTTTCTGTTGATACGGGAGAGATATCACTCATAAACAAACTACTGGCAAAATATTTTTCTCCAGATATAGCAATGATGATGAAGGTGAGTGATTTGAGAAGGCAGAGAACAGTTGCTGAATTGTTTTGATACATCTGCATTTGTAAACTCCTTCATACTGTGAAACTCCTTAGGCACTTGAAAGGAATCAGTGACTGATAAAGTGCTGGACAGGAGTAAAGCAAAAACCAAAGAGAACTGAGAAATTCATGTCTAGGTGGAGATGCATTAGTTGTAGCATAATGAATGTAGCCAATTAATGGAGATTTTATAGCAACAGAAAAGTTGTTTGTATGAGTGATAAGCCAATTATACCAGAAGAAATGGAGCAATAGTCTTCATTATGAAGTGCACATATCCTTTCAGATTTAGTTACCCTAATGGATTCTAAAACAGGTACTAGTCTCCTTCAGGGTTATATATATATCCTTTTATCAGTGTGTGTGCACACACGTATGTGTGTTCATGCATAAACGCACTTCTGAAAATAAATATACTGGGTTATATAATTACAATTTCTTTGCTTTTATTGGTTCATGCTCATGCTGGCAGATAGCTATGCTTAAAGGTCAAGCTGCTAGAAAATATAACGCTAGCAACAATAGCAGAAACTGCTGAGGTAGCAGAATTTAGGAAAATATTTCTCTAAATCTTGTGTTTGTTACTCTGTCTAATACATAAAAGGCTCAAAAAAAGCCCCAGAGAAGATAAGTATCTCAGATTGTTACATGAAGGCAGCTACTTTGCTAAGATTTAAGTGTGGGAGTTTATAGCTGTCCTCTGGATACAAGGGTTTTGAAAGGGCCACAGAAACAGCAGCAGAACTTATCTAGTCATACTGCACTTGTTCTCACTGCAAATTTTTTTTCCAGCATCTCTTCCCCATGGTAGGATGCATTTTCTTTTCCCCAGCACAATGCCTATCTCTGTCTAGTCCATACCTGATGCTCTAAAGCCATCTTAAGAATGTTTAACTTCATATTGATCTATCCTCAAAGAATACAGATTAATTAGAAGCACAGATGATACATAACCATCAATATTTTGATGTCACATGCCAGGATCCTCAAAATCTGTTTACTCTTCCATATTGTTTTGGTGAGCACTGTATTGAAGTTTTGATGCGTTTTGCCACACAGAATTAATCACAACCTCAGATCTGAATGCAGAAAAAAAGGTTACAATTGCAAGAAAACATGATGTATAGTGAAGTCAATCATGACAGACTGAGCAATTCAAATGCTCAAAGGTGTTACTAAAGGAGACATATTACTGAAAGGCAGATCTCCTATTTTAAATGAACTTTTTCTGAATACATTATAAAAAATCCTGAAGGTCTATTTCTATCATCAATAGTTGTGACTTTTCCTTAAGACTTTTTCTTCTGTCATTCCTTCTAATATAATATTATTCAGAGCACTAGCCTGCATAAGATGGCATTATTCAGAGCACAAGGGACATAGGCCAAGCCTTTGTAGAATTAGCATTAAAAGTCTTATTTCATAGCCACTGCTCATGAAAACAATGCTTCAGAATTTTCTAAAATTGATGCAGGAATATGCACATGTCCACATAAACACAAAGTTGTTTTTTTTTAATATATCTATTGTTCTTATAAGACAAATGAGTCTATTAAATTGACCTGATTCTTATAGAAATATTACATGGAAGAACAGAATATCCAGGACCGAATAATATCAACTGCTTCAGACTTTGTATTTTTAAAATTATATAGTATTTCCAGGTTTAGACTTAGGAAAGTGAATGTGTTATTAGAAATAGAAGTCTGTCCATTTTTCTTCTTCTACAGTATGACAAATACTGGTAGCACTACACATTTTTACTATCAGTAACTGCTCTGAAACCCATGATCTCTATAATCCTCTTTCTGACCTTTAAATGAATGAAGTATTTATGATACTTCCTAGAAAATCTGATTTAGGTGTCAGATAAATAGTTAAAGATTATGATGCAGCAACTGGGCAGATAGTGAATTACAGAATAAAGTGTTACGAAATTGTTAGACTTCCAGGAGTTCAACAAAAGCTTTTCCATCTGCAGAAGCTACTCAAGTTTTCTTTTAAACTTGTCCAGTTTCTACACCTTGCTTTTGCTTATACCCTCCTCTGGAAAGCCTTTCCAGTTTTTCTAAAGTTCTGTGAAAAACTGCTCTCTTGGAGGTCTTCTTAAGTGAACATAAAAGGGATCTTAAGAAGAAAATAATTTAACCAATAGTCATTTTAATATAGCTGAAGGGATCAAATAAGATACCTGATATAAACCTAAATGATTTAAGCATTATTTCCCAGATAAGGAAAACCCCCTCTCTGTTTACTGATGATCTGGAATTGCAAATGGTATGTCCCATGCAATTCCTACATATCTATAAGATGGATATAATATTAAAAAGAACACATCAGAAGTTAAAGCATCTAAAGTCCATTTTAAGTATTTCACTCTGGTCACTTGAAGAGCAGCATATTTAGTACTAATGAAATATACTAGCAATGCTGATATGAATGCTACTAAATTGCTCAGTACAACCTACTGGCCTTTTAAAGCTTACCCACATTTGAGGTGAATCTACTTGTAGGACTGAATAGTTAGTTTAATCATCGTACTAATTCACTATCTAATCTTGTGTCTTATATTGTTGAAAGTATGATGACTTCACATGCAGTCAGTGCTTATAAACCATTTGAAAGTCACCAGCTTATTTTGTATAGGTGGCTATATTAACTACCAGAGACTACTACAGTGGATGTCCTAAAAGGGTGATGGAAAACTCAGCCCATTTTTTCCAGCTCTAAACCAGAATAGGATGTCATTCAATCTCTAAGCCATGCAATTTTCCAAGTACCTTTTGGTATAATTTTGTGAGGATGGACATATCTATTGAATAGGCCAAAAGTTTACAAGATACAAGAACTAAGAAAATTACAAAGTTACAGTTTTAAAGTCTCTGTCAAAATTGCAGAATGCAAATTAAATGGTTTTCTGATGCTGTAATACAATCTATGATTATGTATGCATGAATATTTATAAATGACTCAGTAATGTTGCTGGACTAGGTAGCTGACTTATTTGAAGGAGGAAACAATTGTTTAATTAAAATGAATGTTTAAATGGAAAAAACTCATTAAATTCATAGCTAATATGGAACAACTTCATGTACTGCAGGTTTTAAATTTAATACTGTCAGTTTCTTCTGGAGAATTTTTGCAGAATTTATTTTATCAAAGTCCATTTAACTGATCAACATGTAAGTTAAGGAAACTTTTTACCAGCTGAAGTCTAAAAAGAAAGATACTGCCCCATGTAGTACAGAGCTGTAAATCTGCAATAGAAACTGCTTCCTGTCTGACTTCAGTTCTTTCACAAACAAAACCTGGTCTGTTAAATAATGAAAGATATTTGTACAAGCAAAGTGGAATTTAATGTTTTAAAATGGTATATATTTACTGAGATGAAACAAATTGTATTTAATGTATATTAAAAATTTATTCCATAAACAAAACACGATAAGTTTGCATTTTTAATTATTGTGAAAAGCATGAGTATAATCCCAAATTTGAATGCTGGAATTAGTTTTGAATTATTTACACTGTCCTTGAAACATCAGTATTATGGATTTAAAAGACGAATACAAAAATTACTGTCCTTTCAAGATAATTTTACAGATTAGAAATAATACTACTAAAATCAGTTATTCCCCAGTTATGTCATAAAAATATGCATGCAGACACTGAAACAAATTCTCTCCATATGTTCCTAAAAAAAATAAAACCATCATACTATGAAGGCTATTATAAAATAAATGGACTACACTTTTCAGTTGTACTGTGAAACAATAGGTTCATTAGGGCAGGAATTAAGAGTCTCAGAAATACTAGATGTTGGTTACCTTTCACTGAATAACTTTTTTAAAAAAGATCTGTAAAATCAGGTACAGCAATCATCTCTTACTAGTAACTGAATGTTTTAGGAAACATCTTGTCCATACTCTCTCTCAAATTACTGGAGCACATGTGCATATGAGTTATGTATCCGTAAGCATCAAGATTAAAAGGCTTTGGCCTGTGTAAACAAAAGAACAGCTTTTTCCTTGTATATCATGTGCCCAGTGACACCTCACCAGTATGATGCTATGTATATGCACATATATATATCTGGGTCAACTTGCCACATGAACACAGCTCCTTCAAAAGCAAAAGACAACACAAAACATGGAGGAAGAACTTGGGCAAGTTGACAACCTCAGAAGCCCATCCTGATGAACACACAGACTCAACAGACACTGCAAAATATCCACTGAATCCTGTCAGCACAGTTAGTGAAGCTGAATTAACACTGTGCTTACAGTATTAATAGGAGATAAGATAGGAGATTTCACATGTAATATGGCTGTGTGTCCTGTGCGCCCATTACTGTCTGGAATGTTAAATTTTAGGAAAGCCATAACTTGTTATGAGGATAAGTGCTTGTTGTGTAGTCACAGAGTCAGTGTGTGTATGGACAGTCACATAAGCCTGATCCATTACCTGACTTACCAACCAAAACTACTGGGAAACCGGCAGTTATGCTGTCCTTTGCAGCCTGCTTTGGTTCATTGCAACTCCTTTGCAACTCTGTCACTAGTGTGACAGAAACTGGGACTGCTTTCCATTTTCCAGCTCGATGCATACAGCTCTGCAGAAGCTTATGCTTAATTGAACCTTGGAGAACAGCCTGAGCACACACTGCTCTCATCCCCACAGGGCATCGCAGGCACAGGGCATCGCAGGCACACAGCCCTGTCACAGGCTGACCAGGTGCTCATCTGTGTGACGGATCACCGTGCTCTTTTATTTCTTAATATCTAAGTGCAGATACAGCCTGCAAATCCCTGATTTCCACCAACAAAACTCCCTAGTCTTGCAAGCTTTTCCTTGTTAATTTCCTAGTCAGTAAGAAGTTGTGGGAGTCATAAATCAAAGTGCTTTACACTTTAATACATTTACCTCAAAATATCATACTGTCCACAGAAACAATATCAGTACAAATTATCTATGATACCTGGCACCATAACATGATTGCAAACAGTAAAGTGAGCAACTATCAAACTTCTGACATATTAACTTGCTAGCAAATCCTTGTTAAGGATACAAAAGGAGCCACTAAAAGTTAGGCAACTTAATTCTGCCTTCCCATACAGACACAATATGAAACGTTCTTGGATTTCATGATCTCTTGTCTTTTCTTTCACTACCTAAGTCAATTCCCAGGACAGATTCAATATACAACAGATAATATGAACACTAATTTCTTTTCCTCTCCCTCTCATTCTCACAATTTAATTGTCTGATATTTCATTTATAAGAGAAATCCACTACAGGTCATCTTCCAGGTATTTTACATCAATTTTCAGTATTGTAAAATCTACTGAATGATATAATAAAGCATATATTTATAGAACTGTAAACATCAGAGCACAATATTATATGCATTTTAAGTGGAATGTAGTGCTCCGACGAGCAAATAAAAATTGCACTCACTTTTCACAACCCACTAAAATATTGCTTAAGTATTTCCCATTAGAAACAAAATAGGTTTTAATGAAGGGATATTTTAAATTATTGAGATGGTTTATGGAAGAGCTCCTTGTAAATGTGACAATTGATAGTGTTTAGAGGAGTTTCATTGATGGCTCTTTGGAGTGAAATATTCTGTCTCCATTGCTTCCTAAAGAATCCTGAAAGGGATTCTTCCCTGTAGAATCAGGTAAGTGAGGAAGGCACTGAGCACTGCCAAGCCATACCTTGGAAATGCCTGAATTTTCTATCTAGTCCCCACCACAACACTACCATCACCACCACTCCCCAGCCTCCCAAAGAGCTACACTTCCTTCTTAGTGTGAATAATCTTAATCACCAAATAAGAAAGAACATGTGAGTGAGTTCTGTCAAGAAGTCACTTGTATTTCTCTCTCCAGGTTATGTCTCCTACCCATTTCTTACAAAGGGAGTGAACAAGAAACGGACTCCTTCAGGGTGTCGCTTTCTATAAAAGTTTACCTTTTTTTTCAGTCTTAATTTTCGTTTAGTATCTTACCATTTACTACTACGTCTACCTTGTTAAAAAATTCCTGGCCTAGACAAATATTAAAATAACAAAATGTCATTAGTTGTAGCTAAGAAGCTGTAAACCTATATCGTACAATATTAAGTGAATTAGAGAGACTAACTTTGATAACTGGCAAGTCTAACAGGAGCAGCCTGCAAACACATTCAAAATACTTATCAATACTACTTTGATTTTACTGGCAAACATTTTCTGCTGTATAGTCTTTAACACATTTCAAGTATGACCCAAATCTCACAAAGTTAATGGGAGTCTCTTCACTGCCTAATGTCATGCTTTGCATTAAGCCATTCATACAGCTCACTAATTTACTGTATCTGACCCTAAAGTTTTAATATTCTTACTCCTCTCATTTTAAAGAAATTGATGGAATAAAAGTAGATATAAATGGATGACATTTGTGCCCTATACATGTAATTAGTATGACCACTTAATTTCCACATTTTTATTTACACACGGGTCTGACTTTTAAGAATATTTGACTGCATTTACAAATGTAAATTTAAGAAATATATTCTGGTATAATTCTTTAAATTTAATTATTCCTGAATCAATGGAGGCTTATTAAGGGAAAACATTGTTTCAATTGTCCTTTAGTAGAACTGATTCAAAAGCCAGGACTTTATTTATTGGAGAGATTTTAAGATATTCTGTTACTGTAAATTCACCGACTTAAGCAGAGATGCACCTGTTTAACAGTCTGCCCACTGACATCCATGCATATGTCAATAAAAAAATGAAGGCTTAGTGTTCCAAAATTTGTGCCTGTTTCAGGTTTATTTATAATCTCAGAGGATGCTCTTTTTGATAACAAGTCTATAATATCTTCTAAGATTTATCACATCAAAGGATAAAAGATAAAATGACAGTGTTCTTTAGCATTCACCTTACATGGACAAAATACCTCAAAAAATGTCAATTTACATGCACTTAACAGTTACAGACCTCTGACCTATACTTAGAACTGAAAGTGGCAGACTCCTTTGTGCCCTCTTCTAGCATTCTGCTCACTGATTACACAGCTAGTAAGAATCTCACTCTCATCAAATCACCAATCAATGATTCATAGTCTTCCATCAAGTTACAAAAAAGTCTTAGTTTTCGAATTCCATACATACATTCTAAATTCAGGTATCAGGGAACTTAATAAACAGGTATAGGAAATGAAATTTAATTCCATAAGCATAAAAATTTTTGAAAAAGAATAATAAAAATGAAAATGGATAAAATAAAATTCATGGGTATGGAATGATTCTGTAATAATGATCATGGCTTTTGAACATATACAGAGGAAGTGGACTTACTGACATTCTGATGAGAAGAATCAGAGTATGGTTCATTTAATTCATTTCAGTCAGGAGTGTGAGAATAGAACCTAGGCTTGTGCTGGCACCAAGGTGAGTGATGCTAAGTGAAAACATAAGAACTAGATATCAGGGAAGAATGCAATTAAGTTTCATGAAAAACTATGACATCTCTGAGAAAATCCGAATGAACTATGAAATGAAATAGTCAAGGTGAGTAGCTGCAGAGAGGACACCGGAGTGAGGGGAAGCTCAGCATCCAGGAGCCTCAATTCTGAGTGGTGAGAGCCACCGAAGGAGCCTTAGGTCCTCAACAGGACTTACCCAAGTGCTGGCAACTCAGCAACATAAAAGAGAGCAAAAAGGAGATGTAACTCAGAAACCTGAGTACAATGAAACATATATATATATATATAAAGAGATAGAGATCAAAGGGACAAGGAGAAAGTACATCCTGAGGGACCAGGATCAAAGAATGAGGAAACAACAGGATGACTTTAAAAGGAAATGGATTAGCCACAGCTCAATTGGAAAGTTTAGTGATATCTAAGTGTAAAGACATTTCAAGAGGAAATGACTATATGTTTCTCTAAGTAAATTCCAAGCTAATATTAAAATATGGAGTGGAAGAGTAGCCTAACGAAAGTCAGTATATTACAGACAATTCTTATGCCTTCATTCTTCAATGAAACTTACTTTCAAACCTGAAAAACTTAAAAAAATATAGGGAAATTGCTGTGATATAACAAATATTGTTGAAAAATACACAAGAAAGATGGCTTTCTACAAAAGAATGGGTCTGTAAAGCATGTCATACTAAGGCAAAGAAAGGAAAAATTTCAAAAGCCAGGAAAGACTGAATATGGTTGAGCAGATGCAGAAAAAAATATATAGTATAAAAATATATACAGACTAAAATATCAACAAAACTTGTGCAAACTGAAAGCAGCAAAAAGGATACAATTTGGGTCTATGAGCACTTCTGGATCGACAGATAAAAATAAGAAAATAATCCCTTGTAGGAATGGGTTACATAAGAAGCAAAAAAGTTCCCATCCTGTCCAGAGTTTATATGTCATTAATTCTGTAGTAAACACATTCACCAAGATTCTCTAATAATGTCACACATTCTTTACATTTTTATAGTACAGGAACGGATTAAAAGCAAAGAAAAAAGGGAAAGGATTTAAAACCCCTCTAAATGACATGTCTATATCATTACACGATTTCCCTAGTGGTCTTTAAGTTCACCCTGGGTGGCATATTTTAAGCTTAGGGCAAGTCTCCCGCTGGAGGTCAGGTTTTTAATTTTGTATTGTGGCTCAACTCAATGTTCAGTTTGGCTGCTTTGCTGCATAAACTTCTGCTAAGAGCAATATATGCTGGTAGTGTTAAAAAAATACATTGCTCATGGATGCGTAAGGCGTTGAAAACCTCTATAAATGTCTCTTTTACTAGAGGTGTAAAAAATGTGGCCCAGTGTGTCAAAACCACAGCTGCTTTCCTTGGGGTTTCAGAAGGCTCATAACAAATACATTTTTTTATGAATTTGTGAGAACACCCTGAGGAAAACAGCTGCATTGTTACAGAACCCATGAAATCTCAGATGAGTCTGAAGCATTGGATTTTAAAGAACTGCTACTTTAAAGACTTTTTTAGTTCAGGTAATATAATTCTTTTATTTCATTTTCTATAAAGATATTTTAGAAGAATATTATGGTGATTATTTCTAGTTGACTGGGACAAAACTGCAAAGGCCTTGACTGTTGCTCTCACCTGTTAAAATGGAAACAAACCAACATGCTGCACATGAAAAATAGTGGTGGTTTAGGCTGTTAGGTAATATTTTCTGCCAAACACTCAGCAATTGGAATGGGAATGAATTTGTCCACGAGGCTGTACAGATAGGTAGAATCAACTCTCAACTGTTTCACTAATTTCTATGTACACAACTAAGTCAACAGGTTCAAGGCTCACTTAATGGCTGAAGTTCCTTATAGCAAATGCCTTACTGAGAGTTTTCTACAAGGAATACTTCTATTTTTCCGTATCCCCTACATAAAGTTTTACTGAATTAATTTGGGAAATCAGCCCTCTGTCTTTCTAAATACCTATTTATTCACAGAGTGTTGTGGTTTAAACCCAGTCAGACAGCTCGTTCACTCACTCCCCCCCCTCCTTCCTTCCCAGCCCCTACTCCTGAAGGGACGGAGAGGAGAATCGAAAAGAATGCAACTCCCACAGGTTGAGATAAGAACAGTTTAGTAACTAAGGTATAACACAAATCACTACTGCTACCACCAATAATAACAATGATAAAGGAAATAACAAGGGAAGAGAATACATCACCTCACCACCAGCTGACCGATAACTCACCCCCCCAGCCCAACCAAGCACCGACCCATATCTCCTCCGACCCTGCAGTCTCCCAGCCCTTCTGGCTAAATCCCAGTTACATCCTGGGCATGACGTGCTGTGGTATGGAATACCTCTTTGGTCCGTTTGGGTCAGGTGTCCTGTCCCTGCTTCCTCCTGGCTTCCCCTCCTCCCTGGCAGAGAATGAGGCTCACAAAGTCCTTGGCCAAACCAAAACATCCTTGTTATCAGCTCTGTTCCCGAGCTGAAATTCAAAACACTGCACTGCACGAGCTACCAAGGAAGAGAGAAATGACTGCTACTGCTGAACCCAGGACACAGAGCAATGAAACTAAGAACTAGGAGATTTCTTCAGTTTGCTCTGGCTTTTGTGTGAGCTTTTCAATACACTAGCACTTCCTTAATGCCTAGGTATTTGCACCTAAAGGTACAAGAGAATGTTTCTCAGTCTTCTCAAGACATATGACATTGAGCTCACTAAATCCTCAGAGGTGCTGCATCACTGCTACAAAAGCCTTGACAGGAATTGATACTGGATCCTAAATGAGTGTACTCATGTGCGTGGTTGCTTGTGTTTATAGAGCTACATAAAGAAAACATGGAATGAAGAAGTGGGGGAGATAGTATAGAAATGGTTAGAACTTTGGATTCTAAAAACCATCATTTATAAAGCACTTGCAAATTCTACAGGTAAAGAATGCTCTGGAAATGAGAAGTAGTCTTTACAGAAAGTTTATTAATTCTGCTAAATTTTGACAAGAATAGCATTTGGCTTGAGCAGGTAGACTATTATTTGACAAAGTTTATGCCTCTGTCTATAAATCCAGAAACTCTCTATGGGCACAGACAAAGGATGATGAAAAATGATAAAATCACTTCTTCCTAAATATGTTCTAAAGTATATCTCACAGGACCATCATATGGAAATTATAGGCTATGAACAAGCTAATAAAATAGCCAGGAAATAAGTTAATGTTATTTTATTTATATACAGCCAATTTAATTAATTTACAGCCAGTAGGAGAATTAAACGGCTATAGATCTCTCTGCCATGGCAGACAAGAAGCTTATTCAAGAAGAGTGATCCTGAGTCTGATCATTAAAATTGAGTCAACTATAAATCATATTGCAGTGTTACAAAGTCTGGCATTATGTATCCCTATTGTGCTGAGGTGTTAATTTCATCAGTCTGATACCAAAACTTGGCTCCAAGCAGTATGTATTTGGCATGTACTAGCACAGATAAAAGTTCCATGACCTAAATTACTACTGTAAGCTACTGTAATTCACAGTTTGATTTGTTTTGGGGCTTTTTTTAAAGCCACAAATTATTTTGTAAATAGCACTGTAAATATAACTGACTATTTTTCAGTTCCTTATGCCTTTACAATGAGAAATCCTAGAATGGTTCTAGGTGGCAACATTCCTAGAAAGATTCTAAACAGAAGAATTCCTGGAAGAGAATATGATGTGCAAATGCATAGAAACCAGTGGAATTTTCCTAGAAAGGTTCCACATAAAGGGATTCTTGGAGAATATGAGAAACAAAAGTAACTAAAAAAAGCTATAGAACTCTTAGAATGATTCTATGAACAGAAAAAGTCCTAAGCAGCAGTTTTAAAGACCTCACATGCAAAAGGAAATTCCTCAAAATTGTCCTGAAATTCCTAGAATAATCACTGAAAGATCTGTAAAATTCCTAGATTAGTGAAATTTCAGGAAGTAAAATGAACTTCCTCAAAACCATTCAAAGGTTTTTAGAAACGTTCTAGAATTTGGAATTGCTAGAAAGCTGTGGAAATACCTAAAAAGACAGAAAAACTACTCAAAACTACATGGAAATGCAAATAAAACAAGGCAAATTTCCTAGAAATGTTCTGGAACGAGAAATTCCTGAAGACAACTGGGAAATACCTACAAAAATACAAGATAGGAATCCTAGAAAACAGAGAGGAATTCTTGGAAATCAAAAATAACCAGAAAGGCTCTAGATTGAGGAATGCCTAAAAAAAGGTCAGAAATTCCTAGAAAGACTCCAGATAGCAAACGATTGTCTCAAGTCTCCTGAGTCGTAGTCCAGGAGGCATTTTAAGTTTCATTGCTTCTGTTCAGTGGTTACTTATAGATGAGAAAAAGGGTTAAGACTCAGTTAAGCACAATTACCCTCAGAGATTTTATCAGGTCAAAGACTTTTAACATAGTTTCTTTTATGGAAAGGGCATTTGTATAAACAGATTCTCTGAGGCAACTGCATTTAACCAGAATTCTATCAAGTAGAAAATGATTTTGTTTTAATATTTATATCCACGCCTTCTTTAGTTAAAGACTTATTTCCATAAAAGCTGAACACTGTCAAGTCATAAAAACACAAGGTAAGCAGCATCACGTAGGAAAATAAAACTACCTAAAAGAGGGGTGAAAGAATCATAGAATCATAGAATAGTTAGGGTTGGAAATGACCTCAAAATCATCTAGTTCCAACCCCCCTGCCATGGACAGGGACTCCTCACACTAAACCATCTCACCCAAGGCCTCGTCCAACCTGGTCTTGAACACTGCCAGGGATGGAGCATTCACAACTTCCCTGGGCAACCCATTCCAGTGCCTCACCACCCTAACAGGAAAGAATTTCCTCCTTATATCCAATATAACTTCCCCTGTTTAAGTCTTAACCCATTACAACTTGTCCTATCACTACAGTCCCTAATGAACAGTCCCTCCCCAGCATCCCTGTAGGCCCCCTTCAGATACTGGAAGGCTGCTATGAGGTCTCCACGCAGCCTTCTCTTCTCCAGGCTGAACAGCCCCAACTTCCTCAGCCTGTCTTCATACGGGAGGTGCTCCAGCCCCCTGATCATCCTCGTGGCCCTCCTCTGGACTTGTTCCAACAGTTCCATGTCCTTTTTATGTTGAGGACACCAGAACTGCACACAATACTCCAGGTGAGGTCTCAAGAACACTCCCCCAACTCTATTGTGCCATGGCAGTGAATAGATAATCCAGTGGCTTCTTGTCAGACAGGAAGAGAAAAAAGTGGGCTGAGAGATAACTTACTTTAGTATACAATGGAAAGTTCTGGAGTATTCAGTATGAAAACAGTGACATTTCCTGGCTCTCTTGAGCATCATGATCAAGTACTTAAGAATATAAGCAACCTTGAACAGTTCATGAGGTTAAGAAGAGATTTGTTTCACTTAAGCCAATCTTTTTCTGTCCTTTTTATATAAGATTGTTCAGCAAATTTAATTTCTAACAATAATCAAATGCACAATTATTGCTATCTACATCATACCTTGTTTGCAGGCAGCTTACAAATATGAGTTAAGATCCCTGATCTTTGGCACCAAGATGTAGAGAGGAATAAAGTATTTTAGAAATTTTAGTGAACTGAGGTTCAGAAAGGTCAAATGACTTATGTAAAGTGGCCTGGTACCCTGCTTGGATGGTGAACAGCAGCTAGGAACCTGGAAAAAAGTTGCTTTGAGAGAGCTAAAAATTAAAACCCAATGAAATTTCATCACTGCCAATCTTCAGGGAAAAAAAAAACAAACCAAAAGCAGTTTAATTTGAGGTATTGGTGGGGATGGGTTCAAGGGTCTTGTAGGAGTTTCGTTATTCTCACTCATTCCTGCCAGCATTACAGTTTTCCCCTTCTTTGTATCTAAGTTTAAGCAGTGATAGGTAAGCAATACAGATTAGCCCTTGTTTGCCCAGAGTAATCCTGTTGCTGCAATTACCATGAAACGTAGAGTTTATTAATTTTAAAACTTGTTATGTTTTCCCATATAAAAAAAATAAATAATAAAAATATCTAAAAGCCTATGGTCTTAAAAAGTCAGCACATAGGACAACTTGCTAAACTAACTATGAACTTAGGACAAGAATGCACTTTTACTATTGCAACTAGATTTTCATTTTGTTTATCTTCTAAAGTTTTAGCAGAGCCCATGGAATTAAACAGTCCTGACATTCCAAGATTCCCTAGACATGGTTTAAGGCTCTGGCTTTATCATTTTCTGTCTTACAGACCTTCAATTTTTAAAATGCTCCATTTATTACCAATATCCAAATGGACTATATTTGTGGATCAGCAAGCACTCCAACATGTAGGTCGGCAAGAAATTTACAACTTCACAGCACTGAGAGCCTTGTCATAAACCTTCACTGCTTTTGCATCTTCCCATTCTGGTACAGATGTGGAATTCAGCTTTAAGACCTTGCAACAGGTTGTACTTTATTTCATTTAAAATAATACCTTTTCATGTATGAGTAATTTGTGTTGAAATGCATCTTTAAATCAAAACAGCTGTACACATAATACAACTGAAAAATCTCACTGTATTGAAAAAAAACCTGTATGTTTTGTAAAGATATAATGAAACTTTGTTTCTTGATTGGGTATATACAGAAGGTAGAACAGACATTAAAGCACATGTAAATAAATACAAATGTAGCCATTTTGCAAAGCCTTCTTTGTAGAGAAGCTGTGAAATGATAAACTTGTATGCCACTGGTGTTGATGTATTGCTGGACTTTTCAGAACGTGGAAATAACATTTTTCAGGCATGATCAGTTTAATTGTGTCATTCTAGCATGGTTAAATAGTTTCCTTTTAACTTTATCAAATTGCACTTTAATATTTTCATAACGTTATATGATTTGGGTTTTAATTACATTATACGATTTGGTTTTAAATTTATAATTGAGATTTCAGCCTTTTCATATTTTTGTTTAGTTTTATTCATTGCTTGCTGTTTCCAAAATTCATGTTCTAATCAGTATGTTGTATTCTTATTGTTCACTGTTAGCATAAAAACTGGCATTCAGTTTGGTTTTGTATGTATCATGTCAACTACATGACCTACCTGGTAATTGGAATTTCCTAGTTTTGGAAATTTGTCTACTACATATAGAGGTTTTACGTATACAAATATAAACATAACATTTATATACATAAAATTATCTATTTAGCATATTGTCTTTGTATACACACAGAGTATATATACCTATATACACGCTGCACATAACAAAAAGCTTCCTGTTTCCATTACATGTACTTCTAAAGGGATTTCATAATATAAAACTTTATATACTTATACACTTATATACAACAATATATACACTTATACTTTATATATTTATGCACTTTTATACAACAACAGATTATCTGTCATTCAGCGCATTGTGCCCAGTAAGAATATTAATTATCAGACTGGGATAAAACACAGGCACATGGCTGAAGGTGAGGCATTCAGGATGGGAAACCTTCCTGGATTGGAGACTTCAAATTCAGGATCTGAGCATTCAGTGCATGGCTAGCTGGCCTGGGCAGTCTGCCCACTGTAAATTCCTGGAAGGTAACCAAGCAGCCTGGCTGGTTTTTGTCCTAAATGTTAGTTGATTCAACACAATCCAGTATAAAATTTGCCCCTTTACTTTTCTATGTCTAGGACTCAAATGGAAGAATTTGGTAAATGCTGTATTACTAATTGTCTGCAGTTTCATCATAGCATCGAATATCCCCAGTGCTGTGGGTTTTTTTTGTGTGTTCCTTCTTAGATTCTGTACAAATGCCTAAGTCAGAGAATTACTGAGTCTGATAAAGTCAGTGTAGAATTTGAAAACAGGTTATTAGAAAAAATTAATAGAAGGGCAAGAGAAACTCTTCCCTCCTCTCCTCCCTCCGGTTTCATATCCCCAGTGCTGTGTTTTTCCCTCCTCTCCTCCCTCCGGTTTCAATATCACCAGAGTTGTGTTTTTTTTGTGTGTTCCTTCTTAGATTCTGTACATATGCCTAAGTCAGAGAATTACTGAGTCTGATAAAGTCAGTGTAGAATTTGAAAACAGGTTATTAGAAAAAAATTAATAGAAGGGCAAGAGAAGCTCTTCCCTCCTCTCCTCCCTCCGGTTTCATACCAGCTATTATATGAATTCCTGAAACAAAAGCCCTTCTAAATAACAGTATTATTAATTTATGCTCATTAAAGCTTCTTTACCTCCATGACACAGCAAAATCTAAAGATTCCTTTAGAGAAATTCACAATTAGTGGATAAAGGCAGTAACAAATTAATTATGTTTTATGTGTTATCATTCAAATATCCATAAAGCTTCTAAATGAAAAGCTAATTAATATGAATGAGGGCTACACTTTTTCTACAGGAATAGAAATAGCATAAATCTATAAAAGAAAGTACACTCACTCCTCCCAGTGTCATTGTACCAGTATGTCTAGCCCATCTACAGACAAAAGAAGCCTGTAGGATTAATTCACACTGTGAAATATATCTTTGTAACTGGGTCACATTTAATTCACAGTGAAGTTAAAGAACTTTGTAGACTTCAGTGGGATTCCCAGACACATGCAACTGATTTAGGAGCACGAGGTCCCTTTGGCTTTCAAATGCAAGTCATGCCCTAAGTCATCTAGACATTTTCTGAACTGACCTTCAATCACACTGAGATAGGGTGCAAGAAAAAATGAAAAGCAAAAAAACCAACCCTACTCAACAAAACTGCGTAACTACAGTCAGTTGAAAACTACTACTTGCTTTCCTGTTTACTTACAGATTTTCATACACTTTTAAACATGAAAAGTAAATTAACAGATCTTCAGGCTGAGAATTGCTGACATACAATTGCTCCAATACCTGGAGAGCCAGTGGTTTCCAGCAAATTTCATACACCATAAAGGCTCTTGGTCATATGCCTTATGTCATATGAGATGAGAAAAAGGACCTTGTAATTTTTGAAGACTGTCTTATGCTTAGGTTACAGATATTATGTGGTTTTGAACTATGTTTATTCACTATGAATATAATGTCATATTCTGTTAAGCCCACTGTTTCTTTTAAAATATTGTAGCAATTCAACGATAAATCAAAAGAGAACAATGTTGATAAAAAATTTGCTTGCAGGGTGAAAATAACTATTTCTTAAACAGGATCTGTTACCAGTTCCAGTGAGTCTTCAGTTTAAAATATTTGGGGGAAAAAAAGAAAAAAGGAAGAAGAAAGCAGAAAATTAAAAGATTGAAAAGAATCCTTCTGGATTTTTTAATGTCAAAAATGTATATAGGGCGCACAATGAATTGCTATTCAAAACTGTTTATGATGCAAGATAAAAAAGTGTTAAGAATCATGTTAAAAATAGAAGTCAACTGAAACACTTCAAACCTGCACTTTACTCCTTGAAAAAAATAACTGGTTGCTTCAACCCATTCTCATTTTCTTGCCTGATTGCTCCTCACAAAAAAATCAAAACTTTTTTTCCCTAACCTAAACAAAGGCAGGAGGAGGCTGTGTCAGTCACTACTACTCAGTAAGTCTCAGTGGATAATAAGAAGAAACAATATTTTTTCCCCCTTTTTGCTCATGTAGGACCTTAATCCCAATTTTGATTGAAACCCAGGAAGTTGACTGAAATAAAGCTGGCAAAAATTAATCTTTATTTAAAAAGGCTAATTAGTAGCCTTAGTAGAAACCAGTATTAACAGCAAATTATTTTGGCCCAAGAGCCTCTTAAGAACATTCAGATTACACAGTGAGCAGGAGTGAAAACTAGTGCAAAACCAACATATTCTGTCTTTTATTCTTCATATCCCTTGACTAAGTTTCCTTTTTAGTCCCCTAAGAAGAACTTATGGCATTTAAATTTTTTTTTTTTTTTTTAATCTTGGTCAGTACTGATACGTGTTATAATGATCCAGGCCTTTTCAAATGCTTTTGGGAGTACGATACATAGCTTAGCTTTATGGAAACACATCATTATAAACACAGCTTCTGTGGTAAGAGTCTGGAAGAGCCTTCCATTGTTCCCCAGCAAAGGTGTCACCTGACCTTTTGAAGAAAAATTCTTTTAAGATGCCACAATTAAAAAAACTTCAAGTCCACCAACCAAGTAAACAAAATCTTGACAAGTAACCAGTCATCATATGCTTTATAAGACAGCAAGAAGAGTAGTAAGCTAACTGGTAAAACAGTTTGCTTGATCCAGTCAGAGAGGAGAGGAAGCTTCAGGAAACTCTTAAAAAGAATGAGATGAATGGGACAGAATTCCCAAACTGAAATCTTTCAAACTTAGTATCTAAAGAATGACAGGATCCAAAGGCAGCACACCATGCTTCCAAGGGTCTCTGTTAAGGCAGGAGGGAAAGCCTGGCACTCCCTGAAAAAAATATTTCATTGTAATTCTTTTCAGTTTGTCATAATTTATCTGAAAGAGTGTAAGGCAAGTTCAGGGTCAGTGATCAGAAACACACATGAGTTATGGTCCCCGCTTGTGCCCTTGCTGGCCTTAATTTAACATGGCCTCACAGTCACATTCTCCTAAGCACTTAACTTCTAACCATCCACCTAAAAAGACAGAGCAATTAGTGATTTAAAAAAAAAGAATGACTACATTCTTGAAACATCTGGAGGAGAGGCCACTACTCAAGGATACTAGCAGACAGTGGGATGCTTCAAATGAGAAAGAAAAAAAAAAAAGACTTTGATTTAAATGAAAATAAACTATTTAACAAAACAAATTTCATGCCTCACAAAGTCCTTCATATCACAAACTGTATTTACAAGGTTCTGCAGTTGGAAAAGAGTGTGACTTTTGATATGTATTTTCAATAACTTGTGAATTTAAGAACAGGGAAAGCACAGTTAATTCATTAAAGGTAATGGTCTGCACATGCAGATTTTCTTTTACACTGAAATACACTTGTTTAAGCTAAATTTAGAATTTAGGACTTCCATTTTATTTTTTGGGGGGGATGGGTGGAAAGGGGATGAAGAGAGGAGAGAATATTATTTTGTACTCTACATTCTACACATATCTTTTCTGATTTTTTTTTTAATATAGCATACTAATAACTTTTCATTATTAGTTTCTGTCAGGTTTTCTTCACATGTGGAACTCTTATTTCCTCTTGGTGCTTCTATGAATTCTATCCACATTTTTATTATCTTTTCAGCAGGAAAATCAGTCCAGGTATGGCTGCATATGCTTTGCATACGTGGAAAATCAGTCCAGGTATGCAAAGATGCTACATGGTGCTGTCTCTGCTGACCGCGGATTCTTGAGAAATTCACTGGCCACCCGAAACCTTCTGTTCCAGTTGAAATGCGCCACTGTGTCACTGCTGACAATTCTGACATGAGTTTGCAGTGACCAACAAGATTACGGCGTTACATGTTTCAGTGTTGCTTAGTTTGTATTACTATGAAAATTCAGAAAGAATAGCCTAAACTGGTTTTATTCTTTGGGTCAACTACCATATAGAAAGAGAGAAATTGTAACAGGTTTGTTTATAGATTTTTTTTCCCCTCCACTTTTTTTTAAAAATAAGGATATTAAATATCTAACCTTAATAAGCTTTTCAACAACCAGAAATACCTGGATTAGACAAGGCTAAACTGATTTCATTTAGAACCTTTATTTTTAGCGAATGCAAGTAACTGAAATTCTATAACAAAATTATATTTGAATAATCAGAGTATTTTTCTACACTTGGTTCATATAAACCTTGGCTGTAGAAATGGGAAAAATATATGCAATTTTTATTTTTGTGTATGCTGAATCTCAAAATTCTTTTTTTGAACACTGGAAATGTAGGTTTTTATTTTAGCTGTCTTTTGGGGTTGCAAATCGCTAACATCTGCCTTTTAGTATCATTCTTTACAATAGTCTGCTCTCTAGATATCCTGTTAATGACTGTAATTTTCTAGTCAGCTGCTATCTGTCAAGGTAGTTTAAAGGTCACTACTTGCTATGTATTAGAGAACCTCATGTAGAAAGTGGGCATGAGTTCTTTACAGCAAATGGAGCTTATGCTTGTATTTGCTCTGTGTTTGAAAACAGGGAGTTCAGGAGCCTCAGGTCACACATCTTTCAATTTCACTCTCCTTTCTGGATGTTTGGTCATACACCTTTCTGCATGTGTTTTATTCTAGCAACAGCTTGCTATTTCTTTTGTTATCTTTGCCTATTTGTACGACATTCTTTACTTATCTGTAACTGGCAAGGCTGTGTTAATTCAGAGCCGTAAATTTCTCTCCCACCTCTCCCTTAGAGATTTCATTTTCGTAAGTTTTTTATTCAATTACAAATGTCACTGGACACATCCAATCTTTTCAACGGTATTTACAAGTGTTATGCTGTGAGAAAATGAAGGAGTTTGTGTATTTATAGCCTTCTTTATGTGTGCTGAATTAAACCCTTCAGTGGTGAATAAAAGAATGATTGCACATTTGACTTGGAAATATCTGTCATTCCCCTTCTATCAGGTATTCTCTAGTACGACTTACAACTGAAAGAGTGCCTTCGCCCCATGGCCAAAATTACACAAGCGTAATGAAATAATGAGTGCACATCTACCATTTTTTAGTGCAAAGGCTGCCTTACATGAGGGATCTTATTCACATCTGAAGCATACTTAGCTGAAGGAATCATGATGCTACCTACTCCTCTTTTGAAACCTGAAAATATCTCACCGAATCACAGAGCTGCTGAGCTTGGAAGACACCTCTAGAGGTCAGCTGATCCAAACCCCCTGCTCAAGCAAGGTCACTTAGACCAGGTTGCTCAGGAGCCTGTTCAGCTGGACTTTGATTATCTCTACAGACAGAGACTCCACACCATTTTAGTGATCAGTCTCCTTTCCAGGAAAAAAAAGTTTGTCTTATGTGTAAGCAGAATTAGGAGATTAGCAAAATTATATTTGTTAGATAAACTTTGTTAGCGGTGTCTTCCTGCACCTTGCCCTTAACTGAGCCTGTGGATCCCACTAAGATTAGTGTTTATAAACAAAATGTTGCAATATTGAGATTTACATTCATAGAATCATAGAATGGTTAGGGTTGAAAAGAACCTTAAAATTATCCAGTTCCAACCCCCCTGCCATGGGCAGGAACCCCTCACACTAAACCATCTCACCTAAGGCTTTGTCCAACCTGGCCTTGAACACTGCCAGGGATGGAGCATTCGCAACCTCCCTGGGCAACCTATTCCAGTGCCTCACCACCCTAAAAGGAAAGAATTTCCTCCTTATATCCAACCTAAATTTCCCCTGTTTAAGTTTGAACCTGTTATCCCTTGTCCTATCACTACAGTCCCTAATGAAGAGTCCCTCCCCAGCATCCCTATAGCCCCCCTTCAGATACTGGAAGGCTGCTATGAGGTCTCCATGCAGCCTTCTCTTCTCCAGGCTGAACAGCCCCAACTTTCTCAGCCTATCTTCATACAGGAGGTGCTCCAGTCCCTTGATCATCCTCGTGGCCCTTCTCTGGACTTGTTCCAACAGTTCCGTGTCCTTTTTATGTTGAGGACACCAGAACTGCACACAATGCTCCAGGAGAGGTCTCACAAGAGCAGAGTAGAGGGGCAGGATCACCTCCTTCAACCTGCTGGTCACGCTCCTTTTGATGCAGCCCAGGATACGGTTGGCTTTCTGGGCTGCGAGCACACACTGAAGCCTGCTCATGTTCATTTTCTCATCGACCAGCACACCCAAGTCCTACTCCACAGGGCTGCTCTGAATCTCTTCTCTGCCCAGTCTGTAGCTGTGCCTGGGATTGTTCTGACCCATGTGTAGGACCTTGCACTTGGCATGGTTAAACTTCATGAGGTTGGCATCAGCCCACCTCACAAGCGTGTCAAGGTCCCTCTGGATGGCATTCCTTCCCTCCAGGGTATCAACCGAACCACACAGCTTGGTGTCATCGGCAAACTTGCTGAGGGCGCACTCAATCCCACTGTCCATGTCACCAACAAAGATGTTGAACAAGACTGGTCCCAACACCGATACCTGAGGGACGCCACTCGATACTGGTCTCCAGCTGGACATTGAGCCATTGACCACAACTCTTTGTGTGCAGACATCCAGCCAGTTCTTTATCCACCGAGTGGTCCATCCATCAAATTGATGTCTCTCCAATTTAGAGACAAGGATGTCGTGTGAGACGGTGTTGAATGCTTTCCACAAGTCCAGGTAGATGACATCAGCTGCTCTACCCCTGTCTGTCAGTTCTGTAGCCCCATCATAGAAGGCCACCAAATTGGTCAGACAGGATTTCCCCTTAGTGAAGCCATGCTGGCTGTCACCAAGCACCTTGATGTTTTTCATGTGCCTTAGCATGCCTTCCAGGAGAATCTGCTCCAAGATTTTGCCAGGCACAGAGGTGAGACTGACTGGTCTGTAATTCCCCAGGTCATCCATTTTCCCCTTCTTGAAAATGGGGGTTATATTTCTGTTTTTCCAGTCGTCGGGAACTTCTCCTGACTACCATGATTTTTCAAATATGATGGCCAGTGGCTTAGCAACTTCATTCGCCAGCTCCTTCAGGACCCGCGGATGGATTTCGTCAGGTCCCATGGACTTGTGCAAGTTCAGATTTTTAAGATGGTCTTGAACCAGATCCTCTCCTACAGTGGGCCCAAGGTCTTCATTCTCACAGTCCCTGCGTCTACCTTCTAAGACTTGGGTGGTGTGGTCAGAGCCACTGCCAGTGAAGACCGAGGCAAAGAAGTCACTCAGAACCTCAGCTTTTTCCAAATCCAAGATAGCCAGTTTTCCCAAGAGCTTCCTGAGGGGGCCTAAGTTCTCCCTAGTCTGTTTTTTATTTGCTACGTAACATTCCATTGTTGCTGTTATGTTAGAGCCTTAGAATATTAGTTTTCCTTCAGTATGGAAACGTTACAGTAAAGGTGTTTTTGCAGCCCTGACAAACAGGCATCTGGCAAACCTGCATGTGCAGTTTAACAAATACCAGAGTCTACAAAGGCATAAGCTCTTCATAAACCGAATGAATGAATAGTAAACTTCTGTTCTGATCTGCCCATTGAAGAAGCCTCTCTCTCCATTTTTTACAGAATGATAGGAAAGAGATCTTAAACTTTTGAGAGAATACGTCAGGACTTCTGTGTTTAAAAACTCACAGAAAAAAGTCTTCATAGAGCTTCGTATAAAAATATTTCACAACTCATAAAAAGAAAGATACTTCTGTCATAGAAATGCTTCTATTTGAATGAAATTGTTTGCACAGACAACTTCTGAAGCGAAATAAGACATTGCTGAAGAAATTCACCATGGTAATCTAAGGCAAATTGCCACCTAAAAGCATAATCTGAAAGCAGAATCTACCACAGATAGAAGAAACTAAGGTTACCACTTCTACTTCTTCTACCACTTGGAAGAAATCAAGGCTAATATCTTTCTGAAAACTTACATTAAGCCACTGACCAAATCTTTCAGTTTAACCTACAGGAACAGTGTGTAGAATTCTTTTCCCAGTAGTTGACTGGAAGTGATTAAGAATAATATGTTTTGCATACTGAGACTAATATATTCAGGAGTTGGTGCTCTGGGACTAAAATAAATTCCATAAAATTTGTTCACTTGTTAGCTGAATGGCATTAATGACTGAACTTCTTAATCCATATTCAGAAACTTTCAGATCAGAAAGGTCATCTCTAACAGCCACAACCTATTCATATGTATATTCTACATCACACTTACAAATGGGGTTGTTGTCTTCAGATTAATAGAAAATTAACCACTACATCATTAAATCTGGGAATACAGTCTTGAGAATTATACAAATCTATGTACAATAATAATAATGATAAGCATGTGGATATTCCCTGCAATAGCAATTGCAATCTGCAAAACCCAGGCAGTGTATAGAAAAAAAAACTCAAGAGTTTTGTACCACACAATATTCCCAGTAAAAATACCTGCTTTCAAATGCAGCATTTTACTAGCTATTTTGGGGAAGATATAGCCATTAAAGAGTATCATTTAGATATACAGTATGAAATAGCTCTTAGCAAAACTGAGCTTTTGGCTTTCAGTTCAGTGAGTCATAGAATTTAAAGAACAACAAACATATCCTGAACTTCATTGTATTGCTTGGTACCATTGATTATTTCACAGGCAAACTAAAACAAGTTACAAAAACGAGGCAATAAAAATAAATATTTAAGTTATTTCATTTTGTTCTTTATCACTGCTCAAAATTACTGGTTTTCGTAGTAGAAAAAAGAAAAGCGGTGCACCATTAACAACTTTGATGAAATCCGAACAGCTCTATAAGATACAGTAAGTAAAAAACTTACGGTATCTTTTAAACAGTCATAGTGCAAAGGCAGATTAAAAGCAGATGTTTATAAGTGAAATAACCTATCATAACAAACAGCTATTAGGTTACCAAATAAAATTGAATTTACCATGGCTGTGAATTTGGCAGAAGTTTTTTTAGCATAGGAACAGGCTGTTGTTTATTAATATTTAACCTGAGAATGATAAACATTTTGTAAAGCATTAACCTACATTCTATAGTCTATGTGTTAG
The DNA here is from genome assembly GCF_033815535.1 of Pezoporus flaviventris. Lineage (NCBI taxonomy): Eukaryota > Metazoa > Chordata > Aves > Psittaciformes > Psittacidae > Pezoporus > Pezoporus flaviventris. The sequence continues at coordinate 43,081,820 of NW_026892561.1, forward strand.
AGCAGTGACTAATAGAAATGACTAGAAGAAAATGTAGTTCAGACTGGAGAGAGGATTTCAGTCCTGGAAAATATATTATTCTATCAAAGTAAGCAGTGACCTTCAGCCTCCCTCATTTAGTCACATGAAACAGCCTCCTAACTGAATATTTTGAGTGCCAGCCTAGCTCATCAGCTACAAAATGGCATATGTCATGTGATGTATCACATAAACTAGGATACAGAGGTTAGTGGACAGCATTTGCTCTGCAAATACTGAACTTAAGCTTTAACTGTTACATACATTTTTCCTTGTAAATTCAATTATTCTGTATTAAAACTTGCATGTTAAATGTATTATAAAGCAAGAATACATTTAAACCTAAGTTTGAGAATGGAGTCTTTTTGCTTATTAGGAGTCCATTGTAGCATCTCTGGTTAATAGCTGTAGTAAAATAATCTACTGGACAGCATAATACAAGTATAGAATATCTTACAGCCTGTCACTAAATTTTTGGATCATATTCAGGACATCATAGCACTTCCTTCTATATAGTTAGTGATATTAAACTATATACACAGTCCTCTACTGATGATGAATGAATGAATGATGGTGATGAATTATACAAATCACCATGTTTGTATGTAATTCTTACTTTAGCTAGCTGTGCCTTCAATTTAATTTTTATGTTATGTAGTTATACTATGATGCAGGTACTGATCATGGATCAGGCCATCTTGTACATAAGCATAGAATGACAAGTCAGTCCTCATTTGACTTTTGCATTACAGGCAACACTGAGTGAATTCTAGAATTGTTCTTAGCTTTTCACTTCTTCCACTGTCTGTGCCCAGGTGTCTTCCAATGGTATTTGCCTCACTACTATTTTTCTCTTCCTGGCCTCTCCTCCAATAACCATATTGTGCATCCTGGAGTACAAAAAAGGGTGTTTGCCTTAGAAGGTGGATTACAAAACAGCTGAATTTTTTCTGTTTGCTTAAAATGCTGTCAAGTGCAGAAAAGAACTTCAGTCAGCCTCTGTAACTTCTAGTTATTTTGGAATCACTGGATGATGTTAGAGGTAGCTTAGACATCCCTCACGCACCGCCTGTATATCTACATTAGCCTTAAATTCAGTGGAGAAAGAGGTAGGCAAGCAATATAGCTCATGGTGCATTGAAGTTAAAAGAAACTGTAGGGTTTGTTGTTTTTTTTTTTTTAATTTTCCTTCTAATAATTACTCCTACTATCCTCAGGTTGAGGCTTAACTATGTTCTGCCTACAGCAGATCTAACAATCACAATTGTCATTTACAAGGTAATTGTTTAGTTCAGAGTTGACTTCCAATTACTTTCTTTGAATGTCTGAGGTACTCTGCTGGAACTACTAAATATTGATAACCAGTGACAAAACCCAGGAAAATATATTTCAGTTCTGCAGCACTTTGCCATAAATGAGAAAAGGGACAGAAAACCAGCAAGCAGGCACTCGCACTCTGATACTAATACCTGTGATATTTTCTGGTTTTGTTTCGTGGTTTTTTTTTTCTGAAGTCTTATTTTAATTAAAAATAATAATTAAAAAAAAAAAGAAAAAAGAAAAACAAAGAAACAAAAAACTGTACATTCTTATACAAAGAGTTGTCTTTTCCTTTGGCTAAAAATGCCAATCACAGCCTGCTTTCCTAACAGAAGTGTCTCATAGGAAGTAGTCTGTAGACTATGAGCACGAGACAGACTTCCTTCCTTACTTGAGGACAGGGACATTCTGAATTACATAGTGCTAATAATACAAAAGACAGCAGTCTCTAGTGTTGACTTTGGCATTCTAAAAGACCAACAGCCTCCTTAGATGTGATCAGCTTCTATTTGCACTTATGTCATATTGCTTCAGCTACCTCCTCCTCTTCAGTTGTGAAGATTGGTATTCAATGTCCATTGGACATGTCTGCAGAAAACATCTTCTAAATTGCTAGTCTGTAATCAAAATGAGGTACTATTTTTCCTAGGTTGATCATCATTTCAAGATGTCTCATACTAGTTGGAAAACAAGCGCTGTTAATAGCCTTGATATGATCTTCCTTTTCACAGTATATCCTAGACTATTTTCCAGACAGATATTTCTGTTGTACAGAATTTACATGTTTTTTCAGTTTTATCCCAGCTACTTCAACTTTATTCAAACCTGTTCACAGTCCTAACTCATGGCTGGGCTTAAACCATGACACTTAAATGCTTTTTTCTCCCCAGATCAAAACATAATCTGGTTGAAACATGATAATTTGTATTTTCCTGTGAAATAGCTTGGGTGCCAAGCACAATCCAAACTGCAATCTTAAGCATGTCTCCCAAATGGAATGTTGACCATGCTCAAAAATATGCTCTGTTTTTCCAACAGAACCTGTCAGAACCCTGCTGATATATCAGTTAGGAAAACACTAGGCATCAGCCACCTCTCCTAGAAATTATACTTCAGTGGTAGAAGTTGTTACCTCCCTTAGTTCATAAGCAAAGTCATCTTCCACCTAACCTTAATTCTACATTTTTCTACTGTTTTCAAAGAACTCCCCCTTTCAGTCTCTGTTTGGATGAGAAAAATGTTCCTAAGGCAATTAGTTGTGGTATACCTGAAATCCTTAAGACATTTTTGTCTGGTTGACAGCTTTCCTATCTCAATGTCGTGGTTTAAACCCAGTCAGGCAACTCGTTCACTCACTTCCCCCCCTTTCTTGCCCTCCCCCTGCTCCCGGAGGGACGGAGAGGAGAATCAAAAAGAATGCAACTCCCACGGGTTGAGATAAGAACAGTTTAGTAACTAAGGTATAACACAGATCACTACTGCTACCACCAATGATAATAATGATAAAGGAAATAACAAGGGAAGAGAATACAACACCTCAGCACCAGCCGACCAATCACTCGCCCCCCAAGCCCGACCAAGCTCCAACAGATACCTCCTCCAACCCTGCAGTCTCCCAGCCCTTCCGGCTAACTCCCAGTTACATCCTGGGCATGACGTGCTGTGGTATGGAATACCTCTTTGGTCAGTTTGGGTCAGGTGTCCTGTCTCTGCTTTCTCCCGGCTTCCCCTCCTCCCTGGCAGAGCATGAGGCTCACAAAGTCCTTGGCCAAACCAAAACATCCTTGTTATCAGCTCTGTTCCCGAGCTGAAATTCAAAACACTGCACTACACCAGCTACCAAGAAGGAGAAAAATGACTGCTACTGCTGAACCCAGGACACTCAAGAAAACACTCCCAAACATTCTCTAGATATAATTTTACTCCCACCTGCAACTCTTCAAGTCAAATTATTTTAACCTAATAATTTTTTCCTCCTCTGGAAATGTCACAAACTGCATCTACTTCCACATGTTTTTTACTCATGTACTTTAGAGACAAATTTGGCTAATGAAGATAAGATCATAACACTAAACCCCATACGCCACTCATACTGCAGCCTGTGGCTTCAACTTTTGCGTTAATACTGCTGGTTATGGCACAATGCCGTTCCCTGCAGTCTCCAAGTAAAATTCAACTTTCTGTTTGTGTTCACAGCCTGATTGTTCCTGTAGAATGGCAAAAACTTTTCAAGAGAACAGAGACTAGAAAATGCTTGTAGTATTTTTCTCTAAATGCAATGTAACTTCAGCCTTTCAAAAATATGTCAAGAAGTATGAAACCTAAACATTAGAGGCATGGCTCTAATAAGAATAGACACTCTCCCTATTCTTACTCAGTGATGTTATTCTTACTTTTCTAGATTCTACTAAGAAATTTCTATATATCGTCCAGTTAAATTTAAGGAAAAGAAGAAATCTTGAAGTTGATTTTTATGTTACAATGCCTCAAACTGTTAAAACACTGAATTTGATTCAGTGTTAAATTAAATTGTCTAAATTCCTGTGCCACTAGTAAATTAAGCCAAAACTACCTCAACAGCATATGGATTTATCAGCCTATTTAACTATTGCACATATTTGGGAAAAGGAAGAATTACTTAAACCTCCCTGTCCCCCAAAACACCCTATCAGGTCTTTATTGTAACTGTTTTATCATATAATTTACTGTGCTTCATTATGGAGTCAAAAAATTTTATTTATAGTGCAATCTCAAAGCACAGCAAATATGCTGAGCTAAGCAGTAATATTATTACAAATTATGGTGTCAAAAACGCTCTTATACATAAGGTCAAACAATTTCATTGCTGCAGAAATATTTGTGATTTTTTATTATTTTTTTAAAACTCCATTGCAAGTACAAGGAAGGCCAAATTTTCCAAAAATAACAAGACAAAAAACCGCAGAGTCTGCTCTGCTGGCCATGGGGATACACATAGTCATGTTTTGGAAGTTTCTTCTGGAATTATGATCTCAAAAAATCACAAAAAATAAGACAAAAGTAAAACCAATATTTTCACAGTCATTTAACAGAATTATGATGAAACTCAAAATTACAACCAGTTAACCATCTTAATAATTATCAGAATAATTAGCAAACACATAATATTTATTAGAAGCTGTTTTCTCCACAACCTTTCATTATTTTCTTTCCAATAAAGTATATTATTGCTTTAGACTCTTTTTAATGTTACCTATTTAACCTTTTTCTTTTTGTCAGCTCTTGAAACAGAGCACAGATATGGATTTCATAAAAGCCTTACATTAATGCTTTTCAGAATTAAGTTTTTCCCCTATAGAAACTCAAATTTTTATTTTAGCTCTGGTTTAGGATGAAAATAAATGCATGATTAATATACAGGGAAGATGGATGTGTGGAGAGCTTTCTTCCCTTTCTTCAGTATTTTCTCTTATCTTTCTTCAGTAGATTTTCAAATATCCTGTGGCAGAAGGAAAATAAATTTATTCCTCTTTTACAACTAGAAAAGAACCTCAGACTGTGAACATAAGTTGACTAAAACAACCTAATAGACTGCTGGAAGACAGGGGTAAGATGTCCATCACAGCTGCAGGGTATTTTAAGAGTTAAACTGGTATAATACATAACTATGGAATGTAAGGATGATTTCAATGAGATTCTGCCAGGAACATAAATAAAATCACATAAGAACATATTTTAAAGTATTATGGTCATGACACAAAGAGGAAAACAGAACATAAAGAATAGTATTTGTAGAAATTGTGAAACAGTACAAAACTAGAACACTGGTAGAGAACCGTGCCTAAGCAGAGTGAAAGGTACATGAATATTTGAGACAAATACTTTATTTACTGAGCACATAAAGAACTAAAAGAAATTAAAATGTTTTGTTTGGGAAGCAAATGGACTGGTTTTTATGTTCACATTTCAATTTGAAGAAGATCATTCAGGTTTATACTCAGTTTAAAAACAAAAAAATATTAGCTGCACATATACACATGACATTCCAGCAGGAAACTGTAGAAACACAGATAAGCATGAAATTCCATTTCCAACTAAAGAATTTTCAACCTTAGTTTTCCTCAAAGTTCACTGTCTATAATTTATTTTTAAGGTTAACCAATAAAGAACTCATCAGTAAAATATCCAGAGTTCATTTCTTCTTCTGGGTATGATCATCTTTAGGAGACTACAATTGTTCTGTACCAGCTCTTTTGCCTGCATTCAGTAACAGCAGTCATCAGGCATAGATTGCCCCTGTAAAATATTTACATTTGAGTCTAGAAAGAGTATAACAATCTGTAGTGTCATAATATGAGTGGAAGATCCTCATTGTTTCAGGCTCTGCTCCTTCTTGTTAGAGAAATTCAGCAAGTGCAAAGGAGCATGACTATATCTTGCAGTGCTAAACAAATGATTCTGATATCCGGTCACTGTCAAATGCTTCTACTTCTTTCAGTTAACTGAGTATCCTTCACAGACTTCACAAACCAAGATACTGATGGGAAATTAAGAACTTTTTGGTTCAATAGGAATTTTACAGAAATCTAAATGCCTTTGAATAAACCTTATTGAAAGTTTGAGAATACTTAATTGAAAAATTGTAAATTAAAAACAAAAAAGTCTGATCAGGTTGAGTTAACTATAATCTTCTGTAAATGTTTAAGTAATTGGCACTGCATAGTCAGTTGGAGTTAAGCAATAAACAAGAAAGAAGAATTCATGGTTTCTGCTACAGAATCTATCATTCAGGCAGGTAATTGAAGATCCCTACGCCTCTGCTGTTCATTACTAATATCGTTTATTTAAATAGAGGTCATCTGAACAAGAGCTGCCTTTCATCAGATTTGTATAGAATCAGAGAATCAGAGAATAATTAGGCTTGGAAAGGACCTTAAGATCATCTAGTTCCAACCCCCCTGCCGTGGGCAGGAACACCTTACACTAAATCATATCACCCAAGACCTCGTCCAACCTGGTCTTGAACACTGACAGGGATGGAGCATTCACAACCTCCCTGGGCAACCTATTCCAGTGCCTCACCACCCTAACAGGAAAGAATCTCCTCCTTATATCCAATCTAAACTTCCCCTGTTTAAGTTTGAACCCGTTACCCCTTGTCCTGTCACTACAGTCTCTAATGAAGAGTCCCTCCCCAGCATCCCTATAGCCCCCCTTCAGATACCGGAAGGCTGCTATGAGGTCTCCATGCAGCCTTCTCTTCTCCAGGCTGAACAGCCCCAACTTCCTCAGCCTGTCTTCATACGGGATGTGCTCCAGTCCCCTGATCATCCTCGTGGCCCTTCTCTAGACTTGTTCCAGCAGTTCCATGTCCTTTTTATGTTGAGGACACCAGAACTGCACACAATACTCCAGGTGAGGTCTCACGAGGGCAGAGTAGAGGGGCAGGATCACCTCCTTCAACCTGCTGGTCATGCTCCTATACGGTATCTTGCACAAAAAGGTGACAATCTTTGACAGAGTTAAGAGGCCTTCCATTACAAATAAACCTTCAATAATAAAGAGAAAATATAAAAAGGATAGGTATTTATAAAAACTGTTCATTTACCCAAGAATTATGTATGCAAGTAAAGTTAAACAATAATTTCTTACTATTAATTTTAAAAATGTGAAGTATACGTTATGGATGAACTTCATGTAGAAAAATAAAATATTGAGTCTTATGGCTGATTGAATTATTTGCTGTGGCTATTTTTCAAACATTTTTTTATTTCATGACTATATCCCTATATAGTCTAATATTTTCCAGTGAAAAATGTATTCAGCTATTTCACTCATTACCTAATCAATTGTTGAATAAATTATTCATGAAGAGAATTATTATCTTTGACCTTTGGAAGATGGAAGATACATCATGACCCCAAGTAATTAGGAACTACAATTATGAATATAGAGGAAACAGGGAACAGTGTAACTGCTCTTCGAATAAAAAGTCTTGCAGGCAATAAGCTGTTCAGAAAAAAGTTTGCATTTGATTTCCTTTCTGCAACAGAGCCATGAATATTTACAAGACAGTAATATTTTACTCTTTGCAGACAATTTCTAATTCCAGTACACATTTAAGTCAAAGAAACAAATCAATAATCAGCTATAATTTTTTTACTTTCCCAGTCAAACAAAACTGCTAGCCAGCTCTTCAGAAGGCCACACTTGGGAAAGCTATTCTGAGTGCATGGGCGGAAATTCACGTGATTCTTGAAATAAATATATGGTCAATGTCTTAGTCTAAAACATCTGGGCATCTCACGAGATGACCAGCACACAGGACGTGTGTATCTTGCCACTGATATACTTCCTTTCTGGCTGATATAGCTACCAAATATGACTTAGTAATTTTCTCAATTTTTAATTTTATGCTTGATGAACATTCATTATTTCCCATTGAACTGTTGTATGACATTTCACTACTGCAGAAATACTTGAATACAAAAATGTATGTTTATTAAATATGAACCTGAAACCCCTTCTTCCTGTAGAAAAGTAATGGTTGACCTGAAATTTCATTTCAACATTCTCTTTTCAGATTCCATGAAACTGTTTCACTTGTGCACTGCTTAACATACAGAAACTCAGCTTCCATACTTGGACACTTACGAAGCTTTTGACTTATTTCTTGTCAAAGCAATAAACTTGAGACTCGTATTCTTGTACCTAGTTATTGAAGAATTTTACTGCTGGATGTGGTAAGATTATTTTCTTTATTCCAGAGGTAGTGAAAATTTTATCCAGGCTATGGTATGTAGATGTAGAATCCTTGTTCAAATTGCACATAAATACTTATGAAAGGTCCTCCAAAACATAGTAGAAAATGGCAAGCATTTTCATCCAACTTCCAAACCTGCCTGTAGAATGTTAAGTGGGACTATAACTCTTTATAATTATATTTTAAAAGTAGCTTTAAAAATGCTAAAGAAAAAATGTTAGTGTTATTTACGATAGAGTTTTGAGTTTTGTCTTTGTTTTTGTAAGCATTTCACTACTTTTGTTCTCTTAAATTTCACAGGAATTATGGGAATACTTGTAGGAAATTATTAACATACACATTACACTAAATTTTTACCACAGACCATTTCCCGTCATGCTACTGCAATGGTCACCAGAAGCAGGATTTCTGTGTATTCTCTGCCAAAAGACCACTCAAAACCTGTAATGGAACAAGAATTACATGGCTTCTAACAAATAACTCTACTTCACTTTCAAAGTTAATTCTGGAAAGAGAAGAGACTAAGGTGAAGGGCAGACTGCCAAAAGTCAAACAGGTATTTGCACTCAGCTTTGTATAGAGTTCTCTTTTCTTATTCTTTATATATTACCTCTGAAAGAACAAAGATCTTAAAATTATGATTTCTCCATTTCAACACTAATTACATGGCAAATTTTATAAAAAATGTGTATGATGAAAAACATAATGGACTTTCTCAGGTGTCACATCTAACAGGCACGTATGCCAAGTAAAAGCCATGTTGCTGGTTTGCTTTTTTCCTAACCGCTCAGAACTGTAACCTTACTCAGCCTGTTTTGCAAATTTCTTTGAAGTATTACAATGCTGAAATCAAAATCCCATCGTGGCTTGTGAGGCTGGATGGCAAATGAAATTTAAAAGTCTGCCAGTCCAAAAGTGATGAACCATGAATGCCAATGAAAGCCTCTTTTTATCTGAATGTCATCAGCATTAGAAGTTAATTTATGGACTCCTTTTCCTGAAGTGCAGATATTTAATCTGAATTCACTGACAAGCTGGCAGTTTTAACGCCGAGTTGGGTATCAAAGTTCTAGACTGAGAGGCAAGAGAGCAGCTTACTTGATTGCTTACTTGATTGATCAATATTCTACTTGAGCTGAGATACATCTCCTGACTATTCTTTGCTGCTTCCTGCCCAACACTGTATCTATATAATGCAAAACCAGTTGCAGAAAGATATGGACACTCTTTTATTCAAAGATTCAAAAGCATTTTTGACTGCTGTGTCACTTGAAAAGATTTGCTTTATTTAAAAAAGAAGGGGAAAAGGACTCAAGTCATCCACTGAGTCTCAAATTTGGAAAGAAAATAACATGTGTGTGTCATATATGGTTGGGTTTTTTATAATCTTTTATGTCTTGGAAGACAGAAAGGTGAACTCAAAGCCCGCAGCTGGGTTTCAGAGAGTCAGAACTAATCTAGCCCTCATTCCGAGTAATTCCGCTAATGCTCCATCAAGGGACGAAGCATAACTGAACTGCTAGATTCCAATTTTGACTGGGCCTTAGTTTAGAATCAGAGAATCATAGAATAATTAGGCTTGGAAAGGACCTTAAGACCATCTAGTTCCAACCCCCCTGCCATGGGAAGGGACACCTTATCCTAAATCATATCGCCCAAGACTTCGTCCAACCTGGTCTTGAACACTGACAGGGATGGAGCATTCACAACCTCCCTGGGCAACCTATTCCAGTGCCTCACCACCCTAAAAGGAAAGAATCTCCTCCTTATATCCAATCTAAATTTCCCCTGTTTAAGTTTGAACCCGTTACCCCTTGTCCTATCACTACAGTCCCTAATGAAGAGTCCCTTCCCAGCATCCCTATAGGCCCCCTTCAGATACTGGAAGGCTGCTATGAGGTCTCCATGCAGCCTTCTCTTCTCCAGGCTGAACAGCCCCAGCTTTCTCAGCCTGTCTTCATACAGGGGGTGCTCCAGTCCCCTGATCATCCTCGTGGCCCTCCTCTGAACTTGTTCCAACAGTTCCATGTCCTTTTTATGTTGAGGACACCAGAACTGCCCACAATACTCCAGGTGAGGTCTCACAAGAGCAGAACAGAGGGGCAGGATCACCTCCTTCAACCTGCTGGTCACGCTCCTTTTGATGCAGCCCAGGATACGGTTGGCTTTCTGGGCTGCAAGCACACACTGCCAGCCCATGTTCATTTTCTCATCGACCAGCACACCCAAGTCCTTCTCCACAGGGCTGCTTTGAATCTCTTCTCTGCCCAATCTGTAGCTGTGCCTGGGATTGCTCCGACCCAGGTGTAAGACCTTGCACTTGGCATGGTTAAACTTCATGAGGTTGGCATCAGCCCACCTCACAAGCGTGTCAAGGTCCCTCTGGATGGCATTCCTTCCCTCCAGGGTATCAACCGAACCACACAGCTTGGTGTCATCAGCAAACTTGCTGAGGGCGCACTCAATCCCACTGTCCATGTCACCAGCAAAGATGTTGAACAAGACCGGTCCCAACACTGACCCCAGAGGGATGCCAGTTGTTACTGGTCTCCAGCTGGACATTGAGCCATTGACCACAACTCTTTGCGTGCTGCCATCCAGCCAGTTCTTTATCCACCGAGTGGTCCATCCATCAAATTGATGTCTCCCCAATTTAGAGACAAGGATATCATGTGAGACTGTGTTGAACGCTTTATGCAAGTCCAGGTAGATGACATCAGATGCTCTACCCCTGCCCATCAGTTCTGTAGCCCCATCATAGATGGGCACCAAATTGGTCAGACAGGATTTCCCCTTAGTGAAGTCATGCTGGCTGTCACCAAGCACCTTGTTGATTTTCATGTGCCTTAGCATGCCTTCCAGGAGAATCTGCTCCAAGATTTTGCCAGGCACAGAGGTGAGACTGACTGGTCTGTAATTCCCCAGGTCATCCATTTTCCCCTTCTTGAAAATGGGGGTTATATTTCCCTTTTCCCAGTCATTGGGAACTTCTCCTGACTGCCATGATTTCTCAAATATGATGGCCAGCGGCTTAGCAACTTCAGTCGCCAGCTCCTTCAGGACCCGCGGATGGTTTTCATCAGGACCCATGGACTTGTGCACATTCAGATTTTTAAGATGGTCTCAAACCAGATCCTCTCCTACAGTGGGCCCAAGGTCTTCATTCTCACAGTCTCTGCATCTGCCTTCCAAGACTTGGGTGGTTTGGTCAGAGCCATTGCCAGTGAAGACCGAGGCAAAGAAGTCATTCAGAACCTCAGCTTTCTCCAAATCCAAGGTAGCCAGTTTTCTCAAGAGCTTCCTGAGGGGTCCTAAGTTCTCCCTAGTCTGTTTTTTATTTGCTATGTACCTGTAGAATCCCTTCCTGTTATCCTTAGCATCCTTAGCCAAGTTTAATTCTAACTGAGCCTTAGCTTTCCTAACCTGATCCCTAGCTTCCCAGAGAGCATCCCTGTACTCTTCCCAGGCCACCTGTCCTTGCTTCCACTTATTATAAGCCTCTTTTTTCAATTGAATTTTCCTCAGGAGCTCCTTATCCATCCAAGGAGGTCTCCTGGCCCTCCTGTTGCACCTCCTTCTAGGTGGGATGCAACACTCCTGAGCTTGTAGCAGGTGATCCTTGAATATCAACCAAGAGTCTTGGCCCCCCCTGCCCTCTAGGGCTGTATCCCATGGAACCTTACTAAGCAGGCTCCTGAAGAGGCCAAAGTCTGCTCTTTTGAAGTCCATGGCAGTGAGCTGGCTGCACGCTCTTCTCACTGTCCTGAGGATCTCAAATTCGAGCATCTCGTGATTGCTGCACCCAAGGCTGCCCTGGAGCGTCACATTTCCAACGAGCCCTTCCCTGTTGGTGAGCACGAGGTCAAGCATGGCACCTCTCCTTGTCAGCTCCTCTATTGCAGAAGGAAGTTGTCTTCTACACAATTTAGGAACCTCCTGGATTGCTTGTGCTGGGCCGTACGGTCCTTCCAACAGATGTCAGGGTGGTTGAAGCCACCCATGAGAACAAGGGCCTGTGAGCATGAGGCTTTTCCTATCTCTCTATGGAGTGCTTCATCCGCAGGTTCTCCTTGATCAGGCGGTCTGTAACAGATCCCCACAGTAATGTCTCCCATAGCTATATTCCCTTTAACCCTGACCCACAAACTCTCTGTGGACTGCTCATCTGTCCCCAGACAGAGTTCCATACTCTCCAGCCTATCCCTAACATAAAGGGCAACTCCCCCCTCCCCGTCTGCCAGGCCTGTCTTTTCTAAAGAGCCTGTAACCTTCCATTCCAACACTCCAGTCATAGGAGCCATCCCACCATGTTTCTGTGATGCCTGTTATATCATATCCCCGTAGACATGCACACATCTCTAATTCCTTTAATTCCATCTAGTTTTCTATTTTCACATTTGACACTGTTTTTTTTATATGTCTTTTGCCTCCAGGTACTGTTCTCTACAATGGAGTCATGGTATCATTGGCAACTCAAGGTATGGTACAGTGTTTACTCCACTAAAGATTCCCTGTTCAGAGAGTGGAAAACTCTTAATCTATTGTTAAGGCAAAGTCCCTCTTCAGGATTAGCAAACAGCAGAAATATTGGCATATCGTATTTTCAATTACTTTCTTGAAAAATTAACCATCCTTACAGATTCAGAATTTAATTAACAAAATCATACTGGTGTCATGGAGGCCAGCACGCTCCTACTTTTCATTGTGTAAACTGAATGAGGTGTGGATTGCTTAAGGATGAGGGCTGAACCAGTAAATTAGACTGGGAGATATTTGAGTAAGCACCCTTCTTTTATAGTAAATTATGTCATGTATTAGAGTAATAGCAAAATTTTGTACTGTTGTTAAAGCAGATAGGAAACCTATGGTTATGTCATCACTCAGCTGAGACCAATGACTCTTACTGTGTAAGCAGCCTGCAGGAAAGCAGGACACAAACATAAATATAAACAGTAGAATAATGAGTAGAAAAAAGAAACATTACAAACAACTGGTTGGTGGGGTTAGGGTTATATTCACAAGTATTAAGAAAAGCAGATAAAGATAACTTTGTCAGGAGGGCTAACAATTTCAAATGACTTTTTTTTTTTTTTCCACTCAAAGCCTGCCATATGTGCAGCTAACTTTCCAAAATACCTTTGCTATGAGTCTACCCATTTCCAAATGAATCAATACAAACTGGGAATCCGTTGGTCTAGTTTATTTATCTATTGTAATAAGCATGCTTGATTGCCAGGACCTGCCATTCGAGAGGCCAAATCAAAAATATTAACTTCTTTCAAAGATGCAGCAACTTAGGCAATAGAAGAATGCAAATAAATCAATTCTGCATGCTTAAACCCATCTCCCTTTCATGCAAGCCTGGTGATCGAAAATGATTTTTTTTCCACCCTGCCTTATCATTCTGAGGTATGAAAAAGAGATTTTGTCACAGTAATGTAGCACAGGAAAAGAGAGCTTGTTATAAACTGATTAGAGTTTAGACTGAAAGGCAGGTTTTCATTAGTTTTGTTAGATTGGGCATCATGGAGTAATTACCACAAAAAAGCTTCTGAAAGAGAAGGTGGGCCCAATGTGTGGTGCATGAAAGTATAAAGGAAAGACCTAATGAGCAAAAAAGAAAAAAAGATCTTCCCTTATACAAAGCTAGAGCTACACCAATACAAAATGTTAAACTTCTCTGTTAAAGCACTCAGGAAAAGGTACACATCCTATTTGAGAAACACTTTCTTTTAGTTGCTTCTTGCTGCAGTTAGCTATTCAATGTTTGTTTCTCAAAAATATCTAGGGATATACATCTATCTTTCCATCTGCAATTATTCAGGCATTAGTGGCAGGAATACAAGTTAGACTGGTGACCAGGTGGTTTGCTTAAAGTCAGAATCACAGTACATACGGCTAAACCTAGCCTTAGTGAAACTTCATGTATTTACTTACTTCCACAGAGATTAACCCATTGTAATCTGCATGAAGGTAAAGAATCTGTTACAGACTTTATTCCTTTCCACAGCAAGAGACAGGACAAAAGATCCTTTTTTCAAACATTCAGAAGAAAACTTCAAAAAATTTGCTTACTCAGAAATATTAGAGAATTCTCTAAAGGACAAATTGTTCATAAAAGGAACAGTTCTCTATAAAATAGATTAAAGGCTGTAATGATGGTATCATTAATTCTCTTACAATTCAATCTCATCTTTATTGAAAGCGGTGACCCTCTCCACTCTATTATGCTTTAGAGCCTGATTTATGAAATAATCCCAAGACATTAATGTTGTCACAGGCAGCGTCTGTAATATTTCAGGCGGTTTACAGCACTGCTCTAACAATGGATTACATTTTGTTTGAACTCCATTGCACTTTATTCTTCATTGTGCAATACTTGCTTCAGAAAGCACTGAGCTATACATACATGGTTTCAGTCACAATACTTCATGAATTCCTTTCCTCCACACTTTATCCTCCTGCCCTAGTCCCCAGTGGTCTCCATTTAGTCTTCCCTTGGTCTCCTTTCTACACACACACGTTTTGTCTTGCTGCATATCTGGAACAGCCTTCATATTCACATATACCAGATGCCTTTCTCCACATTGTTTAGCAAATCTCCCCATCTTCTTCTCTCATCATTAATAATCCTCTTCTGCTCCTTTTCAAGTGTGGTCCTGTGTATGTAGATATACACATACACACAGGTAATATTTTTTCCTCTCATATTTACACTGAAATTTCTTGCAGATATGGTTGACTGAGAGAATAAATATTTTAATGGATACATCTTTTGAGAGGGGCCAGATAAATTGCGTTCTGCGCCTCACTCAGCCTTATTATTCACTCTTCCCTCCTCTGTGATGCTTATATTTTTTCTCTGCTTAACCAATCTCAATGGCTCTTCATAATAGTGCTCTCTTTTACATGCCATTAATAGTGCTGTTATTACAGAATTTTATCCATCAGAGCCCTGATCTCAGTTTTGGCCTACAGACTAGGATGACAGTGCTGGATTTCACTGCAGACTTTCAAACTGAATATCATATGATGAATGGCAAGAAATTTTCTACTCCACCAAAATAACTGAATTACCATCTAACATTTTATCATGATTCACCTTAAATACCTGAAATATTAAAGTGTAGTAGAGATAAAAGCTCACAACAGTTACAAGGATGCTCTCAATTATACTTTGTGCTATAAAGTATAATTGTAGCACAATTACAGACCCCATGGTATGCCCTAAATATTCCTTCTAATTTTCTTCACACTTCTCTTTCCCTGTCTTTTAACCTGTGCCTGTCTTACTGAAAACTATACAGTGTCACAATGTACTGACCTGCACCAAAGTTCTCCAAAACAGAGCTATGCTGAAGAAAATTATTTTCTCAGTCTAGAGTAAGCAGGTCTGTAGTACATGTATGTAGCTGACAGAGCTGTATGCTGGATATTTCACTTTGGTTAGGCTGCAGTCTGAATCCTTTATAATAGAAGTTTATATAGTCAATAAATCAGGCAACTTTGTAACTTCATAAATTTTCTCCTTTTTTATATTTTTTTATTTTTTTTAAGTATACTTGCCAAAGCTGTTTTTTTTTGTTTGTTTGTTGTTTATTTTTACTTTTGCCTCAAGACCTCAGTTCAGGTGTGGGTATTTTTGTGTGACTCAAATACCCAAACAGGTCACAATGTTAAAAAATCTTTTCACTTTTTTCCAGGAAGAGCATGAATTTTAATTAACAACAACACTTTTGCTCAACACCATGCCTTTTGCCTAATGAGTTAAGAGCTTTACGCAACTTATGTCTCAAATTACTCTTATAGATTAGAGAAACAATATTATATTCATGTACTTTGGTTCATCTAAACCGAAGTTTGTGAAAGACAGGATCTTGACCTTGAATTTCTTAAGCAAGGTTTTAGGTCATCACTGTACACCACAGAGTAATTGCCACTAGCTTTTGCATTCAATGAGGACTAAATAGGACAGAATAGTGCCCGTTACAAAGAGCAGTCATGCATTTGTCTATTTTCATCATCCTCTCAATTAACATCACGGTATTTGTAAGGCAAAAAAAATGGAACTGTACTAGAAAGACATATCATTAACAGACTAAGATCCTGCTTCTCATTAATATTATACTTTGCAAAAATCTTTTCAAAAGACATTCTAATATAATCAGTGCAAATGATCATACAACATGGTCTTTCAATTTTCTGGACAAAATTAAGAGCAAAATTGTTACTCTTCTATTGCAAGTTTGTATGACACAATCACTGTACTGATTGCCACAGACAGCCTGCTTCTTCCTACTACTGCAGAATCAAATTCTTCAAAGGTTTTAGGAAGAATTTAACCCCAATAGATCCTGCCATCACACTTCACTTTTTCATGGTTTGTTATTTCTACTGTGGTTGACACTTTGAAAGCAGAAGTCAGGGCCCTATTAAGACAGGTTACCAAAAGCTAGAGGAAACTGAATTCATACCACCATCACCATTACATGCAGTGACTGTACTCACCTCTCACTGCTTATTGTTTAAGTCAAACCTTGACCCAGAAGCACAAAAAAGGAAATTTAACTGCCTTATTTATTCCCTGCTGATGAAAAAGAAAGCCCTGCCCTCTATTTACAGTGCCATAAATCTAATATCCATTACAAAGACTATTTTGCAAAACATAGGCCCTGAAATTTAGGCCAGGATTTATCATTCCAGGCAGAACTACTCACTGCCATGAACACCATGTCTGAGAAACAGACTATGTCCACTTGAATACTAAAAATAAAAGGAAAAAGGCCTCAATCTCTACATCAAAGTGTCTATGTCTGTAGAACTTGCCCTAGGGTGTGAAGAATAGGAATATAGCTCTGTACAAGGTTTTTATTTCACTTCAGTATAATAAATATTTTATTATCCATAGTCATATGACTATCTACCACTCCTTATTCACAACACTGCCATCGGGACACCAGAGAAGGCTGATCATCTGGGCCTTCACCTTTCTTAGGCAAAATAAAGGTTAGAAAGTGACAGAGAATTGGCAAACCAAGGCTCCATAGCAATAGGCAGGCTGAGGAGCTCAGATGGTGGGCCAGCATTAGGGCAGAAGAGTAGGATCCATCCTCACATGGGTAAGAGGCAGGGTCGGGTAGTATAATGAACAGGATGACGTGGATATAACCAGATTTTTTTGTAACCTTCAAAACTCCAGTTTCAGGGAATGAAAATATTTAAAGAATTCACTCTGAACTCTGAGGAAAAGAAAACAAAACAGATTACTCTGTGAAAGTAGACTGCAAGAAGCCTAATTGTGGGGTGAAACAAAAGGGGTCAGTTGGAAAGACAGGTGGAAGGCTCAAAGTTTCCCTTCTGTTTCCTTTCCCTAAAATCTTCTAATTGAGATCCTTATACAGTGCTTCCCCTGTAAAGCTTGAGAACCCCGTACTGCTTTGGGTCTAAAAACCAGGTATGCACTAGAAGAAGAGAAATGGAAGAAAAAAGGAGTGGTCAAGACAAAATAGAAGGAGGGAAGAGTCAAATTAAATAACGTTCTGCTTGTTCTCTTATTCCACTTGAAAAATCAGCCTCTTTCTTTTTACAGCTGTGTAATGTATGTCACATAGATGCAAAGTTTGGATGCAAATTTCATAAAACTGAAAATAGATGCCTTCTATTTACAGAACTAGCATTCCAATTAAGCAATAGTTATTGTCATTAGTTTGATATCAGTTCTCTGTGATTAAACAGATTCTTGATTAAGCATGCCCTGATCAAATGGATTGCACTGTACAAGTGTTTTAATATTATGCATCAATAGGTGGTTTGAATTGCCCAATTGAACAATTCCTAAACTAAAAAAAAAATAAAAATAAAAGGAAGAACAAATGAAAACTACATGAGAAACAATGGAAAGATTATTACAGCTTGATGTCATTTCCTTTGAAGAAGAGCGAATTGGAAAAGCTTAGCTGATCAAGAGGTACATCTGTGCAAGATTTACAATATACAAAATAATGTCCTGACAGTGGCAGTATTGGCAGATAGTACTAACAAATCAGTACTTAACATGCTAATCTATTAGACATATTACTTACAACTCTCAACATTTTTCAAGCATGAAAGATTTGAAAAGGCTCTGGACAAGAAAATCTCTATCATTTTATAAAGATATTATGATTTTATTATTATGTCAATGTGAGATGTCTTCTCTCTCACTTCCATACGCTTCATCATAATATTTTCCTCTTCTTTTCTCTGCTGACATTGATTATTTTAATTTACTGTCACAGCCAGAGCACTTGGAAGACCAATAGTATTTTTTATTCCTTATTATAGTACAGAGATAAACATACTTGAACCCATCCCCTCTGACAGTCACTGTATGAGGAAAATAGATTTTTCACCTGATGCACTGATTGTAGCCTGGGTTTCATAAACCAGCAAGAAATTTAATGACCTTTCAGCTATCTTTCATTGCAGAAGAAACCAACAAATCCTTAAATCTCCAGCAGAGCATTAATGAACAGTAATGTTAATTTAAGATAATACAGCATACAATAAAAGGTAATACAGAGAAGAATCCTTATTAGATTGACTAAATGGAAGGGTATAAACTCATGCTGTGTATATTTTAATTTCTAAATTTTGAGCTACATCTCAATTCTCTATTGCAATATAAAAGGCATTGCTGTAGCATTACAAATACTGATATTTTAAAACCATCATTCACATTTAATTGGTGTAATCATTCTGTAGTCACCCCCAACCTGATTAAAGGTTATTCAGTACTCTAGCCATTCTCAGCAATTAAGATCCTTCAGTTTGGCATGGATCATGTGCCATTGCTGTACCATCATTATGCTGTATTTCACCACTGTACCAAGTAAACAATTTGACATCTAGTCAGCAATTCTACTAAAAGAGCTTTGCTCATTGTCTCCAACCTCACTGTGAGACAGCAATGCTATTAGACTGCTATTTATATTCCTAAACTAACAGAACTACCTCAGTGACCTGTTGATCTGGTCTCTACAGAAGGAAAATTCTCCATGTCATGCCCTGGATCCTGTATCTCATGGGCCAGATTTTCTTCCACTTACACCGGCCTTTCCTCATCATAGTTGCAGACTTTCTTGGAGGTATAGTGGTGTAACTCACAAATATGTAAGGAAAGACTCAAAAATATTTCAAATAAAAATTTCAGACCATTAGCCTTTGGAAAAAAAAAAATATATGCTTGAACTTCAGCTTTGAATCCCAGTTCTTGAAACAAGAGAATGTTTTCAATTCCTATGATAGCAAAAGAAGAGAATGCTGACTAAACCTATTAGCTTTTCTGTGTGCTTATTTCACTTTCACTTTTTTATGTACAATAAATAAAAAATGAACTGACAATTCTAGAGTACGAAGACACCATATCATTGTCACTGTGTTCTTACAAATCTGATCCACTCATGCTGCTTAAGCTGCTGAAGCCTTTGAAGTTGGGAAATACTACCACGAACTTCTAGCACTGGTAATTAAGACATAGTGTAGCAAATCAAAGGAGACGTGCTACCTAGCATCTACAGTTCCTTCCTAAAAAAATGCAAGCTGGAAGTCATGATAATAAATCAATTGGTTCTGCCTTTCAGTAGAAAAAAACCCTGTAACTTGTTATATAATAACTCAATCCCATCTCACATCCAAGATCAATTCCTCTTTCTCTTCATGCTTTATGATCTCTGAATTTCTTTTTCTTAAGACTAATTTTTCTTATAGAAAGGGAGTGGAATACTGTGGGGTTTGGAAAAAAAAAAGTCTCTCGCCATTTGTCTTCTCAGCAGGGAGAGCAGAAACATTTCCTTTCCCCTCTCCCCTTACTACCACATTTTTCTTCTTCAAGCTGTTGTTTTCCTATAAATTTAAGCAGGCTGAGCTTCTGAGGCTGAGCAGAGCTAAAAGCTGAGCTAGCAAAATATAGTATATAATGGTTTATTAGCACAACAGGGTTAAGTAACATGTATGAGCCTTAGGGAGTGTCATGTTCTGGGTAGTAGACTGACTCCCTTCACATTTCATAATGTATTAAAAATATAAACTATACAACATTTCCATAAAAATAAATTTATATGTGTCCTAATTGGAAAACTCACTGCCATATTAATTTGCTTACTACAGTAAACCATCTCATAATGCACAGATTGTGGCTGAGGTTAAATCATGTGTTTCATTAAAATATTTCTCTTTTTACTCTTCTATTATATCTTATAGTTTAGTTTTTGCTTCAAAATGGGTAGCAGGATAAGGAGTTATTAAAAATACATATACACCTAGAGGGCACTGAGCAGTTTGTTTGATTCTAAGAAGGAAAAAAAAATAAAACCTTCTGCATAGTGATAAAGCTGTTTAACATTTTCAGACCTGTGGGCTTTTACTTGGCCTTTCCTGGCTAAGTTTACATCATTGAACTAAAGTTTTGTATTACTTCCTAGAACTGTGTGCTTCTTCAGCTACTCTAGGTCTATGCTGGATTTGTGGGTGTCTAGCCCAGCCCACCGATCCAGACGAACCTAACTGCACCTGTGCAGATTAGCATGTGTTGGTCATTTCCTTCTTCTTTACCTCTTTGTATTAGTGGCAAAGCCTCAGAGAGCAGATCTAAAAGGAATTACACAAACTTTGACCATCTATAATCATACATGTAAAAAGCAGATCTCATTAGATCTCATGCGCTTACATCCTGCTCATTGCCTTGGACTCCTTCTCACATGTATGGGTGCATTACTATAAAGCTTGTTAGATTTTTCCTGTGAAAGCACTCCAGAACAAGCTTCAAACTCCTGCTGGTACTCACAGGTGCTATGTGAATAGTGCTGAACGTGATACTGCTATCACCGCCTTGATGTTCACTTCCTGCATGATCCTGCACAATGCTACATAAATTATTTTCCACACCCAGGAAATCTTTTTTATTGAAATCATAAGACACTCAGGGCAGAACATGTTTACCATTATAATTTCTACAGCGTATTTTGTAATAGGACCTGACTTAAAAGTTTTAAACATCTCTCCCAAAATGCAGTGCATTTTCTCAGTCTTCCACCACAAAATCTGGCTTGCCATCATATACCATAAACGTTCCTATTTTTAAGTTATTTTTCCATAATACCTGAATTTAAATACTTCCAAAATGAAAAAACATCAGCATTTTCTCTTGACATCTGAACTGTGATAAGTACACAAGGCTACACAACTTTCAGTGTCTGAATGTTTCCTTATGTTTTGCATGAGTAATGCACAGAAGAGCTACTACACAAGACACCCTTCAGTTTTGGATTTAACTATATCTTCTTTCTCCTATCAGCTATTTTTAACTTATTAATATCCACATAATCTCTGACTACGTGTATTTCATATGAATGTATTCCATGAATTTCCTTATTGTGGCTGTATGCCATTATCTTTTAATTACTCACTGGACTGTATGTTTGAATAAGGTTTTCTTCACTGGTGACTGAGAAAGACTGGTCTCTTTGGCTGAATTCCTCTGATGAAGAGCTTGTGTTGAGGGGGTATATCAAATTCAATATGGGATTTAAATTTTCTCTACATGAGATGTTCTGATACAGAAATAAACATGCTACATAATCCTACCATGACTATGAAATACATATGTTCAAAGGGCCTTCAGGCTTGTCACTTAAATTTGGTAAAGAACTTAGATACCACTTAAAAACATTTTATAAGGTCATGCTTCTCCTCATACGTCACAGAAAGGACACATAGGTATATTTCAAAACCTTGAGAATGCTTCTTTTTTGTAAAGAGAAATGCTTTGCAATACAAAACATTATTAGGGCCAGTTTGTGGTAAGATGGGAACATTGGTCAGATCTCTTCCTTTCTGATTTTCAGCCACGGTGGAGTAGATCCAAACCTAAAATCACCATGACATCATTTTATGTCATGTTTGAATGAATTGCTCCAGTTACCAGCCTGATTTACTCACAGCTTGGTTGAAACTGAGTGCTTATTGTTTTTGATACTCACTTGTAAGACTTTCAAAAATGAAATGCCATTTTCCTGATTTTCACAAGCACATTTGTAATGTACAAGCTTTAAATATGCAATAAGATACCAAATTGCTGAAAACAGATGCCTGTGTTTTCAAGTAATCTACTTCTGTCCCACATCTTTCTGTTCAAAGATATTGTTACAGAGTAAACATGTAAACTGTATGTTTAGAATATGTCACAGATAATAGAGCCCCAGCATTCTGAAACAAAATTCAGCAGAGGAAGAGAAAAATCCATAGAGAACTTGTTATAAGGAAAAAACCCAGTGAAAGCCATGTAGGTCTCTGGAAGATAATACTCAGTTGCAACACACCTTGAGAGTTGACAGCACTTGTAAATAAAAAAAAAATCAAGGCTACTAACAAGAGGAAAGAGAAACAAGAAAGGCTAAATCATCCTAAAAGTCTCACAAAAGAGGTAAGGGTCCTTCTAAAATTATGCTTAATATATAATAATGAAAAAAAAATCTAATTTTTTACTGAAACAATTTCTGCCACCTTGAACAAAAAAGGAACTTTAAAAAAAAAAAAAACAAAACAAACCGTAAAAAACCCAATGCAAACAAAAAAACCCAACTAAAAATGTGCCTTGCCCTCCCCCCACCCTCCCTATGGAAGAATGAAAAAAAAAACAAAACAAAGTTGATCAGAACTTGGGAGGGGTGGGGGGGGGGGGGGGTGGGGGAAGAGAGAGAGAAAAGTCAAAATCTGTTCACAGATTGCAACAATGGTCTTGTGGGAACATGTGCATGTGCTTAAACATTATGCTTCCTTCCTCTCTGGTTGTGAGCAGAGTTATGAGTACGCTGAGGCATTTGCAAAATCAGATTCTAAAATTAGAATGCATCTAACTAAAATCCTGTTCTGTGCCTAGTCAGTTAATATCCTCCCAGTCACAATTTCACCTTCACATATGTTAGGGAGCTAATTTTTTAAACAAAGAGACTCTCTGTCTAAAATGAAAAAGAAAAGACCATCCTCAAGATTTTCTGATCCCCTGAAGGGCTTATACCTCTTCCCCTCCATTTTTATACACAAGGAAACAGTTTTAACAAATATTCATATTTTCCAATTAACCCACCAAAATCCTTGCAAAATCACAAGTCAGGATATGCATTTCTTTCAAGGAAGTGACATGACAGATGTTAAATCTGACAAGACCCATTTTTCCCTACAAGAAAATATTCATAAACATTTCCTGTCCCAATGATTCATTACAATTTCATCTTCAAATATATTTTTCTTTACACCTAAGGATGTCAGAGATGTTATACGGTCTTGGGTTTAAATTTAAAATGCATAAAGACAAGGAAGGAAAGAACATCTTTTTTAGGCAAAACAATTAAAAAAAAAAACTTTCAATGCAAAGTAGACCACTGACTACCTGCACAGGCTTCACTTTGTGCTTGAAGGGCTGAAAACACATGAAGTAAATAGAGTAAAAGCATGCCACTACTACCAAAATATCAAACACATGAATGCATAAAAACTCCAAGCTTTGACACACACACAAAAAAAGAACCGTTGTATGTAAAAACCTCCTCTTTCTTCCTCTGCAGCTCCACCTTGGATCTCAAATATCCCTGCCTCTAGAAGCACTGAGAGCCATGCACTCTTGAGAACTGTCTCCAGAGCTACAGAAAGTCCCTCAGTTTTGTCTGTGTACAGGAGTTGAATACCTGTAAGCTCAGCATCATAGAAATGATCCTATTTGAGTCTTAAATCACACAATCTTTTTAAAATGCTAGTAGTTTTGTGGAGACGGGCTTTGTCTAAATTCATAAGGATGCTTACATGTTGAAGAGAGTAAGACTTAAGTGTGCCGAGTTGTTTCCTAAATAAGGCTAAATAAGAAAGTTTTTTACATGCACCCCAAATCTGACCACTAGTCAGAAGCAGGAAGAAATCCTTCTCAACAGAAACAAATAAACAGAACAACAGATTTAAAAAAAATGATCTTTTCTACACTGAATATTGATGTGGCCGTGTTCAGGACGTACAAACATGAGCAAGAGCCTTTAAATGGCTTCCTAGATGCACAGGAGAAACTAGTAGCCAATGAAACAAATGAAAGGTAATCAGAAAAAAGATTTAAGTCTGCAGAAGATATAGAAGACCGGGGCGGGGGGGGGAATAGTCTCTGGGGCTTAGAGAGGAGGTTTCTGGGTAAGGACAATTCAAAGACTTTGGAGGTTTTTTATTTTGGAAAAAAGAGCTTGTTTGTAAGATGAGTCTGTGAAGATCCCACTGCTCTACTAATTAGTGTTCTGCTAATTAAATTGCCACATTAGTAAGGCAGATGTTGTATGTGTTAGCAGGATTAAAAGACACCTATGCCAGTGGGCTTTTTTTTATAGTTTGCCAAGGTTGGAGCTTCTACTGATTAAATGCTTCAAACATCCCTGGTAAATACTTCACTCTAGTGAACTATCACTTTCTCTCAATGTCACAAAGGCAATAAGCAGAAGCTTATGTCTGAAAAAATATATGTGTTTTGGTACGAATCTAATACTGCAAGGTTACATTATGTTACTGAAAATTACTGTCTTCAACCCAAAATTAACTATGCTGTGTCAGTGCCTTAAGGATGTGTAACATACTCCTTGAAAGACATAACAGCAACAACAAACCATCTCTGGACTATGCTTGCAGGAACACATCCATATTTCTCATACAGTCGCTTTCAGACACAGTTACTAATAGAGACCACCCTGTTGTGGTTGGCAGGAGCTTCAAATGCTCTGACTTCTGGGACCTTTCCTTACATCAATGGATAAATATAGTGATATCTAAGTAGTACTATATAATCTTTCAGTTCATTGTGTTGTCTCTTTGAAGAAATATTGTGCATTCTGACCCTACTCTTCCAAGTCCTTTTTTGCTCCCAGCCTAGATGATCTTTAAAGTTAACTTTTCGTCCAGTATTACAGTGGTCTCATGAAGAACAGTTCAAGTTTTTGCGACTACAGTGACTTTATATAAAAACCAAACGCCAAGCTGTTTGCTAACATAATTAATGTTCCGCAACATTATTTTAAGCCTTCACCTATGAGAAAGCAGGTACTCTGATAAAACACTCCTAACTCAGGCAGGGATTTTAAGCTACTCCAGGTGGAAGGAAGGTTTTAGCTTTCTGAATGACCTCTGTGGGATCCAACCTACATAATGAAACTAACATGCTGCAACATACTTCAGAAGTTCTTCTGGATCAGATACCGTTTAATATGGCATTTTGGTGCACTTTTAGAAGGGTGATGAAACTAGAATAGATAGTTTATGAAACGAACCTGCAGATCATTTATTACTGGCCTGTATTTACTGATGCAGCAACAAACCCATCTAGTTAGGGTCTTATTCCTTAATTAGTTAATTTTACATTTTTGTCTAAAGTGAAATCAACTATATGTACTGCATAAGGCATAAATCAGTCTCTCAATATTATATAATCAAGTAACTTACTGGGCAGTATTTATTGTTGAGGCCAATTGATATATATTTCATTCATGTGCCAGAATTGTCAGTGTGAAATTGTGACAACAGCTGTCTATAAGTGAAGGATTATGACCTCCTCACAGTGATTACATGCTAAAAATTTATTGTGTTAGTGTCCACCCCAGCACTGTAGCATTGTCATTACTTGAAGCAGAGAGCGTGGGTAGGTATGGGCAAAATGCATGTAAGAACGAAGAGATTACAAGCCACACAAATCAATGCTTGTTATTGCTAAGTCATAAAAAATGGTTTCTAGCTAACAAATACCAAAAGAAAGAAACAAACAAGTTTAATTTAATTACCAGTGTATCTATTTCACACACTGTAGTAACTGGACAAAGATAAATTGTGAAACTAACATATTGAGATGCTAGTACAGCCATATCTTTCAAAGCCCTTAGTTTACCAATCATTAAAAAAAATATCCCAGTCCTTTTCTATGCCATAAGTAATATAGTAAATCTTGTTCCTTTCAATGTTACAGCATCTTTCTTCTTGGTGCTAATTCTTGCCAGCATTTCCTGTATGAAATATTGATCTCTGCTTCTTAAAAATGAGTTTTCTTTGTATCCTTTCTTACTCAGTGTACTTTACATTTGTATACTTGATATTGCACATTCTTTTTCTGGGGAAAGCTCTGCTCTGCCCCTTTCTTTCAGCAGAATTCTTTTCACACTTCGAGTAGCACTGCACTGTGCTAATTTGGGAGCTGGGAGAAGACGACACACAACCAACCCCAAAAAAACAACACTCAAACCAAAATCTGTTTGGTTTATTGTATATTTTTTGTTACACTCAAAAGCATTAACTGGAAGCCTGAAGGTCAGATCAAGCATTGAACTACCTATGACTTAATCATATCCTTTCCCAGAGGCTACCATCATAGTAAGCTACACAGGAACTTCAAAGAAGCTTCACGTATTTGTGCTATGATCAAAAGCCTAATTTGCAAACTCACTTGTCACGAGGCAGTATAGCGAATATGGGAAAAATCTAATTCTTGGGCCACAATTCAACACAGGATATAAGCACACTCCTAACAAAAGTATGTAAATACAGCTCTTCACTTTTTACATATTTTTTAATTACTTTAGGCATATGCTTCAGTAACCCCTCATTTTTGGTTTTAGATCTCTAAGAGACATGAGTGGTTTCCATCTACTTATTGACAGAAGGGATAAAGACCAGCAATACTGTTACTTCCCATAGGTTGAAACTGTCTTTCTGCTGAGTAAAAGAACTGCAAATAAAAAGTACTGCAAATAATACACAAAACATTTTTTCATCTGACCACTGATGTTGGGGGCTGGAAATACGGCTGTGAACATTGCTAGTGATTTAGCTGGGAAGAAAGAAATTTTCTTATGTTTCCATATCCTTTTAAACCATTGTCTTTGTTTTCCAATGCCTGCATATTTATTTTCCTTTGCTCTCATGAGCTGCTTTCCAAGATGTGACCTACTTTTCAAAAATATTTAGTCAACACATTTTCCATTACATCAGTGAGAGGTGCTGGTTTCTGAAGTCTTCCATATTTATTTATTCTTCTTTAATCAAATTAATTAAAAATGGCTTTAGAGAGTACCTTTAGGTCCCCATTTTAAGAATGTTACTAATAGTAATATATGTGGAATCTTTTTCCAGCAGAACAAAACAGTAACTCCCTGTGCTCTCCTTTGAAGTAGTCTCACTCAATTGATTCATCCAGCTGTACTACCACTGGCAGAGAGCACATATCAGTAGGTCCAAGCAGGCTGGAGACAAATTCTTCCTTTCTTACCAACCCTGACAACTCTATTTTGCATTTTCATGATAGTTTAAGCTAAGAGTTCAGTTAGACAAAAAGTTTTTCTACAAGTAAGACTTTTTTTTTCCCCCAGGCCATTGGGGCAGGGAGTAGGAAGGCTGAGACTATTCCATATGATAAAAAAGCCATTTGTTTCACCAGCATTGAAAATAAAACACAACAAAACAAAACAAACAAACAAAAAGACACCAAACACCTTTCTTTTCTATGAAATACTGAAACTCACTTACACGGGGCTTTTCTTGAATTTTCTATTTGAAAAAACAGCTACTTTAATACAAAATTTTGATCAGATCAATATTCTAACATAATGCAATACAAACAGCTTGATTAGGAAGCTGTGCAAAGACATAAAATTACTCACAAGGCTAATTTTTCTGCTTCAAGAAAAGGCTGTGTACTTTATACAACCATTCCCATCACCCTCAACTTCCAACTAGATTCTTAGCAAAAAATAATTTCAAGTGCCATCTGGAAATTGTGGAAAATCTGACATTCTACATGTCAGAAAATAATATCCTATAATGGTTATTTTAGGTGGCATGTTTGCACTTATCTTTATTTATTTATTGCACCAGTTACATACTCTTTCTTAAAAAAAAAAAAAAAAAAAGAAAATGGTTGAATGGGCAAATTCACTTGGGGCGATTTGAAATCTTGCCAAGTTTTGGTGGTGAGGTTTGTTTTTTTCTTTTCTTTTTAATAAATTATTTCAGATACTACACCTATACCTACATTTAATGTCTGCTTCTGTAGTTCTATAGTAGTTTTGTTTTTATCTCTAGTCATTATATTTTGAGATTGTCCTATGTTTAATCCTTGGAGGATTTTGCTGATGTATGTAGATAATGGTATATCCTATACTCCATTGTACATTAAGAAGTAAGCCCATTCAGGACTACACAGAGAATAAATGAAAATGTAAGATCCAGAACACGGATATCAATACGTCATGTGTTCCAAATAATATACTTCCTGGTCTGTTATTGGGAAGTTACTGTCCATCTAAGAATTTATTTTTTCCCCACTCCAAGAAAGTAATTAGCTTAAATATTAAAACTTGAAGGAGAGGGGGAAGGAGAGAAAAGTTTTCCTGCAAAAAATTGCTGGGTTTCATTTACACAGAATTGCAAACAGTGCCTTGTAATTACAGTTTTCATGACACATGCACATAATAGGATATATTTGTGATGTATATACAAGAAAATAGGCATGTGCCATTGGTTTCTGTAAATTCGTGCGGGTATCAATACGCACAAATGTTCTTCCCTCCAGAGACTGAGATTCCTTGGGGTTAGGATTTGTGTGTGGCAAGGTATCAAGGTAATCACTTGTCCTGTAGGGCTGTTCCCAGAGACTGGCTCTGTGGCTGTGGCCTGCCCAGCTCCAGCAGACTGATGAGGCCTTCCATGAGGCCACAGAGCCAATCTGCAACCATTGTGTTATGGTGAAGCTGTCATTCATTGCCTGCCTGGAATGCAGGCTTGTGTCTACTTTATCTACAATCTCTTTGAGTATAAAT
Organism: Pezoporus flaviventris; assembly: GCF_033815535.1. Lineage (NCBI taxonomy): Eukaryota > Metazoa > Chordata > Aves > Psittaciformes > Psittacidae > Pezoporus > Pezoporus flaviventris. Next base: position 43,110,764 of record NW_026892561.1, read on the forward strand.
GGATGTTTGCTGGGCTATAAGACCACACGTATCACCTCAGGCGGAATAATAATTGTACTTGTAGCAGCAGCCAAGCTATTTCATGGACATGTTTGGTTGGCAGAAAAGTGAATCAATTTATAAAAGAGTGTGCAGCATTAGATAAAGCCCAAGCCCTGACAGCTTTATCTGATGGGTTCAGTTTGTTTCTTAGAAGTGAGTTGCCCTGAGGCATTTTGCTGAGTTTTATCGAATAGTCACTTTATTTTAAGCAACAACAGAGGCTTAATAGGAAGAAGGAACTTGCTGAAAGGTCACCCGTAGACAGGTACTATCATCTGAGTAAATGCAAGCTTTGTATCATGTGAATCTCACTACAGACTGACAATAAGCATTCATCTCCTATAAGCTCATTTAATTCCTATGCTCACATTTTAAACAGTTGCATTGTTGTAGATGTTTAAATATGATTTTCATACAACCAAACTGGACAGAACAAGAAACTGTATTGTAATCAAGAGAGAATAAATGAGAGTACAGTTTAGTTCATTCAGTAAGGTTCTTTTGTAATGAAATACAGTCTAAGATAATTTCCGTAAAAGCAAATTAAACAGACACAGAAATAAACTTCTATACATCTTGGAAGTATTATGATCACACAAAGTAATTACCGCTAGACTCTAATTTCAGTTACTGCCAGCAAAACCATACTTAAACATTAGAGATGGCAGGAAAAAAAAAAAAAGCAAAAGGGAAAAATCTTGGAAGTTTAGAAACTGCTTTCTCCATTTTTTCTTTTCCAAGCAAAAGGTAAAAAGTTCTGAGTTAAAGCAGAAGTATTTTGCAATTAATTAATCTAGCCACAAAAGCAGAGATGCTCAGTCCATTAGTCCATTGAACCGACCCACAAATTACTTTAGGAAATGTTGCAAGACAAACCACTGCGAGAGCATTTAAAGGTTCTTTCATTGCTGCTATTTTCAGTTACCCATTTCATTACAATAATAAATGTATGTAAGGAAAAATAATACATAGAGTAGTATTAAGGGGAAGATATGTTTCCAGAGTAAGACTATGATTTTTCTTAAATTGTGCCTTCACAGCCCTGCACTGCTATTGTTTGCACAAGCCAATCAGTGAATCATAACATACTCAAAGACAGTATGTTCACAAGCTTTAAGTTAGTAAACTCACCTCTCAAGATAGAAAAAAGCCTACCACACAACAAAAATGTCTTGTAAATTATAGCTGAAGACCAATGTTTTCAAACTTCAAACACTGGGACTGGCAACTCAAATTCATATTCATGAATCAACATGAAAAAAAAAAAACACCTTATATTAAGAGGTCTCAAAAATTCTAAGTAACTAAATGAAAATTTCTAAGTTTTACTATTAGAAAAAAATAATGGTCAGTATTAAGAACCCCCTAGATTCTTAGGGACAGGTACCAAGTATTGCTAAATTAGTCACATTGTTCTTTAGAAAGTTTGAGGTTCCAGTGTGTCAATATTCAAAAGGAATAAGTTGCTTCTGTTTAGTTCTGTTTAGATTCCTAGGATCCCCAGACATCAGTCAGTGGCAAATCCCTCTGCTATGTCCCAGTGTATACTGTTTTTAAAATCTGTGGGTTTGGTAGAAGAGTCCAGATTTTTGTTTGTCCAAGTAGAATCCTGATCTCATCTATAGAAAGACCATATCCCCACTAGAGTAAGCTAATAAAATTCTCACTATTAAATATTGGTTCAGACCTTACAAGAACACAGGGACCCTGTCCCCTATGTAGTCAATAAACCCACCAGCTTTCTATACAACTTTCAGCCAAAGATCTAAAAACTTTTCAAAAATTAGAGTTGTGCTTCCTACTCCTCCCAAACAGCATTACTCCCCATTCTGAAGATGCAACCTTTATATCCCCAAGTACCAGTAAAATTGGAATCTGAGCTTTGCAGTTGTCTGAGTATTCTTCCCTATTCTGAAGCTGTGCTGTTAGCAGAGATGTACAGGATCTGTATTACAGACTCATGCAAGCAGCAGCAAGCAGAGTTCTCAGAGTCAATTTTGCCATTCATAACACAAGGAGCTTGTAATGTTTTGTTTTGTTTACTCGATATTGTGCACTGGATTGTATTTTTTTGCAAAGTGACAGATGCATTTTATTTCATTTCTAGTCAACCATACATTTAATTTCAGGCATCTTAGTAGAAATACAAAGTATGTAGTTCAGGTTGATTACTATACTCAAGAACCTAAAGCAGATATTGGAGGGTTTTGTTTTTTTTTATTATTATTTTTTTAATACACTATTTATTCAGGAGGCATTTATTTAAATGTCCATTAAAGGTTTAAGGGGTGTGGAGTAGTGGAAAACACAAAAACACAAAAAAAATCACAGAAAGTCAAAACCCGGCTTGCCAATATTTATTATCTTTCTACAACAAATATGTCAAGTCCCATGAATCATTTAGGATATGTTTTTTGCCCCCCCCCCCCCCCCCCAAACTTTCGGTTGTACATGTTGGTTATTCGTTAGCCGTTAAACAGTGCAGCACCTCTCTCTTTCAAGGACCTGCCAGCTATCTCCATCTGGCACCAAGTCCCTGAGAGTAAGGAAGCTGTATTTGCATTCAAACAATCCCCAGCATAATCTCTTTGCTGATGCAATCTTAAAATCCTGCTATTTGCCATGACATGATTCTGGGCTTTGACACAACTGATGCACAAACACAGTGTTACTGTATGTCCTAACATGTAACTGAAAAAGGCAAGAAGCGACAGTACTCACGGGATGGTGAATGTGCATGTGCTTGTGCCTTGGGTTTGTGCTATTCTTAGTGACTTTGTCTCAACCACCTGGAAAGGGGGAAGGGGACTTGAATGTCTGTGTTTATGTTGTCTCTAATGGATGGGATTTTGAGAAACCTGGCCTAGTGGAAGGTTTCCCTGCCCATGGCAGGGGCTTGGAATTAGATGATCTTTAAGGTCCCTTCCAACTCTAACCATTCTGGTTTGTGTGAGCCCTATATGTAGGTGCTGCTGAATGCAGCACCTTGTCCCTGGCAGTCTGCGCAGCTGGACCTGTCCCCTGTTGCTGGGATACATGCTCAGCTTTGCTACTGGTTTGACTGGCAAATGAGAAACTGCAGCTGCATCCCTCAGCCTAGGTCCCCGAGCTGAGCTCAGTGCAGGAGCAGCAGGAACTCTGGGCTACAGCAGGCAGTCATGCTCTTACCATTACTTAACATGAACCACAGTGACAGCCTCTGAGAAATTCTCTGTTCATTTACAGCCTTACTGGATTCAGTAGAAATGCTGGTGCAGTAAAACAAATATCCAGTGTGAATGAGGTCATCAAATTTGTCTCAAAACATATTTGGCCCATTAATTGCCCAGATCTAACAATGTAAACTGACTGCATTATAGATGTATTTAGATTACTAAGCATCCCTATTCATTAGCAGTAGAGTACTGGATTTTGTGATATGCCAGTGCACTAGAGTGGAAAACCTATGGCATCTTCAACTACTGAATAATTAATTATTTTGCTGAATTAAATATGAAAATGGTACAGGTTATGCAGAATTTCTTATGCTATGCAATGTCTCTTCAAAACACATCATATTACTTAATTTCATGTCAACATCCTATTTTATTTACTCTCCATTTTTAACACGCAGCACTCTGCAATATTTTGAACCTACTGCCACATAAAAACATCAGATACTGTCAAGTGGGAAGTGAAGATTTTCACAGCAGATTACTAGGGTGTTAGTTTGGGATTGTGGGTTAGGCTTCTTTAGCTCAATTTCCAAAAGTTAAGGCTGTAACATAGTTAATAAGGGTATTTAAGTAGTAAAAGCTGGTTTCCTAAATAAAAAAAAAAATTGTTTAAGCCTTTGAATCTTCCCAGCACTAACAATAGCTTCCTGCTGCATGCATACTACTGAAGAGGAAATAGCATCATGGTAACCCTCATCACAACCAAAAGAGCTAGAAATATGTAGATTTGTTTGTTTGTTTTAAAGGAAAAAGCCAGCACATTAGTGCATTTAAGCATGAGTCAGACATACTACAAAAATCACTTTCCCAGAATAATGAAGTCTGACTTGCCTCTTCTCCCTAAGCTTTGCTATAAGATGAGCTGCTCCGTCCATGTAGGCAGCAGCCTTGACAGCAATGGGAAGCCACTCTTCTGTAAGCACCACAACATACTGTGAACAGAACTACCAGGACTCACAGGAAGTGATTTGTGCCACAACGGTTCCTAGCAGTCTGGACCTCGTCCCTGTTTTTTCCTCCCCATTCCCACTCATTTACACCTTTTGTCAATATTTAGAATTTTCAGGGTAAATTCAGCACCACATGCCCCACACCTGCACCCAAGAAGGACCAGAGGAATTTGCTGGAAAAGCTTTAGTTAACAATACTGTTTGCCAGAAAATCTGAGATAAGATAAAAGGTCATCTCTCATCACTGGGAATATTAAGGTGGCTAATGCTAAAACATACTAAAAATGCTGAGATTTGATACTATGACATGGATAGCTATAGTGATGCAATTGCTGAATTTAGGATATGCACAATAGTATGGTTTTATTTGTGAGAAACACGCAACATTTGGAGCAGAGACATAAAACTTCTGGATAGAATTTGTTACAGGAAGAAAAAGGAAAATATTTGCACAGGACTTAAAAATTCATCTCTTTATTAAAAGTTGAACACTGTATCTTGAAGTTAGGAACTTCTAATGCCCATTTCTGAACTTGTTGGGTCTACTCATAGAATATTAAACTAAAGCAAACCAGACACAGATAACCATGTTTCAGGAAGAGAACAAAAAGTTGAACTGCTGCTAAGGTCCAGAAATAACATCATATACCACAGAACTATACCAATCACTGCTATAAACTATCTTCAAGCACTTCCTATTTTATTTCAATTCATCTACTATTACTTCAATTGTGATGTTCAGCCTCTTTGTCATGATGGACAATTAAACAATTATTAAAATATAGTGGTTTATATAAATAACAAAAGCCAGAACAGCATATATTTGATGGAATCAATATTGTTTCCCCTGTGATCAAAGCCATTTTGTCCTTTAAACCAAACAAAATATCTGGAAAACAGAACAGATGATGCTGAAGTGACCTTTAAAGGGTGAACATTAAGCATGGACAAAAAAAAAAACAAACCCAAAAAACCCCCCAAAACACCCTGCTACAATTTTTACAATTAAAGGGAAAACAACAAAATTGTTAGCAATACAATCCAGTCAATTCAGACTCTCTCTGCTAGCTGAGAATCTGCCAACTCATATAAAAGATTTGCATTTCAATATGAAACATGAAATCCCTTTCTACCTGTTTGAAATTAAAAGAGATCCCAGTGGAGCTTGCAAAATATATGCCCATTGTTTAATGACCTTCTAATACTAGTGAAAGAACATCCAAGAACATTGCAGATAATTCTGGTCTAATCAGGTTAATGACAGAAGCCAAGACCAGGACTACAGCAAGCTGTTCGTTAGCATTTGATATTTCTGGCAAATAAACTCACTGCTGTTCATCCATTAAGTTCACATCCAACAAATGGTAACAACTGCTCTTGACATTCAGTACATAATATTCTGCTCCCATATAGAATCCTGCTGCTGTAAAAGAGTCATCACTGGCTTGAAAAAAGAAGCCAAGCATCTTTAAATTGTACTTCAGTAAAGCTACAGCAACAACTGATCATCGTTTTTTACTTTTTCCTCAGCGTGTAAGGAAGAATCTGAGACTATTCTTCACTGACATGCAGGACAGGGAAAATTAAAAATGAACCACATATTATGGGATATTCAGCCTTTGTGCTGAGATCGTGGTTCAGTGATCATGTTCTGAACATGATATTTTTCATAAGTACTGTTCAATCCACCATGTGCAGGAGTCAACATTTCTGCTGGCCTTTAAGTCCCAGTTTTACATGTTTCTCACAATCAGTATGCACTAGTGAGCTAAATGGACATAATCAAGCTTGCTAGAGCTAACCACTGACCAGCTTTAAAAAGCCTGGAAAAGCTGTTTTCTCCAGCTGGATTGTCGATTATAGCTATCTCAGCAAACATGCATATAAGAGCACTCCATTTTTAGCCATTTACCTAGAGAGTATAGGGAAAGCAAAGATTTGCTGAGGTCAGACTGAGATTTGTAGAAATTTGATAGCTGTTTGGCCAGAAGGTACTATTTCCCTGTTCACTAGAGGGGTTCCTGCCTTGCAGGCCAGCAGCCCTCATTACAGTTTAGAGTTGCAAAATGCCTCAGATTCCTTTAGTCCTAATTCCCTCTGCAGCCAGTAGAGTCCTGAATGACATCCATCAGTGACAGCCTTGAGGAGCTGCTCAGGTAACTTCTGATTCCTCAGGCAGTGATGGACTGTTCCTGTTACATAGGGAAGTCACTGGAGATGGATTCACTCTCTTAACTCCACCTGAGGAACACCAGCATGCCAGTGCCTTGAGAAGCTAACTGAAGGACTGCATTTACCCACTGGAATTACTCCCCACTGTAGCAGCCATTCTACTGATATGTCCTCGCATTTCTTTCTGCTATCCTGAAAAATATACTGGAGGTAAGGTACGTACATTCAGAAATTCAGCTACACGAAAGTTTCTAATGAGAATCTTAAACATTACTCAAGACTCTGCCTATTTTTTCAGAGGAACCTGGATTCCTATATTCATCACAGATGCAGGCAGAACATGGGAGTTCAGCTAGGCGTGTTAAGCAACATCTGAAGTTCAGGGGAAGTCACCAAGACTCAGTGAAAAGAATAAGCCTTTCAATTCCTCCAGGTTATTAGCAGAAACCATAAAAACATACAAAAGACAAAGAATAAGCTAGCCAACAGTAGATATCAAAAAACAAGAGTTCCTGTGGTAGGCAAGGAATCCATTTCCTCACAGTTAGTTTCTCATCTTTTCCCTTTGGTCCTCCCCAAAGATACAGGATCTCAATATGGAAGCCTCAGTGCTCCTGGGGATGATCAATGACTCGAGAGCGGGGTACATCTTCTCATGCTGCTAATCTACTCTGCTTACAAATCAATTAAATGTTTCATCTATCTCTTGAAAACTGCCTTGAAAACTGGTTGACAGTTATGAAGTTCAGCTAGTCTGCCAAAGCAGGTGTTCAGCCTTTTGATCTTCAGTTGCAGAGTGATCCATATAAGTCCACATATGACATGGACTACATCTACCCTGTGCAGGGATGTGCTCTGCAGAGAGATCCATTAGGTTCCCCTAGAGGGCTACAGTGAAACTGCTTTGGGATCCAAGCTGCTAACCTCTCTCGCACTAAATGCTGTCTTGGTATTGCTGCTATGTTCATTACTTCTGTTGCCACTTTATTAAGAAAACAAACCAAGGTTCTTTACAAAGCACAAGTAGAGTAGATCAAAAGTCTCAGTTCTTAGAAGAAAAATGAAAACAAGATAACCTTGTAATAATTTTGAAATTGTCAATACTACATAAATATATTCCCTTTATACACTTTTTCCAGCCTTGCCACTTTATTCAGTGGATGCATAACCTGAAGTCTCTTTGACAAAAAACAAACCAAGGGGTTTTCCAACTGAATCAGAAGTGAAAGACTACAGATAAATACTCCGATAATATTTTATGGTCTATTTCTGCAACAGCACTATATAATTTTAACTAGCTAAAAAGACACTTTCATTTTTCTTACTGATGCCCATTTGTACAGTCTTACAGTTACCTCTCAGGACTCCTGAATATGCTTTATTATACACTTTAAATGGTTACAGATATGGACTCTCCAAAATTTAAATGATTATGCAGGCGACATGCCATCTGACAGGTAAGTGCGTTTAGTGCACTTAAGTGGTTTTAAGTGCATTTAGTGGTTTGGTAAATATTTTAATGGGGGGGTCAATTGTAATTTTGTTAACAAGCTAAATAAAACTTAAGTGAAACTAAACTCACATAGATTCACAAAAAAAAAAAAAAATGGAACCACCAGCAATATACAACATTGACCAAGAATCTAACAGAAAACAAAACACCAAAGCAGCTCTGACTTTCTCTATGACAGTTAGAAAAAGGTTAGGAAGTGCTTCACAGCTACTTAAACCACCTTTGAGATGTGTTCTTAGATATACCACAGAGGTTAGCTGATAGTTACAGCTCTAGTTCTCATACAGGCAGGAGAAATTTCCAGGCTGCTCTAAATTCAACAATCTGGCTTTTAATATTTCAGGAAAATATGGTCTAGCTGTCTTTTCTTTCCATTCTAAAATGACTGATGTACCTCAGCAATTGCTGAAGGAGAGGTATGAAAAAACATACCAATCTATCCAGGAGAGCCCATCAACCGGTCTTTCATGTGTTAACATTTCCTGATTTGAAGACATATTAAAGGATATTTCGTCTATGTTTTTTATTACTCTAGATACAGCAATTTAGACAAGCTTAACTGCAATTTATTTCAGCTGAGGTGAGCAAGAGTATACATCTCTCCTATCCAGACAAGTCCGTATTCCCCTTGCCTTCCCCCCAAGGTACTCCTTGCTTGCAACTAGAGAGCTTATCATTCCCCAGGGGTTTCTACTGAGTCGCAGCAGGATTTTAAACCCCCTGAGGCCTAAGAGCTCAGTCCCTGTGGGGCTCCGTTTCCAATGTATCCAGGTTTGCCATCACATCTGCACTGTGATAAAGGAGGCACCTCAGAATGTGAGGATGAGAAACAGCAGGCTGTAGCTCTGAAAGACTGCTACACTTGCTCATACCAAACTACTAACAGTGCAGGTGGAAAGAGCAGCACAGAAAGCAAAGTGTAGCAAGGCAGAAAGCAGCAACTGATGGACCTGGTGATGAAATCAGGTGGGAGTAGCAAGGCACAAGATCATGAGCCGTTGCCATTTTTGAATGAGTAAGGAATCATAACTGGATTGTAGATTAACTGGTAGCAGTAAATAAGGTAGGAAAAAGCAGATGGAAGCAGCAACATACTTCGGTACATTATAAGATATTCATTACAAGACTGCCTGCAGCAGAGGCTGAAACCTCATTACTCATATGTACTTCCCTGCACCAAATGTGTGATATTTACAGTTATGATTAGTTTACAGACTAGCTGAAGCTTGGACTGCTGCCTGGGTTTGTTCTTTCAGAAACACTTGAGCCATCTTCAGGGTAAACAGATATGACTAAGATAAAATGTATAATGCAGAGTGGCTAAGAAGTAGCTCAAAGAGCAAAGATGGCAAGAATGGGACCTGAAGACAGAAAAATATTAATAAAATAAAAGAAGAAAGCAGACTGATGGCAAACACTGCAGGTGTATGGTATGCATTCATATACAGTGGGGCAATTAATGAAATAGCATATACCAATGAGATTGTCTTTTAAAAATAAAAATTACTGCCTGATATCAGTTGAATCATTCATCCTCTGATTTGCTGGAGGTTTAAGCAGCATTGTAGCTCACACAAATAAGTGGATATTATACATTAGCTATGAGGAAAATGGGAAATAGCAAGCCACAATCAGCCCTGATCAGAATCTTAGTGTTAGGAAAAAAAAAAGTCAAAACATTTTTAAAATAAGGTTTTTTAACGTAGCTGAAAACACTTGTTCAGTAAAGGCTGGTTGTGAATCAGGGTGGAATCTTACTTACTAGTAGCATTTTAGGATGCTTCTCACACCAAACAATATTTACGTGAGCTGACTGAGGGCTTATCAGTTGTGAAGGAAAAAAAATTCAAGGTTGTAGGAATGGCAGAGAGTGTGTGGAAAAGGAAGGGGAGATTTAAAGGTAGCCCAGTAGAATAGAAGGACCAAAAGGGATCAGCTGTTTTCTTATGGGAGGAGTGAGACAAACCTAAAAAGAATGAAGTGTTGAAGCTTGAGCAGGATGAATACTGATTTACCTTTCTCCTTCTCTTTGCCTATCCCATCTTGGCTGCTATATTGAGATCTCCTGACTACCTAGGGGACAAACTTGCTTTTCAAAACTCCTAAATCAAGCCTCCTGCTTACTTTTTTCCTTCAGCCTTTTCTACTCATCTGTACCCTACCATGCAAAAAACCAAGCAGATAACTAGTCCCTGCCTTAGCAATGAAAAAGGGAAATGTTCAAAAAATGGAGTCAGGGATTAGCAGATAAAGATGATTTCAGAGAAGGGTTTTTTATTCTTTTTTCCAAGACAGCAGAAACACACTTGTTGCTAGAAGAACCTGACCCTGATAGCACAGTTCATCTTTTCTTCTTTATTTAGTGGGTTGAAACAACTCATTGTGAGGCCACATGAGTGCCAGAGCTGGCAGTGTGAGTTGGACTATATTAAAATCAGCAATGAGCCTAACTACCCCTCTCAGCAACAGTAAGTTGGCTCATATTGGATCAAATGCTGTCTAGCTGCACCTTAAACTCCCCTGTCTCCTGCTTCTTTTTTTCCAAAGCTGATAAAAATGAAGATCTGATCATAAAAGGCTAATGCTACTTGGGTGAGAGCTGTCTGTGCTGAAAATGGGCTCTCTTTTGACTTTCTGATTCAATGCATTCAGCTGTTTGATTGGCTGCCTTCAGGAGTGCATGTCCCAACGATTATTACCCAGAACTTCCCCTAATTCTTAATGAGTAGTTAATTAGTTTCTGCCTAAAAAGAAAAAAAGAAAATCAGTGTCATGATATGGTAGAATCTCACCAATCTAATGCAGAGCCCATTGCATCATGTGAGAACAGGTATCAACTCAGCTGGTTTTGAAAATACCTTTCTTTGAATAATCCCAGGTTTTCTGAGTTCACATTTTTCCAGATTTATGGCTGACCATTATTCCTATGGGTTTTTTTTACATCAGCACATGGCAAAAATTGATTGTTTTTTACTTTCTTTCTCTTCTCATATTTTCCTTAGACTGCTTCATATAGCAAATCTAGCATGGTGTTCAAAAATTATACTGATGTATGAAGACCTTAACAATCTGAGGAATATCAAATTGCTTTCAGACTGAAGAGCAAAACAAAAAGAAGAAAATTACTTGGTGTCGTGGTTTAAAACCAGGCAGAGCTCCTTCCCTCACTCCCCCCCCCCTTCTTGCCCTCCCTCTTGCAACTCCCACGGGTTGAGATAAGAACAGTTTAGTAACTAAGGTATAACACAAATCACTGCTGCTACCACCTATAATAATAATGATAAAGGAAATAACAAGGGAAGAGAATACAACATCTCACCACCAGCTGATTAATAACTCCCCCCCCCCCCCCCCCTCCCCAGCCCGACCAAGCACCGACCAATACCTCCTCCAACCCTGCAGTCTCCCAGCCCTTCCGGCTAACTCCCAGTTACATCCTGGGCATGACGTGCTGTGGTATGGAATACCTCTTTGGTCAGTTTGGGTCAGGTGTCCTGTCTCTGCTTCCTCCCGGCTTCCCCTCCTCCCTGGCAGAGCGTGAGCCTCACAAAGTCCTTGGCCAAACCAAAACATCACTATGAGCTCTGTTCCCGAGCCAAAAGTCAAAACACTGCACTGCACCAGCTACCAAGGAGGAGAAAAATGACTGCTACTGCTGAACCCAGGACACTTGGAAAGACATGATCACAGAGGAAAATATATAATTTGCAGAGCAAATTGCGTATCAAATGACTTCAGAACTAGTTCACATTGTGCTGCTTCCCACAGAAAATGCCAAAGGACTTTCCCACACCTCTACTAAATGAAGACAGGCTTTTCTACGGGTGAAGATTTGTTAGGAATTAAGGAGTTTAAAACAATTATCTACATGTTTCATGCAATTCTGGCAAATTTTAAGGGAACCATTAAAAAGTTTATGTTATCTTCTTATGTTGGAATTGGTTTACTTGTATCACACACATTCCGGATTTAGTCTCTTTAATAGTGAAGACAAAGAGCATCTCCATGATACAGTAAAAGAACAAATAATCAAAAATATTTGAGCAAAAGTAAATCTACATGTATATACTGTGTATAACAACAAAAAGACACCTAAAAGAACTAATAAAATGGGACTCTGAAACCAAAATTGAACTGAAAAGTCTACTACAGGAAGCTATCACAGACAAAACTTAAGATTCAAAACTGTTATGAATGTATACAAAGATAGCAGACTCACCTAGATTGCTATAGTTAACAACTATATATATAATTCAAGATTAAAACTTGATTAAAACCTGAAGCACAATTTCTAGCAACATCATGATTAAACGTGTGTGAAGATGTGCTGTAGTATGCCTGCCTGCTATAGGTCCTTCTAAAGAACCTGGTTGTGGCCACTTCTAGAGACAGGATTATTGGACTGCTTGATTTTATCCAGGATGAAATTTCTGAGCGCTTATCAATTTCTTAACTAAATAAAAGTGTGTTTCCAATGTTTTTTGAGCACAAATGTTTCTGAAACTATTTCTGTCTCCACAGCAGGAATAATAAAAATAATAGATAATAATTTAATAAAAAAAAATAAGTAAATAATATGTTTGTCTTCACTGTGAGGGTGGTGTGACACTGGAACAGGTTTCCCAGAGAAGTTGTGGCTGCCCCTTTTCTGGAAGTGTTCAAGGCCAGGATGGGTGAGAGTTTGAGCAACCTGGTCTTGTAGAATTGTCCCTGCCCATGGCAGGAGGTTTAGAACTGCATGAGCTTTAAGGTCCCTTCCAACACAAACCATTTCATGATTGCTGTATCCAATCTCTACCCTTTCAGAAATAAAGGAAGAAAAAACACCCCAACCCTACTGGAATAAGTAAAGGTATAATATCTCTGTAGAAAATGTTGCTACCAAATTGAACAATATTCCAGTATTGAGCAGTGGACTTTGCACAGAACATGTATTGCCTCAGCTATATCTACAGCTTATTTTGGCTTAGCCTATACAGTTTAAACCCCAGCATAATTAACCAAACCAATTCATTATTGGAACTAGATGATATTAAGGTCCTTTCTAATCCTAACTATTCTATGATTCTGTGATTGCCTCTAAAGATGAAGAGATAGGGCTTTAGAAGAATCAATTTAAGCCTCTAAATGGAGTCTCTGAGTGTCACTGACTCAGCCCTGAAGAATAAAAGAAACAACAAGGTATTGGCCCTTTGCCTCTTCTGCTTTAAGCTTCAGAATTCTAATTTTCCCTTTGCAAGTATTGGCATACATGAATTGTACAAGTATTTGTAAATGTACTGATGAAGAAATTACACTGCATTCATGGCTCAGAATAATGATGCATCTCAATTGTAAATATTTTGCATCAAAAATTTCTGCCTCTTTATTCTCTGTTTCCTGCATTCTCCCCTCCTAGTTTTATTTACACATCCAGTTTCAGCAACTGCAAAGTCCTACAGGTCAAGTTGTTCCTGACTTTCAGAAAATTTTGTATTTTTTTTCTCCTGAAATACATGTGCAATTAAATTGCATCAAGTTCTATGTCTTCTTTAAAGACAGATAAGCAATGTCTTACCCTTTGTGATCTAAAAGATGCACCTTAAAATGCACAACCTATGTAAAAAAAAAAAAACAAACAACAACTACAGGAAACCTATCAACAAACAAAAACTCCTGAAAATTAATTTGCTGGTTTTAGTACAATCTAATTATTTTTCAAAATCTTGGTCTTGAGCAACTCGAGCAACACAGGCTGTAATACTATGAAAGCCAACCTGATCTTTCTGTTTATATTTGATAATTTCCCAAAACCTCAGTGTCAGTCATTTCCAGCAGATATTTACCAGAAAAACAAAGATGACTTAGTAACTTCTGGCACCAATGTATGTGAATCTGTGCTACCTGCGCTCTGCTGCACAGGTTCTCTTCCAGTGTGATTTTCCCATCTCAGTTCACTAGTGAGCAATGCCTCTCACTATGGAGCACAGATTTTAAAATCAGTTTTGAAGCTCTCACACAGAGATTTCTTTGCCTATTTGTTATTTAAAATCAAAATCTTTACACTACCACAATTAGAAGGAAGAACAGTTTGATTTATACTATAATCAAGTTGTCTTTTCTGAGCCAGAGTAACCCAAGTAGGCCACAGAGATACCACACTAATGTAACATTCCACTGTCATGCCACACATGTCAGTTTGCGGGCTTTTAAGAAAAAAAAATAACCCACCACTTTATGGGAATTCCACTATTTCATTAATCTTTTCTCATTTATTACGATAACTGTAATTATCATAATGAAAGAATACTACAGAATCACCAACCATATTTTGTGTTATTGTAGTGGCCAGACACATTTCTAAGTGATATACAAGCTCAGGACAAAAAGGAATCCTTACTCCTAAAAATTTTACAACCCTGGTTTAATGTTGATGGATTAGTGAGTCTAGAGATTAGAATCGTCTGCTGTCTAGTCCTAGGCACTAGGACTAAAGAAGGAACCATTCAGATTAACATGAGACAATAGCCTCAGTTCACTGGCAGTTAGTTTGCCAAATATTTCTGAGAGTAGATGGAAGTTTAAAGAATTGTTTGCAGCTCTTCTTGGAGAGCACCTCCCAGGCATGAAGTCCCAGTGGGACAAAGCCCAAAAGCACTTAATACTCAGCCAGATTTTCAAAGAAGGGATGATCGGATTCTAGAATAAAATTCTCTGGTGTGAACAAACAAGGATAAATTTGGCAGGGTGACAGCCCTGAAAGTAAGGACAAGTGCTTTCTCTTTGATATAATAGAAAATCAGTGGAGAGGTGCAAAAACTAAATGGTGATATAGAAGAATTATTCCGTCAGCAAGCTTCAGTATGGATAAATAGGGAGCAAAATCACATTTCTACAGGCAACAGAAGAGCATATGCAGTAACCAAGATGTGACCTGATGATCTAGACAACAATCTTAGTTATGTGAACTGACTGAAAAGGTACTGACTTAGAACTGTAAGGCAGGATGAGACAACATAATCAAGACATAGGAAGGATGTGAGGATCTGCGGAGATACCTAAAGACAATGCCTGGGGTATTTGTTAACAACAAAAACTGAGAAGCTCTGCATTTAACTGAATGAGCCTTAAAAAGAACAAAACATATTGCGGGGAAACTGAAACATGGTACTAGATCGTAACACATATATGATATTAGACAGGCTTCTTCAGTTCTGTCTTGGCACTGAAATTGCTGACTTGACTTTCATATATTTATTCATCAGTATTTGAACTCATTTATGAGTACAAAGAGAAACATCTCTTCCTCGAAAAAGACTCAAGAAGATTTATATTATTTTTTGAAAAATGAATTGTATTTAGATCCTGATGACTTGCTGTTTTTTTATACATATATTTTTGCTCTGACAAGTCCGTGTTTTTAAATTAATTTGACAGTGTGATTCAGTGTAATCCAATCCACGTATATAAAGAGAACTGTGTATAACGCAGAAAAGTGCTAAAACAGAGTTCTTCTGAAAAGGCATTTGGTGTGATTGTGAAAGTTCAGGAAACTGAATCAGAAATCTGAAGCAGGAAACAGAAATCTAAACCAGTGCTACAAATCTCAGTGGGACAGCCATTTGTAGACAATGAAGTATTCCCACCACAAATCTTAGTATTCATGCATTATATAAAACTGAGTGCTCTTCTGGGAACAAATAGAGGAGAAAAAAGAAACTTAGATTGGCCTGAAACATTAGACCATTATTGTTCAATCTCACGTAGCTTAAATTCTCATAGCATTCCTGTTTTGAACCTCTATTTTTAGGGACACTATCATCAGGTGTTACTATGCACATTTAGTTGCAATTTGGCATGCAAGGTATAAGCCCAGAAGTGAAATTATTTTAGTTAATTCAAGGGGAGAATGTAATCAGTCAGACTCTTTTTCTAATTAAAAGCTGAAGAAAAAAAAAAAATTAATTCCAAATGCTTTCTTGCACAAAATATCTCCAAATCAGATACGGATTTAAGATGCGTAATTCAAGCTTGAATACAGGCTTGAAATCCTCTCCAGAAAACTCCAGGATATTTGCACCCAGATTTTGGGCTGGGAACAGTTTTTGTTCTGTCATTTAAAAAAATGCAAAACAAGACAGTCATACATACTATAAATCTGTTTTGAGTTCTTTAGAGAATTTGAAATTACAATATGAGGAAAAGATTCAGGGTCTTGGTTTGGATTTAAAAGACCAACAAAACTATGAACATATCAGTGTATAACTACTTCATCAACATAACAGAAATACAGGCCATAGGTGTAAGCAGCACTTTGAGGGGTAAATTAAATCAAATGCTTCATGATGTTTTTTCACTAGGATGTATTCTTTTGCCTACTTTAAATCTTCCCTACTGTATTTTAAGATCACATTTGCTTGTTTTAGGAAGAATAAGTTCCCTACCTCCTTACATACTGAAAAACATTTTCACATCATCTCCTTGAGGGTGAACATTGCTATTTCCTTTCTTCCTTCTCTTCCTTGAGGTTATGCCAATTTCCTTTTCAGTCTATCCAGCCAAATTATATTTCCCTACAGTGCACTGCCTGGACCTGGACACAGTAGGTAGTCTTTCCCAATGTTAAGTACAGCAGAGAGCAATTTCATGAATTTTGCAGGCTGCAGAACATATCATGAGCTTGGGCACTGTATATATAATATTATCATGAGATACTATTTGCGTATTTATCCTCTTGTGACAATGTGGTATTTGTAATTTATGATTTATATGTGATTTATTATAATTACCAGATCACTTTTGAAGGATTTTGATTGTCTCATTTTCTGAATAAGCAGCTTATACTTATAAAAATGTAGTTAAATTGTATTTCAATGAGGACCAATGCAATATATTTTTAATCAAGGTCTTGAATTTGTCATTTTGAATTCTTTTACTGTTTTTGACATATTCTGAGCTCATTTCCCATTGCTGTCATCTGCAACTTTAATAAGCATTAATAAAAAAATTGAATAGCACCAAAACTGGTGATAGAGCATTTTAGAGCCCTGTCAAAGGAGAATAATGAACTGAGTAAAGAATAACTGAAAAATTTCAAAACCTTGCCTCACTCACTTAAGAGCTAGACCCTATACCACAAGGTTATGAGGGTGTTTAAAGAGTGGCAGGATGAAAATCAAGCTAGAATCCTTCTGCAGTATATTATCCAGAGGGCCTGCTACACCATCAGACAAACTTAGATTAGCTGTATATGATTTGCTCTTTACAGGTCTATGCTGGCTGTTACTCATCTCTGTTGTTTTCTAAAGAGCTTAAAAATAGACTGATACTTTCTGTACTTTTACAGAAATTGAAGTTCAGCTGGCTGGTCTAGAATTTTATCTCCCACCCTTTTTTTATTATTTTTTTTTTTAATTAAATCACAAACCTTTCCTAACCTTCCCACGTATAGCATACATTCTACACATTCTCAAAGATAGTGTTCACCTATAAAGTTTATTTGGTCTGATTTAAAAATATCCCCAAATAACAAACAAAACAGTGACTATTCTGTGGAGATATTTTGTTAATGCTGTTACAGGATTAGCTTGTTCTTCTGAATCTGCTCATAGCAATGGATTATGATCTCTTAAGCTAATTTCCTTTCATCTTATTAATGGAATGTCTTTGCAGGCGCATAATCAGAGGTAACTGCAATAACCAAATCAGGAGTAGAGCTTCTGCCATTGTTTGATCCTATTTAACAGCATGTTGGATTTGAGCAGATCATTATGAGGATATCCTCCCAGGAATTTCCTGGTTGTCTGTCTGAAGAAAGGATCACATTGTTTACTATTACTCGCTTTGTGGCCCGACACTTTCATTACAAGACTTTCAACTGATGTTTTCTTTCTTCCAATATTTCCATTATTATTTTCAATGATATAGGTTTCTGGAGATGCCTACAAAGATTCCATAAGTAAGTAGATTATAATGTTTGGGTTTTTTCATTACTCCAATACTCTTAAATGTTACCATTTCAGAGTTAGGTAGTAGCTGCTACCTGAAGATCCATCCAAGTAGTAATGTTTCTGTATAACTAAAGCACTGCTCAGAGCTCTGCCTTTCAGGCAGGCAAAACTGTTCTGGCCATGAAAAAGTATTCCTAAGCAAGGTAAACATCCTTAAGTCAATGCACTGGGTCATCTGCTAATATACCTATGGCACTCTCGAATTGCTTTACTACTTCACTCCAGACTAGATTTGGTGTATCACATTGGCAATCTTTCCCTAGATAATGCAGAAACTTTATGAAGAATAATTGTTTCAAAATATGACCCAGCAATGCTTGAAAGGAGTAGCAATTAAAAGCCCAGCTTGGTATTCACCCTATTACTTCTGAGATGGCAGCACTGAGTAGGGGCTATCCTGTGAGGCCTATTAATTAAATAATGAAACAGATACAGTTCTCCAGCAAGAGACAAATCTGGCACTCCCAGATTACAAGAGACGCTGAATGGAAACCATTCAATGCTGAACATCCAAACACTGAATATCAGAATTCTGAACAAGTCCAGCAAAGGGATATAGAAATGATCAGTTACTGCTTGAGTCATAAACTTTGGAAGCATCTGCTGAGCTTAGAGGAATCTCTTTGTTTTGAACACTCAGTTGAACAAAAATGTACACATTTCAGCATTACAGGACCTCTTCAATACAGGCCTGAATTACAGTATTCCAGGGGAATGTGCACCCCCCTGAAAAATTACTGAAACAAGGGTGTGCTAGGGAAAAGTACAGGCTAGAGATCAATTTCTGAGTTAGTGTGATATGTTTGAGTGCGGAATTTCCCTTCTACTTTGCAAAGTAAAACTTTGTCTGATGCTTTGCCTTTAAAGCTATTTGGAGTTTGATGCCTTAAAACAGTTTGTGACTAAGGAAGTGTGCCATCTTGATAGAATAAATTGTTTTCTCACTGTTGAAAATTAATTGTAGAGTTATCAGACTGAGAAATTCGATCATTTTTGATCAGGGAGAAGCAGAAAGATATGGTTTGAGTTGGCTTTCAATTAAATCATACATTGATACACTAAGTAAATACAATATCTCAACTTGAAAAACCCTCTAGAACTTTCCTAAAGCTCTGATTTACTTCTAGCTGAGGTAGATAATTTTACTCTATTTTCAAATCCAGAAGACTCGGGCACAGGTTCCATTTGCTCAAGATTTTACAGTTAAGTAATAATAAATATCTCAAAGGTTATAATTAATGGTTGCTGAAGGTACATACACACCATGAGGTGAAAAAACTGTAGTGGCTGAAGTGTTTCATCAGATATATCATGAATGACTATTAGCATAACAACCTTTTTTTCAGAATAGAAAACAATCCTGTAGACTTTAAAATCAAAGCTTTTACAATGTACTACGTCTTTTGTTCTGTAGTCTTTTGTGCCTCCACAGAAACTCCTACAGGTTTGTGTGTCAACCTGACCTTTAGAAAAAAAAATTAAATATAATTAGGTTTGCATCTGATATGAAAATTTTACATCCTCCAGCAGTTGCCATATTAAGTTTGTAATAACATTAGAATACTGTTCAGGACTTGTAAATTTACTTCTTTAAGGGCTGCAGAGAGAAAAAATATAGGAACTACCACAGTGACTTTGAGGCCAGCAGTTGGTTCAGTCACATACTAAGAGTAACCCAGAGCCAGGCAGATACAAAATATTTCTCCCCCCAGTTTTAGTAGCCTTCCGTTTTCTAGGCCTAAAACATCAAGTTAATCTCCCCTTCATAATACATACTGCCACTGATTTCAGTGACACAGAATACAGATGGGATAAATTCTTAGGCCTAACCCAGAACTCGGGAATTAAGAATCTCTCCAGCGGGCCTTCAGTCAAATTCTGCAGATGCATAGTAGAAAAATTAGGTGAATAAAACTGTCCAGCTAATGTAGTGCATAGCTTGGCTGTCATCATAAAACACAGACTGTCCCCTGTGTTCTGAGGAGTTGGAAGAGACTCTTCACTTCTGCTTCAGTCACTATTCCACAAAGTCTTGAGAGATGAAGTACAGCCACTAGTCTTTTTGGAGTGGGACCTCAGCAGCAGCGAAAATGGTGAGAATAGCTCTGGCCCTCCCTTTGTTTGACCTTCCTCAATTATGTTCTTACATTATTTGAAGGGAGAAGCTTATCTGAACAGATTTATTCACTACATGGGATAATGCAAAGTAAGAGCGGTTCATTTTTCATCTTGTCCCTGCCCCCCCCCCCCTTTTTCGTCTCCAAAGGAAACATTATTTAGCTCTGTAACTAAAAATCACTTTGGTAATAAGCACATTCAATATTTGCCTAATTATAATGTCTCTGTTTTGTGAAGAATTCTGCTCTTGTGTTCAATCCTACTTTTTTTCCTATCATCTATGAAGTATATTTATGAATTATGCATGCAAACAAAATTAAAAGTAACAATTGGTGCATTTAATTCTAGTGGCATTGTTGTGTCTTTAGGTCTCTTGCACAACTTTAAGTGCAATGAGTTTATGCATGTGGCAAAGGTTCTCTTGTAAAAATATAACTACTCTGTCTAAAGTTTCTTAGCATACTAACTGCACTGTATTTGGGAAACTAGTTTTGCTGTTTGATTCCTGCTTTTTTCTGAGTGATTAACAGGCTAAATTCTGGACTGGAGTAATATTGACCAGGTATATAACTAACTAAAATTTTAGTGGAGTACTGGAAGTGGGTACTAGAAAATAACGCTGCTTAGATTTTAAATACCTGATCAATATATCACAATTATTAGCCCGGATTATGAACTCTCCTAACATAAATTGTATTATTCATAGTCTTTCTATCTGATACAGTTGGAAGATTATTACATTTTCAGCATTCTTAATACACTACATTTTTCTTTTATCTGCTTTTAAAATGAATTAATTTACTCACAGAGAGCACAAAATAGTTTTACCCACAGTTGATCTGAGATCTGCCTGCTGAAGTTTATCAGAAATTACTCAGAAAATATCAGATACAGGACAAATCCTGAAAATACGGTTTAATCTAGTGCAAGAAAGTGTTGCTAACACAGTGTATAAAATGCAGACTTCATATCAAAAGGGTCTGCATATGTCCTGTACTTAGGTCTATGAGAATAACAACTCAGGGCAGATCTGGAACCTTACTTTAGACATAACAGGAAATACTGACCCAAGCAAAGTTGGCTTGAGAACTCTATACTAAAATAGAGTCTTAGAGATAATCCAAGACATCAAAACACATTGTCTTTGATGATGCAATACAACCACATCTGCATTGATCAGATCTGTATAAATCACAAGTCATCTTAAATCAATGCAGAAGTTGAAAATTGTCAAAATTTAATGGCTCGGTGATGCCTTGTTTTATCATTGTGTTAATCCACCACTTTATTACCCATGCTTTTCTGCCTTATTCATTCAGACTTGATTTACACAGTTCTAGGTTTGACGCATAAGACCTCAAATAGAAATACGGAATCCCTACCAGACCCCAATTTATGGTATTTTGCTATTGCCCTGAACAATAGTAGTTTAACAGTGAATCTGAAGCTAAAATGCTGTTAACAGTTTAGATCATACTTCCTTCCCTAGTTCTTTTACTGTCTTCACAATTTCAAGGTGTATCACAAATTATTTTTTGTCAGCCAGTTCCACTATTGTCCTACATTTGGGTGAGATACAGTTAATTTTCTTCCTCATAGCTGGCACGGTGGATTTAGTCTGAGAACAATGCTGAAACACAGTGATGTTTCAATTGTTCCTAAGTAGCACTTATCCTAAGCAAGGGCTTTTCAGCCTCTCATGCACTGCCAGTGAGAGGTGCACAAGAAGCCAAGAGGAAGAGACAGTAAACTTGACCTGAACTAGCCAAAGGGATATTCCATAACACAGCACATCATGCCCAGTATATAAACTGAGGAAAATTGGCTGGGAGGGTCCAATCGCTGCTCAGGTCAGGCTGGGTATCCCCGTCAGTGGGTGGTGAGCAATTGTCTTGTGCACCACTTGTGTTTGTGGGGGTTTGTTTTTGTTTGTTTGGGGTGTTGTGGGATTTTTTGGTCATTTTTCTATTTTATCTCTCTGTTATTTCCCTTTTTATTATTATTATTATTAGTAGTATACCTTATTTTGATTGTTAAACTAGTCTTACCTCAATGCAAGGGTTTTACTTTTTGCTCAGTTCTCCTCCCCACCCCGCTGACGCAGGAAGGGTGAAGAAGAGTGAGTGGGTACATGGTGCTTTATTGCCACCTGGGGTTAAACCATGACAACTTTCTATTGAGATTCTGTTTTAAAACATGGGTTTATAATTCAAAGAAGCATAGGAGAAAAGTAAATAGCATGAATGATGGATTAAATGCACAGCCAGAATATATTAGATAGTTCTGTGCTATAAGAAGTCTATTGACTCCAACTTCAAAGCAATCTTTTCAAATTGACCAAACATTCATGAAAATATCTGTTAATTTATTAACCTTTTGAAAGAGTTCATAAGAAAAAACTTAGCAAAAAGTTTGCAAGGAGAGCACTTCAAAAGAGTCCAGGATGGAAATAGTCTCTGATTAAATAACTGTCAATACAGTTTATTGTTTACTTTACTAGATAACAACTTTTATTTTATTAGCTATACATTTCCTGATTTGTTTCCTGTGCTTCCAGGTTTTCACATTCATTTTGTGCTATTGACACCCACTAGAAGTACTCAATAGTGAGAATAAGATAAGCAACTTTGAACCTGAATCCCTTTGAATCCTTTTACCACTGTTTAACTTGTACAGGTTAATTGATTTTCTTTCCAACCCAGTGATGATGCCAGATTTACATTTCCTCACTTTCAATCTCCTGCTGTACCTAACCTTGTATCGTTCTACTTTGCTTGTAAGAATCCTTTATCTAGAAATGTTTAAGGAAGGAAACCTGCCTGTCTTCTTCTCCCTCCAATTTCAACACAGGTTATTTTACAGTGCTTCATGGCCTTCTATATAAAATGTATGAAACAAAAAAGGAACATGACATTATGTGAATTAAGAGCTATGGGAAAACAAGATCAAAAATGAAGATATTTACTTGAAAGTGATCTTCATATAAATATATACACATATACACTTAACAAATAATCTAGAATTATAAATTTATACCACCTCCACATTGAGGAGAATACTAAATTACTGTGCTTAAGAGGCATTAACTACTATCTTACAGACCAAAAAGGAAGGTAAGGAAAGAAGGCAGAAGAGAGATTATTGCATAATTGGGTTTGATTTGTTTATTTGTTTTGTACAGGAAATGTGAGGTCATCAAGAAACCTTGACTGGGAATGAAAATGGTTTGCAATCTCTCCTTTTATGGTTTGAAAAATAACACTTTAAAGAGATGTTAGTCGGGATGGCTCCAACAACTTGCCATCTGTCTTCCCCCTGCTTGGCCCTCCTTCTTTCTCTCTATTAAAAATTGGATTTTTTTTTTTTTTTAAGTGAAATGTAGAGAACTTTCATCTGATTGATGGCTTCCTGTTGTCATTAAGAAGTGGTAGTATATTATCAGAAAGAATTTTCTGAAAACGTGCCATTCTGTTATAAGCCACCAGCAGGAAGCTATCACTCACAGAATTGTACAGTTTATTTTAAAAGAATTAAAATCTGTTAATTGACACAGAGAATTAATATGAGAAAAAGACAATCAGACACTACTTAAAGTTTTCATATTAGTGATTGATTGTATTGAGTTGGGAATCATGAATTTTTGGAAAAGGGAGAGTAAGGTAAAATGACCTTTCTCCATGAAAACCAGATGACTTTGCATACAGTTATATCAGTGTTAGAAAAGCATAAATAATCATATATATTTACATATAAACTTTTAAAATATAACTCTGCATATACTATGTACATATATACAATATATATTTTTTATTCATAGGTAATTGTACACTTATATAACATACAATCAGTTTCAAACATGAAGTTGAGAAGTCTTACAGAGCATAAATCTCGCTATGCTCAGTGGCAAAACAGCTCGCACAGCAAGATATGGCATGGAAAAAGTATTTCAATGAACACTCCAACTGAGGTTTATTACATATTGATCAACAACACAGCACTGATATTAAGATGAAAGGCATGAGCCTCTTGTCTTTTATCTTTTGTGTTAGTACAGGATACAGTTTGCATAGTACTTCTTTAGGAGTATCGTCTTTCTAGAAAAAGAAAAATCTATTTTAAAAAAATAGGTATGCCAGGTATTTATGCTTTAGAAGGACCTCACTGACACTCTAAAAACACACATGTGCAAAGGTAAAATTTCTATGTCTTTGGAATGAAATGAAGATTTTACTGGTAGAATTAGAACCTTTATAACCTACCTTTCTATACTTTCATATAACCCTTGCTCATAGAAGGCTATAAGGTTGGTCAAACATGACTTCCCCTTGGTAAAACCATGTTGGCTGCTCTTAATGACCCTCATCCTTGATATGTCTAGAGATGGTGTCAAGAATAAATTGTTCCATTACCTTTCCAGGGATGGAGGTAAGGCTGACCGGTCTATAATTACCCGGGTCCTCCTTCTTGCCCTTCTTATAAACTGGCATGACATTTGCCATCCTCCAATCCTCAGGCACCTCACCTGTTTCCCACGACTTACCAAAGATGATGGAGAGTGGCCCGACAATGACCTCCGCCAGCTTCCTCAGCACCCACGGGTGTATTCCATCCGGACCCATCGATTTATATATGTCCAGATTGCTTAACTGATCCCTAATCCAATCCTCATGGACCAAAGCAAACTCCTCCTTTATCCTGACTCCTTCCAGGGCTATAGGAATCTGGGTCTCCCAGGGAGAGTCTGCAGGAGTAAAGACAGAGGCAAAGAAGGCATTCAACACCTCTGCCTTCTTTATATCCTCTGTCTCCAGGGCACCCACCTCGTTCAGCAGTGGGCCTATATTGCCTCTTGTGTTAGTTTTATCCGCTATGTATTTGAAGAAGCCCTTTCTATTGTCCTTGACCCGACTTGCAAGATTAAGTTCCAAGGAGGCCTTAGCTGTCCTAATTGCCTCCCTACATTCTCTAACAACTGTCCTATATTCCTCCCAAGTGGCCAGCCCCTCCTTCCATAATCCATAGATTCTCTTTTTCCGCATAAGTTTGTCCAGCAGTTCCTTGTTTAACCGTGCTGGTCTCCTGGCTCCCCTACTTGACTTCCTACCCATTGGGATACTCTGATCCTGAGCTTTGAAGAAGTGGTCCATGAATGCTGACCAACTATCTTGAGCCCCTTTACCATGATACTTCCCTTAGCAATTGATTGAAGAGGCCAAAGTTGGCCCTTCGGAAATCCAGAATTGTGGCCTTGCTAGGTTTTCTATTCCTCCCACACAGGATCCTAAACTCCACCATCTCATGGTCACTGCAGCCCAGGCTGCCATTGACCATCACTGCTTCAACCAGACCCTCCTTGGTGAGTACTAGATCCAGCAGCACTCCTCTCCTAGTTGGTTTGTCCACCATTTGCATTAAGAAGTTATTATCAACGCACTGGAGGAACCTCCTAGACTATGAATGATTGGCTGTGCAAGTCTTCCAGCAAATATCGGGGTAGTTAAAATCCCCCATGAGGACCAAGGCATGTAGTCGTGAGGCTGCTTTCAGTTGCCTATAGAAAGCCTCATCAACTCCTTCGTCCTGATCAGGAGGTCTATAATAGACCCCCACAGCTGTGCCACCCATACCAGCCTGTCCCTTTATTCGCACCCATAGACTTTCCACTTGCTCCTCATCTGCTCCTGGACAAAACTCAATACATTGTAGTCTTTCTCTCACATAGAGAGCAACTCCACCACCTCGCTTTGCTGACCTATCTTTCCTAAAAACGACATAGCCATCCATGACCACATTCCAGTCATGTGAGCTGTCCCAACACGTCTCTGTAACTGCCACCAGATCATAACCTTTAGACCGCACACAGACTTCTAACTCCTCCTGTTTATTCCCCATGCTGCGTGCATTGGTGTACAGGCATTTCAGGGAGCAAGCCGAGCACGCTAGTGGCACCCTTGGGAGGCATGAGGCCTTCTGGTCTTCATTAATACTAGAACAATGCCCCACTAGTTCAAACCCAGCTACAACCCCCTCGCACTTTGAATCTAACCTAAAGGCCTGTGAGTGAGCTCTACTAACTCTTGCCCAGGTACCCTTTTTCCCCTGGGTCTAAATAATTATCCTTTCCCTCAAATGAAACAATAGATTGAGAGTCCTCCCTAGTCTGCCATCCTTCAAGCCCTAGCATGTTTCTCTTGGGCTTGTCCCTAACAGGCCCAGTTATCTCCCCTTCCCCCTTCATACCTAGTTTAAAGCCCTGTCAATGAACCCTGCTAACTCCTGCCCCAAAAACCTTTTCCCTCTCTGGGACTGGTGTATCCTACCTGCCACCAGCAAACCAGGTGTCTCATATAGCAGCCCGTGATTGAAAAACCCAAAACCCTGCCTTTGGCACCAGTCACATAGCCATACATTAATCTGCAGACTCTTCCTATTTATCTCTTCACCCTTGCTTGTAACAGGTACGGAGGCAAACACCACTTGCGCTCCAGACCCTCTAACCAGCCGTCCCAGGGCCTGGAAGTCTCTCTTCATTGCCCTTGCCCTGCTTGTAATAATTTCATCGCTGCCAACCTGAAAAACCAGCAGCGGATAGTAGTCAGAGGGCTGCACCAGATCAGAGAGTTTCCTTTTAACATCTCTAATCTGAGCCCCAGGTAGGCAGCAGACTTCCCTGTGGGATGGATCAGGTCGACAAATGGGCCCTTCTGTTCCCCTCAGAAGGGAGTCACCCACTACAATTACTCTTCTTTTCTTCTTTGTTGAAGAAGTTCTAAGGCATGGGGGTGAGTGACAAGCCCTAGGTGACTTACTGGATGGATCTACCCCTCCATCTCCATCTACCTGGCCCTGTAGTTCCAAGACCTCATACCTGTTACTCAAGGGCAACTGGGAGGAAGGAAGGGATTGCGAGGGTTTTCACTTACCTCTCTGAGGAGGGACCTCCCTCCATACTTCCTTGTCCCTTAAGTTTCCTCCTTCTGTCCGATGGTAGGAGGGAAGGGGATCCATCACTTGTTCAACCACTTCCCTCTGCCCTTGCCTTAGGGTGTGGCTCCACCAATCAATTTCACTTTCACACTCTCTGATAGCTCTCAACCTTCCTATGTCCTCCCTCAGTTCAACCACCTGCTTTAGCAGGTCATCTACTTGCTGACACCGCACACAAGCGGCGTCACTGGCTCTCTCCAGTACAAGTGCCAGGCTCAGGCATTCACTGCAGCCAGAGACCTGCATGGTCTCATGTCTGCAGGAAGGCTCAGTCTGGGTACCCATATTATTCATCACTACAGTTTTTGATCTTCTTGTGACCACGATCTATCTGGTCGATTGGTCTGTCTACGTCTCTCTGCACAAGCAAGCAGTCCTTCCTCCTCCTGCGGTCCAGGCAAGTCCTCTTGATCAGGCGGTCACCCTGCTTGCACTGCCGCGCAAAGTGCCTCAACCCGCTATTTTTGCCCACTGCCGAGCAAACCGCCTCGCCGCGCTCCCTGGGCAGGTTTTTACCCACTCAGGGCTGGTGCTGCTGCTTCAGGCTCCGCCCCGTGTGAGTCAGCTGCTCGCTCTCGTCAGCTGAGCTGCCGGCTCCTGGGCAGGTCCTGTCGAGGCCTTGAGGCTCCCTCGGTGGCTCTTGTTGCTCTGAGTTGAGGCTCTTGAATGCTGGTCTCACCCCACTCTGCTCCGGTGTTGCAGGCGTCCTCTCTCAAGCTACTCACCCCAGCAATTGTATAGTACATGCCTTTCTTCTATTTTATATTTTCTATCTATATCTCAGTTTAAAAACAGAATATCAAATGCATTAAATACTTTTTTTTGTTTTGTTTTTTTTTGTTTTGTTTTTTTAAGATGGACAGACAAGACCCTCAAAAAAGTGTAGTTCAAATCCATTAAACCCTATGGAGATCTTCCACACCTAGATGAACCTTCTGAGGTCCATACATTTAAAGAATTCAAGCAATATGAAGCATAATTATTAGGTAAGAAAGGCAAGGTAAGGTCACGGTAGGAAAGATACCTAATACTTGTTTGCTCCCCATGGATTTGGTCTGAGTAGACTGCTTTGATTCCATAAGAAGTCATGAATGATGGCTGAGAAAACAGCATAATCCATTTACATTGTGGATCTGTGATTTACAAATTAATCCATCAGGGAAAAAAAATATCCATTAAAATCTTCCAAAACTCCTTAAAACATTACTTTGACACCTCCAAAATGAATGAAGCAACTTGGGGCACAAGACATACTGCCAAGATGTTTGGGCTGGAATCACAATATAAAATACTAGTATTCTTTTACAACAAACTTTGAGACAAAACTTGAAATAGGCTGTTCTAAATAAGGTTTTAAAAGTCTAGAATATTTACAGAAATTTAGAAACAGTAGCATGAGTAATTTTTAAATGGAAATATTTTGGTACCACCTATAAATAAAAACCCATAAAGCTAGTCTGACATTAATATTTTTAAAGTTGCTCTCCCTTTTGCTCCCCAGCTTTCTCTAATCACAAAACTTTAGTGAATTTTTTAATTTTTCCCCTTTGCTACACATCAAATAATCATCATAAGTACTTGTCTTGCTCCAAGGAAGTCAATACTTTTTCAACCTGTGCCTCATCAGCACACAGTATTGAGTGTCTTCTAACATACAGAGAAGTCAGGAAACCTTGGTTACTTCAGATGAGAAGAAGGGAATATCTTCTCCAAGATGACTGAATGTTCTACTAACTAAGCGTGAGTAGAAAAAAAGAGGGAGCAGTTTCTTAGAAAGAAAGTATGCACTTAGGGCTCTATAACTTATTATGGCTCTTTAACTCCAAGTTGAGGTAAATTGGATTAATAATTTTCTGTAGGTCTCACAAACTTACATCTAACAATTTTATGCCTCAAACAACATGAAATCTGATCAATCTAACAGCTTTGAGTGTGTTCAGCCCTCCAAAACCTTACTTTTAGTGCAAATTTATTGATGGGGACTGAAGCACAGATATAGCAAGTTGCATGCTCAGTTCTGTGGCAGAACAATGATTTGAGCAGAGATTTCTCAAGCTTTACACATCCCCTAGTCCTAACTAGATCTAGAAAAAAGTCAGACTTTTCCCACCTCAAAATCTTAAGATTTTAGAAATTCCATTATTCCTGATACATATAAAGCAAAATTT
Source organism: Pezoporus flaviventris (assembly GCF_033815535.1). Taxonomy (NCBI): domain Eukaryota; kingdom Metazoa; phylum Chordata; class Aves; order Psittaciformes; family Psittacidae; genus Pezoporus; species Pezoporus flaviventris. The sequence continues at coordinate 43,139,918 of NW_026892561.1, forward strand.
TCCTTTTCAAAATATTTTAATTAAATTAAAAAAATAATGAAAGGAGGAAAATACACTATATTCACTATTAGTGTGTCAACAGTTTTCCGTGCACTGTTGGAGGACCACTGGATCAGACACCTTTTTTAAGGCTGCCCTCAACAAATGACACTTATTTTGCCTTATTCTATACAGATGCACAGGACACAGACCCATTCACTCTCAATCACGCAAAACTGTACAGTTCCTCATACCAGCACTGAGGCAGCCAACATGAAGGCATCTTCTATGGGTATCTGTGAAAGCATTTTTTCAACAGCATGAAGGTGTACATAAAGCGTACACAAATAGGACAAGAACAAAGCTAGCACATGAGATAAGCAAGAAAACAAAAAAGAAAAACAAAAAAACAAACCCCAGCCAAATAAAAAGGAAAAAAAAAAGAAAAAAAAACAAAAACACACACGCACAAAAAAAGTCCAAGAAAAAAACAAACACAAATGACCAATCAAAAAAAAAAGTTAAAACCAAAAAACACCACAATAGAAAACACACACAAAAAAAAACCACAACAACCAAAAAACTAAACAAATGCTGAGATCATAACCAAAATACCCCCAAAACTCAAAATCTTCCCCATCCTCCAACATAAATCTTTATTCCAATAATTCTTTAGGTTTCAGGGGTGGAGGGGTGTCCCTTTGTTTTTCTTTAATAGAAATCAGAATTTTGGTTATGATTTCTTTACTACTATCTACAAAATGGTTACCCAGTGAATGAGACAGAGCAGGTTTCTATAGACCAGGTGGCAGAAGTGAAAGAAGGGAGATTTAGACTAGATATAAGGAAGAAGTTCTTTACTGTGGGGTGGTGCAACTTTGGAACAGGCTGCCTAAAGAAACTGTGGATGTGCCATCCCTGGAAGTGTTCAAGGCCAGGTGGGGTGGGGCTTTGAGCAACCAGCTCTAGTGGAAGGTGTCCCTGCCTGTGGCAGGGGGTTGGAACTGGATGATCTTTAAGGTCCCTTCCAACCTAAACCATTCTACGATTCTACGTGTAAGGATCTGAATTTTTTCTGTCTTGCACTTTAAAAGGTCAAGTCCAGTTAAACAGAAGTACAAGTTTTAAAACTCCCTTATCTCAGGTCAAAACTCTCTAGTTGCTTCATGAATTCTGAACTCAGACCAGCTAGAAGGTTCAGCATAATAAAAAACAACAAATCAGCATTATCCCAACCATGACAAATCCTGTAGTTACAACAGAACTCTCAAACTAATATTCTAAAAGTAAATACATTACATTATAAAAATGACATACCAAATGGTGAAAGACGAATCTAGACCCTTTGATAAATCTATTCTGCCCCAATTTATATCAATGATTTGCATATAATAAAATTGTCCTTGAGCAAATAACTGATAACATAGTAAATCTGTCAATGGAATAAATTAATTGCTTGTTAAGGCTATCTGGCAGTTTATTCATACAAGAGGCAGATGCTCTAGTACAACACACTACTTGCAGGAAATATTTTTCTGTTTTGTGGTAAGAGGGGAAAACTGAGTAAAGATTAGCTTTGGTTTTACAACAGGCTCAATACAGCAAAAGAAATGAAATACTCTTTAAATAATTGATATATTTGATGCTAAAACAAAATCGGTGTATGTTAAGTTACCTGAATTAGACTACTTTCTCAATTGGTCTAAAGATTAAGGGTTGTTTTCTGAATATGGGAGAGGTTTATAAACTGAATATTTGCCCCAAGCACTTATTTTGTACAGAATATTTCATGTTGGTCATTTTACTTAATGAACAACTGCAAGTAGCTAGAGCAGAGTAAGAATGCACTCAGACAAGAAGTTAAGACTATAAAAATCTGAATCTAAACTTTTAGTCACCATAGATAATGAAATATTCATGTTCTCAATACACCTATTTCACAGGTGATTAAACTGACACATCTACCCCAAATCTTGTGGTAAACCCATTGCTGTAGGACGTTCGGCAGTCCTTTCCCTCAGCCAATGGCATGCATACATACATATACATATATACATGGCATACATACAATGGCATATATACATGATGAAATATACACCTATTTCTTGCTCTGAGGCAAGCCTTAAGAATTGCACAGTCCTGTTTAGTATTTAAGAGACCAACATTTTAAGGAAAAAAGAAATAGAAAAATATTGAGGAAACACAGATGTCAATTGCAAACTACGGTTCCTCACCATTTTCTTCCCATCCCCTGTGATCACACAGAAGCCTGGAAGACTGTTCATGCAAAGGTGTAAGGTAGGAACAGGGTTAAAATCTTCAGGCAAAAATGGTATTCATTTTGATATTTAGTGTCTAGTGATGATATTCTCCTTGAAATATGCTTTCTGCTAAGTCATGTGGAGTGAAACTAGTGTGAGGGATGATAGTAAAAATGCAGTGTTTGTGAGATTTGATCAAATAAAAACTGTAAAATTGTGTTCCTGCTGTCTTCTCTGCTCCCTTCTTTAAAATAGAAAAGAAAAAAAAACACAAGAAATCCTCAAAAATATACCACCAAAACCACCAAACCATACACAAAAAAATACCACCCTCACTTTTCTTTAAGCTACTATTGAAATATAGACAAAATTCATGAAAACATATGGATTTCTTGCAGTTAAATACAGGGCACATTAGGGGAATGGCAGACCTTCGATTTTCAAACTCCTGGGAAGTGAGATTTTCCAAGGAGTTTGAAGTGATAATTGCCATGGATGAAGCCACCTATTGCTATGGTTGTATCCAGTTGGAAAAGCCATTTTTCAGCATGCCTGCTTCTGACGTACTGTGGGAAAATATGTCTCACAAGCTGAAAAATCAAACCTGTATGAGAATCTGCTCCTGGTAGAAGTGAGGAGCAGGTGCTTACATATAAAGAGCTGTCAGAGTCAACTGAAAAAATCTTCTTATAAACCATAAAGTGACAGCCATAACACATCCTGTACTAGGTATATTACAAGCCACAAATTCTCCCACTCAGAGCTTAAGGCAGCATTTATATGTACTTAAGTACATATATTTTTACAAATACATCCCAAAACCAAAACAAACTGCATTTTGCAAGAGTAATTATTGCAGAAGAATGCTGCTAGTTATATACATGGACCTCATGGTTATAGCAGGATGTAATCTTTCATATTATCTATATTGTATAATATTTGTATTATTGAAAGTTAAACCCAAAGCAATTGTGTTCCTATGTGTTACTCTAATCTATCACTTCTGGTTATAATGAAAATTTTTTTCTGGGGTCTCCAGAGCTTCTCAACTTCTGCTGTTGCACATCACTGGAGAGTTTAAACAGCCCTGTTTCAACACAGCCCTAAGAAATAACAAGATTGTTGATGCTCTCTCTTCTAGTAATTTTTTGTCTGAAAGGGCACTATACTTTCAAAACAGCCATGTTAAAGCTCTTTCCCCGAATGATAGTAACTTGGGGGAAGAAACTAGTACCAATCTCCAGCACACTGAGGCACACATTAGAGTTCTCTTCTCACAAGAGCCCTAGCTCAGACATTGCCAGAGAATAGAAAACAAAAAGGCTTAAGCAGGCCCCTGCAGAAGGCATTGTCAGCATGTTTAGGCTTTATTCAGAAAATGTTTTTATTTGCATCAGGCTCTATGATCACTTTTCACCAGTGTTGGAATAGTGAACTTCCAGTCAGTATTGTATATGCTGTCTTAAAAAAAAACACAAAAAGCCCAAACTGAAAAGTACATAGCATGGACCTCAAAACAAAGGTATTTCACCATCCATTTCACACAGCGCTTACACATCACTGAGGATCTGGCCTTCATGTTGTACCTGTGCTAGCTACCCCATAGGAGACTGGTTAATGCTGCTTAATTCCTTGCCAGACCCAAGAAGCAAATTACAAGTCCGATTCAATCTGCAACAGCTGACTGCAGAAAATAAAGACTGCAGCATCTATTTCTTTTTCCATGCTTAACCCTTCTGTTTCCCACTTATCCCCAAGGGATCCTCATATCTCAAAAGTCAGCATACTAACTGGAGATTTTTATGTATTTAGTTTTGGGATTTTTATTATTAATCTCTCCCCCCCCTCCCCCCCAAATCTATACATGTTCAGCACAGTCTTTCACTGTGATTCCCACTATCCTTAGGCACAGTTTCAGACTGTGATTTTTACTTTCTGTGCTGCTGGGAGAAGTGGAGAGAAATAGAGCTCACCTGAAATTCCTAAGGTATGTTTGAATAAACCTGCATTGTAGCAAGCTTGACTTACATAGCAGCTACAAGGATTTAGTCAAATAAAAGGGGACTCGGTCATTTTAAAAACCTTGTTAGTAAAGGTGCACCTAGATGCAATTTATGTAGTAAAAACAATGTATGATATAGCTAGACACTTTGGGGCATTTTCTGAACAGAATGACATAGGGTAATTTCTCATCCCTCAATAGTACAAGAAAGTAAAAATTGCATTCCATTAATAGAATTACATAGCCTGTAATCTAATGTTTCATATACCTATTTCCTGAGGTTCTTAAAATCCAACACTGAAAATCCTTCTTATGTGATTAAGTATTTCCTATGTGAGCAAGTCTATATTTGTGACTAATTCCCTAGGTATTGCAGTAGCTTCTAGTGGGCAGCTTATGCCAAGATTGGCTATTAGAGTACATATGTGAGGAGAAACACAACAGTGGATGTGAGGAAAATCAGAGGGATAGGTAGGAGTAAAGGATGTCTGAGAGTTATACTGTCGTGCTTAGGCTATATTAAACTTTATAATGCATTACTTAGAGAGAGGGGAAAAAAAATGTACTTAGATTGAGTTCCTACTTAGTAGGAATGTCATTCTTTCAGAGATCTGTCATGATGCTTAAACTAACAAATAGAATTCCCTCTACAGTACAGTACCAAGGATTACCTCTACCTCAAAACTTAAGAGTTCCACATATGCTTGCAATATTGAAACAGCCAGACACAAGTGATAAATTATAAGTACTAACCAATCTTATTAATCTATCTAAAAATAGGCCAGGTTGGACAGGGCTTTGAGCAACTTGGTCTAGTGTGAGTTGTCCTGGCCTATGGCAGGGGTTGGAACTGGATGATCTCTAAGGTCACTTTCAACTGTAGCCATTCTATGATTCTACGTCTCCCTGGGCTGCTAGAACAACCTGGAGCAGGATGAAGCACAGACAAAGCAGTTTCCAGGTGTCTTCCACCACTGTGATGTTTGGCAGGGGAATTTCTTCCTGCTGTGTTTTAACATTCTCTAGCTCTCTGTCATGGCAAGTGCATAGATAACTAATTACTGTGCCTAAAACTAAAGCTCCTTTTCCTTCAGATTTGATGCTAAGCAACCATTTACTTAATCTTCAATGAACATAAAGGGAAGAGCTTTTCTTCACAGGTTATTCTACAGGTTTGAGCTCAGAAAAGTCAAGTCCGGATCTTTAAATCCCTAATCTAGAAGATAACAGTATGTCTACCGACTACATTGAAACTACTTATATGAATTAGGTTAAGTGAAGTGTTCATGGCAGATGCAAATCCTGACAACATGCTGAAAAAGCATGAAAGGCAAAAGGATCAACACTGTTATAAGAATGCTTTATATGCAGAATAACATTATGTGACCCTTTATTAGAAACCATGCAAATTCCTGGTACTGAAAGAAAAATAATAAGTGGGAATATTCACAGGGGCTAAAGAATAAGAAGTATAAAGCCTGAGTGACTCGGATTTTTAGCAATTATAGTTTCTTCTGATAAAGGTATAAATTACAATTACAGCTTTATAGTGCTCAGTGGAAGTTTTGTACTGATTACACAAAATCAATCCCTCCTTCCTGTCCACAGGCCCATAACTACAGCTGTTATATTTGAGAAAAAGAAGAGGGGAAAGGTATGTGGCATGAAAATTGCGTATGTTCCAGCATCTTAAAAGGCAAACTTTGCTGGAGTCTGGGTCAGTCAAAAGGTTTCAGTATCACAAGGTTTGTAACCCCAAAGTGAGAACAAGGACTCATGTTGCTAAACTCCCATTGATCTCCTACTGTTTGTCATGCGCCTAGGAACACTGTACTTTAACCTCTGGCATTTCAGCAATGCTTCCCACAGGATCTTTTAAGAAATGCTCACGCATAACATGGACTACCACTGAGATAATTGCACTGGGTTTACTTCCATGTTTCAACTGTTCTCTGAACCACACTCATTATTATGAGTATCACTCATTATTATGAAGCAGGTCTCATAAGCCAGTACAGCTTAATCAGACAGTCTAAATTCTACTTTAAGCTGTCCTACTTATCCGCTGGTGCTGCACAGGCTGTTGGTCTGTGCCATACAAAGGTCCTATGGACTATGCCTTTACAGAGGCCTAATACTTACCTCAACCTAGGTAGGTTAAAGCTATCTGAGTATGCTAGCAGCTGGTGATCATTTAATGCTTTCAGAAAGCTGTACCATATGAGAGTGGAGAGAAAAACACCCCACCCAGAACAACAACGAAAAACCCAACTATGATCAGAAAGTCTCTGTACTACAAACTATTAATGTCTGGTAGACTACTGCTGGCAAATGCCAATCTGTGTCCTGTCTGCATCTTCCCTCAATCACCCCCCGCTGGCCAATGTGAATGACCAGGCAGAGGGTTGGGATATTTAGTCTGCCACCATTCGGCTGTTGCTGTGCTGTAAACAAATGTGAGTTAGTCAAAATTTTATGGCTGAACAATAACAAAGCAAGTGGAAGAGATCCTCAGCTGCAGGAAAAATGAATCTGCAGTGATTTACACCACTCAAGTCTCACCATCTCATGTTTATGGCTTTTCATCAGTTCATCAAAATAGATGGTTTAATAGAGCAGCTTTGGAAATTTAGGACTAACTTAGGACTTTTTTCTAGCCAATATTCTGCATCCCTATCTTTCTTTGGTCTTTATAACACCTCGAGTATACCAGATACTGTTCTTAATGCTGGAATAAATTAAGGAGCAATGGAATAGGTTGTCCAGGGGTTTTGTGGAGTCTCCTATGTTGGAGATATTCAAGTTCCTGTGTGATGTACTATAGGTTACCCTGCTCTTGCAGGGGGGTTGGACTAGATGATCTTTTGAGGTCCCTTCCAACCCTTGGGGTTCTGTGTGATTCTGTGTGAAGGACAAAACTGTGTCTACAGGCTCTAGTCCAGGACCCCTTACATCTGCAGGATGTATTTCTTACTGTGGAGAGAATCTAATTTTAAATAATTTTAGTAATTACTATTTTAATGCTTATTCTAATATCTATAAATATACATAACAATGTCAGTGATAAATAACTGTAAAAATAATATTTCATCAGCACATTTCCTCATCCACAGTTTTTAAGGATGACTGAACTAATAGTGGGAGGCAGTTTCTGTAAAGGAAATAGGATATATGGGGAATATGTTCTCCCACAACCTCTTTGATTCTAAATTTAATACACAGATGTAAACACACCTGGTTTCTCCTGGGAATAAAACTATTATCATCTTGTGAAGAGGTATGGGGCCAGGTCCAATAAAGGACTTCACTGCCTGCAATTTAGGCACTGAAAAGTCTGTACTTAAAGAAGTTGGCCTCAAAGTGAAATTCAAAACCATGAGGCTTCTAGGCTTTCTACACATTTGGTAAAGCATCTAAATATCCCCATGCTGCTGCTGGCAAATGCTGAGCACAGAGGTACCTCTGGATTCCAGACCATGATTTCAGGATTATTTCCCATTTTTCTTCAAGAACTCTCTAACGCAAAATGCAGAAATTGGTCTTGCTGTCAGGGCTTGCCAGCAAGGAGTTGCTGCTTTCACTTGGGTACTTTAAACTCAATACGTCTCTGCTGGTTGTTCCCCTTTTAAATATTGCATTGCTTGTTGCATAGTGACCTAGATTCAACAAGATAGAAGCAGAGCTGGTTTAGATGCCAGAAGTGCCTTAAAAGAATGCCCTACTTGGACCCAAATAGCTGTTAACTCTAAGTCAAGGCTCTCCCCTGAGAGATAACAGTGCGAATTTAAATGTCTCCAGCCTGAGGGCAACAGTGAACTCTACTGTTCAAGCTTCTCAGCCAACCCATTCTAGCTACCAGATGATGCCTAAAAGGATACTGCTTTTCTCTTCAGTTTAAAGAAAGTGGTTACAACTGCTTTGGGTGAGATGTATGTTTCTATCAGCAGCTCTCCTATGCTCAGAACCTCCTGTTAGATCAGACCTTTCACTAGAAAGCCAGCGAGGTTTAAGTACAAGCCAGATATTTGGTCTGAGGCAATACTGCGCATATGAACAACATATGAACATGAACACTGCTAATTTTTACATCAAATAAGGCACAAGAAAGAGCTGTCTTCTGGATGGTGATGCTTTGCATTTCATTTTTGGTCATGGACACCTGAAGCCTGAGTAAAAGCCATGGTTTTTACAGTGTATTTACATGTATTTTTACATGTATTTACAGTGGAGGGGAACAGGATTGGGGTAGTTTGTTTTGTGGTTGGGATTTTGGTTTCTTATTTTTCCTTCTTTTCTAATAAACAGTCCTTGCCATATTAATAATAAATAATATTGAAACAAAATTTCCTCCTCTGCAGCTGTTTGTAGGCAAAGCCCATTGTCAGTATCTTAGTCAGGAGCTCATCTAGATTCTGGCTCTTCACCTTTCTCAATGCTTTGGTCAGGGATTTTATTGTTTGAGAAAAAAAATAGCTGCCAATCTTCAGAACCAGCTGTTCTATTTTATGTTCATCATCCATCATTATTTAACAGTATGTATGATCTTAATAGGTACAAATGGGAGATCCTTCACATTTTAAGTGTAGACCTATGAAAAGAATAAAAAAAGACCCCAAAACAACCCATGATATACTTACCTACTTCTCAGTCGGTCAATAGGTGTAATAGAACGCTACCTAGCTAAGAACACAGAACAACTGCAGGTCTAACATTATTGATCCTATGTATTTTATTATAGGCTTTTGACTCAAAATTTGTTAATTCTTCTAATAAGCTGATAAAAGTTCCATTTGTCTATTTGTTTTACTTGAAATACAGTTTTCCAAACTAAATTGGAATGAGAAATCACATTAAGAATAGGACCTTTAGAAGTGTTATAATTTGAAACCATGTACAAGACATTAACGTCAAATGTGGTTTTAAAAATTATTTAGGATTTTTGTCTCTTGATTACAAATATTAAGCACCCTTATTACCACGGCCTTCTCTTGGTGCCAAGATTTATGCAGCCTAAATTATCTCCCTTCCAAAAATGTTTATTTTGGACCATTTTTTCTATTACAATGACCACGATTCTGCTCTTCCAGTAGATGCTGGAATAGAATGATAGTGGGATCCTGTAGGGACAACAATCTATTCAGATCTTATTAATGGATTGGGATATTTTGTAAAAAATAATCCTCAAGTAGCTATAAGATATATTACTGTTAATGATTTATGAAGAGCAGTGCACAACCTTTGGTATCCTTCAAATGAATACCACCAATTATGTAAATGCAAGCTTTTGCAAAACACACAGAAACACCAAGAGCATATGGCTCATAATAAAAAAAGTATTCAAGAAACTCAAAGACCAGTATCAGGCATAACAGAACTATCTTGATTAGGTAGATCAAACATAGGTAGTACCTGCCTATTTAAAACCAGGTGTTTATGACTGTACATAGACAACATTAATTAATTACACATCTCAAAATACTATTAGAATAGTTTTAATTCCTTTGACTAAGGCCACCTTTGGATTAGGAACATGAGACAGAGCTGAAAATACTTGTTCTAAAGGGTAGCAAACCTTTAGCTGGTAGCAACCATTAAAATAGTGCACTCAAGGAAACAGCCTTAAGACACTGGATGCTCATGGATGTCAACAGGGTGAAAGCCCTCTCACAATCTCTCCAGCCCTGCACCATTTTGTAGTGCTTCATTTTTGTTAATGGTAATGATGTGTATAATGTGTAGCAAAGTGTATAATCTGATGGGCAGAGCTCAGACGGAATGGCTGACTGTTAGAGTTTTATTTACCAGCTGAGCAACTTCAATATGGACATCAGTGAGGCACAGCGTCTAAAGAATCCCTACAGTGCATGTTTTTTCCAAGTCATTTCTTAGGGGTATCTCTGAAGGTATTCTGTGCATTGATGTGTCTAGATTATTAACTCTGTGGTGCCTGATAAAAAGGCATAGCAATTAATCTGCAAAGGAGTCCATCCTATGTTTTAAAACTCATCTGTTTGTGGTTGCCATAGTTACTAAACATACTATAAACATGGTTTGCTATTTGCAATATATGTAACACAGCTACACAGAAGCCCCCCACAATGTTTGCTGTTGGAATTGATAATTAGTGTTGGCAACTTCCACTGCCAACTTGCCTTTTGAGATGAGGGACAGTGCTTCTAGCTGTGGAAGCAGCGCTCAAACGCTTATGGAGAAAGAGTGATATGAACTAAACAGGGGACGTTCCAACAAAAATTATCAGGGCAGGACATTAAATTAATGAAGCAACATTAAGTAAGTAAAGTGATCAAACTGGCATAAGGGACTCAGATATTCCCTGTTGTTTATCATAGGGAGGCTGTGAGTATCTCTGCACATGTAAGCGTTGGTTGGTACTCAGCCACCAAAGCGACCTGGCATCTTGTTTGGACAGGCGAATATTTTTATTCTCCTCTCTTACAAATTTTAACTGAAGGCAGCTGTATCAGTGTGGTAAGTGTGGAAGACTCATATTCACAACTAAGGATTGCACATAGATTGCAGCCAGCATTTTAGGCTTGCAAACATCATTACATGAGAGTTTCATTATATAGTACTCAGAAACAGGTTTGTCAAGGTTCTTTCCTATTCCTTGCAAATCCCAATTTACATGTTTCTTAACCAGTCAGTCTAAATTATTTCTCCCATAATTCTTGGCTTGTCCCACCATATTATATTTTGCCATGCTGATGATCATGCAAGCTGGTCAGTCCTTGAACTTTTTTTGGCTGATGATACAAGTCACAATTGCACTAACTCAGTTAAGCTGTTGGAAACCAGAGGAATTCACTGAACTGACAGACAGAGGAAGACAAAATGCCTGAAGAGATTAAAGAAAAAAAGAAAACAAACAAAAACAAACAAAACAAACCAACCAACCAAACAGGAAAAAAAAACAAACCAAGAAACCCACCCAAACCAATTTTAGTCCTGTGCAATACTAGTGTCCTCCCTTATTCAGTTCTTCACTGTTCAATGGTTATAGCATGAGTTCACCGCTTACCAGCTGTAGGATGATCCACACAGATGAGAATTGTTATGAACATCACAGCTATGGGAAATGATTCTGAGCCTGACCTTGAACAGAAATCAAAGAACAACTAAAAAGGCAAAAAGAATAGACAGCTTCCACTGATTTTAGTACTCTTAAACTTGCTTTTGTCAAGACATTATTCAGCATAGAATCATCCTTGATAGGTCTTTCAGTACTTGAAGGGGGCTTATAAGAAAGATGGGGACAAACTTCTTAGTAAGGCTGCTGTGATAGAACAAGTGGTAATGGTTTTAAACTAAAAGAGCATAGATTCAGACTAGATATAAGTAACTTATTTATTTATTTTACACTGAGGTGGTGAAACACTGGAACAGGTTGCCCAGGAGTTGTAGATGTTCAGGGTCAGGTTGGATGGGGCTCTGAGCAACCAGATCTAGTTGAAGATGTCCCTGCCCATTGCCAGGGGACTTCAGTGGATTGGCCTAGGTGACTTCTAAAGGTCCCTTCCAACCCAAATTATTCTATGATTCAAAGCATTTTCTGGAAACGTGTTTTATTTGAAAGAGAATTTATAACTGCTCAGATATTTCACCTTTGGCCTTGTAGAATTAAAAATTCAAGTTAAAAGCATTTTCCTGCACTGGATTTGAAGTATAAATAACAAAAGCAGTAGCAACTACAAACCATTTTTGTGAAAAATCCTGATCAAGAGTTTGATCAAGCGCAATACTTTCAAGTTAACCACTCACATTTTTGAAATTATCAGCTCTATGCTATTTGCTTTTGTACATGACTAGTCAGACTGAAATATGTCAAAATCTGTCTTCACTTCACACAATGATGGTCTAATTTAACCCTAGATAGACTTTCACTATTTTAATCCAGTGGCTGACAAGTTTCTATGCATGCAATATAAAAGGAAGGTGGCTGAAGTGGGAATAGAGTTAATTTCAGTCACTGGTTCCCGAGGAGAGGGAATAATAGAAGATGAAAGATCAATTAAATTATTTCTTGAATGAGTGTTTAAAAATATTTCACCTCTAGAGAGGAGCAGCTTCAAAAATCAGTATAGAATACGGAGCTTTTTGTTGCTTGGTTATTGGCTAGAATCACAAGCATATCAACAGTAAGTGCAAGTCACTTTGACTTAGAATTGTAATATATGTGAACTAAGTAAGTAATCCCACCAGCTTCTAGAAGACACACATCCATTTAAAAAAAAATACATGAGGCAAGGTATTGGCATCCTTCTGGTAGCAGGACTGAGTAATTGTGGAAGCTGAATAGATACTGCATAAATGACCTAGCCCCATCAGAGCACATTAAAATCACAGTGTGCGAATAACACCATTTTGGACATAGAAATTTTATTCTCTAATTCTGCCAGTATGGCACCCTTTCAAAAACCCTTTATGGTGCAAATTTCTTCAGAAATTACAAATGACATCAAAGTCTCCAGAAGATCCAAATTCTTACACTTTTATTTTGTATGTTTGATGAACATAATCAACCTCGTGATTCTCTAATAAATTTTCACTTGTCTCACAAAACAGAATGCTTTGAAGACATGAACTTCTTCACAGAGAATCTCTTTATCTGTCATGAATTTCATGTGTACATTACAAGGAAGAAACTATTATTTTCTCATGCAAAAGTATAATGTCAGTCATATGAAATAGGGTTAGGTCCCTTGGCATTTATTAATTACACTGAAAATTCCCTCAACTCTTTGAGTACACCACTGTCACTGTTTCTTTTAACATTCAGATAATTGAGGCTGCACTGTATTCTATATTTGTAAATCTAGATATTCTCTTTGTTGTTTTATTTTTACTACCTGAAAATTTCTCTGGCTACATAGTAATTTAGGCCAGATTACACTGTTTCAGGGCAGAATTTACCTAAAATTTTGGTAAATACACTCAGTCATGGCAAAGAACAGTGAAGCTAGGGAAAGCTAGAGAATATCTTCAGATGAAAATGTCTTCTTGAGGAATCTAGCACAGCACTGCAACAAGTTACCTAGATTGGCTGGGGAAACATACTAACAAATAAAACCCCAACCAAAAAGAATGAACGAGATAAAAAAATATAAACAAACAACCCCCCCCCCCCCCCCCCCCCCAAATAAAAGACCCACAGACAAACTCAAACAACCAAATACCCCATACCTCAGATTTGGAAACAATAAGTAAACAAGTGAACTAAGGCAGCCATTTACTTCTTGACTACATGGTAAATAAATTTATTACTAAGATAGTTGAGCTTTCTATTTCTAGCAGAAAGGCTCTAAGGCAAAAATTTAGGTCTGCCACTTTTCTACCCATGGGTGGATGCTTCCCTTTTGGGAAGCAGCAACTTCAGGTGCAAACATTTTAGCTCGTTTCTCATTCTCTTATTCTCAGCTGTAGAGGTAATACCCAATTTTTGCCTACCAGGAGCTTTGCTACTAAATTGCTCATAAGGCATCTGGTTGCTTTTCCTGAGTAAGCCTTTCTTGGCAATACCCTACTGCTAGTTTTCAGCCTCTGTAAGCCAATTCCATCTCAGGGAAAGAAACTTAGTTCTAATTTCTGTGAGCCAGGTCCAGATTTACAACTATGCATTTGTAGCTAGGAAGCAAAGCCTTGGTTCTCTTTCTAAGCTTCTGTGCAGTCCACACTGGAATCTGTACAATGCATTGTTTCCATGTTCTCCTCTTTACATGCCAGTCATGAAGCAATTCTATTCAATCTTTTGAGGATGATATACAGAGAACAAACGATAAAGAACACAGAATTCTTTTAGGATAAAGACCCATAAACTGACTGCTTACATGAAGTTGCTGGTTTCAGGCTTACAAAGCAGACTTCAGCCATGTGTTTTCGAATTTTTATGTTATAGTCAGTAGAAGGCTCTGCTTACTGTATATTGTTAAATATTACAGAGTTACCAAGTGTGGCTCTAAATTTAGCCAATGATGTTCTTTTGTTTGGATCCTTTTCTTAATAATCATCCCATGTTGCTTGGATGCATGCCCCCTGTTTTATGTTGCTCTGTTGTATGGGCATAATGCTGCACATTTAAAAAAAAAAAATGAGAGTAAAGCTGCTAAAATAATTACTGTTCCACTGAAACTACCCAAGGATTACTTTTTGGATAGAAAAATACAGACATTCTATCCCAAGATTGCTTTGACCCTTGCTTGATTGAAAACAACATCTGTTTTCCATGTTTCCAGCTGTGTTTGGCTAGTCAGAGGTAGCCAATTGCAGACATGTGACATCTCCTCAGCATGTTATGTTGACATCACTGACTTACACCTTATTTGAACAATAGGCAGCAAAACTTCTCAACACTTTTTAAGTCTCCAGTAGCTCTAGCCCAGAAAGGTCAAATACTTCTCAGTGGCCTTTTTCCCCCTTATAGACTGAGATAATACCCAGTACAAATGGAAGCCAGGAGTATAGAAGACAGAATGTTCATTCCATAGCTGCAGAGAAACGACACAGAAAGAAAAGCTGTTTAGAATTTCAAACCTGCAATTCTGTGGAATTTGAGGGTAGATCAGGAAAATAAAGATTAAAATATCAATACTACACAGCCAGTTCTGAGGCTCCTGATAGCAAGTAATTTTAAGATCAATAACTACTTTGTTTAAGAGACTGCTGAAATAGAGGTGTCTGAATAGAACTAATATGTAAACAGCATCCTTTTCAGGAGGAGCCATTTGATAGCCCCATCTGGGACATGAGATAGTATCAGGCAAGTCACAGAATGTGTAGTGAAATAGCTTAATTTAGTACTGAAGGAAAAATAAATGTATGACTACTTTAAGATTAATGACAGATGAGACTTGATTCCCCTTACTCTGTTTCTCCATAGCTGTAGTTCTTGAGAAGGTAGGAGGAAACGGCAGTCTGTGAGAGTTGGATACTCAAATCCATTGCCAAGAACGCAATTCTGATTTAGCTTACTCTGGAGTCAGTTCAGTTTATGCTGCCTGAAGTTCATTACCAGACACAAAGCCTAATGACTTTAGTTCCACATCAGGAATTACTCTGCTCTTTATTCTGGAATACCAGTTTCTGCTAAAGCTGGTGGCCCTATTTCTTGCTTCAGTCCTGTCTACCTCAGTAATCTGGTTCCCCTGACTAACATTATCCTGAACAACCTACACCTTCCAGCATACTTAAACTGAAAGATAAGAGTTCATTTCATGACTGACTTTCACATATGGCCAGACCAAGAAAGGACCTATATATTTTGTGCCCAGATTTGCATGCCCACATGGCAAACACATTGGCAGAATTTGAAGACTATCTTTTTTTGACAGCTCAACAACAAAGGAGGAATGAAAAATAAGTAAAATCATTAGTGGCACTTAATCAAGGAAAAATTGCCAAAAAGGCAACAAAACAATATGTAAAACAAAACCGGACAGAAATAATTCTTGTAACTGTACTCTTTGCAGATCTAGTTGGGTCCAGCGGCACTAAATCAAGGAAAAATTGCCAAAAAGGCAACAAAACAATATGTAAAACAAAACAGGACAGAAATAATTCTTGTAACTATACTCTTTGCAGATCTAGTTGGGTCGGTTACAGACAACCTTGAAGTTAACAAGCAGAACAAAGAAAGGCTTAAGCGGACATCAGAAATTTGGGCCTGGAACTAAATCAGTATTCTAAGCACTATCGGCACACATAGCATCACTAGATATTCATTATAACTACAGTGGCAATTAAGGCAAAAAATATTTAATTTTCTTGTAATTCTCACAACTAAACACATTCAGGTTTCTAGCATTTCCAAGTTTGGGATATCTCTAGACTTCATGTTACAGGAAATATGTCAGATTTAAAGATCATACCAAGAAAAGAAAAAAAAAATAAATCTGTCCTTGGTTACGTTACATACATCACCTTTGATTACTGAACTTAGAAGAATGTTTTTGATTGACCAAATTGACCTTCCATTTGGCCAATAATTCTGCTTGCTTACTTTTCCCATTTACTTCAGAAGTGCAAATAAACTAGCCATTTATATATTTGTTTAGACTTTCAACTGCTTTTCAATTTCTGGTTCTAATATAATGTTTGGGTTATATGCACCACAAAGGAATGCTTGTTTAAAAATTCATTTCAGTTGGAAATTTTATATTCCGGAAGTTGTATAGAAAATTCCGTGTTGGTCTTCAATTAAACAAGACTGCACATCTAGCCAGATACTGCCCATTTAAATTCCACTTTCTAAAATTTGTCTCGTTGTTTATAAAGCATTATGCAGCTAATGAACAGAAGAACCTGCTCAATTTGTCTTCATTACTGAGCACATCAGCAGTGGACCCAATGGACATCACCCAGCGGATTGTGGGGCTGGGAACAATCAGTTTACGTTTTTGTGCTCATCAGTATTCAGAAAACCCGACACTATTCATAAGTGGAGCTGTCTCAAGTTGTAAAACATACCCTCTTTGCAGCAGTGTCCAAGAATAAACAAACAAACCTAGGGGGTAAAGTCACAGGATACGAGTAAAGATACTAGTGACCCAGACAGGGACTTCTTAATTGACCCTCAGGCCAAATCATTAATGTCATCTATTTATTTGCATATGCGAGTAGTAATGTTGCACATGTGTTCAAATACGTTGCCAAGGTATGCTCTAGTTTAAGGTGAGATTTGCGTTTAATTTTGAAAGAGAACTTTGTTTAATAACATTTTCTTTCTGATAATACAGTAATGCACAGGGGCTTTAGTCTCAAAAAAGTACACTTAAACATAGGTATCATGTCGTTTTCAAACAGCTAATACCCTCTGCTAAGGACCAGTAAATGAATACTGCTGACAGGGAGAGAAAGGAACAATCCAAGGAGATGGCAGTAATTGCAACAGGCAGAGATCTTAACATATTAGTTCTCTAGCCATTGCCAAGCATCAGATTAGTACAGGCAGCTGTGGGAGAGGCAGCCTAGGATAAAGCTGTAAGTTTTGAAAACAATACGTGGGTGATAAGAAGAGAGTTAGATCATCAGACTCTGAAATATAACCAAACCTTACTCATGTTTGGTATAAAATTGTGAGGCTATTCAACCGCACCAAGAATTAAAACTGGGAAAATATTACGGAGCTTGTTTGACAAGTGGATGGATCTTCTGCCAGTACACTCTTCAGGCCCATTATTTCTATCGCAGTTGTTAAAAAACAAGCAAACAAACATACAAGTGTCCCAAACATAGGCGTAAAGAGAAAGCACATTTCACAGTGGTGATCTGTAATGTCTACAAATTACCTTCACGTAGACACATGTGTACCTACAGCAGAAGAGCCACTTATATGGCTGACACACAGTAAACAATCTTCAGAACTAAAAGCATGAGTTATTGTTTGCTACCTCTGGTTGTAACAGGCTCCTATATTCTTGTGAACATGCACAGAAAAGACCTTCCAAGACACTGATCAGATGTTGTCATAATTCAAGTAGGAACCAGAAGCAGCACTACACAGTTCCTCTGAATAATACTTGTTCCCCAAACTGTTCAAATTATGACTATAAAGTAAGTACTCAAATAAAACTGCTTTCTGTCAGACAAAGAAATTTATGAGATTCTTGAAACACAATCTGAACACAGTTCAGCTTAAAGGAACAAGGATTAAAATCATTCAGCTCTCTGCTGAGTAATAATGCGGTTGAAGGCTGCCATCTATTTTGGGAGGTGAGAAACAAATACCATTTGCCACTCAAAGCTTGATGTTTGTTGGATTCACCAATCTTTCTCTCAAAACGCAGCTTATTTCCTGTCTCTCATTAAACCTTTTGTTGTTCTTCTGACGCCTTTGCACACTCGGTCATGTAATAGGTATTTTTCCAGACTACAAATCCATTTCAATTCTTAATGCATTATCTGAAAAAAATTACTTGCATTAAGAGCTTAAAATGCTCAAAACAAGTGTCAAAATCTGAGTAGAAATGCTACAACACATTTGAACAAATCAAAGAATTGTGTGATCTAATTACTCTAAATCCAAACACTGAAAATTTATTAAAACAATTTAGCAAATGGCTAAATTTTTTAGACAGCTTAACAAGAGTTCTGTCTAAAAATAAATCCACAGGGTAGGCTTTATTAGAGACATGCTTAACAGAGGCAGGTCTTTCCATAAAGTGCTTTTAAAATCTCACCCTAAACACAAGATTTTCAACACTTAAATATATTGCAGCTTATCAGTCGAAGCATAAAGTCAATGAAGTTGTACTAAACTAAAACTGCACGAACAGAAATGACCCCACAATAGCCCATTAACATTTTACCTGAAAAATTAAATCAGGAAACATTTCCCAAAACCATCAAGTTGGCACTGCACAGTTAATAACCTGCCCCAAGAGACTAACCCTTGAATTCCAAATTCCCCAATTTCAAATATGCTTAAAGGGAATTCTATCTTCCATTAACATATTCAGTACAAATTCTAAAGCAATTTGCAGAGTCTACAGCCATCTGGAGACAAGTGGTTTCTCTCAATAACTGAGCCACAATGGCTTGCATCATTCTTAATAACGAAACCTTCAATCCATAATCACTTCTTTCCTGAAACATGCCTATGCAAATCCCAATATTCTGAAAAGTCCAAGTCAAAGTGCTATCCTCAAAAAGGAATAACATCTATAGAGATCCACACCCTTTGGTACTTTCCAAAATAATGCAAACCTTGAACACTAAGAACAAGTAAACAAAGGCAGTTCTTTATCAAAAGTATTTTTCAACCCACAAATCTTTGACACCTTTTTGTCCTATGAAATGTTTGTTCAGTAAATGCTTTTATGATTTATTTGTGCATGATAAGCAAGGAATAACAATTTCCTGTGACAAGAAGAAGCCATAGCCCATATTGACAGAAGTTTTAACAAGGACTAGTCCCCTGAAGAAATAGGTTCCAAAGATGAAGACTGTTTTCTGAAATCAGCCCATCCAGCAGATGGAAAAGAGGAGAAAATTAAGAAAAACACCCCCCAAAACTTCTTAATCTTTTAGTACAAATTCTCCTCAAACAAAATATCAGAGTCACTGCTATCTCCCCAGACACTAACTGTATATGGCAAGTTACACCTGAGCATTCATATGTTATACTGGTTGCTCACCTCGGAAGTTTCTGCTGCAAGGATTAGGTACCTACTCCAAGAAAACAGCTAGCTGCTGTCATATAGGTTACTCCAAGGGGTAATCTGACAGCAATCTCTCATGTTCTTCTTTGCTGAAGTAATCTGCCAGAAATCCTGAAGTATCAGAGTTTCCAGCAGTCACCATCCCAATCCTTTACTTCCTTGATAGCAATTATAACAAAGACATTGCCATGCATCTCAATAGTTTCTGGTGAACAGTTTCAGAAACAGCCGGCACAAACAGGATCCTACACATCAGAACCTTCAAAAGTCACTTAAGGCTTTAGTATCCAAGACCAGACAAAAACCTGAGCAGTAACCTGAACAGTCTGAGAGGTAAGATTAACTGTGTCACTTTATAGCTGTTGGTCTAGTCAAAGGTCAGCTACAACTGAGGAACCCTTCCAGATCAAAAATTAAGCAAATATTATTTACCTAGAACACACGCTCTTAGACTGCATGAATACACCAAACACAGCTAAACTCATACTCAGATAAGGGAAGAAAATAAGTTAGTTTAAGAAAATCTTGCAAACATAGAATCATAGAATAGTTAGGGTTGGAAAAGACCTTAAGATTATCTAGTTCCAAACCCACTGCCACAGGCAAGGACACCTCACCCTAGACCATGTAACCCAAGACCCTGTCCCACCTGGTCTTGAACACTGCCAAGGATGTATCGTTTACACTTTTTTTGGGGCAACCTGTTCCAGTGCCTCACCACCCCCACAGTAAAGAACTTGTTCCTTATATCCAACCTCAACTTCCCCTGCTTAAGTTTAAACCAATTACACTCCTTGTCTTATTGCCACAATCCCTGAAGAAGAGTCCCTCTCCAGCACCCTCATAGGCTCCCTTCAGATATTGGGAGGCTGCTATGAAGTCTCCACACAGCCTTCTCTCACACTGGATTTCAATTCCACAAAACGGTTTGGTTAAAAGCCAGCTCATTGATATTTTCCAAAAAAGACCCCATCACACAGCTCACAATTCACGTTCCTCAGTAAGATATTTTTTAATGTCCTTTTCCACATCAGAACTGACATATGCACAACTTACTCCATTGTTAATCACTATAATAAAGAGCCAGTTTCACCCATTACTGCAAATAGGGGTCTGGCCGTTCATAGTGTTATTGATAATATATATCAGTATTATAGCTACATATACTCTATGAGCAAAATCTCAGTCAGAATTGAGTTCACTGAGCTGAAAAAAAAAACAGAAATATCAAGTTAAATCATAAACCAAGTATCATACCACATGTCAGCAACAGTCATTTGGAGCTCAGAGCACTGTGAAGAGAATTCCCATTCATGTATGTATAGAAAAAACATAGTGCGACTGTAAGAAATACTAAGCAGTTATACATACATTGAATATTATTTAGTGAGATTGTGTTATACTGGAGGCTAATTATAAGAGTTGCTGAAATGGAAATGAGAATTTGCCCCTCTTTCAAAGAAAAGAAAAATTACACCTTTTTGTACCATAAAAATTTAAGGAAGATGTTTGCATCACAACATTGCTCCACTCCTTCTGCTGGGGGGTAGCTGGAACCACTTTTATTCTGCGATTTGGATATAGCTAGGCTAAAAATGAATAAGTAAGCTGTAAAATCAAGTTTCCAAATTATTCCACAACCTCTACTATAAAAAAAAGGAGGAAAACAAGTTCCTCTTTTTTTGCAATAAAAGTCCTTAAATATTTTTTCTGAGAAAAAAAAAAATCATCACTGTTATCCTAATTTTAGCTATCTATATCAGTGGGCTGATGTGCTGTGTGAGCCTTTTTAATGGTGAACCCCAGTTTACCTTGACAGGAAAGCTGTTGGCAGGACTGGACAGACATATAACATGTAAAAACTGTTAAAGAGCCAGGAGATCGAACCTATGTGAATTCGTGAAAGTAAAACCCTTGAACTTAGTAACATCTTTTTATCATCCTCGGTATTGGACTGGAACTTGAAATATCAGTTTGAATACTTGGTAGCTATGAGAACAGAAGAAAAGAAACTGCACATGAAAAAAATAAAAACACCACTGTTTTGATCAAACTGCTGAATAAACACTACAGAATAACTTTGCATTTATTATAACAATTTAACTGTTCCTATTTATATGAAGACTGAGCTATTCACATATTATATCAAACAGATGCATACGTTTTTATCAGTTCAGAATTTCCTCAGGTGCAAATATACATAAGTAAAAATCGGCCTCTTTACAAAGACTGTCAGCTGATTGAACATTCATTTAATAACCCAGCACACAGTGTACATTAATTTCATTTTTTCTTTTCCTACCTCTATATACTTTTATGGAATTCTCACAGGAGATGTTCCAGCCCTATTGTGTGCTGCTTCACTCCAGCTGCAAAAGGGCTGGGATTGGGGCCAATGTGTGAATACTTGAAGGGTCACAGGGTTAGCAGAAATTGGCTGCTTTTGCTCATTCACTCTCCTCTGAGAAACTGCTCCACACCTCATCACTGAGAAATACACCTCCCACAACCACTTTTGCCTAATGCAACCAAAACACACCAGGAAAGAACGTGAGGGACTGGAAGCCTGAGGTCACATTCCAATCAAGCAGAAGATGTTGAAAAGGAAAAAAGTACCTTTAAGCAGGACCTCAGGAAAGTAAAAGCATTTCTATTCATATTGTTTGGAAAGATGTACTTTATTAAGACAGTGGAGCAAAGCCAGGGCAGAAAAGCTGTCTGATTGTGCTCAAACATGACAACATATTTTCTGTGTGTTAATGCCTAATGGTGGCAGTTTTTCCTGTTTGTTTACTTTCAACAGTTTGGAAATAATGACCTCAAAACCTGAATTCCTTGACTCAACCATACAAGATGCAGAAAAACAGTGAAATGCTTACTCACAGTCTCCTATCTCTTGCTCCATTTCAATCCTCTGCCTTCAACTGTGGATATTTCCTTAGACACGAACAACTACTACGTATACTGGTAGTTTCTCCCTCAAGTACTAGAACAGGATCTCCATGTTAATTTATGTAATTTCATAAAAAACAGTACCAATTAAACTTAGCAGTGATCTGAGCAGGTTTATATTCAGTGATGAAGTGCATGTGGGTCTATTTATTCTTCTCTTTAGTGAAAGATAAATGAATCTGAACTAGATTAAGGAATGTGGCACCTTTCATCTGGAACCATTGGAGGAATATTTACATTATTTCCACTGGTTCATTCATTGCCTACAGCATTTAAATGATGCATTTTAATCATACTGCTGTATAAAAAATACATTTCTCTTATGTATTGACTCTCATCAACACTGGAGCATGTATAATCCTATCAGGTGAGTTTACTGGCTTTTAATTCTAGAAAGCTCTTTCTACAAACTCGTAAGAAACTTTCTTCCCTATTTTTGTTTAGATACTTCAGTAATGCTTAACAGTCAATATAAACCCTATGGTTTCCATCCAGAAGGCACAAGATAATGGTCACAAATGGTTAGTTGTGTATTTTAGGGTTTGTGGGTTAGGTTTTATTTCCCAGTTTCATCACTATTTTTCTATGAATTTGGCTTATTGAAGACTGAAGTTGCTAGCTTTGAGTGCATGTTTCTTAATACAACATCAAATGCAGCCAGCTGCTAAATTCATTTTTTTGTTAATGGATGGAGGGAAATATTTAACACTTTGACTGAATGCCTGCATATACTTGCAACCAGAGACAGACAGTTCCTTAGTGCTAAATCATGGCTATCTGGTAGACTAAATGTTCACAAATTGTCAAAACTAAGTAGAAATTGTTCTGCTTGCAGCCTCCAGAAGGAAAAAAGTTGGATACAACATAATAGCATGTGTGAGCGCAGAGACAATGAGGCGGGATTTATACTTAAATCAAGTACAACAAAAGACAGACCACTTTCCCCAGACTGTGTGCTTCCTTAATTATGAGGATGTCACAGAAAATTAGTATAAAAAAATAACAAGGACACTGCAGTAATGAAAATACATGCATTGGTTTGTTAATGATGTAATCCACAAGGAAGGTAACATGCCAAACCCACTCCTGAGGATCAGAGGGCAAATGCTCTGGGAGAGTTGGCTGCCTCCTCAACCTACCTCCAGATTAATGAGCTACTTCTGAGACACCTGGCTCCAGCCTCCATCCAGGCTCACTCTCACAACCACTACAGATACATCTGCATTGACTTTCTGAGTTGGTTATCCCCAGCTGTCCACTAGAAGTTACCAGTGCCCAGATGTGCCAATGAGAATCCTTATGCATTTCAGCACAGAGTCACCCTTGACTTTAACTGGGGGTGAAGCTTACTTGTGCTTCACAACCAATTTTGCAGTATGATTGATAAAGAAATATTCAAGATATTATCTATGCCTGTTCAGACACTGGCACAGTAATTTTTAGTTGTGAAACTGTGGCAAAGTTCATTGGAAAGTAGCATCTTAATAGCTGTTTTCACCTGCACATGTGATCTCGCTGTCAATGACAGGGTAGTGTCCCTAGCAAGACCATTAGACTTTTTATAGTGCTTTGAGTCCCTAAAAGATAGATCAAGAAAGAAATTTGTGACAGTTTCTGCTGGTTTGAAGATATTCTTTTGAAAACGTATTACAGAAATAGCATACAAATCTAGATGCAGGTACATCACCTGAAATTAAAGCCTATCAAACAAATCATGAAAAATAAAGCATTTGGTCTTACACTGCTGTAGTAAAGTATATTAGCAACTGCTTGCTGACAGTAGGTGATTTAAGTTCACTCAATTCAGGTCTCTATACGGGATTTTCAGAACTTCATAATTATCTTTTTCTTCCTATCAGTTCTTAAAGGTATCTTCTGAAAAGACAAATTCCACTGTCATGTACACCAGTTTGGTTTAGCTATTGCCTGTAATTCTGAAATAATTCAGCAAAACAGTGGTATAAAACCCAGTGGAAAATATAAATTTTTTTTTAGCAGCTTAATATTTTGTCACTTAAAAAGAAGGCAATATAAATTATCATGCGAAAAAAGCTGATTAGAAAAGCAGGCACATCCTATCCTTCTCTCTTTTTCTGGCAAGTTGGCAACTGCTCAGGATTGATCAGAGACTGGCCTATTTCTCAAGGACCTCAGGAGATTATAAAATCTTAAACAATAATCTCAGGAAAATGCCTAAAAGCCACTTTTTTTTAAATGACTGTCTATTATAAAAGAGAAAAAAGAAGAAGAATAAAGAAAAGGTTCTGCTCTCCAAACTGGCAGAGAGGTTATAAACAATGCTTTAAGGAAAGCCTGAGACACCTGACACTGACATGGACTCAGGCAAGCTTGAACTTCTGCCATAACAAATATACTATATCTGGAAGAGACGAAATTAGATTTGAAATAATGTTGTTCATGTGCAGAGTAAAGAAGTTGAACTGGTCAATAGTACAAACCAGTCCTGGTCAGTAAAAGAATGGGCTGGAAATGAAGTATTGAGTGGGAGAACAGCTTAACAGCTTTCCAAATTTCACATAACTGTATGAACACTGGAGAAAGCCCCTTAACAAGACTGAAGAGATAACTTCACAGGGTTGTCCATTCTGTGATCATAATTTCCTCTTCTCAGGGCCAGAAGCTAAGGTAGAAGGCATGCCGAGTACACTGTCTTCAGATGATTCTGCTGATATGGGACCGGCCCTAAATTTAAGTACTGCTTTTAAGGATCTAACCTCTTTAATTAAGGTCCTGCACCCAGTAGGAAGCATGAGAGCCAGACTCTGTTTTTAACTCCGTAGCAAAAAGGCTTTCTACCCTATCATGTAATTTCATGCCAACGAGCACCCCTTAGCATTGTTTGCAGGACCTGCACTACTACAGTGTTTAGCAGCCAAGTATTTTATGAAACCTGGATCTTAATTCCTCTGTGTGTTAATGCCCCCTCTGAAAAAATGACTTGAAACCATTTATCCTCACAACAGCTTTGTGAGGTTAAATAAAGACCATTCTTTGTCACCATATAAAGCTCTAACATGGAGTACAAAAATGTTCTTCTTTTGGGACATTTTATGTTAATTTCCTTTGGTTTTGTTGTTACTAACTCTTTTAGCACACAAGTTCTCAGCATGAAACACCCACATAATCTGTGGAATGTAAAAATTTATTTTAACAGCTAGAAAGAGCTAGTTTGGCCTTTCACTTCAGTGTCTAACACTGAGGAGTTTTAATTAGAACAGGACTGATAAACATGAATATTCATTACTAGCTCTGTTAATGTTAAAATCATAACATACATACTTTGTGGTGTGGGATATAAATACAGATTCTCTTCTTATCAGGCAGTCAAGTATTTTGGAGTAGACTAACATAATTTTGGTATCTCTTTTTGGCTTCAGTGTAGATTTGCATAGTAAAAACAGACAAGAGCAAGTAGGAGGTGAGAAGTAAACTTCTCTATAATGTTACCTTTCAACAGTTTTTACTGATGCTACATATTTCAGATTATCCATTGGGTTAAAAGTACAAAGAAAACAGGCACATGTATCCCTATATTACTTCAAAATTAGTCCGTTTGAATCACTGCATCCACACAGGAAACCTTAAGATTTCTCAGTGTGGGAAAGTACAGTATTGAAAGGAGAATGTACCTATATTTATAGTAAATATTATAGTGTCTGTACTGAAAGGAGGGAGACGATGAATTTTACTCTTATTAATACCACCCACAAATATTTGTTTTACAACTACAGTTCAAATTAGAGTCAAAGAAAACAAGGTAATCTGCAAAATAATCAGTTATAATTGAGCAATTGTATTAAAATATAAATTTAGTTTCTGATTTTTTTTTAAACAGTAAAATAAGGTCATCCTATCAATTTGTAAGAGCTCATAAAAATAAACTGATTGATGAGCATTAGATTAATATTAGCATTTTCCAGGGCAAACTTGTTGTATAAATTGATGAGATGTTGGAAATAAAATATTCAAGACATTTTCCTTGTTTTGCAATTACTATCACTGATATGTGAAGTTCTTTGGAAACAATAATAATAAAAAACAGCTTGGAGGGTTTATTTTAGCCCTTTCTTTGTTGAAACAAAGAAAGTTTATTATCTTTATTCTGCTGTTATGGTCCAAGCTGGTAAACCAAATAAGTGATGTTTTTACTTGGTAAGCCCTTATTTATTTTACGTTCACATTTCATGCATTAGTTTCATTATAGGTTAAGTAATAACAATCAGAATTTATGATAATAAATATTTTGCCAAGCAGTTTAAGACGAAGGTTTGAAAAGGCTAAAAAGCAGGAAAAAAACCCTGAACAAACCTCTCTGCAAAGACTGCCCTCCCAACCCTCATTTCACAGAGCATCACTAGATCTGACCGAGGTTAATAGTTTTAACACTATTTTGTCTCAATAGCCACATGTGCTTTTTTGCTATCCTTGTGACTTTAAACTCCACAACTTCCTATACATCTGCATGTGTAGCCCAATTAAACAGGACTGTTCAGTCCTCCTGCAAAGCAGGGAAATAATGCGCATCTCACAGAATATTGTGAAAACGCATTCAAATACCTTAACAAATTGTTGATGACCAATGACAACCCTGTTGATTTCACTCAGACACAGCTTCATAAGCTTTTGAAGAAATATTTCAAGTTCATTTTATGTCCCCAGTTCTAATAGTTCTGGCCAGGACCAATATGGTGTAATAATACAAAGATATATAGAGCATATTTTCCTTGGCTGGTCTCCCACATATAACTTCTTACCTCAGCCACTGACAAGACAACTGCTTTCAGTCCACTTTCAAGGAAAAGTTGAGCATGGTTTTTAAGAAAACATTAGTATGTGTCTGAGCATTCTATGTAATCTCAATCTTCTTGTGAAAAAAATGCTTTATGTTTTGGGTCATTAAAACGTGACAAAAGTGGAAAAGTATTCAGAGAGGTGCTGTATATAACCAACTTGAGTTTCTTTGTCAGAAACTTCTGGTTAAATTAACTATACAAAAAATGTACTTACTGTATCTGGCAGAACAGTGTTTAATACAACAAGTTCATACTATAAAGGTTCATTACTTTTTTAAAAATGCAGAAATTTATTAAAGACCTCTGCATCATTTTCTTTGGGACAAATCTATAGCTCTCCAAATATACAGATTTCTCCTATGAATTAGGGAGCACTTGAATTAAGTTCAGCTTGTTCTTCTGTAAGCATCTTATTCATCCTTGATATTTCAGACAAACTACAAGAAAAGCAATGTTTATATTTTTTTCTCAAATAAATTGCAGATTTATAACCATGGCTTTCTCTCAAATATGCCTTCCTTTACAACTTTACAGAACTGGAGTTTGACACAATTGCTCTACACTGCCACCAGTTCTTCAGAAGATAAAGAGAATCATGGAATACCTCAATTCAGAAGTAACACATACGGACTGAGTCCAACTCTCTGCTCTTTGCAAGACTACCTAAAACTGTATAAAGAAGATTGTCCCATCCCAGGTGGAGAATCTGGCATGAGTTTTGGTTAAATTTTATATAGTTGGTGATTGCCCAGCTCTCTAGTTTATACACATCTCTTTGTAAGGCTTCTCTGCCCTCAAGGGAATCTACATCCCCCTCCTAGTTTAGTATTATCAGTAAACTTACTTAATGTACATTCAATTCCTGTGTCTAGATCCTTTAAAAAAAAAGTTAAAGAGCACAGGCCCCAAAAATGAGACCTGGGGAACCCCACAGGTGACTGCTTACCAGCCTGGTGTAACCACATTTACTATAATTCTTTGAGCCCAACCCATCAGCCAATTGCTCACCCAACATACTATAGGCTTCTCCAGCTGTGTGCTGGACATTTTACCAGAAGGATACTGTGAGAGACAGTATCAAATGTGTTGCTAAAATCCAAACCCAGCACACCTACAGGCTTTCTTTGCTCAACTAGGTGGATGAACTTGGCATAAGAGGAACTTAAGTTTGTTAAGAGGGGCTTTACCCTCATGAAACTATGCTGCCTGTGACCAATGACTGCAACGTCTCTCAAATGTTTTTCAGTAACTCCCAGAATAACCTTCACTATAATTTTAGCAGGCACTCAAATGAGACTGACAGGCCTGTAATTACCAGGATCTTTCTTCTTTGCCTTCTTGAAAACTGGACAGCATTTGCCAGCTTTCAGTCAATTGGAACCTCTCCAGTCCCCAAGACCTTTGAAAAATAATGAGGAGAGGTCCTGCAATGATATCAGTCAACTCTTTCTGTACCCTGGGATAAACCCCATCAGACCCAACAGATTTACATGCATCCAGATGGAGCAGCAAGTCCCGTCTGTTCATCTGTATTTGTAAAAGTGGAAAAAAAAAATCACCCATTCCAGAAAAAGTGGTACTACCCTTTCTCCTCTAAGTATTGTTATGTCAGAACAACACAGAAAATTTATATAAATTTCAGACACCTCATTTTTTAGTTATAATAATAAATTCAAATATTGAGTGAAAATATCATATATCGAGCTACATGAAGAGAGGGGCTTGCCAACTCCTAAAAGACATCCAATGTCAAATCCTTTGAAAGCATCAAATGAAAGTTTCCAAACTTTTTGACTCCCTCCCCCCATTGCTAAGCAATTTGATCCATGTATCTGTTGGGCCTTTAGCAAGATCCACAGCAGGTTCATTACTGTGTCTTGAAACCTATGAGACATCTGTATCTGTTAGCAAGGTAGATAGTATCATACTACTAGGTGCTACGTGACAAAGCAGTCTTCATCACTAACAACAGCTGACCATATAATCCACCACAAGCTACTTATTGGATCTAGCATGAGATATGTATGAAAGAATAGCAATTTGACTGAAGTACTGACATTACAGCAAGAGTGGATTTATTGGTTCCTAACCGATTCATTCAAGCAGTAGAATGCTCAGCCAATTTGGATGATGAAGTCAGGCAGAGCTTTAGAGGCTTTTCATTTGTGTGTTTGAGTGCAGCTGGGGTATGTGCACTATTAATGTTCTCCAATATTAACCTTATGCCTTAATTTCAATATATAGAGGCAGTATCTGAACAACTGTTTGTTCTAATTTGCCATCTTGGAAGAAAGGAAACACAGGTGGACAGTTCTACTTGGAGTCTGCATATCCTAATTTGTTGATGAAAACAAAGATATGTTCTTTATAAAATGAACTGTATTTTCTCCTGAAATGACACAAGTATATGCTGGACTGTCATACATAATCAATAACATTAGTGAAAAAGTTTGATAACACCAGGCAGAAATAGAGCACAGTCTTAAAGCCTAACGAAATTATGAATAAATACAAAGTGCTTAAATAGTAAGCTAAATGTACTGTAGATTTCATTCAAGAACCATGATATTAAATTGAAAAATAATCTGCATTGATTTTAATTTTTCTTGTTTTGAATCTTTTTATAACAGATGTGAACTGCAGAAAATGGAAAAGCTGAAGGGCACAATGTCTTTTCCTTAGTATTCTTGCAAGTATCTTATATTTTTCATTCTGAAGTATGATTTATAAAATTGCCTATAATGAAGAATGGGAGGGGAGATAAAAAAAATTGCTCTTTTACAGGCTAAGTACAGTTCTTTGTGCTCCAAAAGCTTTCATTACATCTCTTGTCGGATTTTAGCTAGCATCAAAAATGACACAATAGAGACTAGCTGAAGAGGGCAACCTCACCTGCTCCAAGGGAACATATACGAAAGTGTGGTAGGTCTTCACAGGTCACTGAAATCACAAAAATTTCTGCTGTTACACCCTTCAGAAGATTGAGCAACTACTGATATGTGTGAGGTGAGGTGCCAGGAAGGCAATCAAGACTAAATACAGTAAACGAAAAGACACGTAATTTAGATTATGTAAACCTCACTGATTTTAATTTCAGGTGCACTTAAGACTACCTATTTAATATAGAGCTGCTCAAGTTCCAGAATTGGTGTTACACAAACATTTTTCATTCATGAATCTCAAAAGAAGGTTAAAGTAACACTGCATTAATTTTGGAATGGTGGTTTCAGATAATTTACCTCTAGGCCTAGATACATCATTAGTTCTGAAGTTTTAAGTGGGGCTCCACCTGCTGATTTGAACAGGTTCCTTTCATCAGGGAGACCACTTTCGTCCACGCTTTTGAGTACCATCCTGAAGGAAAGCAATGCATTTAACAGCCAGTCCCTTATTTTTAAACAACAGTGTACAACTGGTTTCTCCATAGGAACTTGTAATTAAGAAATGTATTCCTCTCCCTGCTTTACGCAGCTGATCTTTCTGTGTTCTCAGTGTGCTGCCA
Organism: Pezoporus flaviventris; assembly: GCF_033815535.1. NCBI lineage: Eukaryota > Metazoa > Chordata > Aves > Psittaciformes > Psittacidae > Pezoporus > Pezoporus flaviventris. The sequence goes on from NW_026892561.1 coordinate 43,170,601, forward strand.
GTATATCTCCCAGATACCTGGGGAGAGAAACAGATACTTGCTTGTGGGGTATGTTGATATTTGCAGGTGTTCTTACTTTGCCATTCCATTTGCAAATCATTTGCTATAATAAATTACACCAAACCCTCTCTCAGTAATGCTTAGTTACATTCTTATTATCATAACTTCTGGTGTCTTCTCTAAGCATCAAATTCAGGATTTATTAATGCTTTCTAATGCCTAAGGTACAGTCTTTCCCTGTTAACTTTTGGGCAGATAAGACTGTTTTCTAACACCATGCCCCTGCACCTATGGAATGACTGTTATATGGGGGTGACAGAATAACCCAGATGTCCTTCTTCAAACAAAATTTGTGTTGCCAGGTTTCTCCTTTAGTCTCAGAAAAGAGGTAATAAAAATATAGATGCCTTGTACAAAAGAAGAAAAAAGATTTTTTGAGCTTTCTTCAGACTTAGGAAACCCATAACAGAAAAGGGATGTCTCAGCTCAAATAATCACTACCAGAAGCTATAGCGAGTAAACTTTAAAGGTTGCCCATATAGCCTACTAATCCTGTATAACTTCCTAACATTTTGGCTGACAATTCCCAGCAGATGAGCTGACAGAATTTAAGAAGGGTGTGAGAAGAAAACCCAGAAGTCTGATGCAACTGGAGAAAGCAGTTATTCCAGAGCTCACACCAAAATTTTATTAACAACTGTACATTTTGTTGGAGTGGATTGCAGGGTTAATTAATAATGCTGTATAACTAATAATTAATCTCTTTCAGGTTTGGCATTGTATTACTCAAAGAAAAAGGTTACTTTGGGGAGAAAATGTAGGTCATGGAAGTATGCTAAGAAAATGCTTTAGGGAATTCTTGTAGGATTTCTGTCCTCCAAAATGAACAGTTCTATCAGTTCATTGAATAATATTTTTTTTCTTTATAGCTTCAAAAAGGTATGATTTACTTTGGTCCTTGTCTTTTTGGCGTGGAATCTTTTTCCACTGAAACCACAGGTGAAATTCCCACTGAACAGAATAGCAATGATCAAGCTTTAAGTCTCCATTATCAGACTGGCACATTTAACATCACCTTCCTAGTCTCTCATCTGCTAATGATTATCTGGGGCAACAACTGTTTCTTTTCACAAAGAAAGGTGCTGCTTATGCGTTTCCATTTTTGGCAACAGAGATAATGAAATAAAGTACATGCAAGGCTCAGAGACATCTTGTTTAAACAGATCACTACTACATAAAAGCTGAATTTGGAAGTTTTAGCTACATTTTGTCATTGTTTTACTGTCCTTTAAGAGTATTAATCTCCAAACTAAGAATCAGATAATAATCTTGAAGAAATCATCCTGTTATAAGTTAATGGCTGGATTTTCAGTTAATGGACCAAACTGAAGACAAGGGCAGTTAACACCATAACAAACTACAGTAATATAACCAATTTCAAGAGGATTATGGCTATCATAAACTGTATTAAATGGTTTATAAAAGCAATGGCTTAGACTTCTTTTTTTTTTTTTAGTTATGTGAAGTAGAGTAAATGAGTTTTTGCTCATTTGCTGCTTTGTTACATAAGTTGTTTTCAACCAATTTTCTAAACATTTGGGACGCAGTAAATGCTAACTGTCATATAATCAGTATTTTAAATGCACCAGAGGTTATTCTTTGTTCTAACAGGTGGAGGAAATCATTTAAAAAAACCCACCAGATTCAAACTATGCTCAGTTTCATTGCCAGAGCACATCACTTGACCATTTAAGTGTCTTATAATCTGTCAATTATATTACAAGGCCAAAGGATGACAAAAATAAACATATTGAAAGACCTCTTCTGTACCACAGCTCAGTGTTTTGGATTTAGTACAAGAATAATGTTGATAACACATTGATGTTTTAGTTATTGCTAAGTAGTGTTTATACTAAGTCAAGGACTTTTGAGCTTCTCATGCCCTACCATGTTGATGAGCAGTGAGCAGCTGCATTATGCATTACTTGTTTTGCATATTTAAATTCTTTTATTATTTTTATTACTATTATTATTTTCTTCCTTTTCTGGCCTATGAAACTGTTTTCATCTCAACCCACAAGTTTTCTCATTTTTAGTCTTCTGATTCTCTTCCCCATCCCACTGGGTGGGGGGGAGCAAGTAGCTGTGTAGAGTTTAGCTGGCAGCTGGGGTTAAACCATGACCGCCCTTAATATAATTACACATCATTATTTAGGCTGACATAGCTTTAATCTGTTCCTAATAAATAAATCAGAGATAGTATCCAACATACAAGAATACTTGTTCATTAAGGGGGCAGAAATAAGAGGGTGGAATGATAATAACTCAAGTTTTTTAGATGAAGGTCCTCTGCCCATGGACACTAAGTATAGAGCAGTTAATCACATTCTTTTCTATTATCTGTGACCCAAATATTTTCCTGAATTGTCTATTTGAATAGCTGCATCAGAGAATAGAAGCAAATGTCATGCTGCTGCAAAAGGGCAGTCACTGTAGTGGGACATATAAACATGAGTATAGCCTGCCAGGTGCACGATGTCTTTTTGCTCTCCTCGTCACTGATAAGGCCTCTGCTGGCATATTATGCATTAAGAGAGATGTGGCCCAACAGAAGAGTCCAGAGGACAGCAACACAAATTGTCACTCATTCAGAAGATGTCATCAGTAAAGAAAAAACAATCAGACTTATTTAACCTAAGAAAAGGAAGGGCCAAGGAAGAAAAATCTTCAAAACCAAGTGTTTGGCAGAATAAAAGAAAGCAGTTGTCCATTTCAACACAGAAAAGCTCATCAAGTGATAAGCTTAATCTATATCTTCCTTGAATTTTATATATTAGGAAACTATCTACCAACAATGGAATGCTAGAATATGTTTTCTGAGAACATCATGGTGTTCCTATCGTAAATTTTCAAGCACTACAAAAACATCACTTTATTCCATTTAGTATCATATCTATTTATGGAATTTCAACTCAAGAAAATTTTGTAAAACTAAGCCTCTGGGCTAAGCAGGACATGAGGCAAGTATTCCTCTTTCCCAGGATATCAGGATGAAAAATGGTATTCACCACCAGCATTTTTCCTCTCTAAGAAAGAAGAGCCACAATGATACTGTGCTCTTCCACATTCGGTACACTAAGTCACAGACTAGCATGGCTCAAGATGAAACAGGAGATGGAGGTCCTTTTCAATTAGGAACTGTGAACAGACACACCAAACTCCCTCATTTTTGTACTGAGGTAGATCATTCACAGTTAGAAAGCTCCTTTGACTTTTCTAGTATTGATTAGGGGAGATCTGGGCTGTTTCCATGCTGCATTACAATCTGTATATCTAACAAGCTCACAGGCAGTTCATCTATATTTCACTGCAATCTGATTACAACAGACAACTGACTTTTGATTCTCACTACTATGATTTCAAGGCAACAAGCAGTAAGAAACATGGCACCATTGCTACAGGACTAGCACATTTAAGTCTTCTAGAGAACCAGCTGACCTCTGACTTGGAAATAGTATTTTTCTGATTTTTTAAATCTCAGTAGTCTATGCTGCATAAAAATGTCAGCTTAACAACCTGTACACATGCAGCATAATGTCTTCCAGTAACACTGCCTGCCAGGAGTCACCATCTGTACTTCCTCTGCTGAGAACAGCCAAACTGTTACACAGAGTTGGGCTAACACAGGAATAATGTACAAGATCTCTCACCACAAATATTGGGGTGCATATGAAGGCTTCAGCTTCATAATTTTGTAGGTGCATAAAGATTCCCATTTTTATACTACTTCCATCAAGTTTATACTACTTCCATCTCAACTTGCAAGGAGAGCAAGTTACTAAAACAGAGCGAGGGTTTGGGAAGTGCAAAGCTTTTCAAGGCTGTGACAGCTGATTATGTCTTTATATGGCATGTTCTGGTAGAATGAAAAACAAAACTACCCTGTTCATCAAGCATTAGAAACACAGGAGTGATGGAGCTGTTTAGAAGGGGGGCAAACATGGAAATCTAAGTCTTGTTTTGACTAACACAAGGACAGCTGCTTAGCTGGTATAAACTGATTGGGTAGTGACAAAATACACAGCTGAGAATCTACTCACATTCCATTGTCTTCTCTTCTGTAAGCAAAAATGTTAGTTCTCCATATGCATATGCTCCTCTACCGCAGCTATGCAAGAGTAACTAATAATAAAAATCACTCGCCTAAAGCTGTTATTATTGGTCCTGCCCTGCCATGACTGGATCACCAAATGCTTGCCACTGTCCTGCAGCCAGTTAACTGAGCTGCACACCTCTGGCAGCTGAGGAGGTCTCAGCTAGGTCCCACCTGAATGTTAAGTGCTCATAATACCGTGCTTCACTCAGTTGGACAGCTTTGATTCCTCCTCACAATCTTTGGTACAAACAGATAATTCTTTTACCCTCTGCTGTCTCCATGGTAGGATTCTGTTGCACAGTTCTCAGTTCAAGCTTTCTTCCTTTGCTAACACACTGCTTTCTGCTTGCCTTCCTGTTGTCTATTGAATAAGCTACATGATTCTCACATACAGCACACAGCTCTATTTCTCAGAATGATGAGTTTCAGACCCAGAATTGTCTAAGAACACAAGCCAAGAAAACCATTATCATAAACCTTTAGACTGAACCCTAGGAGGAGCAGGGCTAAAAAAGTAATAAATCCATTTCTTCAGCCTCCCTCCTGCAATCCTAAAGAACCATGGGAAACAAAAAGACAAAAGAAGAATGCAAGAATTATTGCTAAACTTACATGTAAATGTGCTATTCTGAGACAGCAACATCTTACAGCTAGTTTCTACTGGCATGTATGACTGCTTAGATAAACTCAGGAACATGTGTCCTTTACTTCCACTAGTTTCTGTGAAGGTGCTATTCTGGAAAAGGAAATTGCCTCTATACCTGTGAAATCCTTTCTCTGGGTCTATGATAACACGTACATGAAGGTTCTCTGTTGCTGTGAGATGAAGGAGGTCTGGAGAAGGAGAATAAGCACAAAGGGTCGGCTACAAAGATGTTAGATTCATTTTAGAAAACATACTGGAATATGCAAATCTTATGTAAAACTATGGCAAAAGGAAATCTTACTGAATTTGCTTTGCCTTCAATGCTGTAGTCACTCAGCAGATCAGCACATTGGAACACTAATCACTTACAATGGTGACCTGTGCACTATGTTTAGACTAAGCTTCACTGCAGTATTCAGGGTTTTTGATGCCCTGGGTTTTATCCAATTTTCCAATTGGGTTGGAAGAGGCACGAGTAGATCAATTGACTTTTCCAAAGTCACAGAGAAAATACATTAGTTAAGATCAGAAAGCCAAGACACTCCTACTTTTAGCTTTCTTGCTTGAAAAGCTAAAACTTAGTCCATATATTCCAAACAAGAATTCCAATATCTCAGCTATCTTAGGGATCTCTAACCGAGTCATGAGCCAACCTAGTCCTCAGGGCATACGTGCAAGTGTACCATACTAAACACAAGGATTAAAATCATGATCACAAGAAGACCAAATTCAGTCATTTAAAAGTATTAAGCTTTTCATAATTAATTCAATTATTTGTAATTAGGACTCCTTTAGTCCTATGAGTGACAGCGTAGGATACCGAAGCATGCAGAAACAGGAAAAAAAAACCCTACACTTATAAGTAGTTAGAAAAATTTTGACAAAAGTGTGTTACATTTCAACATTTTACATGAAGTTTAACTTCAAAAACAAGCATTGCCAAAGCAAAGGAGACAAAAACAAAGCCAGCTGTCACTCAATGGAGAGGCAAGACTTCCAAGAGTTCATGGGTCTGGGAAAATCTCAGATAAGCAAACCAGGACTAAATCTGAGCATGACTGGCAGCGAACCCAAGTGACAAGTTCGCAGTTTCCTCTAAAAATTACACCTGAAAAAAGAGAAATCTTCTTCCTGAAACAAAATGCTATCTAGCTATCCTCAAATCTTTGCTTGTCAGTGAAGCTGACATCAAAGCTTTTAGCTTTCACCTGTTCCTCAAGGGATCCTTTAAAAATTTAAAGGATTTCTAAAGCACCTACTCTTCCCTCAGGATGTTTACCACTATGTATCACTATTAGTACCATAAATAGTTTGAATTACTAAATTTACACTTTGAACACCAAGATAGATAACTCAGCAACACACCACCTCCGTATTGATAATAAGTGCTGCAACTAAGCACTGTTCCAGGCCTCATCAGAAGTCTCCAAGGGAAATCTTATTTTTCCAGTGTCCTGAAATGCAGCATAGATTCAAACGGAAACAAATCAACTTATTCACGAAAATCTCTTTCAAAGGCCACATAACACAAACCCTTACCATCCAAGGTACCCAATCCTTCTCAAGAATCCATCTTACCTGTGACTGTCCTTCAGAAACCAAGTTTATCTTTTCTCTTTTTTTTTTTTTCCCAAAACCAGACTACACTGCTTCTGGCTCTTTTCAACCTTGTTTCTCTAAGAAAAGCTCGCCTCACCTGTTCCTGGTCTTTTATCTTCTACAGCTGGGCTAATTTTCTACCTGTCTTTAATTGTACATTTTGTTAACTCCTTCATTACTGGAAAGAGTTCATGAACAGAGATAATACTTAGGAAAATAAGGGTGACTGCAGGATTAATGCCCTAAGAAGTATTTCAAGTTATAGGTCTGTTTGTGGTTGTTCCTTTATGCATCAGTCTCTGTATTAACCAGGAAAGGCTGGTCCTATAGCTGTGTTTATGATTTATACGCTTTAATTAAACATTTCACGTAATTTCAAGCACTGAAGATACTGTAAATTATAAGTTTTGCATTTATCAAGATTTGCCAGCAGGCAACAAACTGATGACTGATACTTAAAAAGTCAGATCTAGCAGTAATTTAGTGCAAACAGATTTTTCACACTCTCTGATCATTTGCATAATTCAGTCTTTACCACCATTAGAATTTGTGTCAGTTTTATTGACCCCATAGCTGCATTCTGCTCTTCAGCAGTGCAATCCACTCATTCCCCTAGCAAAATTTAGTGGGAATCTTTCAGAACCCTAAACTGCTTTCTAACTTCACAGAGCATGTGTGAGGTACTCTAAGTTACAACATATCTAAATTCAGATTTCTTCATTATATTGAGAAGACTGTTTACTTATTGACCTTATGTGAAGTGGCCTCTACAAACCAATGTCTGCCTTTAACTACCTAGCTAACAAGTAGCAACATATGCTAATATTGTGTTTGCACCTGAAAGAGCAAAGTTCCTAATCACAGATGGAGAGATACTTTGAAACACTGTTTTTATGCATGTGTTTTTATCACTGAAATCAATTGGGCTTCTGAGACCTTCAGGAAAAATGAAATTACAACATTCTGAGATAACTTTAATATTTTAGGAGGTTTAAGTAGGCATTCAAACTGTCAGAGACTTTCCCAAACATTCAGGCTTGGAGAGTCAGAATGGAATTGATTTACATGAATTAAATTATGCTTGAAAAAGACAGGAATGAGAAAAGCAAAGCACACTGGAGAACCTCAGAGGGACCTCACAGAGGATTCAAGGGGATAATGAAGGAGACCAAAGAGGAGAGCAGTCTGTATATTGTCTAATTCAATAATCTAGTTTAATCCTGCTGAATGATTGCTTACTTCAGGCAAACTATAATCAAATCAGGTCTCTAGCAACTAGTTGCTAGGTTATAAATGTTAATATGAATGACTCCTACAACAATTTCAGTACTTTCCAGTCCTTACAAATAGTTATTGTTGGTTGACAGCATGAGCCACCATTTGCTTTGTTCCCTAGCTTACTCATAAAGTTATCCCATCTGTACTTCATGTACTGATTGCAACCTTTGAAGTGACTCTCTGTGAAAGTACTTTAAAGGAGAAAGCTCTGAAAGGTATCACAAATTTGGATATGAGATTAAGTGAACTGCTTGCATTATGAAAGTTTGTTTCCTGACATTTTTCAAGGAATGGGATTCCTAAAGGCAGAGAAAGGATGAAGTTCATATAAACACTCTGATCCTTACTTTAGGAAAACAGAAGATAAAATGTTAAACACGAACATGACTAGTCAAAAAGGATGCCATACATAAATGCAGCCATTCAGAGAATACTTATCAATCTGTCACTTTCTGTGGCATCTCTGTAACTTTTACACTACCTAGGACAGCACAAGGCATCTGATGTTCCTACCCCATGAAAATTTTGTTTTACTATTTATTAGGTTCTTGCAAAGGACCACCCAACAAGGAACTGCAACACCTTTCTGGTAACATGCTGCTTTTTTCTTTTCACAGTATGCCAGGGTTCTCTTGAGTGTCTGCGGTGAGTTCCTTGACTGAAGCTCACATTTGCCAATCCTGGTGTTATTCATTTTCTGTACTGCCTAATAGGCACACACTGCCTCAGTCACTGTCCAAATGTTCTAATTAGCATTCACAATATCCTCAGGAAAGAACGACTAAGTATCTTTTGTGGCTTGTTTAGATAGCTCCTGTTTCATATACAGGATTTATGCTCAGAAAAACTTGTGATGTCTGACCTTGATATGTATGGAAATTTTTGCCTGGGCGTGCTGCCAGACATTTTGTTTGATATCTACATTTTCTCCCTCTTGGCCATCTTGTTGTTATAAATTTTTTCCCTTCTGTCTTTTTAGCTTTTTTCATAACTACTTCAGGGCTCATTATTTTTACCGAAAGACACTGACATTACAGGTCTTTCCAGTTATACCTTTTAAGTTCCTAACAGTACACTGTGAAAAGCAGGGAGCAAATTTCAGAGGCATCTAACTTAGGAACTTAAATTTCACTGACTTTCAATCAGGCAACTGTGACATAGTTGTAGACTCACATAGATTACAGCAGTAGTATTTTACACTTACAGATATAGCTCACCCCTATATATGCATATTTAAGTTCTCTTATCCATTCTTATTTACAAGATGAAAAAAGTTATGTTACTAATAATTGGAATTTTCTCAGCTCCTAATATTGTTTTTTTCTCTCAGAAGATTCTTTTAAAAACAATTGAGATAAAAACCATCATTGTAACAAGGTAAACCACTGGATAATTCTGAAAGCTGAATGGGTTATTGCTATTGTTTTGCAGTTTGTTAATTTTAGGAATTTTCCATGGCTTTAAAATACATTCCCTTTACTTACCTAACATACAGGATAATTACTGCTTTTATCCTTCTTTAAACGTTGTTATAATGTGTATCTTAGATTGGTTCATCCTGGCTTTATCTTATTCTCATGAGTTCTGCTAATATCAATAAGCTGTGGTACTGGCAATTTTTTGTAGTCCTGTCCAAAGAGATGCATGAAATACAAGAAAAAAATGTCACAAACAAAATAGGACCTTGAAATTTGAAGCACTGGGAAATATCTGTCAGCAGCTTGCTAATATTTTTTTGCACTGATAAGCTGAAAGTACTGTTTTATGAACCTCTGAGACTGCCAAAAGGCAGACAGTATCTAAAGGAAAGGGGGAAAAAGAGAGAAGGGCAGACAGACAGAACCTTAACCAGATTTGGAAGTTGGCAAGAAAAAGTTTCTAGAATTTCTGTTCTGCAATTTAGCTCATCTAGGCAATTATATTACCAAAGAAGTATTGAAACCTTCTACTGAACATCTTGCAAATGGGCCTAAAAATGTTGAATTACTCCTCAAAGGAAAAGATGGTGACAAAATACCCTGTATCAAGTTCTCACACAAAGAACTGTCCAATCCCATCTACAGAGAAATAAAAGCTATCCAAGCTGACCTTGAACCTTCTCTAAGGACAGGACATGCACATGACTCAAATCAGATGCTCCCTTTTCCTTAGGAGAAACTGTAACTTTTCAAGCCATACACATGAATATTAAATTTCATGCAAGGTGGAGTGAAGATTTGTTCTTGAAAAAAGAGGAAGTCTGCCTGAAGGTAAAGCAAATTAGTATTGTTGACCTTGGCCCTGACTCTGCTCCTGTTTAAGTTAACAGAAATACTCCTATTAATTCCATTGAGACCTGGATCAAGCCTCCTGTTGAAGTAAGATCGAAAGCGTTAGGTTAGAGGAATTTCAGGGAATGCTAGGGTTACTAAGATACAACATGGTGCTTTAATATTGAAGAGCTATTTTCTCATGTAGGTTAAGCCCTTTTTTTATTGACAAGAAAGCTTGTGTATGCCTCCAAAGTCACCAGAATCTTGGTTAACTGTGAAAAAATGCTTAAAGAATCTTTATAAGTTATTTTTCTAGACAAAAACTAAATCTATGCTTTCAGGAACATAGGATTGCATTCACAGAATGTCTGACAGTACTGAGCAAATCATGAGGAGACAGATGACTCCCTTGTTCTGTGTAAACTGGGGTAGACTTCTCAGGACCATAACCTCAAAGTCATTTAAGTACTACATTTCACTGACCCTCAGTTTTTTTTCTTTTTCAATGAGAATAATAGAGTTACTTTTTTTCAAAAATGTTGTGACACTAAATACACTTAAAATGCAAAATCAATTCATTAAAAGTTTCAACCCAGCCAGTAGGAAAGCTTACCATATTTGTTGGGTTTATGTTCTTTCCAAAAAACGTTTGCATAGTATATTCCTTTCACCAAACCTCAATGCAACTGCCAAATAATAGGTAATAGCAATGTATTAGCTAAAAAAAATTAATAAGAATAATTTTGAAGGCACAGACCTAATAGACATGACAATTTGAACAGATAAGGTGAATTTTTTCACACAAAAAAAAAAATCTCCATTTTTTTAAATCATCAGATATGGTAAATCAGCTGTCTGGATAACACATTGACCTTTCTTATGAGTTGAAGAGTTAGCTAGAAACTTCAGCCAATCTGTTTTTTTGTTCTAGTGAAGTGCAAGGATGTTAACTCTACTGCCATATTTCTGAACAGTTTATTTGAACCATGGAAGGCTTACCGAAGCCACTGAACACAGGACCAGTCAGAACTGTGGTCATCTAGTAATCACCATTGTAAGTGAATGTAATTTTTAAAACTAGCACTTATGCCTTACAGATTTTTATACTAGGAAAAATAATACGTTCCCTGCATGTGTACCCTTGCTTAAGATCTTCAAATTGACATATATAGTATTTAATTCTAAGAAATTTTGCCTTCTAAAACCTGGGATTTTTTTTACCATGTTCAAGGCTAACCCTATAAAGAACTTTCTGCTCAATGTGCATTTGTATGAGGGACAAGCAGCATTCTCAACCCTTTTCTAATCTCAAGAATGATAGATATATGAGTTGTCTTCTGCCTGTGATCTAAGTGGAGGAAATATCCTATAGTGTGGCAAACATAAATCACATCCCCTACAGCAGGAGTGCTAAACACTTGGAAGTTCCCAAGGGAGTGGATTCTTGAATTTATATACGTTGATTATTCAGTAATGCAAAGCACCATGTATAATTACGATCATGGAGTTTAGACAGACCAAACCAGTTTCTTAGTCGATCTTTAGCAGATTTGACTGCCTATCTTCAGAGTGCGTGGCTTATAAATTTAAGTATATCACCTTAATGGCTTAGGTTAATATAAATCCCACCATGGTGGGTGTATCACTTTAAGAAACCCATACTTCAAAGAAAACAACTATTTTACTGCAGTATGTCATAACAGGGAGGATATATTTTCATGGAGAATTTTTCCTAAGGAGTATTATTGATACCAGTATTGGGAAATATGAACACAGAATTAGAAGACTAATAATACACTCAACCCATGACTAGTAACTGTGTTTTAACTGTTACTTGTGTAAGGAGTAACTATAATCCAATGAATATTATTGTTACATTTGCTTTTCATTCAACAACAGTGACTCTGGTTCCTTCACGTAACACAAAAAATTACAAATATCTCCAAAATTTTATGGATACAGTAGCATCAGTACCTCTCCTCCAAATCTAAGCACTGACAACAGGTAAGGGACAGGGACCAGGGTTACGAAACAAAAGGAAAAAAGGAAAAAAACCCCAAACAATATTATGTGACATATACAAAAAATGTCTCATTATGCAAAAAGTTCTATATCTGATTAGCATTATTAGAGGCTTATGACTGAAAAATGAACACGCAACAGCTGAGAACACATCATCACTAAAAGCTAGCTCTTGAAAGCTAGTAAATACAGTTAAAGCCAAAAGTTCAATGTTAATTCTGCCCCATATGCTAAAATATGTCACATGGTTTGAGTCATTTTGCATTTCTTGATTTATTCAAGTTATAAGGAAAATTCTAACTAGAATTTCTCACAGTCTGACACATATACATATGAAATGAACATATTCTATTTTTGGCTTGGAGTTTTAATCTCACTGAGATCTAATAAAGAAGTCCGGTTTGAAGGAATTTGATTTAGTAATATTAGTCCTATGTAGGTTTATATTAGCTACTGAAAACTTTGCACAGGCTCAACCTGGCAGGATTAAAACGTTTTGCATTGCCTTGAATGCCTTCATTCTGGATAAGCCTTTAACAGAAAAATTACAGGTGGTTCAGATGGGATAGTAAGTGAGGATGGGATAAGCTAAGTGACTAGAAATCGATTTACTGTGGATTTGTGCCCTTTGCCTCGTTAGCTCCACCACTGAAGTAACTTCAGCATCCTCCATATCCCATAACATTCATAGTAAGCAAAAGAAGCTCATGTAGTCTGAAGCTCTTCTATCAGCTGACTGGTATTTATGTGCCTGCTGCTGAGCTAGCTAGCTTATGCCAGACAAAGCACATGATATCTGAGCTCTCCTGGGCATTACCTCAGTTGATATTAATTTGAATCTTTCTCCTGTTCCCCAGTAGCTGATTCTCATGAAATCTGAATTTATAATCCCCTTCTCCTTATGCACTGCAACTGGCTGAACATGACTTGCAGATCAGAAATTGGTAAAGGTGACAGGTAAATTCAGTAGCTTACAGTTATTCATTTGGGAATTATTCTATTTGGGAAATCCTATATATGATCTAAACATGAAAACTGAAGATGGAAGACAGAGTATCTGGATGCCATATAGATTTTCATGGTGTTTTTAATGGCTAGTGTCATACACTACACATTTATAAGACAATTGCATTTTTAAAAGTATTGATACAAATCTGTGTAACCAAGGGATTTCACATACCAGAAAATAAAAAGAAGAAAGTACACTAATGTTTCATAAGTCACCTTCTACTTTCCTAGACCACACATCAAACAAGAAAAAACCTGAACCACTCATGGCTTTATTTAGCTTGCAACTTCTAAGTGGATTCTGAAGGTCATGGCTTAAACAGAGGGAGCTGTATTTTCTATTTTGGTCTGGTTTTAATTTGGGTAATCCTTCCATTAAATATAACTATTTATGACTTTTGTTAAAAGCCTATGCTGCTAATTTAGCTTCAAGGAAAAAAAAAAAAAAAAAAAACAAAAAACGAAAAAAAAAACCCTAATGGAGATGTATTGGAAGTTTTCCATAAAATTAATGTTCCAGACTTAATGGATGTCTAAGGTATCATTATTAACGGGAATATTCCATAAACTAAAATCAGAGTCTTTGAATTGGTGATCTGATACAGTTAGATCGGAACTTATTGAAAGTTGGAACAATGCCAAAGTACCCAGGAATTCAATTTAAACACCTTATGGAGGTTAATGCTTTTACAGTATTTACTTTAATTAGTGTTTTATTAGATGCTCAATTTCACTCACATACTTGGGAAAGAGTAGTAGCCAGCTTGCGGGTAAAGCAAGTATGACGGAAGTAAGAGCACCTTATTTTCTCTGTGTCTGTCAAAAATACCAATCTTCTCTATGATTTCTAAGGTTATATTGCCTTTGGCTACATTATTACATTGCTAAGAAAGTCATATGAAGTCACATGTGTGTATCAGAATGTCCTGTGGCTGCCAAGATTACATTACAAACTGTAGGACTCCTTAAAATTTTGCTTTACAGACTGCACAAGCCATTTTGTTCTACAGATTCACTCCTATTAGTCTGCGCTACTTGATAATATAAATATGGACGCTAACTTTCCAAAATACATGGGGTGTGTTCATGTCTTGCCTTCCCTTCCATGCTGAATTTAAAAGCATGGGTTTTAGCTGGTTAATTGCATGTATTTTTACCCTGTGAGGAATGAATGGATTACCACTGTAGCTAACTCTTAACACAAAAAAAGTTTATTCTTCTTAACTTCAGAACTGGTGCTATGACAATAAAATCAGATTTTGCACTTGAGACTGTGATAAGCTTAGAAACCTTTTCTTACTCCATGTTTTGTCAACAAAGTACTGAAGTAATAGTAAAATTTTAAAATGCACAGAATTTATTTTTATTGTCACAAATTAATCAAAAAGACAAATTTTTGTTGAGCTATGAGAATCTGTAATCACGGTATATGTGGGGTTACTCTATTTACCATACCCCTTGGACTACTGTGTTTGACCCATAAGCAAGGAATGAACTCCACAGATGTTTAACCTTCCAACTCATATATCAGCTTCACAAGGCCACCCTATTTAAGCTTTTTTAATATAAAATAGATACAAAATGTTTCTTTTATTTCTTCACCTCCAATGTGGAAGTTTATTCTTCAAAATGCATCTATTAGTCCCCAGTAACAATAATGATTCCAGTAGGAACCAGAGTAAAATTTTCTATACAGAGCGAATTCAATAGTTCATACACTTTTATTTCTTGGCACCACAAGTTTAAAAGAGAAGCATATCTTTGTATGAAAAGCACATTCTAAGATTCCAAATATCACCTAACAAAAACCACTAATGTAGATAGATGCCATTATATTCTATTGTCTTCTACAGTGCTGTTATAAGCACTTGAATTCAGTCAGCACTTTTACGAGAACTTTGCAAACAGGGAGGCAGATATATTTGCTTGATTCTCTTTTCAGGTTCATTTTATTATGGACAGGAAAGTATACAGACTAAGGTATATACACACACATGCACATATTAATAAATACAAGGAAGATGAGAGAAATGTCTTTACTGATTTTCAGCACTGACACGCAGAGGAAAGGCAGATGGAAGCTGTGGATCTCACCATTAGTTCAGCTTAAAAATGTGAGAACATTAGAAGAGTTTCTGTTGTGAAGATAAACTCATGGTGGAGTTGATTTGAAGGCACATTTAAACATTGTCCTGGGTTCAGCAGTAGCAGTCATATTTCTCCTCCTTGGTAGCTGGTGCAGTGCAGTGTTTTGGCTTTCGGCCAGGGAACAGAGCTGA
The DNA here is from genome assembly GCF_033815535.1 of Pezoporus flaviventris. NCBI lineage: Eukaryota > Metazoa > Chordata > Aves > Psittaciformes > Psittacidae > Pezoporus > Pezoporus flaviventris. Next base: position 43,185,841 of record NW_026892561.1, read on the forward strand.
TAACAAGGATGTTTTGGTTTGGCCAAGGACTTTGTGAGCCTCATGTTCTGCCAGGGAGGAGGGGAAGCCGGGAGGAAGCAGAGACAGGACACCTGACCCAAACGGACCAAAGAGGTATTCCATACCACAGCACGTCATGCCCAGGATGTAACTGGGAGTTAGCCGGAAGGGCTGGGAGACGGCACGGTTGGAGGAGGTATGGGTCGGTGCTTGGTCAGGCTTGGGGGGTGAGTTATCAGTTGGCTGGTGGTGAGATGTTGTATTCTCTTCCCTTGTTATTTCCTTTATGATTATTATTATAGGTGGTAGCAGTAGTGATTTGTGTTATGCCTTAGTTACTAAACTGTTCTTATCTCAGCCCGTGGGAGTTGCATTCTTTTTGACTCTCCTCTCCGTCCCTCCGGGAGCAGGGGGAGGGCAAGAAGGGGGGGGAAGTGAGTGAACGAATTGCCTGACTGGGTTTAAAACATGACAAACATGCACATGGGCAGTTATTATGAGGTAAGATATTGAATGGCCTTCTAATATTCCTGCTATTCCCTAGTAACCACCAATAATGAAAGAAAGGAAAAAAGGATATGCCCCCTGATATTTACAGTACAGTAATGAAACAAAAGAATGTGCACATAGGAAATAACACCGAGTAGCTAATGCAGTAAAGTTCACAGTATCTTATCCCCTAGAAACTTATTAATCTGCTAGACTCTGAATATACACTGAATTCAATTACTGACTAGTGAATTAAGGATGTAACTTCCAGAGAGAAACTGTAACGACTAATTCATTCACTGATATGAAAAGAGTGAATATTTACTCAAACAATGTTGTATAAATATTTAGCTACCTATTTGTTACAATAGCCAAAAAAGTCAAAGGTCCACAACAATGAAATGAAAAGCAAAAATATTAAAGGGATTCAAAACTTAGAAAAGGCTTAAAAGAATGAGAAAATAAATTAACCCTTAAAAATAAAGAAGAAATCAAGCGACCAGAACAGCACCTTTGACATAAAAGATTAAAAAGAAATATTTGGTATAAAAGGTTACTAAAGAGATCAGAAGAACATAATAGATTATTGGGAAAAGGAAAAAAAAAGGGAGGGGGGATCATTTGTATAAAGGAGCATTTACATGAAACAGGTCTGTCGTGGTTTAAACCCAGTCAGGCAACTTGTTCACTCACTCCCAGTGAGTGGTGCCAGGCTGACAGCAATGGAGGGCCCCCCCTCCCCCCCCGGGGCTCTCCCCTTCCCCGCTCCCAGAGGAACGGGGAGGAGGATCAAAAGAGTGCAACTCCTACGGGTTGAGACAAGAACAGTCCAGCAACCAATGTACAACACAAATCACCACCGACACTACCAACGACAACAATTATAAGAGAAAATAACAAGGGAAGAGAATACAATACCACCGGCCAAGAAACGAGTCCCACCCGGAAGCCCGTGTCCTTCCGGGTAACTCCCAGTTACCCCCCACCCTGGGCATGACGTGCTGTGGTATGGAATACCTCCCTGGCTAGCTGCACTCTGCTGCCAAAGGAATTGAGAAAAATGCATTGGCAATATCAATCGTGGCATACCACTTGGCTGCCTTTGACTCTAGTTCATACTGAAGTTCTAGCATGTCCAGTACGGCAGCACTCAAGGGTGGTGTGACTTCATTCAGGCCACAACAATCTACTGTTAGTCTCCATTCTCCATTAGAATTTAACACTGGCTATATGGGGCTATTAAAGGGCGAGTGGGTCCTGCTGATCACTGCCTGACTCTCCAGTCTACGGATCAGCTGATGGATGGGAATCAGGGAGTCTCGGTTGGTGCGATATTGCTGCCGGTGCACTGTTGTGGTCGCAATTGGCACTTGTTGTTCTGCAACTTTCAGCAACCCCACAGCAGAGGGATCTTCTGAGAGACCAGGCAAGGTGGACAGCTGCTCAATTTCCTCAGTCTCCAAAGCAGCAATACCAAAAGCCCACCGGTACCCTTCTGGGTCTTTGAAGTACCCTCTCTTGAGGTAGTCTATGCCGAGGATGCATGAGCCTCTGGACCAGTCACAATAGGGTGCTTTTGCCATTCCCTCCCAGTCAGGCTGATTTCAGCCTCCAGCACAGTCAACTCTTGGGATCCTCCTGTTACTCCAGAAATATAGATGGGTTCCACCCCTTGACAGCTTGATGGCATCAGGGTACACTGTGCACCGGTATCTACTAGAGCCTTATACTTCTGTGGGACTGATGTGCCAGGCCATCTGATCCACACTGTCCAGTAAATCCGATTGTCCCCTACCTCCACCTGGCTAGAGGCAGGGCCCCTCTAATGGTCATCACAGCACTGGACACTTAAGTTGTGGTGAAAGGGATTATTCTTTGTGATCACAGGAGCTGGAGTAAAATCAGCTCTTCCACTCCATTTGGGAAACTGCTCACCAGAGACTGAAGCCGTCGCTCTCATGGGACGATCAGTCTTGGCCCTTGCTCCCCTCTTCAGTTCACTCACCCGTTCCTCCAAAGCTGAAGTAGGTTTTCCATCCCACTTTGTCATGTCTTCTCTGTGATCCCACAGGTAAAACCATAGGGTAGCCCATGGCGTATACCTCCTGTATCTCCTCTCTTGAACAATAGGACGCCTTTTGTTAATAACTGAGACGTGTGTTGGTACACGTGAGGAGCTGGATAAATCAGATAGATCGTCCCTCAATTGTTTGAGGTCCTGGGACAGTTTTTCCACAGCTGAGATGATGGAAGGGGTGAGGTTGTCTTCGAACTCTTGGAGTTTATGAACCATTTCATCCACTGTTAGTGGTACTATGTCATTCCAGGTTACTGTTGCCAATGAATGGGCATATGATGACGGTGCATTCCGTGTAAGTTTTCGCCACATGGGTCGTGTACATTCAACTTCATCTGGATCTATGAGTGTATCCCCGTTATTCGGCTTGACGTGATAGATCATCTCTATGATGGCTGATACCCTCAGAAACTGGATGCCTTTGTCTATAGTAGTCCACTTGGCCGAACAAGTCACAACATCATCCTTGTGCGGAAACCTTTCTTCACAGCTGCCAAGAGCCGCCTCCAAAGGCTGAGGGACTTTTTCTCTCTTGCAATTGCTTTGTCAATTCCCCCTTCTCTAGCAAGTGATCCCAGCTGCTTGGCTTCTGTACCTTCTAGTTCGTGACCATCGGCCCCATTGTCCCAGCATCGGAGTAACCAGGTGATGATGTGCTCCCCTGGTTGACGGGTAAAATCTTTTCGCATATTCTGCAGCTCGGTTGAGGTCCAAGGTCGAGAAGTTACCTCTTCTTCTTCTTCTTCGTCATGTGATGATGACTCCTGATCAGATTCTGGACCGGGTGGTGAATTCATTGGTTCTTCATCTCGCTTCACCCTTCTTGCCTAATTTTTGCTTGTTCTCTTGCGTACAGGGGCAACCGATATTGGTACGAATTGGTCCTCTGGTTTGGCTGCAGTGATTATCACTGTGGTTTGAGTAGCAACTGTACTTGTTGCTGGGGGTGGTGCAGCTGCTGTGCTTGGAGCTGGGGTAACCGCGCTGTCTGTTGCAGTTGAAGTTTGAGCAGCTGCTGTACTTGCCACTGGGGTAGCTGCGCTGTTCATTGCAGCCAAAGTTTGAGTAGCGACTGTACTTGTCGCTGGGGGTGGTGAAGCTGCTGTGCTTGGAGCTGGAGTAGCTGCGCTGACTGTTGCTTTGCCCTCAGATCCGCCGACATTCTTTTCCTTTTGAAGGTGCTGGATAATGTTGAACAAGGCCCTGTAAGCATAGGCCAAGCCCCAGCACATTGCCATGATTTGTCCATCTCTGGTATGGCCAGAATGACCACACACCTCATTTAAAATGTTTTACTAATTCTTCTGGATTTTGCAGTTGTTCGGTAGTGAAATTCCAAAGTACTGGAGGGGCCCACTGACCTAGATACTTGCCCATATTATCCCACACACCCTGCCACTCATGGCTGTCCAGCCTCAGGGAAAATCTCTTGGTCCTCCTACATCGTCGTTTGACCCCAGACAAGATCCAAACCTGACTCTGGTTAACTCTTGAAATCAATCGTGGGCAAAACACACTCTGTATGCGTGCTAGCATGGTGATTCCCGTCACGATCAGCAAACAAGTCTCAACAGCATAAAAAGGCTATTCAAAAAATTCAAAACTCTCAAATGTAAATGGTCTGGGGGGAGGACTGGGAGGGTAAAAGGATGTCTCCTTCACAGGTTGAGCACCTGAAAAGGAGAAAAAAGATGTGTAATTGCTAAGCACTTGTATTATATACCTCCCAAAGTATAAAGGTGGTGACCACACTGGGAACATAAGCCAGATCAATTTCATGATCAATAGTTCTATTGTATTACAAGTTATTACCATAAAGTACAATGAGACAAAAACCTTAGTCCAAGCCCCACACTTGAATAACACTAATACAGCAAATACAGGATGGAAGTAAGATACGATATACTGAAACTGTGAGATCAAGAGGAACAACCTTGAGAGCCAATAAATCAGCATTGTGACGAGTGACTATTAATCCGGACAGATCTGTCGTTATCTCAACCCCTCATGCCCCACGTTGGGTGCCAAAAAGAACTGTTGTGGTTTAAACCCAGTCAGGCAACTTGTTCACTCACTCCCAGTGAGTGGTGCCGGGCTGACAGCAATCGACCCCCAAATATTTGGTATAAAAGGTTACTAAAGAGATCAGAAGAACATAATAGATTATTGGGAAAAGGAAAAAAAAAGGGAGGGGGGATCATTTGTATAAAGGAGCATTTACATGAAACAGGTCTGTCGTAGTTTAAACCCAGTCAGGCAACTTGTTCACTCACTCCCAGTGAGTGGTGCCAGGCTGACAGCAATGGAGGGCCCCCCCTCCCCCCCCAGGGCTCTCCCCTTCCCCGCTCCCAGAGGAACGGGGAGGAGGATCAAAAGAGTGCAACTCCTACGGGTTGAGACAAGAACAGTCCAGCAACCAATGTACAACACAAATCACCACCGACACTACCAACGACAACAATTATAAGAGAAAATAACAAGGGAAGAGAATACAATACCACCGGCCAAGAAACGAGTCCCACCCGGAAGCCCGTGTCCTTCCGGGTAACTCCCAGTTACCCCCCACCCTGGGCATGACGTGCTGTGGTATGGAATACCTCCCTGGCTAGCCTGGGTCAGGCATCCCGTCTCTGCTTCCTCACGGCTTCCCCTCCTCCCTGGCAGAGCATGAGCCTCACAAAGTCCTTGCTCAGGGTAAACATCACTTAGCAACAATCGAAAACATCGGTTTCACCAACACTGTTCCCAGTCTGGAAGTCAAAACACAGCACTGCACCAGCTACCAGGAAGGAGAAACATGACTGCTACTGCTGAACCCAGGACAAGGACTTAATTATTTATCTCACGTGCTGTGAAAGAAGTTCAATGACTTCAAAAACAAACAAAACCAAACAAAAACTAAACAAACAAAATTTAAAAACCCCAACCTCCTACTAAAGTCTGCAGGAAGAACCTTCCAGAAAGATTATTTTTATTTCCCAGTCTGAGCACAGTGAGTCAGAAACATTTGTAAGTCATTGGGTGCAGCTTCAGGCTCAGACCATTTCAGTAGGATTGCAATGGTTTACATAATTCTGGAAAGGAAGTGGCTAAGAAATAAAAATTAATAGTGAAGGAAACTAATCTGGGTCAGATTTTTGGCTGCTGAATATCAGCTTCCATTTATAACCATTTGGAATAAGGCTATGGGTATATTGTAATACTTTGCTTCTGGAACAACACTGATGTCTTATTTCTTGACTGGCTCTCTGGGGATCTCAGAAGTTAAATGTATTGTACTGTTTTTGAGTTTGGAAATGATGCAGCCATTTATAGGAGGTGGGCTGTAGGAGGGAATGGAGATAGAAAAACGAATCGGGTATACATTCATTCAGGTCTTCCTAGATATGTCTGCACCTCTGCTCCAGGATGTCATTGCTGCCTTGCCTGGTAGAGCTCTAGCCATTGGGAGTACCTCAGAACAATAATGCTGTCACAACACTGCCTTCAGCTTGTGCTGCCTGTAGATAGAAGCATGCTTTCGGCTGGTTTGCCTATGCTGAGCTCCGTGTTGCTGAAACATTTCAGGTGCCATAAAAGATATGAGCAAAAGCAATAATGGCTTCTTCAAGAAAAATGACAAAATTTCAGGGTTAAAATCAGGCTCATCCATCACCACTGGGTCTTCTAATAAAGTTATAAAACACCTACAATATATGGTACCTTTCTTGTAGTCTTTCATACTGGTAATTTTTTGTTGTCTGAACAGCTATCCAGCCTGAGCATTTGACCAGAACATCAGGAACAATTTTGTTCTAAGGTCCATCTGGCTGCAAGGGGTAGCAGCAACCAATCCTGCAATATGGTTTCAGTAGCAGGTGCTATCACATGTTAATTCCTTAAGTGACTGAAAGGTCTTAAGCCATTTTGTTCAATATTTTAAAGTACTGCTATATTTACATCTCATGGTCTCACGTTCAATGAGCCACTGCTCCTATAAGGAAGACAGAAAGATGCTTTAAGCCATTGCACATGATCTTCTGGCTATAAATAAGAACTATTTCTGACAGCTCTGTGCCAGGATGCAGAAATAGAGCTTATTATATTTAAGAAGCAAGATACTGCACATAGTAGGTGATTGTCACATGAAGGTCTTTAATTTCAATGAGAACTGTCCGTGCTTCAAATACCTCAACTTTTATGGAACAGAGCAGCAGCTAAGTGCTTAGACGAGGCTGTAATGTTGTCTTCTAGGCGCTGGCTTGAGAGCCAATTCTCTTATGTCAGAGAATAGTAGTATAGTGTAGTGTATTTCTACCTATTGACCCAAAGACTGGTTACATGCCTGCTCCCCTGTGAAAATGGAGAGTATATAAAACTCTTACCAAGCTGAAGAAGTAGAATAACATCCTTGGCATGTTTCTTCCACCAAGATTAACAAAGCAGTCCAGACCAGATCAGCCCAGGTGAGCAGCCCACTAGAAGGGCTTTAAGCAAGCATGGTAAGATGTGGATGTGAGCAGGTGTCCCAGATGGCATTAATATTGCTTGAGGCATTGCTGAGAAACACTAGGGTGACTGAGATAATGGTAATATGGTAACTGGTACTTGTATGGTACCATCCTTCCAGGAAGTATACAGGAATGTAATTGAGAGGAAAGCAAACAGGACATATATCAGTATAGCATGTGAAAGGTAAATGGTGAGGCAGAAAAAAACCTAAGGGTAAGTGTTATTAGGATGGTATGGTACTGGTACTGGTACTGGAAGGCTCTCAGCCTGCCCTCCAACTCTCTGTTTCTTGGGTAGATGATGTTAAAAATATTCATCCCTCTAAATCACACAAAAATTCCTGCCCTGCTGGTGGCCTCCTTGTAGGTTTTGTTATTAGCAGTGGTGATTTGGCCCCGAGCAAGGTATTTTGAAGCAACCCTTGTAAGCTGGATGCCAGGGAACAACAGAGACTTAGAAATCTTCTCCCAGATAGAAAAAATATATCTAATCCTTTAATAGCTAGTGTGACATCTTTGGCAGACATCCCAGAGTGAAGGACAGAGCTGATCAATATTAAACATTCACAAGCAAGTGGAGCAAGCCAACAAGAAAAATAGAGGAGGTAGCCACTATTTTGAGAGAACAGGGAATGCTCAGGAGAAGGGAAGCAGAGTTGGTATTTGGACACTATCTCCGTTAAATGCAGATTTTTTTTCCTTTTTTGGATTGTGTAACTGTTGAACATGATTAACTTTAAGCACAGACTCCTACCTGTCTTACAAGGCCTCTCTGATATACTGATTGCCAGAGCTCTCCAAATTTTGCAGCTGAAATCTGATATTGTTTTTAAGAAAACAGCTCTATAGATATTCTTTTAACAAGGTCAGCTTATAGATTTTCAGCTACATCCTTTGTGCAAATGAGAATTAAAAAAGGTTGCAACCTCCCTTGTGAAATGTTAAAGTTTAAAAGAGATAAGGAAATTAATCAATTAAAGAAAAATATTCCCCATGAAGTTAGTCTATAACGATAATATTTAGCTTTTTAACTGCTGCTCCAAGAATTCTATTCACCAAACTTCAGATTGGGATCACTTCTTAATTCATTCACACCAGGACACAATGTGGCCTATGCCATTCTTAATCCCCAGGACTCTTTATGAAGTCTGTCACAATTACGTTCATCTGTGCTTTGAATTTAAGTCTCCATTCCTTAGGCTTCTGAGTCTTTCATTCAAGAAAACCCATTCAAAGATTGTTCCTAAGTCTTAATAAATTAGAATTGCTTTGACACACAACTATTTTAGACTTTACTGCTATGTACAAGAGCTAAAAAGAGAGTGAATGTAAATGTAAATGTCTATTATATCAGGTGCTATAAAGTTGGCTTGTAACTCTTAAACTTTCCTCAATTAAAATTTCCTCTTAAAATTGCCCTCAATTTAAACTAAAATCTGAGGTTTTCCTACATTCTTCTACTCCGTTTCTAGTGTTCTGAATGTCAGATTCACATTTTTCAGAGGCATACCTTGCATGCAAAAGAAAAGATATTCAAATAACACTTCAGAATGTCAGCCAAGCATATTTCCTTTCACACTCATCCTCAGTTTATGCTGCTTCTTTTCTGCTTTTCCTGAGTAAAATATGCTCTATTTCTCGTGAGCTTTTCAAAGAAATAGGGAATGTTTGGGAAACCTGAAATATCTCTTACGTTATCAGGACAGGAATGACCTGCAGTCAGAAGCACCTGAACAAAACAGGGGATTTCAACTCTTTGGCTGGAATGAGGCAAGTATTTGAAGATACAGCCCTTTGACACGAAGAAGCAAGGGACAGAATGGATTCAGGAGCCTTGGTATGAGGGATGGTTATCCTCTCTACATTTGCTCTTACCAGCAAATTAATTAACTGCTCAGGATATCAGAAAGGGCAGCTATTTTAGCACGCTCACCTCCACCTGTTGGTGCAAAGAATAGTCTTACAGTTTTTTTAATATTTTCCTCACTGTCTGCAGGTGACAGTCTCTTTACTTAGGCCCTTTCGATTTTCCTGCTCATAGCTGGCCAGTAAAGAGGGCCAAATTAGAGGGCATGACCCAACTAACAGACAACTTTGTATGTAGCTGTTCTCTGTAAACATCATCTTGTGGCTATTCACTTCCCTTAAGCTGATTTCCCTCCAGAGGGTAAAGATGTTCTGTCCCTAATCACACAACTTCTGTTCTGAGATGAGGTTTAGTAGAAGTCTTTAAAAACTCCAACCATCTACTATGAAGGTCCTTTTGTAAAAGAGGTTTCTGTAGTAACTAGTAATAAGATATTCCTCTAGCTTTCCTGTGTATTTCCTATCTATACTTAATTCTGTAATAGTAGAAAAAAAAAAAAATCAAAGAATAATCAATAAACCCTTAAATCACATGGGAACAGAGGGAGACAAGTCAATGTAAATTAACAGATGCTGTGCAATTCCAAAGAAGAAAATTCAAAGAAATTAGGCAGAATCTAAATCTTGTTGCTGTGTGTCTTGGGGAATTGTAACTCTGGGAACAAAATCCCAACAAGATATGCCAGTTAGTCAAAATGAATGTTTGTAATTATGAAAAAAAGTGAGTTTTAATTCAACTGTCTCAAAATAGAGAACAGACCATAAATACAACTTTTACATTGGAGAAACTGGAAAGAGAACACAAAATATCAATACCAAAAAGACCCCAGTATTTAACATATGCTCATTTTCAGGAGCTTGGGAGTGGCAAATGATTTTTATTGATGTTCTCTGTAGAAATAATAGATGGGATCCTGGACACTTTAGTCAAAGATTCTTCTAATCCCCACATTAATGTTTCACCTGAACAGACTAAATTCACAGCCTGATATAATTGCAGCCAGAATGCTAATTAATGGAATAGCTGTACAAACTCCACATGGAACTTCAAAAGTTAATTTACTACTTTTCTAACTTGCACCAAGCCATCTGCTATGCCTATCCATAGCCTCCTTCATCCCTTGAGCTGAGGAAGCTGAAAGGCAAGCCTCCCTCCACTCCTGAGGGACCCATTAGCCACTACCTTTAGAATGATCTGCAGATCCCTGAAAGCACTTCAAAGCTGCCTTTACCAACAGCACTAGATGGTCTGCACACATTTCTGAGATGCACTTTTTCACTTTCTAGTATTTCTCTACCTCACAGTCTTTAATGTACTGTTTTCGCTCACATCAGACCTAGACAGATTATTGCACAGTAAGGTAAAGCCCGTTCCCAACTGATTTACTAGGATGTTGACCACTCAACCGTTCTTCCCTTTTTAGTTTCCATTAAGGAAGTTGTTTAGTTTCCCAGAGATCAAGCTGATTAAATTAGGTGAAATACATGGCACATTCCTATAGTTGTGCTATCAGCAAAAATTCATCTATATAATATATTGATGCTCTTGAGAGCTTGCAACCAACCAGTTATGTTTGAGGCATATTGTTTGACTCAGTCACTGATAACTAATTATTTGCCATCACAGTAAAATGCAGCATGTGACAGCTATACAGTAAATACCCCCTAGCATGTGGGATTTTTAGTTAACATAACTGCATTTTTTTATAATTTTGGTTGGATTTTTTTTTTTTTTTTTTACACAGCTGATCACATCCTACAGTAAAGAAAGATGTAAGTCACTTTAATATGGTGAGGTTAAGAGAGAGAGTAAAAGCTTGGAAAGGGAAAACAAAGATTAAACAACAGAGATTTATTGGTGAGGATATATCACAAAGGTCATGTCAAGGAAGTTCTCTATCAAATCCTTATTACCAAGGTGTAATAACTTTATGTGAAAGCATACTGTGTATAAAATTGACATTCAATATTCTGTACTTTGACCTAAAAGTCAGCATAGTACCACCCTATTATATGTAATTACAGAGGGTTTATATTTCCTCTTTCTAGTTATTTAGATTTTCACAATTAATTCTGCAAATATTTTATACCATTGTGGTTTTTACTATAAGAAGATAATAGTGATGATCTTCTCTTACTAGATCACCCAACAGGTATAACAACTATTTAAGACTCAGAAGCGTGGTAAGAACCACCAAAAACTGTGAGAGACCCACAGACACTAGAAAAGGTCCTATGACTCTCCTGGAATCCTGGAAAATTGTAGCACATGTCTCTTTTTATACTGAAGAAAATTGCAAAAGCTGATAAAGAAGTCAATAGCCAAAATCAAAGGCCATGTTAGTCTGGAGTTGCCGTGTAGGAAATGGAGGTGCTTGTGACAGTACTTTATTTGTACTTATGTAAGTAGCACCATTGTGCTACTTACATAAGTACAAATTAGGTTAAAATTAATCAAAACTCAAACCTTTTTATACTTAAATTTTTCAGCAGTTAGAGTATGTACATTAATTTGGTGGATACACTATTCTTCAATACAAAATGATAGATGTAATTCCTGCTGTGAAGGGAAAGCAGAATCCGACTTTAACCATGGAGTAATCATTCCCACAATACAGTATGAATTGCTAACAGGCTAGATCAGCTGTGACAGGGGGAAATTGTAAAACATTGTTATAAATTACATTTACCGTGGACCTTTGACTTTTCTACCTATCATGTGATCACTTAGTCCAAACTTTACTTTCCAATTCATTTTTCCAGTTCTGCAGCTATCATGTGAAATCTGAGTAGTTTCAAGGGAAACCTTTTGAAAGAAAAACAGAAAAATCACACTTTGCTTTTTCCTGTCCTGCACCCATTCAAATGAGATCTTTTCCTTTCTTAATTCTGCTGGCCAGAAGCCTAAAATGTATTTGGACCAATGACCAGCTGCCAATTTATACTAAATCATACATTTTGAATATAAAACAAATTAGATCATAATGTTCTTGAGAGCTATTTCAGAAATTCAAAATTATAGGAATGTGTTACGACAGTGTTTCTCTTCACTTTTAAGCCTCTAGATTTGCAATTACATCACTTGAAGACTTTGATAAACATGGTAAAATTATTTGAAAACTAACCAAGTAACTCAGTAACATTAAGCCATTTGATTCTATACTGGGACCGTCATATACAAAACTCTTATGGTTTGGTGGTTCTAAGCACTTACTAGTAGTTTACATTCAGGCTTTCACAGTATCACAGTATCACAGTATGTTAGAGATTGGAAGGGACCTCGAAAGATCATCTAGTCCAATCCCCCTGCCGGAGCAGGAACACCTAGATAATGTTACACAGGAATGCGTCCAGGCGGGATTTGAATGTCTCCAGGGAAGGAGACTCCACAACCTCCCTGGGCAGCCTGTTCCAGTGTTCCGTCACCCTCACTGAGAAGAAGTTTCTTCTCAAGTTTAAGTGGAACCTCTTGTGTTCCAGTTTGTACCCATTACCCCTTGTCCTATCATTGTTTGCCACTGAGTAGAGCCTGGCTCCGTCCTCGTGACACTCCCCCTTTATATATTTATAGACACTGATAAGGTCACCCCTCAGTCTCCTCTTCTCCAAACTATAGAGACCCAGCTCCCTCAGTCTTTCCTCATAAGGGAGATGTTCCACTCCCTTAATCATCTTCGTTGCCCTGCGCTGGACTCTCTCCAGCAGCTCCCTGTCCTTCTTGAACTGAGGGGCCCAGAACTGGACACAATACTCCAGATGCGGTCTCACCAGGGCAGAGTAGAGGGGAAGGAGGACCTCTCTCGACCTACTAACCACCGCCCTTCTAATACACCCCAGGATGCCATTGGCCTTCTTAGCCACAAGGGCACAGTGTTGGCTCATGGTCATCCTGTCGTCCACTAGGACCCCCAGGTCCCTCTCCCCTACACTGCTCTCTAACAGGTCATTCCCCAACCTATACTGGAACCTGGGGTTGTTCCTGCCCAGATGCAGGACTCTACACTTTCCCTTGTTATATTTCATCAAGTTACTCCCTGCCCAACTCTCCAGCCTATCCAGGTCTCGCTGGATGGCAGCACAGCCTTCTGGCGTATCAGCCACTCCTCCCAGCTTAGCGTCATCAGCAAACTTGCTGATAGTACACTCAATTCCCTCATCTAAATCATTGATGAATATATTAAATAATACCGGTCCCAGTACTGACCCTTGAGGCACTCCACTAGTTACAGGCCTCCAACTAGACTCAGCCCCATAGACTACAACTCTCTGGCTTCTCTCCTTCAGCCAGTTCACAGTCCACCTCACTACCTGATCATCCAGTCCACACTTCCTCATTTTAGCTGTGAGGATGCTGTGGGAGACTGTGTCAAATGCTTTGCTGAGGTCAAGGTAGACCACATCCACCGCTCTGCCATCATCCATCCACCGTGTTATTTCCTCATAAAAGGCTAAGAGATTGGTCAAACATGATTTCCCCCTGGTGAAGCCATGTTGACTGCCCCTCATAACCTTCTTATCCTTGATATGCCTTAAGATGGTACCAAGGATAAGGTGTTCCATCACTTTCCCAGGGATGGAGGTGAGGCTGACCGGTCTATAGTTACCCGGGTCCTCCTTCTTGCCCTTTTTGAAGACTGGAGTGACATTTGCTTTCCTCCAGTCCTCAGGCACCTCTCCTGTTTACCAAGACTTGGTAAAGATGATGGAGAGTGGTCTAGCAATGACTTCCGCCAGTTCCCTCAGCACCCGCGGGTGCATCCCATCTGGACCCATGGATTTATGGATGTCCAGATTGCTCAACTGGTCTCTAACCCATTCCTCATCGACTAAGGCAAACCGCTCCGTCGACCTGACTTCATCTAAGGTCTCAGGGGTACAGGGTTCTTCAGGACTGCCTGCAGCAGAGTAGACAGAGACCAAGAAGGCATTCAGTAACTCTGCCATCTCTTTATCTTCTGTCACCAGGGCACCCATCCCGTTCATCAGTGGGCCTACATTGCCTCTGGTGTTAGTTTTGTCTGCCATGTATTTAAAAAAGCTCTTTTTGCTGTCCTTGACCCTTCTCGCCAGGTTTAATTCTAAGGATGCCTTAGTCCTCCTAGCTGCCTTCCTACATCCTCTAGCAGCAGCCTTATATTCCTCCCAAGTGGCCAGCCCCTCCTTCCATGACCTGTAAACTCTCCTCTTCCACTTGAGCATACCCAGCAATTCCCTATTTAGCCACGCAGGTCTCTTGGCCCTCTTCCTTGACTTCCTACGTGTCGGGATGCTCCGATCTTGAGCACGGAAAAAGCAGTCCTTGAATGTCAACCAACTATCTTGGGTCCCTTTACCTTCAAGCAGCCTTGCCCATGGGATTTCCCCTAGCAATTGCTTGAAAAGGCCAAAGTTTGCCCTGCTAAAGTCCAGGGTTGCAATTCTACTTGGTATTCTACTAGTCCTGCCACACAAGATCCTGAACTCCACCATCTCGTGGTCGCTGCAACCAAGGCAGCCCTCAACCCTTACTGCTTCAACCAGATCCTCCTTGTTAGTGAGGATGAGATCCAGCAGCGCTCCTCTCCTGGTCGGCTCATCCACCATTTGCAGGAGGAAGTTATCTTTCTTTCTCTTAAAAAGGATGCTTTCTTCGTATAGAAATGAATGAACAGAAAATATCTGCCCCTACTCCTGTTCCTTCTGCAAATACAGCTCTTGTGATTTCCATTGTCTTTCTCAGCCTTACCTCCATATAAACATTTTAACTCTCAGAACATAGTCACAAGTCTTACATATCTGATGTTTCTGTTTTTGTCTGATTATTGAATGAGAACTTCAGCTTTCATTTCAGCCCACCTAATTTGCTGAGAAAACAGTGGAGTAATTGTTTACATTTACTAATTTTAAGATACTTTTGCATTTTCTAATAGCACAGTTCACAAAATAACTTAGAAATCTGTTGTGTAATAATCTTGCAAAAGCAATATGAAGCTTATCTACTCACATATTTTTAGGGACAGAAACATGCTCATTCCCATTAATATAATCATAATGTACTGGAACTGGCTGATAAACAACAAAAAAAAGAAAGATAAATTTACCTTTGTTAAATTATTTTTATCTTAGCCATGCAACTCCATCTTATATGTGAATCTCTGTGCTGTATCATGAAACACCACGCACATAAATTAGGTGGACTCAGTAATATCTTTGTTTTAACCACCACGCTTTCATGCTTTCTTCAAATCCTTGCTCTTCATAAAATTTTTTTGTTAAGCAATATATTGAGTTTAATAAATAACATTACTCAAGGTAATACACTGGGAAACAGACACTCAAACAGAGAGCAACACCTTGTGCTAAAACAGAAATGGGATGAAAGATTAGGCTTCCTAATTTCAAGTCTATGTTCAAAATTCAGTAGGTCCCATTAAACTCCACTTCTCACAGAATCACTTGAGCTAAAGCTAAAACACTCACCTTACATCAATATGTTAAAACAGGTAAGATTTTAATGATTTGTGGTCATGAAAATAACAAAGTTATCATAGCTTTTAAATAAGAGAAAGAACAATGAATTTTAAACCGGTAATTGAGTTTAAAGCTAGTAACTCTTTTTGCATTTTTGTTATCTAGGGTAGTAATACTCATTTCTATGAGAGGAATCAGCTTAATGGGTCTTAAAAACATAACATTCTACATGCACATTGTTAAAATAACCAAACACTCCCTTGGTTCCCTTGTAGAAGAATTTTATACAGGTTGAAGAAGGAGTTCATATCTTCCACTGTTTTACAAAAGCCATTATCCTTGCAAAGAACCTAAAGATATTCAACCTAGTCATAAGCTTGAATCAATAGATACCATCAAGACCTAATAAAAATAATAAAACTATGTTAATAGTAGTGAGAAAAAAGAAAACCCAGGAACTGGAACTTATTGAAAAATATTGAACTTCAAAGAGAGAGAGAAAGAAAGCTTTGACTCATTTGAATATGCTTCAAACCAGCCCATCTCTTGTGGTGCTTGGGTGTTTTTATGTTTGCTTCCAAATTTTTCACTTTCTGGACAACTGAAGACTTTGTATTTTTCACAAAGAAAAACTGTTTAATAGCACTTTTAAAGATACTTTAATAAGCAATTCTAGTTATTCTATCTACTAGTTGCTTATTTACCTTCTAATCTAATTATTTTCCCTGTCTAAGGTTCTAGAAGGGTCAAACCACACCAACTTATCCAAGTTTTGAACAAAGTCCAAAATTATTGTTAATTGAAAGATGCTTATAGTACCTAATAGATGTTCAATAATGAAGCAATAGAAATACATTGTTTTCCAGTGTAATCATTTGCTGGATAGAAGCTTAGAAGCCCAAGGTGAAAGAGAAGCACTTAGGCTAAATGTTATTGAATGATCATAAACCATTTATTTTTCAAAAGATTTTTCCTATTAGTCATCCTTTATTCTGCATGCTCAGAAGCATCTGCTCTCCTACATACATGTGTCAAGCTAAAACAGTAAGATAATAATTATTTTTAGGCACTTATAGAATTAATTCAATTTAATGGAAGATACTGTATACCTGATATTTAGGATAAATACTTGTTATAGAATAAAAAAAACTAATAGATTATCCTACTTTAAATTTATTTGGAGGGGAATGGAGGGAAGGAGGAGATGAAACTGATTTAATTCTGTCTTCTAGATTTATATCTAAGCATTTCCGAATGTTGTGGTCTATCATTAACCAGACAAAATATTCCATATTTTGGTGAAAATAAAGAAGTATTCCTCAGGCTGAGTTAATTTTTAATGAGTCAGATCCTTAGTATGTCTCACATGACTAGAATTACATTGATTTATACCCCATAATAACCTGACCAGAGACTCTGAGATCAGCAAAATTAATTTACAGTGGGTGAAATGTACATTTAAGGAAAAAGTGATGGCTATTTCCCTTTGGCTGAACAGGTCTCTGTTTTTTCAGTATTAGTTTCATGTTTCCTTCTCACTGCAGGTTGTGCACTGATTATATGTTTCTTTCCAAATACTGGATGAACTGCTGGAATTTTATCAGATGTTTGACGTATGTGCTGGTCCAGCAAAATAAGTTGAGTATAATCAACACAGAACTCTCTATTGCTTTACATTTTCATTGCTCAAAGGTCCTTCAAATAGAAATTGCGGCCTGCTATCCATTTAGCTTTGATTTCTTTTCTTTGGGGTTAGACTCACATTTTTTTTGCTACCTGACTGGAAAGGGATACATTGAGGCATACTTCTAAAACCAGAGGATAAGTACATTATAAAAAGCATCTTGAGTATATAGCAAGCAAGAATATACCAGTGCAGAGTAAAGAACACAGTAGGAAATAGCTATAAGAGGATCTTATGGGATTATATCTTTTTCTATATTCTTCGATGTTAAAAATTGTCCTCTTGGCAGCTTGTCAGACAGCACATTAGGATGATGTGTTCTCAAAGAAAACCTGAAAAATAAAAGGCCTGATTTACAACAATTTTATCTGGCAAAGGTAATTTGAAATATTTGTATGCAAGAGACTTGGTCTAAGGATTACAAAGAAAAGCTATGAATCAACTTAGTGCTTGAACAAACATGGTTTGGCTTTTGTTGTTTGGGTTTAGGTTTTCTTTTCATAAATAAGAATCCAAAACACAGAGAAGCAGGAAGTAACTCTGATTTTCCTCAAGGACATAGTGCATTATGTACAATGCACACACAATTCCGGATATGTCCCCAAAGCAAGAAGGAATTGCCAGAAGCATTGGTGGCCTTTCATCTCTGGCTTTTCTTAAAGTAGGACATAGAAGGGGACGTGATTCAAATGCAAAGAAAAGGTGATTCTAGAGCAACTGAGACCAAGCCAAGAGTCAGTTCTCCTTATAGCAAACAGCACTTACTGTTTAATTTGCCAGATGCATTAAACTCTCATTTTGAAGCCTCCAGAGAAACAGAGACTGCTCAAGTTACTTTCTTGAAAGAGAATATGTTGATGTGAACTACTACTTATTCATTTCCAAGCAATGTTTTCTCTGTGACAACAGCAAAGATGCCATATTAGTGGTAAATTTCACTTTCTATCTCAAATTTAGGAAAGACACAATACCTACGCTAGACAAAAATCCACAACATTACTAAAAGACTTAGTCCAGTTCTATATATGCAGTCAACATCCCTGCTATACTTTCACCAGGTAAGACTTTAAATGCAATGCCTTTGTAACTTCATTATGCATAAATCTGAAGTAGATAAAGTGTTTACAGAGGTTATAGCATCCGTTTTAGGAATGTAAAAGTAATAGCCAATTCAGGAAATGCTATTTTGGACAAATGCTATTGAACAAATGAAATTACAGTATGTTACCAGCTAAGGACAATTACCAAGTATTATGTTTTATTCATGCAATTTACTGATGCCTTTGACCAGTCTGACATTATGAAGATTGAGTTGGTCAGAATTTATAGACAACAAGCAGAGTCAATGACAACTTGCCTCATTAAGAAGAAATGTTGGATCACTAAAGAAATATGTTTAGTCATTTGCCTGTCAAATTCTGTTTTTAAAAAATGCCATGAGCTGATTTCTTCTCCTGAGTGTACAAGCTTGACATTTATTGTGGCCTTCCTGTCTGCCACCTCTGGCTGAAATTCTCAGCATGATGGAAATACCAGCTACTGTACTTCCACTGTATGGAGCCATGATGATATTAAGAACATGCATGCACAAAGCCTCTTCTCTGAAGTAAAGCATCACACCCTGATACAGAAATTCACTGAAGTTCAATGTTTGAAATAAGTGTTTCAAGTTCCCTAAGGAACTTCCTTTATACCTATCATTGCGGATGGGCTTTCAGGTCAAGGGAACAATAAGGGAGTCAGATATTTCAGATATGAAGAGGTCAGAGAAGAGTCATCACCCCTTTTATGTATTTGGGGATGTTGTTTGGAATGCATTTTAAGTTAATACAAAGTTGTCAGAATAATTTTGGTTTATACATTGAGTAGCTTCTTCATAAGAATCACAAAAATTAGAATCATATCCTCTCCTGTCTTTCATATTTTCCTAATTCCCTAAAGCAAGGGGCTTTTGATACCAGGAAAGGACTTCATGACAACCTGAATTACTAGGTCACGTGCATGCCTCATAGTGGAAAACATTACAGCTGGCATGAAAAAAATGGTTGCCAACAAAGCTATCTCCAGATCTTGAAATAAGATAAATCCAGAAACAAGATATGATAGGTCAAATATTCTTATGAGTAATAAAAACATTATAAAAACCAATAAGATTTGTCTGTATCATGTCCTGTATCATACCACCTCAACTAATAAACTAATATTTGCACCTTAGCTCCACCTTAAATTGGAGATAAAGAAAAACAATACATGACCATACAGCAGCACATCTTGTCCACCCACATAGAACGCTTTTTATAGAATCAGCCTTCGTTTTCCTTCACAACTGCAAAAAGTGACATTTAAAGTCATATACAGTATACATATACAGATTTGTGTCTGTGTATGGATACATAAACTCTGTATGCGCTCATATGTAATGAGCTGTAATAACCAAGTATATATATATGCACATGGAGTATTTCAATGGCCAAGAAACCCTCTTATAGTCAACAATCATTTTAGCAACGTGGGTAATTTTAATAGACACTTTACTTTAGAACAGGCCTTTACCATCTGTTCCACCCTCTATTTACAAATGCAACAAGAATATCATTCACAATTGCATCATTAAAAAGACATAAGGAATTTAATGCAAGTCTCTGCTCCCCTTTAAAGTAGAATGCATCTATTATGTTTTCCTCATTTTTTGTAGACCCCCCAAAAAAGCTCAGGGAAAACTTTCTCTTAATAGTGAAAATTTTCTCCTTTTGCATTTTTTCCATAAAAGGCATAGTTCATATAATTAAGATTACTGAACATATGTGGAATGCATCTGAACACAAGTGCCTGCCTGTTCCTATAAGCTATTCTTATATATACACTTACAGAAGACCATAAACAATCCCTCTAGGTATCTGGCCCTATCAGAAGAAGTATTTTCAGATCTTCCTGAATCAAGAGCAATTGAATCGGTAAATCTGTGCCAGCTTTCATGTAGTCTAAATAAAATAAGGTGCTGAATGCTTTTAACTGCTTCAAGAGAATTAACTGATTCAAGAGAATGAAGTTAGAAGAAAATGCCTCATTTTGAAAATTATGCTCGCAAGTCCTGAAGTACTTTTCTTATCAGACCTAGAGATCTCACAAGTCTTAGGCTCTTGAGAACCTAAAACTAAGACTGTCGTTCAGTGAAAGATGGACCTGAAAATCATTTAACATATCTCCATTTGTATTTACACAATTAAGGCTTTACCACTAAAGTGTGTAAGCACTACTGCACTTACACAGTAATCAAATTGGAATTAGCTCAGGTATGGCACCTGCTATCACACTTCTAACTGCAGGATATTTTTGAATGCGGAGTACATGTTCCCAAATCAACTGACCTTGGTAAGTTCTAAACACATTCTCCATGAAAATGTATAAAGTACTGGAATCTCTATCTTGCAGATCACAGAATGTGTAACAAAATATAGCTCTTCCTTGCAATTAAAGTTTTCCTTGGAAAATAAGGAGCTAGAATTCAAGAATGCCAAAGCATAAAGGTCTTTCAAGTTTTCCACTTTCTTTGAAGGTGCTATGTTTCAAAACTCATTGTGAAATACATATTTTCAAATAAACAATTCAAAATAAACATGCAACATATTTTACAGAGTGTATCAGATGAAAAAAGTTGAAAACTCAATCATACAATACATGGAATTCTAAAGATAATGTTGCTATAGCAACTCACCCACACAACAAATTCTATATTTTTATTGTGTTCCTTCTATGACATAAACATCAATTTAATAAGCAAGATTTTTAACAAGGAGAGTAGGAGGAGAGAAAACAGTGCAAATAAGAAGTCATCAAGTTACAGCTGGCATAGGCCCCCTAAATTACAGTTTTATTGTTGAAAAGAATATTGTGGAGGTTCAGAGATTTTGAGATCAAATTGTTCAGTTGGCTGGTTCTAGTAGTTAGATGACTTTTCCCTTTCTCTTGCTTGTGTATGTACCATCTTGTATATTTTTGAGAAAAACTCATCCCTGCCTCTGTAGAAATTAAAACTCATTTTATTAAAGAGTAAGAATCCATCTCTATTCCTTTTAAGCATATTTCTTAAAAAATGAGGTAATCAGTCTTAAGCTTCTGCACCTATTCTATGGAGTTTCAGGTTTGCTTCATAATGTTTTATTGAGACATTTATTAGGAGAAATAAGCTAAATAATCATTTAATATCAATATTGAATTTATAATAGGCTGGAGGATGAATTTTAGCAATACTTCTCCAGTGTAACTAGTTTGAACGTAGGCAACTTTACAGGACATTGAAGAGACATTTCTGATAAAGCTTTAAAAGGAACTGCAAAACATAGTACATAGACCTGTTTTGAAAAACTGGCCATTTAGCCAGACACCCAAAAGTAAAGCCAAAGTATTTAGTAAAACTAATCTTAGTTCTTTTTGCACAATCCTTCCAAAATTTTAGCTTTCTTTCTTCAAGATAACCTGCTTGTCTTCCTGGATTTATAACAAGGTAACAATAGTATGCCTACAGATATGCCCACAAAAGGATAGTCTTTTAGGTCTGTCTTAATAGCTGTGGTCATTTCTGGATCTTCCTCCTTGCAGTCTGCAGTCAAGAACATATAAGCAACCTGCCCAAGATGTAACCTCTTCCTAGAAGGCTGAGTCCCAAAGCTTCAGCTGCTCAAGTCCATCCCATTGTGCCTAGCCACTGCCATGTCAGGTCCCTCCTCAGCCTTTCTGTGGAACAGGACAAAGTGCAGAGGGTGCAACACTGTTCTTCCAGCTCAAAGCAGGAAAACAAGTAATTTTGTTTTCTTTACAACCCCCCCTCCTCCCAATCTCTCTTATTTGAGGATAAATTGAGCCAATACAGGTATAGTTCAGCTTCCTGTTTAAAACACCAGCACATTTTCTAAGTTATATTAATTAATATAATTAATTTACAAACTGAGACAAAAAAGCATAGAACACACATCAGCACTAGATTACCAACTCTCCTCCTTTTTGTATCACCCACATTGAATTGAATAGCATCACCAAAAGGAAATAGGGATTGTAGATGTACTGAGATCTAGGACCATCATTTCCTAGTGGCAGTAGCTTATGGTATGTTATTCTACAGAGGCAGAGAACAGAATATTTCTACATGTCTCTGGTTAAATTTGTTTCCTTATAAACATTATGTGTTGAAATATTTTATTTTAATGCATTGAGAGAAAAAAAATTAAGCACACCTAGATTAAACAAAAGCTCACAAAGCTTAGACATTACAGGAAAAACAAAATACCAGCAGATGTTCCTCGTCACTTTGTACTCTAGCCCAGTAAAATAAACTACCACACTACATGGGAGAAAGTGTGAGTCATTGAACATCGTAAATTTTCCTAATGTATCACAGCTACAGAAACACCTGTGCTAAACACAGTAACTTTGTGCTAATCCTCTGTGAATATTTCAACAGCCCTGTTTTCTTTCCTTACCAGCATGCTGGGGTGGTCAGTGTTTTGGTTTCTCTCCCTCTCCACATGCTTCCAGCACGTCCAGGTCTGAACTCAGCTGGGGTGCCTGACCATTGCCCAGCCCCTGCAGACCCTTTGGCCAGAAGCTTCCCCAGACACATCAGCCAGCCTGCTCAGAGGACAAGCCTTTAATGTCAGAACGGCCAGGCTAAAACATCTTTCGTAGGTAGCAGAAAGCCAACTGCTTCAGCCTGGCCAGACACGGAGCTATTGTGCTGATGCCTTTTTCTGTTAACCTTTTCTTTCACCGCATAAAGAAATGCATTACAACTTAACTCCCATGAGGGAGCGGAGGGGGCCCAGACTGACTGTGAACTGCACCATCCTTTTCAGGGGCTGAGAGGGGAAAAAAACCCACCTTGTGAGAGCCCAGCGGTGCTTTGTTTGGGTGTGAGGGAGGAGACAAGACTTTTGAGTGAGGGAGTCTCCCCAGCCCACCTACCATCAACTGTCTCGGCTGTTTGATAACATTGTTATTGTCATTACAGATTATGTAAACCTTTTATACTCAGGATTTAAGCGAATTTTTAGCTCTAGGCATTAGGACAAGCTTTGAATTTGAAGGTCAAAAGCACAGTTTTGGGGCTGCAGGCCTAGTTTGGCCCGACAAGTGTTACACATAACTTGCTGCACCAGCTCCTTACACACCAACCACTGCTAATCCCCAGCTAATAGACTGGCAGAGGTTAATAATCCTGATGGCCTGGTGCATCTGAGGGGGCACAGTAGGAAGGGAGAAATTAAAAGAATGCACAAATCAAGGATTGTAACGCTGCTGTTTGTAAACAGATAACATGCACTAAACTGCAGTTCATTGCACTGCTGACGGGGTTAGTGCTGAGAATGAGCCAGGGAGCTCATTCTCAATCCTATAGCTCACAGACTTCACAGTTTACATGTCAGCTCTTTTCTAAACAACAGGCTTTACATCAAAGAAAGCTATGGTTCACATCAGTCAAAAAAAAAATAATAAAAATATTGTTCATTGCTCAGCGTTTGCAGAATCAGTTACCCCTCATCTTTAGGAATGTTTAAAGACCATGAGCACTGCTGCCCTTCCTCCCTGTCTGGAGCTCTTATGATTAATTCCCCACCTTGCTTGAGCACCCACATGTACACCGAGAACTGTGCACCATGTACAACAAGGAAGAGATGAGTAAATAAAGCTACCATAGGAGTTTTAAAAAAGGACACATAACCTAGTATCCATTTCCATTAATTTTTTTTTTCAGTTAACAATTGAATAAAGTGGGACACTAATGTATTTAGTAATGTTAAAAGTTCCAGTTGAAAAAGTATTCCACTCTAAAAAAAAGGTTTTTCTTTGTGCAAAATGGATAAACTTTAATTATAATAAGCACTATATAGATACTAAATGGTATTTTTTGCCAGTGACCTAAGAAACAGGGAGATGTTGAGAGCTATCAAGTGTAGAGATAAAATGAATAAGCCACAGCCTTTTATAATTGCTATGTGCATCCCACTTTTTAAATTTAAATCTTACCTTATCAATTACATATTTTCCTCCTTCACACACAAAACTTTATTTTGTGGCAAAAATTGCCCTGTCTCTTTCTGCAAAACACATTTTCCATAAAATCCAACTTGACAGGTATTGATTGTGTACAGCAAATAACATTAAAAGACAGCAGGATTTCTGGGCTATGCACAGAAATGCTATATCTAAAATTAATAACCACATGATTCTACAATAACATTTTTAGAAGCATTTCAGAAGTATGATTTTTGAGATTGCTAGCACTACATTTCAAGGGTTTGCACTTAGTTTGAGATCACCAGTTCTGGGGATTGGTTTAAGTATCATAACACTGGGTTTGTCACTACTCTCAACTGGGAGCATCCTATCCTCCAGAGCAGTGTTCTTCCTTCCGGTGCAAAATGAGACACATAACACAAAGCATTTGAGAATGGCCCACATTGGAATAATTTATAGCAGGGTGATAAGAGTCTCTCTTGCAGGATGGGATAGTGGTCCACATTTCCTCCAGCAGAGCTGACAATTCAGAGTCTCTATGATTGCACTTATCCCATTTTCTCAATTTATAAAGAGCAGCTGACTCCTTCTGTCATGTTTTGACAGATGTAGAAGGCAACTAATATGCTGAAAGGAGATTCTGATTAAGGAAGTAATTCTTTTATTTTCCATTGTAACTCTTGCTGAGGAAATGAACCTTTTAGAATATGTTAATATGTGCTGTAAATGAGGAAAAAAATCCATTTTAACCTTTACTGTAGTTGATATTTTAGTGGATTTACAAGACACCATGAGGTTACTCCTGAGTATTCTTTATTCTGCATGGAACTCATCTGTGTCCCAAAACCAGAGATAAAATCTGGTCTATCACCCATAGGTATTTAATAACTCTGCTTCACCGTATGCTTTCTATTCTTATCATGTCAGCAAGGCAAAAAATTACTTGCCGATGGCAAGACCAGCTGAGAATTCAACTTTCCTCTGTCTTTGGTGGCTTGAACTAACCTTCTAACATTCTCAGGGAAATCTCAAATTAAATCCACACTTCTATCCTTATCTTCCAGCCTACACAGGTTCTTGAAATAAGTCTTGCAGGCAATCTAGAGTGTTTGCTTTCCTCATTAGAGATTGAGAGAGTTACTCTGCTCATCAGAAAGCCATTTCACTGAGTGTAAACATTCCTACCCTGTATGCAGTTCTAGAAAAAAGCAGTCTGGTACAGTTACATTTTATTTGATCAAGCTATTGGAATTCATCAAGCATTTGGTGCGTTTTTATGAAGGAACACATACAGTTGTCCCCTTGTATGCCTCCATGGAGGCCCAGCAACTAGATTTTCTTTCTCCTTAGTCTTCATGCAACAAAACAGTGTGACAGATAGTCTACTAAGCTTCTTGACAGGTATGCGGTTCTGAAACCTAGTTTTGCCTTACTCAACTGCCATGTGCTCGGTAAAGAATAATTTCTCTCCTTTTTTTCTATCACAGAATTATAGAATGGGTTGGGTTGGAAGGGACCCTGAATATCATCTAGTTCCAACCTCCCTGGCATGGCCTCTGACACCTTCTACTAGACCAGGTTGCTCAAAGCCCCATCCAGCCTGGCCTTGAACACTGCCAGGGATGGGGCATCCACAACTTTTCTGGGCAACAGGTGCCAGTGTCTCACCACCTTCACAGTAAAGAATTTCTTCTTAATATCTAATCTAAATCCACCTTCATTCCATTTAAAGCCATTCCCCTTTGTCCTATTACTACATGCATTTGCAAAAAAATCCCTCTCCAGTTTTCTTGTAGGCCCCCTACAGAGCCTACCTAGTCCTTGTTGTAGGTACTGAAAGGCTGCTGTAATGTCTCCAGAGAACTTTCTCTTCTCTGGGCTGAACAACCCAAAATCTTTCAGTCTGTCTTCCTTTTAACCACTAATCTGATTGTTTCTCTTTGCACTTCTGCTTCAGAAAATATGTATGATGTTGGAAAATTTACAGAGGAAATTAGGTATTCTCTTGTCCAAAGCCACATACTGTAAGCACATATCTGGGTGTAGCTGTATAGGTCAACTACTGTGTAGCACTTCATTAATGCAGCCATCTGAGATTAATGTCTTTAAGTGGTGAAGAGGAAATGCTAAAACTCTTGTGCTTCTGAAAGTTTCTGATTCTTCAGGGGCTGTTCTGAAAGAACAGTCCATATTCAAAGACCTCTTTCAAAGCGCTGAACTTCAGAATTAGAGTCCTTAATACTGTGTTTCAGACTGCAAGATGAAAGAGTGGCAACTAATCAATCATGCAATTGCCATTTGCAAGGACTTTGTTTTCTAAGATAATTAGAGTTCTTTAAGGAGTTGTCCAAAGGTATTGACAAGCAATATCAATAAATCCACTGCTTCTCTTGATTCAGATCTGACTCACAGCTTACTTTACTAAGGTTATACCTGGGTGTCCTAGAATCAGAAAAAAATATGACAAGCTCAGGCTATTGTCTTACCAAAACCTACCAAGTTTAACTATGATGCCAATGTTCTCTTCTGTCATTTAGCTTTAATTAACTCCTCTAGAAATTTTTTTTTTAAAAAAAAAAGGATTTTCTATATTGAGTGAAACAAGGTTTCATTTAATCACAGCCTCTCTCCTTTATACTAGATGCTTCAGCAAGAGATGTGAGAACCTGGAGTGAGCAACAGTCAAATGTTAGGAGACTGCTTAATAACCTCTTCAGTAGTACACACAAATACTAATGTAAATGGTGTGAAGGCCATGGACAACAGCAATTGCCAAATACTTTTATAAAATGCAGCCCCTTTTTATGATACATTTTTATGAATTACCCAGTGATTATTACTTCACTCTATCTAAAGCACTGCCCTGTGCCATGAATCTGAAACCTAAAAAAACAGGATGGGGTGGCATATTTTTCCTTTTCTTGACCTTCCAAATACATCTTCTATAATTTAGTCTTATATACTTTAAAACACTGAACGCTTTTCTTGCCTTTCCTAGGCAAACTCATTTTCCTTTGCATTGCTACATTATACAATCCTTTACTGTGATAAAGAATATGAAAATACTTTTTTACTCTCTGTAATATCTTTAGGTTGCTGCTATGATGCAGATAGCATATTTTTTCCTGACTAATGCACATTAACCTAATCAGTAGAAAATTTGCTGGACAGACATTAAATTATTTCATTGGGCTCCAAATTCTGTAGTTAACATTTTTTTTCTAAAAACAGGAAGAACAGAAAATGTTAAACAAAACTCCCTTCCTTGTAGGCTTGTGGCACAGTCTTAACACTGATAGAATGTATTTGGGGTCTTGACAGATTTCAACCATCAATGTAACTTATGAACTTGGTCTGCAACCACCTTCTTTAATACAGTTGGGAGAATGATGCTGAAGTGAGTGGAAGTCCAGCATCCACAGCATATCAACTTCAATAATATTGTTGCAAGACAGGTATAAATCTTCCGTAAGATCTTTGTAGTATCCTGTGGCCCTCTTTCCCTAGAAGTTGTCCTTCCTCTGCGCGTGGAATACAGTTCATCCTCATTTTGTCACTTCACTCTCAGCTAATCACTATCAACGGAATCATCTAAATTCATTCTTATTTTTACAATAGCATACTGGTGAACATGAATATTGCTAGCATTCATCTATCTATCCAGCACATTTGCAATCACCACCATATTGCACAGTGGGAGATAGCTTGCTACCCACACAGAGACCTTTGAAAACAACCGAAGCATCACCACGTGTATGTGACTGAACTGCTTTCAAAATCAGCCACATGCCACTAGATAAATAAATCAGTCAAATTACTCAGCATCATAGCAACCCACATGTAGAACTCAGGGAACAGTTTATTGCACATTGTATGACACACTGAAAATTTTTTTCACCTTTGGCACTTAGCTCATAGATTCTCTAATGTCTTGTAATTAAGCAGCTGAAGCTGACAACTGCGTACTTGTATTTCAGTTTATGTTAGTATGCTAGTGTCCACATATTGAAGCCGGGTTCCTTTCAACCTACATCAGAGTACACTAAAGATAGTGGCTGACCACCCACAGCTGAGCTTGCATGGAAATCTACAAAAGGAGAACCTCAGTGCATGAGCATGATGTTACTGATCTATATGAGACAACTTCAGCAGTAATGAGCTTTCTTTGTCAGTCTAATGGCTGTATGTACATTTCCTATATACATATGCAAAGAGACATCCACTTCCACAAGCTGTTTTACATCACCACAGTTTGCCTTCATAGACATTGGAGTAAAGGGTGTCGTTGCATGTAACTGCCAGGAAACCTTATGCAGCTGCCCACATGGAACATCATGCTCCTGTTGACAGAGCAGTGACATAAAAAGGTATAATGGAACTGTGTATAGTATAACGGTCAAAAGAAAGATAAGAAAATCTAAATATATCATGGCAGTAAGTTTATTCTTATTCAAGATAATGCAGACGACTAGCTTAATTTAAATAAAACCCAATTTGCTTAGCAGAATTATGGGAACTACTCCATATATTTCAAAGCATCATTTTTTCATGCTTTATTTACTTTGCAGCAAAGCAAAAAGGCTGTATTTCCAGCAACTGTGATCACAACATAAATGTGTTCAAAATTTTTGGTACAGTATCTTTCAAGTCACCAAAATTATTGCCAAAAATCTTCTGGATTTAAATTGCATGTCACATATTTAATCTACATAGCATGTGTAAACCAGAAAACATCTATGATACCTTGAGTTTGCCCTGGGGAAAGGCACAAAAATATTACTGTGATAAACCTGCAGGTGGCCATGTGTTGAACATTAGATTTCCAGACCCGGAAAACCTGAATCCACATTCCAGAATGCACTGAGAATCAATATACATATTAAAATTTTTAGAGAGAACGGTTACATTCTTATTCCCAATGGATGTGCTAGTTGAATTTGTGACTTTAAGTAACCCTCTGGTAAAAACATTTCTTTGTTATTTGAAAGTATTGTAGACATGGCATATGTTGTTGGTGTTAAGCCTGGCATTTTTGGTATGTGGTACTACCGTTTTATAAAAACTGTCCTGTCACTGAAGTTCTTTCTTTTTAAATACTTCTTACATATCACAGTAAATTTTAACATCCAAAAATAATACAAATTGATCTATATGCAAAAATGGTAGCAGAATTAGGGCCTGGTTTCATTCTTTCAATTTTACTATTTACAGTGAGATCTGCAACATGCTAAATCACATTATGAGCATTTTATACAGCAAAACACCAAGTTAAATACTGAAGTAAGGATTAATGGAAAATTATTTGTGTTCTTGTGTTTCTCCCTTTGATTCTGTGGCCCTACTGAGTATTTTAACAGCAGATACTATAATCACCAAGTACTCATTTATTAGAAAATTCATAAGTTTTGGAAAAACATTATTGCTTTGTAATATTGACACTGACAATCAGCATCAATAGTTAATTATTTCTTCTCAATTTAAAATGTACCAGTATTTTACTTGAATTCCAATGCAAATTTTAACTTAAATCTTAGATATCTTATATCTGTCAAAAGTTAATTTATAGGCTTGTTCCAATTCTGTTTATGAGCTTTTCACACATTTTTTTCTCATATTTCTGTCATAGAGTGATAATGGATTTTTGAGACATTTTAAATGCTTAAATATGCACACAATGAACAGGCGGGCAGTTTAATGTGGCTCATTTCCATCAACTACAGTACAAAAGAACACAAACGAATCATGGAGTCACAGCAAAATAAGACACATTATTTAGTCGAAATGATGCATTGATGCCAACAGAGATAACAATAATTATACCATAACTCATAACATCTTGACACTACTCTGTGTCCTACAAATCACATGAAGATTTGTGACAAGATGAAAATCTTGATTATATAAAGCATATGAAGATGAATTAATTTTAATATGTTAGGCTTCCTTTTAATGATGCCAAAAAGTAACCAAACATTATACTTTTAAATATAGGCTGGGAACCATTTTAGATTAATCCACAACCAGTTTTTTGGCACAGAATGTAAGTCTGATTTTGCTCAATTATATCCATGCATTATATATCCACAATGGAGTATAATTGCATAACATTAAGATTTTAGAATGGAATACATCCGGTAATGATTTACAAATTGGATCAAACCAGAAAAACTTCTGTGTTGGTGACCTCAGTCATGTTACTATTCAGGTTTCAAATCCAAATATGGTTCCATTTTCAGTTCTACGCTTACCATAACAAATCAGAATGTTCTGTCCTAGAAAAGTCATCTCCTTAGGTTGAACACATTCAGTATAATATTAGGAATAAATATTTTTATAATGCATCACCTAGAGCCGACTCTGTATATGATATTCCATTAAATTAAGAGACTTCCTGATAGAATCAGCAGGCAATAAAGATTAATCAATAAGTGAGTATGGTCTTATTACAGTGAACAAATTAGACAACTTAGGATATATTGCCTTATAGACAAGATTTCTTCTTTACAAATATTGTCCATAATTGATTGTAGTGACCTTTTGGCAATACTGAAAAACACCCTCAATTAATAAGGCTACTTTTACAAAACAGATCACAGTAGACAGAACTATGAACAGTAAGACTTGAGAGAAAAGAAGAATGTTTTTTAAATCTGCTCAGAGGGAAGCACATTTACTTTATGAAGCAGTATTTGTTTAGTAAAAGCCCTATGAAGACAATTTAGTATTGATGTAATATTTCATGAGTCACATTACCAGCTGAGTTCTAATCTATTGGTCCTTATGTTGTGGGAGTACTTGTGAGTCAACTACAACTTCTGAATACTTTTAAATGCAGATCAGAAGTCCTTTATGTAACACATGCGCCAACTCAAATTCTTTGTTTATGATGCACACTACATATCAAAACCAATTGTACCAAACAAGTGATAAGAGGGCAGTCACCATGGCTTCACCAAGGGGAAATCATGATTGACCAATCTCTTAGCCTTTTATGAGGAAATAGCACGGTGGATGGATGATGGCAGAGCGGTGGATGTGGTCTACCTTGACTTCAGCAAAGCATTTGACACAGTCTCCCACAGCATCCTCACAGCTAAATTGAGGAAGTGTGGTCTGGATGATCAGGTAGTGAGGTGGACTGCGAACTGGCTGAAGGAGAGAAGCCAGAGAGTTGTAGTCCATGGGACGGAGTCTAGTTG
This sequence comes from Pezoporus flaviventris, assembly GCF_033815535.1. NCBI lineage: Eukaryota > Metazoa > Chordata > Aves > Psittaciformes > Psittacidae > Pezoporus > Pezoporus flaviventris. The sequence continues at coordinate 43,217,107 of NW_026892561.1, forward strand.
GAGGCCTGTAACTAGTGGAGTGCCTCAAGGGTCAGTACTGGGACCAGTATTATTTAATATATTCATCAACGATTTAGATGAGGGAATTGAGTGTACTATCAGCAAGTCTGCTGATAACACTAAGCTGGGAGGAGTGGCTGACATGCCAGAAGGCTGTGCTGCCATCCAGTGAGACCTGGACAGGCTGGAGAGTTGGACAGGGAGTAACTTGATGAAACATAACAAGGGGAAGTGTAGAGTCCTGCATCTGGGCAGGAACAACCCCAGGTTCCAGTATAGGTTGGGGAACGACCTGTTAGAGAGCAGTGTAGGGGAGAGGGACCTGGGGGTCCTAGTGGATGACAGGATGACCATGAGCCAACACTGTGCCCTTGTGGCCAAGAAGGCCAGTGTCATCCTGGGGTGTATTAGAAGGGGGGTGCTTAGTAGGTCGAGAGAGGTCCTCCTTCCCCTCTACTCTGCCCTGGTGAGACCGCATCTGGAATATTGTGTCCAGTTCTGGGCCCCTCAGTTCAAGAAGGACAGGGAGCTGCTGGAGAGAGTCCAGCGCAGGGCAACGAAGATGATTAAGGGAGTGGAGCATCTCCCTTATGAGGAAAGACTGAGGGAGCTGGGTCTCTATAGTTTGGAGGAGACTGAGGGGTGACCTTATTAGTGTATATAAATATATAAAGGGGGAGTGTCACGAGGATGGAGCCAGGCTCTACTCAGTGGCAAACAATGATAGGACAAGGGGTAATGGGTACAAACTGGAACACAAGAGGTTCCACTTAAACTTGAGAAGAAACTTCTTCTCAGTGAGGGTGACGGAACACTGGAACAGGCTGCCCAGGGAGGTTGTGGAGTCTCCTTCACTGGAGACATTCAAAACTCGCCAGGACACATTCCTGTGTAACATTATCTAGGTGTTCCTGCTCCGGCAGGGGGATTGGACTAGATGATCTTTTGAGGTCCCTTCCAATCTCTAGCATGCTGTGTGATACTGTGATAAGAGAAATAAGAAGGTATGTTAATAATGGCTTAAAATACATGGATCAGGGTCAAACAACAAAACTGCTTCTTTTCTCTCTCTAGTCTTGCTGGTGGAGAAGATACCCAAGCACTGCATTTAGAGATAATTGCACTGGCAACTGCACATAAATTTGCAACAAACTCAGTAATCACCTTAACTGACCTTCTGTTTCAGGATCTTCTAGTTACTCCTCCACACCTCAACTTTCCAGATTACAAAAATGTTAAGAGTGAGTTTAAAAAATGCATAAAGACAAACATATCAGTGTCAAGACAAGCCCTTAGGGGAGTGAAGGCGGGGGGGTGGTGTGGTGTACCTGTGTGTGTTTTGTGTGTGTTCTTGAATGACTTGCTTGAAGAAAACTGATTCAAAAGTGTTCATGTTTTACTTAGTACACTTTTTCCATGGTAACGGTAGACCTTTTTAAAGCAATATGGAAACTGGTAAAGATTTGAGTGTTCAAGCCTGATTTTAAAGTTGAGATCTGGGAAACACACACAAAAATTTTGGAAGTATCAAATGACAAGAAATAGCTTTCTGGATCAAATGAGAAATACGGGAATGAAAACCTTTTAAGGATTCCCTCTGTTTGGGGCTGGGAAAAGGGAAAGTAGCAGGATTAGTGGTCTGCTTTTAGAGAAACAGATATAACACTTATCTTCTGAATGTCAGACCATCCAGAAAAGAAATTAATCTTCCCCCTTGAATCCCCCAGCACATTTTTATTCCCCTTTTGATGGGTCAGAGTCCTGTTGCACTGTTAGCACTCGACTAGCTGTCTTTTGGGGCATAGAAGAGTTTTTCTTGTTGTTTTCATTTTTTTAACTAAGCTCACTAGAGGAAACAGTTTTTCCATGAAGCTAGAATAAGGAATAATCATCACATTGGGAGAAGTTGTTGCCAGCTAACCCAGGAAAGTTCAAATAAATCCATAGGCCAGTTAAAGACAAAAAGCTCAAATCTTGTCTTTCTTCCTCCTCAGAAAATACTTTGTCCCACATGCAACCCAAAGAGCCTTATGGTGCTAAGCTAGCTTAAGAGATGAGTGTATTTATTTTCTCTCTAACGGTATGCAACAAAAAAGTTCAAATCATTTCAGGGTGAAAGAAATAAGCCTTACCCTTCCCATCCAGCAAGCTGCATGGTGATGGCTTGGTGTTTAACTATCTATTTTTATTAGTTTACAGGCTGTAAATATTTCAGTGTGCAATGTTCTGAAGGAGAGTATGTCTGCAAACATATTTTTTTTCTTTTTTTTAATAAGAGCTCATTAGGCTTGATTTTAGTCCTTTTTTTTGTGAGATTCAGGTCTGCTGGGTTTGTGCTGTAGCTTCTGGCTACACTGTGATGAAGTGTCACAAAAACACCATAAAGTCCAGAAGTTGCTAATTTAAGCGACTTTCCCATTTTCTGCCCACCTTCCATCACTACCACTCTTTCCATCTCAGTTCAAGAATCATATTTAAAAAGGAGGACTGGGATTAGTCATGATTCGTCACACGGATTGATTGAGACCTTGCACAGATTTTCAGGCACAGCATTTGTATAAACTGGCCAAAGAAGTTGCAATGGTTGTCCGTTCTCAGTGTAATATGACCCATTCCATTCTATATATAAATAGAGAACAGTTCTTACAGGGCACTGGTATAAGTCAAAATAATGTAATATATAGTTACAGAATTTATTACATGCTGCTTTGCTAGCCCATGTCAAATTTGATAGAAATACCCAAGATCCATTTGGAAACTAAACACTAACAGGAAAAAACATTCTCACTGTTTCTTTTCTCTGTCCCACCAGCACAGAACTGCTGAGCAAACACTGATGCAGCCAGGCTGATGCATCCACACATCTATCACCTTCAAAAGCTGACACACCAAATCCATTGTCTCTTGTTCTTCCTATGAAAAGAGTAAACTGGACAACAAACTAAGGAACAAAGATGCATTACAGCCCACAGAGCTGGTTGAAAGTGTTTGCAGATTCAAGCTAATGGTGCAGAGAAGCAATTCCTACAATTTCATACTTTCATACAACTCAAGGGAACCCTCAGATGCAAGCTAATGCAACATGGTGACTGTTACAGGCTATGTGTACTGTAGACAGGAAAATAGCAAGCCTTATGGTTTGGATTAATAGTATAACCCTCTGAGTTTGTCAGTAATTGTTAGTGTACACATAATCCGTGCCTCAGTTTTAGCAGATCAGCACCAAGTGAACTAATGTTCTATTCAACACAGCAATCCATGCCAACTGGCATACATCAGAGCCCCTTAGAAGCACAGATGCCGACATATTCCTCTCCTAGACAAACACAGAAACCTCGTGCTAAATGTCAAATAATTCTAGTCAAGTTATTCACTGAAATAGCTCTAGCTATATTCAATTACCTTTAAGGTAATCTGTGCACCTAAGCAAATCAGAAGGCCTTTTGACAACTATAGGTCTATTTCAAGCAGCACAAACATATACATATATATATTCAGTGGCACAAATATACCAGGTTATACCATGTCCTCAGACTTATTTTTCTCCCCTTCTTGTTCTGGTAATTACCTATCTAAGATTATTGAGTCAGAAAGGCCTCTTTTGACCCCACCATAGATTTTTGCTGTCATAGCCCAATTTATTCTCTTTCACGCTTGGAATTGGACACTGGTCCCAGTTTCCGGATCTCATTACCACATACACTGTGATAACACAAAATAAGGGCCTGTTTTACCTGAAAATGTCTACCTTTTGGCTTCACCTCTTCTTTCAAGGATTTGACAAACACTAAACATAAGGCAGATACTCAGTTCATGTATGCAATGGAAAGTTTATTTGACTACAGTACACTGATTTTCATGAAGTACTGCCAACTTTTGCTATGAGAACTTGATTCACTGTATTAAGAATCACCCTGAAATTATACTCAAATTCAATACTTTTAAGAAAGATGGCCCCTACATGAAGGTAAACACTTAATTTGATATGCGTCTTATTTTCCTTCATAAAACCATTCACAGATACACTGTCAGGTCAGTCATTCTGTGAGGCTGCCCTCTGTACTCTTTGCCATAGTATCTGAACTTCTAACAGAATCGCACAAATTCTATGTAGAGTTTAAATACAGACTTCATGAAACCGTGGACACAAGAAGATTTATCATCATTCCCAGAAAAAGCTGTGGTAAAGATGAGAACTAAACTTTTTATCCTCAGGGAAAGATTTTCTTGTAATTTATTATACCTCCAGAAGAAATGTAACCAGCTACACTTTAAAATAAAATAATAATTAAAAATATGCATAGTATCTTAATGGATCACACTTCACCTATATAATATCTGATGTGACAAATAAAGGTTCCCTCTTCAAGACTAGTTCTAGAAACCTAGCTAAAGAAGGTGTTTGAAGATTAACTCCCAAAGTTTTAATCCATTTTTCAACAGAGCTTGCCTGAACCCAGATAGTACAATGTTACAATTACCTGCCTTGTTTTACTGCATGTGTTTCTTTAAGAAGAAAAATCTAGATACTTTTTGCAAGGCCAACAATTTCATTGCCAGCTCATGTACATCGTGAATGCATAGGTCACCATGCCTGTGTTTGCATCTTTGAAGACAAGAAAAGTCACCTTGGTGACTGCTCTAAAAAAAACATTTTTAGCAGCTGCTGGTGAGCAGATTTTGAGTTTCTTCAAGGAAATCAGGGAGATCTGTGGTATATAATTGCATGGTAAAGACAATCTCCATGAGCAGAGTGATGGAGAGGGAGCTCTGAGAAACCCAGTCCTCTGTCCTCTATCATAAACACTTGAGTCCTGCATATGGGCTTCTGCTCCTAGCTTGTTTTTAAAATGGAGATTCTAAGTTTTTTATTCCTTCTGATGCATCATTTTATCAAAACAAAGGAAACCCTCCATACACAGAATTAAAAACCTCTTTAAAAGTGGGGGTTCATCTAAAATGAATTTAATCTACTGCTGTTACTGACATGCATTCAGGTTATGACAACATGGCTAACTTCCTTACTGATAGACTTCAATTTTCTCTCTCATTCAGATATTTCCCTCCAGAACCACAGGCCAAGGCCTGACTCAAAAGGAAGACTACCACCCACTGGATCAGCTCCTGTGGCATCCTGCGTTTTCCTTCAAGAATATCCTCAGCCTAAGGTCTGGACATCCGATGTGATTATAACCCAAGGCAAAATGCAGGAAAAAAAATATACATACATAATACACACATATATATATATACACATATAACTGAAGCATATGGAAAATCTGTCTTTGCCACTTGATACTGAAGGTTAGTACAGCTCTTTTTACAAAAAACAAAAAGCATAATTTAGAAAACATACATGCTGCTTTCATTCTATTCTTTTACTTTACCTTTAACAGAAAACCCCAGAGAAAGCAATTTATGATTACTAAAACATCTCTCATAGCATCTCTTGTAAAAGTTAAATGCCAAATTATATAGTGAACAGGAAAAATATAACACTGCTTGGTAGCCCACTGGACTTTTTTTTTTCCTCTGTAGGATTTTTTTTTTCTTTTTTGAAATTTCCTCCCCTTCCCAAACCATGAAGACCTTGACAATGACTATGAAAAAAACTTATGTGTAGACAGGAAGATTAGATTTTCCATTTGATTAAAATTTAAGTACATCTGTTAAAACTCTTGCATAATGGAACACCACATGAAGATATAGAATCATAGAATAGAATCATAGAATCGTTAGGGTTGGAAAGAACCTTAAGATCATCTAGTTCCAACCCCCCTGCCGTGGGCAGGGACACCTTATGCTAAATCATATCACCCAAGGCCTCGTCCAACCTGGCCTTGAACACTGCCAGGAATGGAGCATTCACAACCTCCAAGGGCAACCTATTCCAGTGCCTCACCACCCTAACAGGAAAGAATTTCCTTCTTATATCCAACCTAAACTTCCCCTGTTTAAGTTTTAACCCGTTACCCCTTGTCCTGTCACTACAGTCCCTAATGAAGAGTCCCTCTCCAGCATCCCTATAGCCCCCCTTCAGATACTGGAAGGCTGCTATGAGGTCTCCACGCAGCCTTCTCTTCTCCAGGCTGAACAGCCCCAACTTTCTCAGCCTGTCTTCATACAGGAGGTGCTCCAGTCCCCTGATCATCCTCGTGGCCCTCCTCTGGACTTGTTCCAACAGTTCCATGTCCTTTTTATGTTGAGGACACCAGAACTGCCCACAGTACTCCAGGTGAGGTCTCACAAGAGCAGAGTAGAGGGGCACACTCCTTTTGAAGCAGCCCAGGATACGCTTGGCTTTCTGGGCTGCGAGCGCACACTGCTGGCTCATGTTCATTTTCTCATCAACAAACACCCCCAAGTCCTTCTCCGCAGGGCTGCTCTGAATCTCTTCTCTGCCCAACCTGTAGCTGTGCCTGGGATTGCTCCAACCCAGGTGTAGGACCTTGCACTTGGCATGGTTAAACCTCATGAGGTTGGCATCAGCCCACCTCATAAGTTTGTCGAGGTCCCTCTGGATGGCATTCCTTCCCTCTAGGGTATCAACCGAACCACACAGCTTGATGTCATTGGCAAACTTGCTGAGGGCGCACTCAATCCCACTGTCCATGTCAACGACGAAGATGTTGAACAAGACTGGTCCCAACACCGATCCCTGAGGGACACCACTCATTACTGGTCTCCAGCTGGACATTGAGCCATTGACTACAACTCTTTGCGTGCTGCCATCCAGCCAGTTCTTTATCCACCGAGTGGTCCATCCATCAAATTGATGTCTCTCCAATTTAGAGACAAGGATGTTGTGTGGGACAGTGTCGAACACTTTACACAAGTCCAGGTATCATCTGCTCTACACCCCTGTCCATCAGTTCTGTAGCCCCATCATAGAAGGCCACCACATTGGTCAGGCAGGATTTCCCCTTAGTGAAGTCATGCTGGCTGTCACCAAGACCTTGTTGATTTTCATGTGCCTTCCAGGAGAATCTGCTCCAAGATTTTGCCAGGCACAGAGGTGAGACTGACTGGTCTGTAATTCCCCGGGTCATCCATTTTCCCCTTCTTGAAAATGGGGGTTATATTTCCCTTTTTCCAGTCATTGGGAACTTCACCTGACTGCCATGATTTCTCAAATATGATGGTCAGCAGCTTTGCAACTTCATTCTCCAGCTCCTTCAGGACCCACGGATGGATCTCATCAGGACCCATAGACTTGTGCACGTTCAGATTTTTGAGATGGTCTCAAACCAGATCCTCTCCTACAGTGGGCCCAAGGTCTTCATTCTCACAGTCCCTGCATCTGCCTTCCAAGACTTGGGTAGTTTGGTCAGAGCCACTGCCAGTGAAGACCGAGGCAAAGAAGTCATTCAGAACCTCAGCCTTCTCCAAATCCTGTGTAGCCAGTTCTCCTGAGAGCTTCCTGAGGGGGCCTACGTTCTCCCTAGTCTGTTTTTCATTTGCTATGTACCTGTAGAATCCCTTCCTGTTATCCTTAGCATCCCTAGCCAAGTTTAATTCAAACCGGTCCTTAGCTTTCCTAACCTGGTCCCTAGCTTCCCAGACAACATCCCTGTACTCTTCCCATGCCACCTGTCCTTGCTTCCACTCATTATAAGCCTCTTTTTTCATTTGAATTTTCCTCAGGAGCTCCTTATCCATCCAAGCAGGTCTCCTGGCCTTCCTGCTGCACTTCCTTCTGGTTGGGACGCAGCACTCCTGAGCTTGTAGCAGGTGATCCTTGAATATCAACCAAGAGTCTTGGCCCCCCCTGCCCTCTAGGGATGTACCCCATGGAACCTTCCTAAGCAGGCTCCTGAAGAGGCCAAATTCTGCTCTTTTGAAGTCCATGGCAGTGAGCTGGCTGCATGCTCTTCTCACTGTCCTGAGGATCTCAAATTCGAGCATCTCTTGATCGCTACATCCAAAGGCTGCCCTGGAGCATCACATTTCCAACGAGCCCTTCCCTGTTGGTGAGCACAAGGTCAAGCATGGCACCTCTCCTTGTCAGCTCCTCTATTACTTGCAGAAGGAAGTTGTCTTCCACACAATCGAGGAACCTCCTGGATTGCTTGTGCCGGGCCGTACGGTCCTTCCAACAGATGTCAGGGTGGTTGAAGCCACCCATGAGAACAAGGGCCTGTGAGCATGAGGCTTTTCCTATCTGTCTATGGAGTGCTTCATCCGCAGGTTCTCCTTGATCATGCGGCCTGTAACAGATCCCCACAGTAATGTCTCCCATAGCTATATTCCCTTTAACCCTGACACACAAACTCTCTGTGGACTGCTCACCTGTCCCCAGACAGAGTTCCATACTCTCCAGCCTATCCCTAACATAAAGGGCAACTCCCCCTCCCCGCCTGCCAGGCCTGTCTTTCCTAAAGAGCCTGTAACCTTCCATTCCAACACTCCAGTCATAGGAGCCATCCCACCATGTTTCTGTGATGCCTATTATATCATACCCCGATAGACATGAACACATCTCTAATTCCTCTTGTTTGTTCCCCATGCTACGGGCATTTGTATAGAGGCATCTGAGCTGAGCTCCAACTGACGCCGGCTCATTGGCTGGAGCAGCTGGGATATCTCTACATTGCCCCAAGCATTTATTATAGATTCTGGTAACTGACTATCTGCCAATGTCTCCTGTTTCCAAAATAAAATAAAAAGAATCATGAGGTATTTTGTTTAAATATCTAATAGCACTTTTATTCCAACAATTGAAGGAAACAACTTGCTTTATAAATTGCTATCACACTAACAGTGCAAACAGGATTTCAGTTGAAGTCGCATTGCACACAGAAATTTAGAAGGAATAATTACAAGAAATATAAAAGCCTTGAAAAGCCAAGTACTCAGTCAGTTCTAATAATCTTTCTTTTCTCATAGCAAATGAGAAGCTTTCTGGGGTGGCACTTTCATTAGAAGAAACAGGTCTTCTCATAACAAAGCTGCACAATATTGGCTTCATCCCTAACTATTTGTATAGAATTAAATAACATTTTCCTTCATTATTACGCTCCTCAGGAGTCATTCATGATACACATAATAAATTAATAAATCAGTAGGAATGCCTTGCAATGCTAATATGTTTTTAAAAGGAACAAATACATGGATTAAAATTCTAATTATAGGGAAAATAATGAAAGAGTATTATGAAACTAAAGATCATATATTGATAAAGGTGTCCCACTTAGTTACTATATCTACTATTTCCGTTCTCAGAGAGGAAATTTACCCATTAAGCATCATTTTTATCTGACAATAGCAACTGCATTATAATCTCAGCTAGTACTTTTAATGGTTTAGACTGTTAATATTAAACTTGTTGGACAGATTTGACACATCCTATTCTAGACATTTTACATATTCAAGAGATACAAAACAGTGAAAACTGGCTTTCCTTGCCAGAAAAGTGTTCCCCAGCCTCAAAAAAAATCAAGTTTTCTTGTTCAAGCTCTTGTTCAACCTGCTTTTCACTATACAAATTCTCAAATGCAGTAAGATCAACTTCTAAATTTAAGTTTTGTACTAAAGTTTACAAACATGTCACACATAACGAAGTGCCATTATGTGAGGTCACCTGTACGCTCATAAAAGGCATGTAAGTAGGTGCAACATTCTATGAGTGGATCCATATAGTAAAGAAAAAATTTGCAGATTACCTAACATCAGGAAAATATTCAAGACCAAACCAAAACAGAAACGGATAGCTAATATCTACCACATAATGTGTTGCATATATTGAACTCATTGATTCATAGAATGGCACCAGGCATAGAATCAGAATGGTTAGGGTTGAAAAGGACCTTAAGATCATCTACTTCCAACCCTCTGCCATGGGCAGGGATGCCTTACCCTAGACCATGTTGCCCAAGACTCCGTCCAGTTTGGCCTTGAACACTGCCACAGATGGAGCATTTACCAGCTCTTTGGGCAACCTGTTCCAGTGCCTCACCACCTTTCTAGTAAAGAGCTTATATCTAACCTGAACTTCCCCTGTTTTGGTTTAGACCCTTTACCCCTTGTCTTATTGCTACAGTCCCTGATGAAGAGTCCCTCTCCTGCATCCTTATAGGCCTCCTTCAGCTACAAGTATAGGCTAGAAGTTGTTTGCATTCCATTTAACCAACAAAGATAAGCATATATTAATCAAACTGCATTAAGAGTTCTCACAAAAAGAAGAAAGAAAAAAGATATTAAAAACCTCTTTGAAATTATTTATATGTTTAGCAGGTTCATAAGCAGAGGGGGATAACTTTTATGTATCAAATCACTCAGTAACTCTGGTATAAATTTTCCACAAGTTCAGATACTGCCTAAAGAATCTCTTTCTCAGTCCTTTACTAAAGGTATTTAAGAATAAGCCACACAATTTCTACAGCTTTATGAATGGACCTGTTTTTTTGCAGATAAGTATGGTATTTTGACAAGGAATTTGCTGCCTCTGATCCTAAGTCACTATGATATGCCCAATGGCACTTCAGTGAGTAGGCCATCTTGCACAAAGGAAAAATGAATGAAGAAAAGGAGTGCACCTAGGGGGCAACTTAGATAGCTTACCTTTCATTTCTGACTGTTGCTCAACTTAAACCAGTGATCTTACTGATGCAAGAAAAATGGAGAAAAGTTTGGACTGACTGAAGAAAGATAGTTAAAACAAAACAACAACAAAAACAAAAGGGGAAAAAATAAAACCCAAACAAAATAAAACACCACCAAAACCAACAAAAACCCACAAACCACAAAACAAAACAAAGCAAAAAGCCATCTCCCCTCATTCAGGTCCAACCTTTTTAAAACATTTTGTAAAATTAGCATGACAAGAAGATACGTAAATGAATTTAAGACTCAGAATACAGCCGGTGTGATCCTCTATGAGGGGTATGTTGCATATTGAAGGCATTCTGGTTGTTCGCAGGGCTCAATAAATTTTTATTTTTTTTTTAATACTGAGGGATGATCTTATAAGTATTTTCTTAATTCAGTAGTTCATTGCATGGAGGTAATACTGCAATTTAGCAGCTTCACTTCCTTGCCCTTTAGCACCTGCACTTCCCTGCCCTTACAATAAGCAGATCAATTGGAAATGTCAGTGAGAACTTTGGCAGAATTGACTGCTGCATGGCAACATTGATCATACGTTGCAATTCAGCCGAAAGTTAGTTTGAGAGAGAAAGGGAAAATAACAGTGGCTTAGAAACAACTAATACTCCCTATTTTATTGAAACAAACAAAGAACCCCACAAACAAAGTGCTTATTTCCAAAAAAGCTTTTTTTTTTTTTTTCAACCTTTGTTTTTTATTTGGGGGGAAGAAATTACTTCATTTATTAAACTGCAACAAGTATTTTTAAAATTTTTTAAGACAATTATAACATTTGTATGCATCATTCAAGAAATTAAAATGTATTTGAAAATTTCACAACCTCTCAAAAACAAAATTTTCACCTCTGGTCCAAAACAATACATGAAGAATAAATAATACTGTAGTTTTACAAATAAAGACTCCTAAATAGAGATTTTTTTTCCCTCAGTTCATTGCCATTTATAAAGCCCTATTTGCAGATATCACATTGAAATGCCACGTTTAAATATTTAATTTTAGGTGCTCATTTCAACAGACTTTTAAATAAAACCTTCATTTTAAGTGAAATCTGAATAAAACCGTAAGCTCACTAGCTGGTAATATATTCACACAGCTTAAATAATGACATAGGGAGAAAGATATTTAGAGACAGAGATCAAGGAGAGAAAAAAAAATAAGCTGTTACAGCTGATAAATGATAGCAAGTGAATGAGGCATGGAAAGTATATGAGACAAAGCATCAGTATGAAAAAAAAATTTGTTAGACTCTGAACAGACAGCAGGAATGAATGAGAAACAGTAGGTATGAGCTAAATGGAACTGGTTACAAACTCCCATCCAGACAAAAGGGATCAGGGGTATTTCTCATTGATGTTTTGTCAATTTTTGTTTTCCCAGTTACTTATATCAGGATATAGGTTTAAACTAAAACAGAGGAAGTTCAGGTTGGATATAAGGAAGAAGTTCTTTACTGTGAGGGTGGCGAGGCACTGGAACAGGTTGCCCAAAGAACTGGTAAATGCTCCATCTGTGGCAGTGTTCAAGGCCAGGTTGGACAGAGTCTTGAACGACACAGTCTAGGGTAAGGTGTCCCTGCCCATGGCAGGAGGGTTGAAAGCAGATGATCTTAAGGTTCTTTCCAACCCTAACTATTATATGAGTCTATGATATTCTTAAATGAAAAAACAAATAGAAGATTCTACTTTCAACTTGACCCTGAGAAGAAAACCATGGAAAAGACTAAAGCAGGCTATTTTTGTTTCATTTTCTTTCGAAACTACAATGTTTGTCATGAACAAAAAAGCATATGATAACAGATGAAATGTAGTTTTATAGCTCAAAACCATTTCACCAGTAGGCTTTCCAATCATTCTGTTGCAATGAGGCTTTCAAATTTTCCAGTAAGCAATTCAACAGCATTCGTTCCTTCAGGTCCAGTGAGATTGACCTAGTTCTATTCAGCTTGTGCTTCTCCCCACTTCAATTAGTAAATACTCCAGTTAAACAACGTAGCCTATACAGTTAAAATTATTCTCCACAACCAGACCATAGCTACACAAGGGCCTGTTTCTTGGTGGGGTAGGTGTTGTTTGTTGTTTTTGTTTGTTTGTTTGGTTTTTTTTTGCAAAGGGTTTTTCTTTTGTTTTTTGTTTGTTTGGGTTTAGGGTGTTGCTTTGTTTTGTTGGAGGGTGGGCACTCAGTTTTGTTGTTTGGTGGTCGGTTTTTTTTTCTGTTTTCTTGTTTGTGTTTTTTGTTTGCTTTGGTTTCTTTTTTTAATAAGATGACAGGCTCCTAAACCTGCTGCCTATCTGGAGAACTTACCCCAGTGATGCCCTGGTGCATTAAGTTCTCCTAGTCTGATTACCTCATTTTACCACAACTATGAAGAAAAGAGTTCCTAGTCCTTCCCAATATTGCCCATAGGAGAGAAAGGAAAAAAAAAAAAAAAATATATTGTGAAAAGAATAAGCAGCCAAGAAACTTTGGAATTGTTAAATTGTTCACTTTCTATGGATAAAATGTATGTAGACACGCATATAGTGAAAAAGTTTTGGTCCCAAATGAACACCAAGCTGCACCTTCCCATAGTCATACTCAAACCCAACAATACACCTGGAGTCCAGCAGATGTGTCACAAGGTCATCTCTTACTGCTCACAGCAGTGCACGATGCAGCAGCATGTTTTCAACAGTGCAGCTGTGCTCATATTAAAGCTGCCTTGTCCTATACTTTACACAACCTGACTGTAACACTACACCTTGATTTCCAAACCAACTCAATTTTTTGTAACAGAAACTGCATTTCAAGAGGATTTAAATTGTCTTCTATAGATTCCACAGGACTATATTTGAATGTCTGTGACTCACTGTGAGCATTTCCCCAGCAGATAACTCCCCCCTACCATAGCTACCTCTCAAAGTGCCTTCCATCTCTTTGGAAGATATTATTTAGATCATACAAGGATTTAGCACTCTTAACATTTGCCTCTTGAGTACCTCCTTCTCTTTGCCAAAGCTTTTACAAAACAAAATTACCTGAAAATATTTAGGAAGAGTCATTTTACCTCTCAATTCCTGTCATGAGTTTTTAGGATCTTACTCTCATTTAAGTAAACTCCTACTGTCAGAAGTTAATAAGTACAATAGGGACAAACTGGGAGGTACCTATATATGCACACACATATATGTGTGTGTATATATATATAAATATATATATATATAAAATAAAATGCCTATAGACTCAGAGGACATAAAATATCCTGCAAATAAGGCCACACCCTCCTTAGAGTTCTAAGTCTACATTGAGAGTGATTAAGCCCTGAATGACAGTGAGCAGCGAGTGATTTTGGGTTCTTGAACTTTGTGGATGGAGGCCTAAGGTAAAGTTAGGACCTAGAGGTTACATGAAGATTTCTTTAGATCCTTAATGTATCCCAAGATATATACAGGTGCCTCTTGCTATGGGGGATAATCAGTCACCTGAGCCAGAAAATTTCACTGTGAGAATCCCAGGTTGCCTGTCCTTTATTTTATGCTTATTTTGTAGAGGGGCCAGTCTAGCTGTGCACACTCCTTGCTTCAGGAAATTATTAATTGTATTGCGCTTGTGTAAAATCAAGAGATCCCCAACAGGCTGTTTACCCAATGCAGTTATTATTTTTCCATTTATCCCCTTGGTGTTTTTCTAATTTTCTCAGATATATTTCAGTCTTCACATTTTAATGAAATATACTGGCTCAGCACACATGTGCTTTGTGGATAATCACAATATGAACAATATGTGTTATTTAGTTAGGGCTACCTACTCTCTCCTACTATTTCAGCTGGAGAAGCTGTTATTCCTGAAAACTACTGGGCTTCAGGAATAGACATGTGAACTAGTTAATTTTTCTTTTTATAACTATATGAATAGTGAAACAAAGATCATTCAACAACATTAACAACCCCAGCTGCATGCATTGTTCCATTTGTTCAACAGTTTAAAGGACAATTACTTTTATATGCCTTTTGATTTAAAGGACAAGATATTTCCTTTTTTGTTTGGTTTGTGTTTGAGATTTTTCATGTTTGTAGCTGAAAATTTTAGTACATAACTTTCAGTGGGCCACTAACTCTGTCACAGAGCCTCCAACTAAGTACACAGGCCATAAATTTACTGAAATAAAATCTAATATTTGACAACTATGTCTTTCTAGTGAAGCCAGCATGCCCTTCAGGGTGGTCACATACTCCAAAACTCTTCAGCTACTAAAGTTGACCAGATTTTGATAGTGAGCATTCTTTGATCACAAGCTCCCTGTGGTGACATTACAGAGCATGCAGCCCAAGCCTCGTTAGCTTGTTTCTTCAGGAAACAAATGCTATTCATGAAAAACTGGTGAACCTCCATTATTCTAATTAGTTCAATCCTTATCAGTGTTATTCATTCAACAGTCAATGTAATTCATTTAATAACCTGAAGAAGCAGGTGTTAAAAGTAATCAGATCATGTTCTAATAGTGTGTTTAAATTCTGTTTCTTGTTGCAAAACAGGACTTTTCGAAATAACAGGAATTTGAAATAACACTGATGTTTCCAGAGGATAAAAATATTCTATTTTATAATGGACTCTCACATTGCTATGGTTACAGGCTCAATAACCTTTTTATTTGATTAAATATTCCTTTAGGCAGAACTATTAAAACTTAAAGTTTCTTTTTAATAGCTTTTTTTTGTGGTAACACTTATGCTAGCCCAGCATTACTAAGGTTTTCTGTTTGTCCTACAGCTTTTGATCATACTATCCTGCTTCTCCTTGTTACAGTGTATCAGAGCACATTTGTCTCTCCATTTAAGTAAATATGCTTGCTGTAGTTGTCATCTTGAAAAAGCACTAAAACAATCACTGGGTGGGTGGGGATCCCATTTTATCATTATGTGTAGAACATAAATCTTCAATATCTATGAATTAATGACCTGTTTTCCACTTAGGATGCATATATAGGTCTGCATTCTGAATAGCTGGCATACCTTTTCTTTTTAAGGAAAGCAAACTTATTCCCAGCCATGTGTTATTCTCTTCAGGTCTTTTATTAAGGTACTCATGGTTTCATAGGTTCAGAGCTGGTCTTTGTCAACAGTATCTGTATCTTTTCCTTCTCATACCCTACCAGGAAAAGGACTAAAGTTTTTCAAGAAGAATGAAATGAAAAGAAGCTCTTATTACTGAGGCTGAATGATAATGTCAGTGTCATCAACTTACTCTATAAACTCCCTAAGGACATTTGCAAAGGTATACTGACATTCAATAAAGTAAATTCTGAAAGAAAGTCCAGACCTTGCTGGGAGTACCTCTTCATGAACTGGAATGGAGGATATTTTAGTAAATTCAAGTTGCTATGGAACATTCTTGAGACCGGAGATGGGAATGAGAATTGCAGAGAAGTCACTGATGCTACTCTGTATGACAGTATGTAAGAGTCTAGTATACAGCTTACAGTACACAATAACTCTCCAACTGTATTACTGCCTGCTTTTTTTCCTCACCTATTTCAGGTAAACACTGGTTGCTAGCTTACAAATAAAAAAGGCACCCAACACTTGTGTGCCAGATGTGCATTGGTATGCCAGGGCAACCTACCTGCAGTATGTGCTTCATACCTTTTGTTTTACAGAGCATGGATGGAATAAATTACACAACACTTGGTCTGATCTCAGAAATTCATTAGTAAAAATAAATTTTTTTACACAACATCAACACTTCAGAGTGGACCCTTGAGTCTCCTAACACAGGCATGATTAAAAACTCCACAATGCCTTTATTTTTTTGCCAGAATATTGTGATAGAATGGGAAAATTCTATATCCAAAACACAGCTGGACCCTAAAGGCCTCTAAAACACTAGTAGTTTGTAAGATATTTGGGTAATCAATAAGACAATACAGTGTTATTCTTGAAAGATGTTTGTTTAGGAGGAATCAGATGAGAGTTGTTGTTTCACCTTGTGTGATGAAGGTCATTGACTATTGTCTGGCAAGTCAGCAGTAATTAAACAAAACTGCATTGCAAGACTTAATAAATAAAGCTGCTGTTCTGCTCTGCACAATTCTGTCTGGCACCCACAAGAAAACAGAGCTGAAATTAAGTCTCCATTCATTACAAAAATAGTCTTACAGAAATTCAGAGCTATGGACTGTCTGTTGTTTGTCAATGGTATCGAATGGTTTCTATCTACTGTAACAAATCACTCAACAGTAAAATAAATGGTAGTTGATTGCATGCCAATGGTATATTTAACAGTACTCTATTGTATTGAATGCTGCTGGAAATGTAACAGGTCTCGATAGGGGGAAACATACATGCTATTTTTAAAAATAAAATATTGATGTAATTGGCTTTCCCACCCATGGTGCTTCACAAGCCTAGAAGCAAGATTAGTTTTAATAGTTTGTTAGAAAGTGAGGGAGATTGGACAAAAAGAATCCTGTTGACTTCAGGGCATTTTGAAAGTATTTAATTAAAAAGAACAACTATCACAGACCTCCTTAGCCTGAATTCTCAAATTTCCCTCCACTCAACAGTTAAAAAAAAATAATCAAGTAACATCCTACAGTGCTAAAAGAAAGAATGGAATAGTAATGTTCCCCCTAATGAGCACTCTCCAGCAAAGAGGAGTAATCATGGAACTAAAGCTATAATCATTCCTTACTGGCAACAAGTTTTCTTGACTGATTGGCAAGACCAAACAATGGTGGATGGTTTGCATTTACTGCAAATTTACCCTCTGAGGGTAGAATTTCCCCCACTGTCATCTCTGTTTGCTGTTCTGCATTTGGGTCTCATTAGGTCACAAGAATACTTTCTCCTCCTTCATTTTTCTTTCCTTTAATCTTGGTATTCTGACTCTTTGTAAGTAGTCAAGTAATAGTTTTTTGCAAGGTCCCACTTGGTTCAGTCTAAACCAACAAAGAAAAATTGAAACTGCTCTTATTTTTTACATCTACTAAAAGGGTAAGAGCACTGGTCTTTCGTTTCTCACAGCAGACCAACAAGACTGTTGCAAATTCATGATAAAGACTTTCCTCTGGTATTCCCATTCACATGATCTTATATCAAATAAGAAAAATCATGGGTATTTTACTTATCATTGCTGGTCTTTGAAGACGTGTATTCCTCTGCCCAAGGGATACAGACTGGATGGGTGATACAGTGAGCAGAAATGTATTTCCTGAACATTTAGTGTAAAAATGACAGTAGACTTCATCTTTGAAAGGAACTTATCAATATTGTGCCCCATATATCATTAAAACCTCAAGCAGAAGAAAGCATTTTTTTTCCTAACAGGAAAAATAATAAAAGCAAGCAGAGCCAACAACAATGGAAATGTCACCTGTTGAAACAGGCTGAAGAATTGACAGTCAGCTGGTAAGTACAGCCCTTTCACCTGACTCAGCTGAAGAACCAGGTAGCATTTAAATGGTTCCTCTCTTCCCACAGTTTGCATTAATGAGATTTTTTAGGACTCAGTTACCTAGGCAATTGTGAGCTAGAAATGCATAATTAAATGAACCAACAGGTAACAGACAAACAAAACCACCCTTGTGTTTCCCCTTTTTTTTTCTTTTCAGGTGTGAAATAATTAAAACTATTTTCAATATACTATTTGCAGTGTCAGGGGGAGAGGAGGGAAGAAAGTCAAGTTATTTCAACCAACTAGAATCAGTGCACCATACTTAAGAATACTTCTAGTCACACTCTACTTTCTAATACAAATGTCAGATTTCAAGTAACTGCTCAATGTAGACATATGTGTTTTACTTAGACCAGTAAATGCATTGAAAACACAGAATTGTGCAAGATACGTTGGAACATACATACGCAAATATTCTCTTTTCTCCTTTCTCCTTTCCAGGTCCCTCACAAAAATGTAAAAATAGTCCAGTTATTACAAGCAATCAGCAGCCATCACCTTTTTGTCTCCTATCCCTATAAGATTACTTTATTTCAATAGTTATTATACTAGAAGTGGTTTTAGAAACTTCTAAGAACAGGTTTGGCCTAGTACTGTTTAACTTGTAAGATCTCGCATATCATATAATACAAAAACTGTACTGAGACACCATTGTTTAGAAAGGCATGCAGATGATGCAACATACAAAACGAGTGCAAGCTATAGGCCAAACCTAATTAATTGATTTTTTTTTTTTTTTGGACAAAGTAAAATATACAGATTCATGCCCTCATAGTAGCTTTTAATCTGTCCACCAAGAGACAGACCACCTGCATAAAGTTTTGTGGGACTAGTCCTGCATTCTTTGCATATATGCCTGGGAGAGGGAGCAACCTATGAGAGAATTATTTCTATTAACATTATTTTTAGATTCAGTGTGAGTCATCTGGATGCCAACAATGTAATTAGAATAGAATTAAGACAACAACAACCCACATAGTCTCTGATTATATTTCAATAGCCTTCCCCCCCCCTTCTTAAAAAAGCAGGATCTATTAGTAACATGTAAATGGAGCATGCTGAGTAAAACAGGCACAGTGCTTTGCAGATGAGTGTGGATCCTCAAAGCAATGCTTAAGTTTATAAGCTGCAGAATGGAGAATCAATTTTGCTGCATGGAAAATACTTAATTACGGTAACATTTATGCCAAGAAAATGACGTTCTGAAAACTCCGTGAAAAACTGACACTGACTTCCCACTGAGAGGCTTTCTTTTTCTTTCCATAAATAGACTGCAGGGCCTAGCTATTTATTGCCTGTGATACTATGAAAGGAGAAGAGTGAAGGTTTGTGAGGATATGTTGTAGCTTGTATTCACTGGGAAAGTGGAAAATGTACATACAACACTTAAACTGCTCAAAATCAGCAAAAAACGCCTGGAGCATTCGCCAAGCACACAGATATCTATCCATCAGCTGGAAGAATGATGAAAAGAAGGTGAAAAGACGAGGCACACAGTAACAAAAATATTCTAGGCTATTTTATAAACCACCTTATCAAAAATAAGGGTCTTTGATACTCTCTTGGAAAGGCGTGATTCTCTGAGATGACAGCACGTATGACAAGCCGTAAACAAAGTCTGATGCAAATATATTTTTAAAACTCAGTCTGCCTCCGTGATGGCCGAAATTCCGTTTACATAGTGTGACTGTGGAAGTGTGTGTTGATATTACAGAGAAGCAACTTCCATGCTGTAACCTAGCTAAGAAGATGAAGTCTCACTCTTATTCCTTCTCCATAAAGAAGGGATGCCTTTGGGAAGCCTGAAGCCAGCAAGCCCACAGAGGTGGCATGACAAGGACACCAGAAAACTAAGTTAAATTACTATAGTTTCTGTGACAGTCTCTGGCTCTGAAAACATTGGTATGTACAGGTATTGAATGGAGATGAAGACGGATATTAAAGTGGATAGGATGAAGAAACAATCCAAGTAACTCCCAAAATCAGATGGGGATAGGAAAGGAGAATCAAGAGGGAAACCACAGTGTGGAACCACATCATACCTGGAGAAAGCACTAAAAGTAACAGTAAATAACAGAAGGTTTTTCCTGCGCTTTCAAGGAACTTGAAGGGTGGCAAGGAGTGGGTGGGGAAGGGAAAAAAAAAAGAGGATGTGTTATATGCCAAAAAATAAAATTTATATAGAAAGATTGTCTTCTTCAAAGCTGTTTTACTTTCAAAATTTTACTTTCTCCACTGAAGAATTTGATTAGGAAAATTCCATCCTTACTTTATGCTACTTTATAATTTTACTTTATGTTTCACCTCAGTCCTTCAGTTCTTTTGAAGAGATGTTAAGTACCCTGCACTCAGACACAGGCAAATTTAATGCGCATATTTGTCAAGTTTTTATAATAAATTTCTGCAAAACCCTTCATAATTTAGTATGCTGAAACAGCATTACTACAACAAAAATGTACCCTTTGAGAAATTTAATTTGTAACACCTTCACTCCTGTAAAAATATTCTGGTCAAAGACTCATGGAAACAAGCATATATACACATAATATTAAGTGATAACATATCAACGGAAGAAAACTAATATTCAGTATTCAAAGACAGACTTTACAATCAAAGATTATTCGCCTAACTCAGCAGTTAAAAAAGGCTCATTTTCTCGATGACTGTACTTCCCTAAAATATAAGTAAATAGAAAATATGATCAGCCTCTGGGATTTGAGAAAACAGTTAATAAAAATCTAGTTAATTTTTTTTATGATGAAAACAAACCTATCTTTCTTAATGGCAAAGATACAGTACTCACTGTAATCAATTTTTATATAGCTTCTTTAAAGGAAAACCCATTGATGAAGATAAAACTTCATGCTTCTTAGCAGGCTGAAATGGGATGATGAAAGCTACAGGATTCATTACTTCAATTAGTAATAAGATCATAGCTCTGCAAAAATGATTTCTAATCAAAATTTCTGTTTTTCTCATTGGATATCTTTCAGATCACATTTCAAAAGGGGGATTGTAACACAATAACTCACTGAATTGAAAATATGTAGACCTATTTAAATCTGTAGAGCCCTAGCTCATCTAAAATAATACTGACACAATGAACGTTGATGTTAGTGTACACTAATGTCAGCATTATGTAAACTTAAACTTCACTTCCCTCTCAGCCCTAACACTGGGACAACACAGTTAATCTCCAACATATTAAATGCCCTGCCAGAAGAAAAAGCAAGTCCTGCTGCTGGTACTTTGTCTTTGGAAAGGAACACACTGACGTCAGGATCATCTCTATTTCATCTCTCACATGGAGATCACTGTAAAAAGGAAATAATAAAAGAGCATCTTTATATTTACACAACAAAACTAGAGATGTTTAAAAGAATAAAATTCTTAGTTTATAAAGAAAGAAGTAGAATCTGAGAAAGATTAATCCAGAAGTTTCTTTGACAGTAATTATTCCCTTTTCAGCTTTGCATGCAGAAAGCATTACTGGAATTTCATTATGATCCCTATTATTTAATAAATTACGTTGGTAGGGAGGTTAAATTTACTATCAAATGGGAATTAACGGGAACTTAAAAGGGCTGTACAAGGAATCACAACAATGAGATATTATAGCGTTCTTTATGCGAGACTGAATTTGAAGAAACCATTCATGAAAACATTTTAGATTGCTACTAATTAATCAGATTGATACATATGGTCTCAAAAACACATCTGACAGCTAATGGTACTTCACTAAAAGCCTGATCCAAAGCTTATTGAAATCAAAGGAAAGGCTCTCATTGACTTTGATTATGCCACACAAATGTAATGCTCATGTGTATAGAGTGCCCAGTAAATTATATGCATTACAACAATCATATTGTTATAACAATATTATTGCATGTTTCTAATGACTAGTTTATTATTTTTAAGATGCCAAGCATTTGCTGAACAGCCTATACATTTAAGAGACCCATTTGCAGGGCACAATGCAAAGTTAATGAGAGCCTTTACACAGATTTTAATAACTGATTCCAGAGGACTAATTTCAGCACAGGATGCCAAGCATGAATAAAACTGACAGAAGGGATTCTTTTGAGTGAAATATCATTATTTTATATATAATTTTTTTTAGAATGGTATTTTATTTTGCAAAAATACCAAGTTTTTCCTCAAAGTGACCCCCTTATTCTGCTGGTCTCAATTTTTCTTAAAGCAGTCCCATGGAATCTATGCAGTTATGCTCTGTCCAACTCAGTGGAGGGAGAAAAGCAATAGTAAAGGTGGAGGGTATTTAGATATCCTTTTATCTTTTTGTTCCTTTCTTTCACCCACCCTCCTTGTTCTTAATTTTGTACAAGGAGACTGTTCATTTCCTTTTGTATAATTAATGATGTTTCCCAGCAGAAAGTTGTAATCTTACAATAGCCTATTGAGAAACTGTACACTACACTTTCTTTGCCTAAGGACAAATTAAAAAGTATTTATGGAATAATGAATATGATTTGGACCAGCAAAACCAAGTCAACACACAGCAACACTCCATGGAGAAATTCCACATTATGTATTTGTGGAAGTTATCTGCATGTATCTGTATTATAGATGACTGAAAATAATCAGTGTTAAATCATTACAGATCTTGGCAGTCATTCATGCTCAATAGGTTTCTTAGAAGTTACAAAGGATCTCACACTCACATAATTTCAGGAAAAAACTGTGTGTGCCTCTACCCCATAATTAGAGGAGGCTGTTACTGGCATTTCTGTAAGATGAATGTTGGATAAAGCACTTCCAGTGGTAGATAGTAATCAAAAAATTGTAAAAATGGATCATTCCTATAGCACAACAGAATTTTCAGGAGTAAAGTGTACTCCAGAACCTCCATTTCTCTAGTTAACTGAGTCAGTACCACACAGAACAGCCTAACCACCTCTGAAAACAACAAGAAGGTAACTACAATGTGTTCAGACAACAGTGGCACATCTGAAAACTAACAAAAGGAAAGGAACATTGAAAAGGTGCTTAAACCTCAGAATAAAGTCAGTTAACAGGCATACACTTGAAACATTGAATCAACAACAAAATTATGACTTAATATTTCAGACTTCTACCATTTCAATTTATCACAGCCTCAAGGTAGTTTTGCTTAAGTGCAGACAAAATGTTTTATAAGTGTCAGTCAGGCAGAAAGGCTTTCAGAGTGATGGGGGAAGAACTTCTTTTGTTTTTAATAATCAGTGCCCTCCCCAGTGACCCAACACAATGGATTACTTCATTTACATATACAGTCAATGAATGTGTCCTGCCTGCTTTCTTTGTATGTTCACACTGCTAGCTGTGGTTAACTGAAATTAAACTGTCATAGGCTTAACAGAAAGTGTCATCTGAAATGAGAAGAAATGTGCTGTTTTACTAGAATGTGAAGCTGGGAACACAGTAGTGGTAGCCTGGTACTATTTGTCTAAGACAAGAAGCAAAAACAAGTGAAGCTTTACTAATTTATTTTTATGTTTCCAGGCTGACATCATCTTCCTATTCCCTTGTTTTCTTTCTGCTGAGGTTTCTTCAAACTTATCACCAGAAAACAATTTGGAATAAAACCATAATTCAGTAACTTGTTCTCTCTTTCCATTCTGTTGTCAAATATTTCATAGTTTTCCCTAATATCTGTGTTGTAAGCAATTTTTAATACAGCTTACCTAGTCAAGTACTGCTGACTCCTAGCCATGCACTGTGAACAGTAGCAATTAAGCCAACTCCTGATGGCTATTCCTACCTGAAAGGTCAAACCAGAGCTAAATTGTCACGCATGCTGATATCCCCAAACTAAAGTGTCTTCCTCCCCCAATTTTTCTCCTTCCCTGCCACCCCCCCTTTTTTTTCCTCCCTCCCCACCAAAAGCTGTCATATGACAACAGTCCATCACAGCACAAGTATCCTGCTGGGTTTGCACAGCCCACAGGGAATTTAATGCTGTTGCAGATTTGGACCCAGCTTCCTCCAACTAAGGTGTATAACACATAAACCACATCTACACAAACTGATGATGGTGCATCAATACACCATTTCAACAATGGATACAGGAAAGATTATGTGGGCTTTACTGGAAGAGGTTGGACTTACAGAAACCCCATTTGTCTCTATTTCCAAATTGTCAAAAAATAGAACAGCATTTCACTCATAAAATAAGTCTGTCCAGGGTAAAGCGAAATGTACCAGTACAAGCAGTAGTATCTGAAAAAAGCATCAAATCTGAATAGCACCAAAAAATAAGATGGCACATGAACACTGGTGCGTGGAATCACAGGTTCACATATCTCATATCTCTCCACTATGCTTCCAAAAAAAATTTCATGCCCCATAAATTACGACCTTTTTGAACATTACATATTAAGTACCATAAGTGGAGTGAAAGCCTTTCCTACACATGTAAGACAGAGTCACCTGAAAAATTAATAGAAAATCAAACAATATTGCTGTACATCTTGGGGAAACATGTCACAGGAAAATTACACAAATGCACAAGTTTTTTTTCCGTACCTGACCTCAAAATACAATAAAATAAATAAAAAAGCTTCATAATCAAAGCTTGTACTGGAAGGGCTGAAGACATCATTTCTCACATCATTACTCAAGATTTCTGGCTTTTAGCCTCACTGCCAGTGAGTGATACAGGCAGTTAAAATACTATGCTTCAGAATGGAAATTTTTTTTTTTTGACACTTTATCTGGAATTATGAAGGGCAGGTTGATTGAATATTGCCATAATGTTAGTTTATTGTGTTCAGTCTTTGCCTCCTTACTTCATTTTATTTCTCTTTGACCATTTTTCACGGATATTTTTTCTCATGAGTATTTCTTTACTGTATGTGACGCTTTTGTTCTCACCACTGCTCTTTTATTCTGTGACTTGCAGTGCTCAACACAATTAAGACAGCTAAATCAACATTACCAACCTACTCAGATTCTCTTGGCACAAGTAACTATCATTAGATTTGTATGTCTTACACAGCTTTCAGCTTTTTTATTCTGGAAGGTCACTTCAAAATCATCTGTGAATTACTGAACTTATTGTTTATTGATCTCCTAATTATTCTGTTTGCTATTCTTCAGCTGCCTCTCTTTGTGTTATTTTGTGATATAAACCTATCAACTTAATAAAATAATGTTTATAAAAAAGGAAGATTTTATAAAAAGGAATAAACCCCAATGTTCAAATGAAGGACAATTAATCTCTACAGAACTCTAAGGATAGAGATAAAAATAGGAAGCAAAGCTGAAATTTGATCTACATGACAGTGCTTTCCTAAACAAAAACAAAACAAAGAAATAATAGATTTAGTCTTTGAGTAAGGTGGCTGTGAAAAGTAGGATTAACACTGCAGGTATCCCAGAGAGGTTGTGCTCACTGTATTTTGCAGAAGAATTTCAAACTTGTTTTTGTATATAATATTTCTTCCCCACAAAATGCTCCTGATGATGAATTTAGAGACACCAACAAAGAAAGAAAAAAATAGTACCGCAGTGAGGTACTGCCACTGCTTACATTACAGCAGCTTTTGACCTCTTGATATTTATCCTTAAGGGTATTTCTATGCTGTTGTGATTAAATACATTCAACAAACAATGAGACTCTAGTTAGTTTCAGAATGCAAATATTTAAAGATTTTTCTACTAGAATTTACCACATGGCTTATACAGTTCAACACTGCTTTTTAACAACTAAGAGTTCTGCGCTGTAACACAGACAAGATCTGGACAGTGGCTGTTATTTTAAAGATTCACTGAGTGACCGCACAAGTTAAAGTTAAAATAAATTTCCCTGACCTCACTTGTGGTCTCTAGCTAGCTGCTAGGTATGACTTTTTGTAGCCTCAGCAACCAATCATCTAGATTTTCTATATTCTTCTAAATGGAAGGAACATACTTTTCTTCTTCACATGAACAGCTTTACTTCACAAAAGAGAGAAGATACTGTGCTTTATACTTGGTAACCATGGTTCATTGCTGGGTTTGACTTCATTTTTACATAGACACTACCGAATACAAAACTCACTGTAGGACATGATCTAAAATTGCATCTAAACCTTTTCTCCTTGAATGGTAATCAATGAATCAAAAGGGACCTAATACAATCCACGGTCTATTTTCCCTGCATCAACACAGCAAACTGCACTCCTTGGCTGCTTGGTGTCTTTACAGATTAAGCAAACATAACCCATATACCTCTAATTGATCCATATCTGTACTGCAAATAACACATAACACAGTATTACACATAACACAGAATAGCTGTCCATGGAAATGTCTCAACACCTCCTTCGGATTTTAATAGATAAATTATGATTTTCTAAGCAATTTTGCATGACCCCATGCTGCCTTAATATTGAAAATTTGGCCAAACTTGCTTCAGATGCTACTGACCTCTTTGCGGTCTTAAATGTTTGGTTTGGTTATCTGTAGCATTCCAATTTCTAATAGGCAGTCTTACAGAGCAGCTGGAGGGGGGAGAGCAGATCTTTAAGGACGGGATCCTAAGGAGTCCAAGAAAGCTGCAAAGAGCTCCTTTGTAAGCAACAAAGAAATCCTTTGAGGTAAGAGGAAGAAAATCTTCCACAATTTTTTGACAGCGACTTGGAAAACCAATGGAGGTGTTTAATTAACTGACCCAGCTAAACATAACTCTTTTCCTTATAAATCAAGATAGCACTATTATAAAAATTAATCTATGAACACATTTGCTATTATCTTGTACTTGCATTTAGTAGCCATCTTCACACCCTGTGATATTAAGAAATGGAAAACTGGAGGGTGCTAGTGTGGCATGTAGAGTGCTGGGGGCGGAGGGGGGAGGGAGGTGGGATTCTTACCCACTCCATGAGAAGAACATGGGCTTCACACACTGGTTGAAGTCCCTGTAGAGTATCATTTACATCATGATCAAACAAAACCACTTTGTCTAATGAGCTCATCAAGCCAGGATGACTACCATGTGCAGATAGCAGAAAAGTAGGGGCGTTTGTTTCCTTTTTTTAAATGTTCACAGTAATTACTGATGAGCTTTCCTGTAGTTTTTGTGGTAGTTACGTGCACGGCCATGTATTTTATAGTATAGTTGGTTATTATTGGTAAAAAGAACTACAGAGTTACATGAAACAATCACGTGGGTTGCAGGGCCGTGTAAAAACCTCTATAATAGAGCTTGATTTCTCTTTACTCTTTTTTATTTACTATTTAATCCCATTCTCCATTCTATTCACTATTTTTATCTTAATTCTATTCAATATTTTTATCTTAACAATACCGAGCTCAGTTTATTTGTTTTCATTCTTTGTTTCATTAATACTCATTAGGCAAATGCTCTTGAAATTACCAAAAATATCACTGATATTTCCTTTTGAAATCATGCCAGAATTAATACAGGAATTATTTTTCTACCTTGCTATTTTACTGGTTCAAAAAGGGCATTACAGTGAACTGAATATACTTCAGGTTGGTGGAAATACATTCTACACCCACACTCCTCCCCTGTTGATCTGGCTCACAGTAGTAATACTCCTTCATGAGGAAGTACCTGATTTGTTTGAGCTTGATTGAGAGCATCAACTCAGATGCACTTATTCAAGTGCTTACACTTATACATTTGTTTATTTTCTTTCAGATCTGGTGTAAGAGCATTCTATAGACACAACAAACAGCATACAGAAGAAGGGCTGAAGAACCTTAGGAGAGAGAGTAAAAGCTTTCTGAAAAGCTGATACAAATTTGTCTGCAGTCAATGTAAAGACAAGTATTCTCTGGAAAGGTTTTTGGATCATAGCACAAACAAATACTTAAATGATAACATCATCTGTGAAGTATCCCAACCGCCTAATAGCTACTGTAAACTCTTCAAAGTTGTACAACTTTCCGAAAGCCTCCCTAATTCACACTGACAAAAAGGCAACGATACAAATAAGTGAATCTACAGACAGCAATCTTATTTCTAATCAAAGCAGATGAGTCATCTTACAATCTAGCTGTTGTGAAACAAAAAGAGAAATGAGAAAATTATGTCAGTTCATTACTTAATGAGATTTTGTTTCTTGTATTTTGTATTTGGTATCTGATTACCACTGTTATTTATGTTTTGAGTTCTATCATTGGCTCACTTGCTGATTTTTGAAGGTTAAAATCCAAATTACAATTAAGTTGAAACTGAATTTACGTAGAAACAAACAAGAGAAAGAGGAAGAATTTCCTGTGTAATGGCTGACAGTGAAGTTGTTTGAAGTAATGGGGTCCCATTTAAATAGCAAGAACTTGGCAGACCTAGCAGCACTGAATTTGAACAGGCTGTAAAATCTTAGGCGTACTTTAGAAGCTTGTTAAAGTGCTTCACAGAATATAAAACTTCTTGGCATCATTACAAATCTTGATAAATTAATAGGAGAAAGCAAAACACTGTTTACAGCTAATTTTGTTTTCCAGGTATGAGGTTTTCTTCTTTCTCTGCCTCCCTCTGCTTCAAATTTGTCTTCCAAATCTTCCCTCTGTGCCCCTCTATGCTCACAATAAGTAATTCCCACTGATTCAGAAGATGCCTGCTAGTTAAGGCACAGCTGATCACTGTGGCTTTTTCTGCTGCCAAATTTCAGCCAGTGAGGTATTCATGGCTCCTGTCCCTGTTTCTGCTCGTTAGGCCACTGGGAATTATATGAATCATTTTCATTCCCTGCCAGGAAGCAACGCCAGTGTTTACTATTACTTATGCAAAATAATTTTCCAGAATCACTTTACAAATGCTGAATGCTCAGTTGACTTATAAGGACTGAAGTGAATTAATAAGAAATAAATAAGCAGTCCCAATTGTATGGGTTATAAGTTTTATGCACAAGATGAGTAAAAGCCTTACGTATATCCACTAAGCTGGAACTACAATAACCCCTTTTCTCTTGGGACTAACAATAGCCGAAGTGCAAAATTAAGATGTGCGTTATTTTTCTTTCATAACAACAGGGAGTGGACTTGGTTGAATTGAGCTTTATGGGGTATGCAAATGCTGCTAGGTTATAGTTTGCCTTTACTCTTCTCCTATTTGCCTCCCCCTCCTGAACAGTTTCCAATTCCTTTTTCCTGACACAGAATGATAGGATGCAGCAGGGAAATAATACCCCTAAAATGTAAAACTGCAAATAGCCTGGGATGGGGGAAAGGAAAAGCCTTTGCGATTGGATTGCAAGAGCGACTAAGGAAAAACTTGAATAGGCAACCACACAACAAAATAAATCTTGACATAATTGAAATATATAAATCAGGACAATAATTGTTTATAATAATTTGCCTGTCAGTTAACGTGACTACATTTGGTCAAGTATAAAGACATTACTGTTAAACCAATAGAAAGGAAATTCTATTGAAAAATAGAAAGAAGGCTTTGTGGGAAAACCAGCAGAAAATTGTGCATAAAACCTGATGGGAGCCTCAGAATAATCTCATTAAAGTGTAACATACTTATTCAAGACAGACAAAAAGGGTTCACAGCAGTCTTAAAATCTGTTTTAGGAATTTCACTTTATCTTCTTCTTGAGTAGAGTTCTCTCCAATTACTCTATATTAAACCCTATGACATTTTAATGTTCTCAGCAGGGTAACGTTTTGTCCAGAGCTAGACATTTTAATACTCAATCTACAAAACAGATCAACCTGATAAGGACAAACCTCAAACTATAAATCTGTCTTTCTGTAACACAGAAGGATACACGGGCCCTAACTTTTGCTCTGTGCTCACCCTCTACTCACAGCAGGCTTTCTGCAGACTTGTTAGAAAAGCCACTCTTTAAAGGAACACTGTCAGGCTAAAAATACAGATGAAGATCAGAGAGGTTTGTTCAGATTTCCTTACTACATTACTAGTCATAACTCACTGCATTATTGGGAGATGGTTGTTGGTTTTTTTTTTGTTTTCTTTTTTTGCCTTTGAAGATTTTAACTTATTAACTTCATATTTGAGTATTTTTATTTTTTACTCCCTTGGACAACAAATCAGTCACTTTTAGTTTCAGGACTTAAAGGCAAGTTCAGTAGGTTTATATTCAAACACCGGAGCATTGTTTGTCAGTGTCATGTAAGAATTTATTTTTATTTAACTTGTGGAACCTCACTTTTGCTGATTTTTTTGTCTGAAAACCTCACACTTCCCTACCTTAACAGTAGGCCCTGATTACATCTAGGATTCTTTCTCCTGGTCATTGCAGTGCTCTCCAAAGCCTCTCGGCTTATCTTCTGCTTGTCCTTCTGCCTGCTCTGTGCCATGCAGATGCAGGCAGCAAGTACACATGC
Source organism: Pezoporus flaviventris (assembly GCF_033815535.1). Classification (NCBI taxonomy): domain Eukaryota; kingdom Metazoa; phylum Chordata; class Aves; order Psittaciformes; family Psittacidae; genus Pezoporus; species Pezoporus flaviventris. The sequence continues at coordinate 43,247,446 of NW_026892561.1, forward strand.
TCACCAGCTTGCAGACAGGCCATTTAGAATACCTGACTGTTGAACTCGCATAACAGCATTGCATTTATTCTCCCTTTGTGTTCAATGTAACTATTACTTAAAAATAAACTGCTGTCAGACTCGGCTGTAACAAGTTATTTGACACAGGATGGCCAAATTTCCTTATATTAAACTTTTATTAGCAAAATTAGGCTAAAATAAAATGCAAACATTTTTCTTTAGCCTCAAATACTTGAAACCAGATTTAAACTGTATTTTGAATCTCCTTCAACTTCCCTGCAAATAGAAAAAATCTACTGATTTTTATAAAATCTTATGATGTTGGCACGACCCTTTGGTAAGCAAGGCAGCTGAAGATTTAAGACTTTTTAATCCTTGATGTTATGCCCTCTGTACAATGTTTTCTATGATCCAACTGCAATTTACAGGCTTTGAACAAATTTGCCATTAATATAATTGCTGCCTTGCAACAGATACTTACAGTAATACATTTTTTTGCTGTTCTCTAGTAGATCAATGACTACTCAATCTCAACACTTCCAAACTGCCCTCTGTTGAGCAGCAAAGAACAAGTTGTTGATGAGTAGTACCGTTGCTGGCCGCCTGCTGCTTAGTCTACTAAAGTAAGACACAGTTCTAAGACCACCTATCACAGATTTCTCCTTCCTTTAGCAACAGAAACAGCTGGAAATATTCCCCTCTTCCTTGTCTCTGAGAACATCTCCTTAGTTTACATCTTCCACATCTTTAGTCTTTCCCTCAAGGCAGACACACGTTCAATCTCCCATCATGGGATTAACAGAACAGACCCATTAACAAAAAATTAACTGGTTTACTAGCAACTAAGGTGCAAAAGAATATAACCCAAGAGTGCTGTGCCATTTAGGGGAACATAAATGCACTCTATGAACACTGCAAACTGAATTTAGGGGAAAAAAAAAAAAGAGAGAAAATCAAATCTAAACCTCCTCAGCCAGATTATTCAAGTTTTAAAGATAAAATAGTCCCTATTAACTGGCTTTGAGAACCTGCCCGATGCATTATTATGCACAGTTCAAGACAATATTTTCTGCTTTCACACTTCAAGTGACATTTTCTACATGGTTGCAGACTACAATTTTAATGAGACAGGAAGAAAAATCCTTTAAACTGTTTTGAAGTTCTATTTGATAGGTGCTCTTCTCTTTGAGCAAACAGAGCTTCTAAAATGCTAGCAAGTATAGCAAAAAAAAAAAAAAAAAAAAAAAAGAGAAGTGAGGCATAGCTGTCTCCTGGAGGTTTTTTTTCAGGTATATGTAGGAATAATTGGTCTTAGGAATGATTTGCAAGGCACATAGCAGGAAGTAGTGCATAAAATCCTATAATGCAAATCTAAATTCAAAAGTATAACATATACGTCAAGAAAATGTCCCAAAACAATTTAAGGAGTGGAAGAATGCTTTATTAGTTTTGTTTATTTGGAAATAAAAAATAAAGAAGTTATGTTTCACCCTGTTACTTATTCCTTTCTATATCTTGCACCCCCTCCTAAGAACAACATAAATCCAGTAACTGAATCAACCATAAACCCTACAACATTCAAGCAAATTCTAAATAAGGAAAAATTAATATGTCTATTCCTAATTACTACCTGACTCATATAATTTCATTGACTATTAACTGGATAAATGGTGAAAAATTGGGCAGCATTCAGCAGATCTCATTTGCAGCTCAGATCACTCACAGTTCTTTACAGTATTTGTCTAAATTGATAATCAGCATTGTGGACTAAAGGTTCTATATAAAACAAGGCCTACACTAGCTCTTATTTAAGAGCTGCTTCATACCCAAGGTGTATATATTGATTACTGTGCAGAGAATTGAATGTTCTTTCTTACTACTTCTTTCTATTTTTCTTCTTCAAAAAGCAACATGCACAGGATTATATCAATACCACAGGACAGTATCAATAAGTCTGCCTGGAATTTGATATTAACATGGAATATTTGTGCACAAATAATATCCACAAATAAGTAAGTAGCTTTGTAAGAAGGAGATTTTTTAGTTTCTCAAATACATAGCATACACCAATTATCAGATTTTATTTTAAAGAGAATAATTCTGAATTTAATAAATTTAACTGTAAATATAGACTTTGTAATGAAATTAGATGAGCAGAAAAGCAGTCATTCGGACTTGCTGTCACATCCACCTACCAAAAAAACCCTGACATTTTGAGAAAGGTTTTCCTTGCATTTTGAATGGCCTGTACTCAAGAAGTGAGACAGATCAAGAAAGAAGCCACTATTTTTAAGGACTCCTACAAGTATAGAAAATTGTTCCTATCCTCAAAAATATCTATTTTTATAATTTTCATTAAATAAACACCACTTTTCTCCCCAACACCCAAACCCAGATATTAAAGCAGACAATGTTAAAGATAAGCCTAAAACCTGTCAGTAGCCATGCCTTCAAAATTTTCTGAAGTCTACCATGCCCTTCCCAAGACTGATGACAAAACCACTATTGCCATGAGTAGGAGCTGAGCAGTAGTTTTGAGCTCTGGAGTATGAGAACTATTCAAACTGGACTCACTTATGGCATCGGCCCAACAGATTTGTCTTCTATTCTAAATTCACCAAGAAGAATTTTGAAAAAGTTACTTTCCTTCTTTGTGCTTCATCTTTCAAACAAGGATAACAGCACTTCCTTACCTCCCAGGATATGTGTGTTAGGTGTATTAGAGATCATATATACTAGTCTGACGAGGCAGAAATACCTACATAGTAACAGACACACAGATTAGATCTATGATAAGAATCCAGATAAAATTTCCACACCAAGATAGATACATTTTGGTATTTCTTTCCATTATCCCCCTTTCCTTTTAACTCATGTACTAAGAGTCAGAACCAACAAAGTAGCTGCAAACAAAGCAAACAACTTGTATTCTGGCATATTTCCTCATCTGGAATTCAAAAGAGCGCAGTAAGACCTATTCATTCTTGGATGAAAAGTATATAAATATAACAGATGAGCCCTTTTAGCAACTCACTGACAGAAACCGCCTACTGACTGGACATGTTTGGAGTATTCAGACTGGATGCAGAGGAAATAAAGTGCCCTAGGACTCTGGGAATGTGTGCAAACATCTGGACTACATACAGCCTATACCTGTAAACTTAACCAAACAAATCAGCTTGCTCTGCTCCTTATTTAAAACACTTTCCTTTTACAATGCATGGGAAAACGATAGCAATATCTGTTATACCATTTACGATTAAGAAAATCAGGAGGCAGACAGCTTAGATCTATAAAAGTGATTTGATATATTTGGCAATCCAGCTTGGTCTGCCTGAAATGAGCTGTTAAATGAAATCTTGCACAGCCATGCCATCAGGTTTTATTCACTTGCCGCATTTTATTCCAAAGGGTAAAACTGATGGCTAATACTAATCACCTCAATTATTGCCAGAATTGTGTCAAATTTTGGGATGAGATCAATGCCTTCTTAAATGGGGTTGAGGTGGTGGTGGCGTGTGAGTGTGATTTATAAGTAATCAGAAATCACCAACCAAACTGAAGAGAGAAGTGGCCTAAAATATTAACAACTTGCCCTTTCTTAGGGGCATAAGTCGATCGGCATTTTTTAAAATTCCAGGTGAAATCTTTCAAGGTTTTCTCTTAGAGTAAATAATAAAGAAAACAGCCATTTTTTTAAAGTATGGGGTTTTTCCCCCTCTGCAACAATTGCTGGAAGAAATCTTAGTTCTTAAATGATAGAGAGAAATGCTTCAAATCGCTCTCCATAGGAACAACAGCAAGGGCACCAAGAGCACTGCTGGAGTAGACATTTAATGCTTCAAATCTATCACAAGTTCTGTCCATGTTTCTGTACTTGGACAAGCTGCTGGACTTCTCTGGTTTCCCTAGTATAGATTCACAGGCAACAGATGAAATGCAACAACTCCTCTAATACTTAGAGATGAGAAATAGGCATCAGAGTAACAGTAATTCCAGCATTTTCAGCTCAGTTACATACTTTTTGTCACACATGACTGATGGAAGTGAACATAATGGTGAGATTCTTCACATATGCAGTACCATATACATGACCATGTCACTACCTGTTCTGTGCTCTCAAGTGCAAAGTAAAAATACAAGTAAAAATGTAATAAAAGATATACATTATTAGTTATTAAAAGGGGAAGGAAGAAGAGTTATCTTGTTCTGCATGCTGTATGGCTTGCAGACATCAGTGCCAGAACATGGTCTGGTTCACAATTTATTTCATCGTTTCTCATAGCCAACTCTCAGCTGCATTTCTGTTTACATACTCTGCAGGGGCCACCACCTATGGGAAGAAAGATGAGAACATACTTGCATTATGGTGTCTGTAAGACTCATTGAGTCTTTAATGATTTTCAAGCAGAGTCTTGCTGTGAAAGCAATGCACAAAGTCAACAGCTGGTCCAGGTACAATATTCTTGTAATAAAATTAAAATTATTAAAATAAACTTGTAGGTGTCTGACAAAGAATTGAAAAATACAACATGTTTATGCATGATGTATCAACTGACACCAGGTGCAGCACATGCAAACAAGGCTCGGCTCAGTGAGAGCAGGCTGTGCAAATTGATACAGACTCTAAGTGCACAACATGCGCGTGGTTCTTGTTTCATGAACATATTTTCTTTTTTCAACTTGTTGTTTTAGAGACAACACTACTCTAGACCCAGGCATGAAAAAAGAAATATTGTCCTGTTTGAGAGTCCTTAAAAACTCTTGGGTTTAGCCACAGTAGTGACTAAAACAAAACAGAAATTTAGAGATAGCAAGAATTTAATTACATTATATACACACATACAATTTAGATCCATGAGAAGCATTTAATTTGAATTGACTTTTCAAGGCCTATTGGTATATGAATATTTTTAGTTCAAAATAAAACTTTTGGCTTAAGATTTATTATTTTTTTAATTTTTGGCTGACATATAAATCAAAACAGTGTACACATGGATTTGTTTCTAAGTAGTTCAAGTGTTTATAATCCAGTTGGTTGGGTTTCCTTTTGATAAACTACCTGACAAGAAAGAGAATGCCACAGAAAAAAAAAAAATAACATACCAAGCCATATACTGGGTTGCATTGTGATGATTTCTATCACAGTGGCAACTGCAGAATCTATCTATCAATCAGCACTAGAAAAGAGGAGGATAAAATGTAAAAATTATAAGATGAGTGCAACTGCTTTGCATCATCAAGAAGCAGACTCTGGAAGCTCAATTAGGGATTACTTGCTGTTGTTCAGGTAAATGTTTTCCCAAGCGCATCTGTTTTACAAGGCTCTTCAAAGGTGTTTCCAGATGTGTGGATGGCACTCCACTCAACATTCTCATTCATCTGCAGTTTTGCTGGATTCTATGTAGGCATGAATTTTCCCTTCATTTCTTTCCTGCTTCTTTGGCAGACATCCCTCAATTCAGTCTCTTCTGCACCATACAGCTAGCAATGTCTTCCTCATAAAGTCAGATATTTATGTCTCCTTCAGTAATTTCATTTCTTTTCCACTGGTCATGAGCAGTTTGGGGTTCTTTTTCTTTCAAGGTTTCTTCTCCCTTCCCTTTTAATCTATTGCTTATTATTTGTTTTCTGGTACTACTTTTTTTACTCCGTCACAACAAAGTTCAATGGTGCCTATCAATTCAACAGTGTAAAACTTATTTCTGCGAAGCCAGCCACACAAATGCAATGGCCTCATGCAGCTCTCAGTGTCAGGAGCAAAACATCAGAAAGAAAGGTCTGTAATTAAAAGTGGATGCTGTCAGGGAGAGAGAACTCTATTCCTGAACTCTGGAAGAAAAGACATATTTACCCAGAAATTACTCCTGTTCCTGAATATCTAGACTTCACTCTAATAGAATATGATCTTTAGGAGATATGGAAACTTTTCGGGATGGCTATATGGGCAAAAACGCAATCAGTGGCATTTCTATCCCTTTTCTCCACAGATCTGAAAACAAACCTCTCTGTGAATCTTCTCAGAACCTCGCTCGTTGCTTCACTAATGATTTGGAAGCTGTAATTGATACAGCAAACTAAAATGCAGCAGAATGGCAAAAATCAGACAATTTATCAATAAAATCAAGAGTGTTCATAATCAACAACCAAGAATTCACTGAGTTTGATGATTCAATTAAAACATTTAACAATTCAGCATGGGTTATTTTTTAACTGAAATTTTCCATGATGCTGACTATAAACCACAGATCTGCATACAGATCTAGATGATTGGATTAAAAAGACAATGAAAGAAGTACTGTTTTGACTTGTAAAAATCAGAGGAATAAACAGTCAGCAACCACAAACCTTTCATTTTCCCAAGCACAGGAAAATGAAAAGCAGGAAAAAATAAGTATAAGCACATATACTTATCTATAAATGTATGCCTACACTTACATTTAGGCCATGATGGTACAATATTACCAATGCACTAGGATTTACATGCTCTCCCAATCTCTAGCCTTATAATGGAGCTAATCGTTCCTTGTCAGCACCTATTTATTTTCTTCTATTACAAAATATAAAATTTCAAAGATAAAAATTCACTCTTTCTACACCTTAATTAGATAGATTAATCCTACCCTAAAACTGCTAGAACGTGTGAGGCAGTAGGGCTTTTAGTTGTTATTGGTGACATTCCGTTTGTTTGTCTGGGGGCATGTCTATTCATTTTGGTGATCTCTTTTTTCCTCCCTTGTAGTTACCACCAAACCCTGGGTTCATCCCACTCTTTTTTAAATTCTACTTTCACTCCCCTGCCCCATCCATCTTTGTCCATCTTCATTTCTCTGTTATTAAAAGGGGTGGGGACCCAAACAGACAGACATTTATATGTGACCAGATCTTTCCTTTCACAAAACAGAAAGGAAAACACATGACATTAATGTGATATTCAGAGACCTGCACTGTTTATTTTGTCTCTTACTATCGATTCCTTTATCCTTGGTCTGATTAGGTTAAGCTCTTCAGACTTATTGCTAAGCACAGCCTAACCCACTCCCTTCCTGTTCTGAGCCTGCACAGAATAATGAGTATGCCCTTGAAGGAACAGAGACCAAGAGTAGTGTTAGTCACATTTTACTTTTGAAAGAAAGAGGGAGCAATGAAGCGGAGCAACGAAGGGGAGCTTTTGGATGTTTTAATTGAAGTTAACATACCTATGTTGCTTTCCTGAACAAGGTACTGACGCATTTCCCAAATCTGAGATTTCTGCTAACTCCTAAGCCAAGTGAGACGCATTCAATGCACCCCCAGTTTTGTCAGCTGCAGACCTCTGTCTTGCTAACCACATCATTTTGACAGCTTGCGCTCAAAGTCATTTGATGAATTATGATGGAAGACTAACCTGAATGTATTTTAGCTATGGTGTTAAGGACAAATTACTGTTTTAATCATCCGAGGACACACTAAGATGTCTGTTGTTTTAAACAAAGTAGTGGCTCATTAAGATAACGAATTTGTGTTGAAAAAGACTGGTATAAGCACTTACCACATATTTAATCTAATCTACAAATAAAAAGTCAATCGCAGATTTAAACATTGAATCACTGAATTAAAAAATAGTATCACCACCTATCTATACTTTCTGTAATCTCTACCATATAGCAACTTATCGATACTCCTTATAAATGGAAGCAAATCAGCTAAAACTGTGAAGGCAGTGCAATAAAGCATGTTGAAAAAATCAAGCACAAATGGCTACGAGGGTTTAAATCACTGCTGCAATCTAATCCTCTACAGAAAACGTGACGCCACCTGTTGCTCAGAAGATTAAGCTACAGCAGTTTAAGGCTACTTGACTTCTGTATGAGAGCATTCACAGAGATTCAGGTATTTTCTGCTTTTTAACACATTGACTGTACTCCACTTAAGGGACTGAGTTCAGTTTTCTCAAGCACTGAGTGTGGGTAAGTCCCAGCAAAGGCAAAGACAGTAATCTCAGCAAGGGAACCTGTTTTTTTTTGTCCTTTACATTATTGATGAATTCTTGTTGCAGTGGTTCAAAAGGTACTCCAGCAACACAAGGTAAAAAAAGTGACAACAAACTCATTAAAAACAACTCTGCAGCTCTTAGATTCACCAAACTTAGGAAGGCTCCATTAGGTTTCAAAAATATAGAGTGAGAGCAGCAGCTACCATGCTAGTGCAGTAACAGAACAAGGGAAGAGCAGGAAGGCACCTTGGAGAAGGGAAGTTTTATATGGGACATATTGGACAAGCACTAAACTAGGAAATTAAATTCAAAGCAAACAAGAACTTCAGAAAAATAAAGCCAAATTTGGACACAATGACACGGCCTTTGAAAGATGGTAGAGAATTTCAGTTTTATTTGATTTAGTTATATTTAAATTACCTACATAAATATTACTGCTTGGCTGTTAAAGTCCCCAGTTCCCACAACATTCAAAAAAGTCAGAACAAACTAAACAAAAAAAATAAACTGCACCTCAACCAATTCAGAAAAGGTCCCTCTCAGGAACACAATTACTTTTGTGATGTCTGACAATGCTATGAAAAGTGTTATTAATTTAACAGCACACTACAAACTTATCTAAGAAAAAAGAAAGCTTTGACAGAAAAAAATCATGCCCACTCTGTGATCTCTCTAGGGATCTTACCTGAATGAATGCAATTCTCTATGCCTACTGGCAGTTTCCTTGAAACAATTATTTCATTACTGACCCAGATAGTCACTGCATGACCTGTATAAAACACATTTGCGCCCCCCCCCCCCCCCCCCATAAATGCTTGCTATTCCACAAAAAAATGAAGAATAAATAAGACATTTTGCCAAAACAGGACAAGATAGTAGTCCCTTCACTATTAAGAGAAATAATAATATTACTATCAAGGCAACTGCTTAGTATCTGATGAGAAACACCCTTAAAATGCAAGTAGCTGCTTCAAGTAAGACAGCTATTTATACTGGAGAACAACAGAATGATGAAGAAATTAAAAAATAAAAAATAAATTAAGCCTCCCAAAGTCCACAATCCTGCACAGCGGTTCTAATACCTGTGTTTGCACTGCAAGCTGGCCAGATGCAAACCCAAACTAGAATGCACAAGCAGTGGTTTGCTACTCAGAAGGAGTCCCAGCTTTGGCTCTTAGAAATGAGTGTACTCTCTTTTCTGTGCTTTTAAACTGCTTTTCTGGTAGTTTATTAGAAGTCTTCATTCTTATTCCTATGGAAGACATATCATATTTATAAGGTTGTAATTTAAACAGTTTTGCCTCTCAAAGGAAGTTTTATGTCCAACATTAATTCCACTGAATCCATTTCACTAAGAAAATGAGTGATAGAGCTGCCAGCTTCCATCAGCAAAAGAATTACTTTTTTCACCCTCCTTCTTTAATATAATTTGTGGTAGTCACTTATAGAGTTATAGGTCTTCAAATACTTCATAAGTATTTTCTTATATTTTTTATAGCGTATCTTATATGAAGTATTCATAAGACATGAAATCATTTCCCAGTAGCATAGGACATCAGCAGTCATGCCAAACTAACCCTTGTAAAAACCTTTGTTGCAAAGAGATGTAAGGATACAATTTGCACATAATGTGAATCATATCATAATCAGCAAGTAATGAAAGGTCATTTTCAAAAAAATATGTTATTCATAACATCATGATTCAGATAAATGGTATTTGAATCCTTTGAAAACTGTATCCTTTGAGATCTGAGGATATGTTACACATTTCCTCAGAAGACACTTTAGTTTTAAGAAAATGAGACACTCATTGAAGAAGACTTAGAAGTACCAGTATCTTTACAATGTCTTTTCAATCTACAGAAAGCAAAAGAAAAAGGATATTTTTTATCAGCAATAGGTATATAAAATCTCTAGGTGTGTATATATATAGCTATATATATATATATGTCTTAAGAGAGATTTTATATACTTATATCTAGTCTTACATATTACTAACAGTAATATTTCAGTATCTAATTTTACTTATGTCCCAACCAACATTCTTTCACCCTAACTACAAAGCAGTAAAAGGATAAATTCGGAGCAGCAAATATTTTAAGAGGAGTAATAGTGTTTTCCTCCTTTTTTATGAGAAAGCCTAGAAATGTAGAAAACCACCAGAAAATATTAGACAACTCTTGCAATTGATTTAATCTTGTTGTAATTTAACAACAAAAGCCACACAAGTAGGTACAAAGAGTTATAATACTGATCTGAATACTGCCAGAAAAAAATTGTTTGCTCTGCTTTTTGTTATTGACTTCTTATATAATGATCAGTAATGTTAAATCTGGCAGCAGTTCTAGGTGTATTTGCCAGATTCATTTGCCTTGAAAGCTATTACATATGTCTCTTACATCTGCACTGAAATGCTCTGCTTCTTAAGTCAGCCCTTTCAGTGCATAATGGCCAATTTCATGTCCTCTGTCCTTCAGCATACTGTATTTGCTTTCACCTGACCATTAACTTAAGTAACAGGATTTTTTAATACCAGTCCAGATATTAAACACTTATATAGAATGAACATTTTTTTTTATGCCTAGATCTTGCTTTCCTTAGAAAAATCATTCTAGCAAGATCATCCCTATTAGCAGTATTTGTCAGAGTCCAATACTCACTGACCAGGTTTATTCTAGATACTGCACACATGGAGGGTGCAACGTCTAATACCAAATTTACATATTTGAAGCTTGCTGATGTTACACTATTCCTGATATAGTGGAGTGATACTAAATATATTGTGTAACACAATATAAATGTAAGTTACACTTGGCAATATGTATACAGTGATTGCAATGCACAGTTCAGTCACAGTCTCAGTGGTTTTCCACATTACAGGCTTCCAGAATATGCTCCACATTAGGATGCTGGGCATTACAAATCACTGGGAAAGAATACATGGAGTGAAGCCAGCTCAAGCCCTCTGCTCTCTTTTTATACTCATGTTTTGCTGAGCCACATCACTTATTCACTCTCACCATGCTGACCCAGCTAATCCAGGGAGATGTTGACACTCTTTCAACGAACTCTCTTTCTGGGAGAAACACTATCACCATCAGTCGATCCACTCAACTATTGATAAACTGTTAATCCAAAAGAAAGGCCACCCTCAGGACACCTTTGTGCTGAGATAAACTCAGGTCATTGGAAGAGCTGAGGTCAGCCACATCCTTCATTATTCCTCAAGTTTCATTTCACCCTGGCCCATCTCCTCTGAGCCTTCTTCCATTTCAGGGGGCTACTGACCAATCACAGTATATTAGTATTTTCTTTTATATTTTGACAATATTTAGCTGCTCATGTAGAGAAAGTGATCATTCGATCATTCAAAAGCAGCATTCCCTACCCATATATTTCTGTGGTATCAAATAACTAGGGTAGCAACCACAAGGCAAGCCACAGTCATTTTGATTTCTGACTACTTGAATTATTTATATAATTGTAAGTTCTAAGAGAAATACTGTCATTATACACTGATAATATGTGCCTAATAAATCAGATGAAAGACAGATTGAAACATATAGCAGAGCACATGTTATTTAGCAAAGAAAATTAATGCGCATCATTCAATTTTGGAATGCAGAAAACTTTATCTGACACCCAGCACAGTTTGACCTGGAGAACCAAGAACTAGCCTTCTGTTAAAATAGTGAGAAGCAACATGGGACTAGGAAACTTAACAGCAAAAAATACCTGTTGCTTTAAGAAGTGTTTAGCCTAAGAGCTATTTCCAAGAGTAAAATCAACCCCTCTCTTGCTCTGCACCTTCCACCCCCTTGTGCAGTTGGGGTTACTACCCCAGAGCTAACGCGATTAATGAATTTCAGGGTCTGTATAGCAAATCTGGAGAAAAAATGTAGGGCGTAATGAAAACACATCAAGCTCTACAAATGGAAGTGCACGTACTGGTACAATATTTTCTTGAAATACTTATGAAGGTCTGTACTTCCAATGTAAACACAGCCACCACCAGTTTTCATAATAATAACTAGATGTACTTCACACTGAAAGCAGATTTATAACAGACACCCTCACTGAGTCAAGAGGCAAATTCCTTAAAACGTTTGAGTTTGCAGGTAACAAGAGAAGAGCAATTAAACCTCATACTGCACAACTGAAAAAAAAAAGCAAACCAGGAATTGCTTCCTTTTTCAGGTGAACAACAAGGAATTGGATTCGGACTTCTTATAAATAAGCTCTCCTGCATCAGTAGCACCAAATGACACATCCTGATCTCAGCTGGCCTCAGCCAGCTCAGACTGTATCTCATTTTGACAGGAACTATGTTCCCTCAGGAACACAACTGTGCTCAATTCAGTGGGGCAATTCACATCCAAGATGATATAATTTGTTTTCAAATGATACCTAAAGCTCTGAAGATAACCCTGTGGCTATTTTCTTTTTTGTTTCATTAACTCCAGTTCACCACACTGCTATCTGAAATATCACTCAAAAGCATTGGCTAAGAGCATCAAAAACATAATTTTCAATATTTAAAGTATGGCTTTCCAGAAGATATGAAATACCTGTTAACTCTTACCAAGGTCCTTTTATTTTACTGTGGTTTTGCAACTGTTTATTAAACCAAGAGCAAATTTCTTTAAAAGTGCCTTAGAGTCTTTATGCTGCTAGAAGGACATAAAAGCAATCACAAGCGAAAGATTTAGTAGTGCTTAAGTTGCTATGCCTCAGCTAAGAGCTAGTTAGCTGTATTAGCCACCTTCCCAGACCAATGCAAGTGCAAAGCATAGACTTGAATCAAACCACCACTGCAGAGGATTAAGGACATCTGTTCAGCTTTGTGTTTTAACTGGACTAGGAACAATCCATGGTGTCTCCCATTACTACATCACAGTAGGAGGGGCACTAACTTTTGTCATAAGACAAATGCCTGAGATCCTTTGCTAACGTTTATCCAGAGACCCAAAGGTCTGGTTATTCCCTTGACATTAAACTAGGAAAAAATATTTTCTGAAGTTGCTTTATAATTAATTGGATATAAAAATAGATACAAAATAATTTGCTAAAAGGAGATTCAGAGAATGACAGTGCATTCATTAAAGTATCTAAAAGAGAAGTTAGTGCAAGCAAGGAGCATCCCTGCTCAGCAGCAGATCTCAAACGTATTGCATCAGGGGGAAAAAAAAAAAAAAAAGTGGTTTCCTGTACCACAGATATATTGAAACTTCCCAATAGATTTCCATATTTTTCCAGTCATCTCGTTCCAATACTTCTGCAATTCCATTAATTCTTAAGATTTTTTTTCTGGTTTATTACTTGCATTTACTAATTGCTAAAGGGAGCAAAAGAAAGGAAAAGCAAACCGGTTTTCATATGGAAAGAAGGCATCAGCATGCTCCATTACACTTATGATTTAATGTCTTTAATGCATGTTACAGAAAGCATATCTAGAAATCTACAAAACTTTAATTCATATACTTGCATTCATGTGTGTGTGTTTCATATTAGACAAGCATGCACTTTTGGCCACAGCTATATATGTCCATTACCACTGAAAGCTGGTAGCTCCCAGACAACCATCTAACAACCTACCCTCCACATACAGCTACAGAATTGTCACCTATGTTTTTCTTAATGGCACATTTCAGAGGAAGAGGAAGAGGGGTTCACTTTGGGATCTCACTATTGATGCTTGCATTACTTGTAATTTTATGTTTTTTAAAAGCCCTCTTACAGGTAGATCCTAAAAATGCTTGTTCTGATGCCCGTTTTTCACTAATTTTTGTCAACATTCCAAACATGCTGGTATCTTCAACCACACAGATCACAGAGTATTAAGGTGATGACTTTCTACTGAATGCTACTACTCCAACTGTGAAGCGTATTTCCCACAAATGCTCTCTAGTGTCAATTTAAAATTTGCTGTGTCAGTAACAATTCCTGCCAGCAATTTTCAGCTACTAAATATTCAGAGAGTAAACATCAAACATTTGATCTATACAAATGAACTACTTTTTTTTTTAATTAGCATCAGGAAGAATTCTTATGGTCCTCCCCTAACAGGAGGAAATTAAAGTGCTATGAGTATGTGCCGCTCCTTACAAAATTATGAATAAATAAAATTCTAATGCAGCATTTTGAAGGTATAGATTTTGCACGCTGGGAAAAGTCAGTGAAGAGGGAAATACATGTAGACTGTAGGGAAGACCAGCAAAGTGGCTAGCATAGATTTTTGTTGGATGCCCTGATACAAACCAATGAGGAACTTTTGGAGATTACAGTATCTTCAACTGAAGTAATTCACGTGCCCCCATTATGCATTCAAAGAAGCAAAGCAGATATTTCTAATTAGAGGTGCCAAAGTTCTGGGCAAAACATTTTTATTCTTTTTTAAAAGTAGAAAATTAGCTTAGCATGCTCCACCATTGATTGATAAAAATGAAGTTTGTATAAATTTATTTACATCGTAGTACATTTAATAGAGTTAAAGACTTCTTTTCCTCCCAGAGTGAAATACTTTGATCTAATTTGTTAAAGAGCCCATAAATATTATCTTAAAAATACAAAATTAATCATGATAGGTCATTAAGTAATTAATTATTTAGGGACTTTGTATGCCAGCCATTTTTGACTCTCACAAAAATTAGTCATAAATTATGATCCCTCCGCCTCAATGTTTTTAAACCACCAAAAAGATAAAAGAGTGAAAGCAAAAAGCTGGTTTTGAAATATTGGTTGATAGCAGATCTACCATCCATGAACAAACACCCAGTTAACAAAGTACAATTCCTAATTATCAGCTTCATTCTTTGCTGTTATCAAAGTGATCAAGACCTGAATTAGCATTATCAGCCTAACTACCTGCTCAGGCACACTAATGAACATCACCCTGCTGTTAACCATGATGTCCAACTCAGAGAATCAACCCAGAATGCCAGATGTCAGTTCAATATCTTTCAGGAAGCATTAAACAATTTCACCCCAAAAAGGGAATCAGTGTCAGGAAAAAAGTTTTTAAAAATTTAGATTCTAATTTTACTTGAAAACTTGAAGGGGAAATGAGTTTGATTTAATTCCGTTAGAGATTTGAGTTTTAGAGAAATATATTTCAGTCCTAGCAAAATTAATAAATGGCTCATTCATTTGTCAGGATGTATTTTCCATTTCAATACACCTCTTCCAACTGCACCACGGTTGTATATAGAACTACCAATACTATTTTGCAGCATCCTTCTTGAAAGTACTTAATCAGATACAACGGGGCTTAACAGAGTACCACAACTGTTCATCTACTCCTAATCACTAAACGTGCATGGCTATAAATCAAATGTTGCCAACACTTTGAACCTATGATCAGATGTGTGCAGTTCAAACCAGCAGTGATTGTAGTCTGCCTGCCCATAGCAAAACCTACCAAGGCAAGAAGCAAGTCATTACATATCAGCTGAGGCTTTCAAGGGACAACAATTCCATTATGTTCCCAGGAACTGCAGTCCATCGCTTTAGTATAAAATTATTTCTTTTCTCTCTTTATAAAATTGATAGTTTAACAGTTATTCTACATCTAAATTTATCATGAGCTTTCACAAAGAAAAGCAGAGAAGTAACTGATCTATTAGGTAAAATATTCAACCACATTCTCAGAAAAGGATCAGTTCAGTTTTGGTGTTTGTTGAAAAGGACTTATTATGTACTGTATATAGAGAATAAAATTATTTTTGATCTCTGACCTCTTGTTTCTGATATTTTATCAGGTCCACTGACGATACATACAGAAAAAGTTATGTATATTGAGAAATTTATAACAATGTATAATTTATAATATCCTATACGATAACCAAAGTAAGTTAAATTCAGAATTTTCAAACCTGATTGTCTACCACAGCATATTCAAGTGCAACTCTTCTCTGTGACTTGTGATTTTTATATGAAGGACTAACAAGATTTCCATTTTAATAAGGTCACGCTGTACTTGCTAACACAATAACTAAGGAAAAACTACTGTAGATCTAAGCTCACAGACAGAGTGACTTAATGTTTTAATGGAACAATTAACCTGGAACAAATACTACAAAAATATTTTCCCTGTATGCCATGCACAGTGACATGTTTTTAATTCTCTCATGTCTTAGTAATCCAAGACTGACATTCAAACAAAACATTTCAATGTTGTGTGCGGATTTTTTTCTTATGTACATCATTCCTCAAGTAGGTACTAGACAGAGTTACTTTAAAGTGGAAGGATAAAAAAATTATTTTTATTGAAATGTGACCATTTAAAAACTTCTGAAAGAGACAAGACATAAGATTAAGATCGACACTCGTATTTGTTCATTTTCCCTTATATATGAAAGATATAGATAGATTAGCTCTTGCAAAGTAGCCTAAAATACTGCAGTTCCACAACTGAAATGCTATACCAGACTGTGGGATCTTACTTCAGAGCAAAATATCAGCTTAAACCTATTGTAATAAAAGGGGAAAATACAAGACTTCTCATTCTTAGCTGTCCAACCTTTAAAGCCATGTCTGTTTGCATATCTCTAACATTCCAAATAAAATGATCTTAAGCTAACAATGTTGGTTATGCACTGAGATCTACCAGGAGTGTTCATGTAGAAGCTGATGCATGTTTGCAGTGGGAAAATAGAAAACTACAATAATAATTTTCTGTAGTGGTGGCTGGGTGTGAAGTATAATTTAAGATACACGCATGAAACACCATTGTGAGCATTAACTCCTTTTTTCTCCTTCCCAAAATTCTTGGAATTAACTTGTAAGATTACAAGTTTTGGACAAACATATCCCAAGTGGTTCAGCCTATGAGCTGGATTTTGGGTTTGGTATGGGTTTTTGGGAGGACGGGATGTACTTGTTGGTTGGTTTGGTCTGTTTTTTTTCCCCGAAAAATGATTGATATTCATTGTTTCATGATTCTGTTGGCCATAAAGTTGTGTTCTTCCACTGCAACTGAGTGAGGCCAAGGAGAAAAGGAAGATATATAATAGCATGCTAATTTAGCCAGCTCTATAGGATTATCTCAAATGAAACCACATATTAGTTTCATTAATCATCACTAATAATGGTATGCAGTGTTTGAGTTTACAATATGTGTGTGAACTTAAAGTCATAAGCACTGACTCATGTATACAGAGATCCGCAAATTGAAGATACACAAACCCAAACAATTTTTGTGACAGTAAGCACAGTATGTGTAAAAGTTAAACTGCTAAGTAGAAGCAAGAGTACTACTGAATGCGGAGAAACAAGAACCTCTTCATATTGGAGAGCATCTGAAAGGAACATGTAACTGAGCGTCATACTATATTGATTCAGAGAAAGTCAGTTTCATTAGGTGCTCAAACATCAATTGTATTTTAAGGTCCACTAAATTCTGTACAAGCACCTGTACGGTCAATCACCTTACTAAGCCAAAAAGTTAGTCAAATATAGTTATTATTTTGCATGTAGATTCACTGAATATTTTTTTATTTTTGAAAGTGAATTTGTATCTCCGTTTCACCATGAAGCCTTAAAATAAACAAAAAAATAAGAAAATAAATCACATCAATTATACTGACTTTCTTTGCATGTTTATATAATGCCACAGAGGTTTCTTGATTTGAACACAAAGCCCTTCAACCCAGCCATGCTTTGAACAGAGGAAACATGCTTTTTTTTTGAACATTCATTTACAAAAAATTCAATTAGCATGGTATGTTTATATGTTGGAGAAATCAGGAAATGAGTTTGGGTTTGCATATCCTCTTATTCAATATACATTCAGTTTAAGAAAGAGAAGGAAAGGCGATTTCTGAGGAGTTTGAAAGTACTGAGAGAAAATGAACTTCAGCACAGCTTTAAGACTACAAGGAGGTTATCCAAGGGAATGAGATGACTGCAACACTTTCTTCTGGTTGTTTCTAATGGTTGTTTTAATTTGTTTTGTTTGCCATGACCTTTCACGTTTATTAGGAGAAGTCTTTGTTGGTTTCCCATCGCACACAAGTGAGTGAATTTCTGAGAAGGACCAGTTCCTGTGTACCAAACTGCTGTGTGGCACCATCAGCAAATGAGGGGGTAATATCCCTACAACACCAAGCTGAAAAATTCACTAGACTCACAAAACTATACAAAGTACAGTGGAAGGTAGCTCAGTAGGATCCCAAAGAAATCCAATAAATGAAAATGCGCTTTCTGAAATTTGTTTAGAACAAAATAAGGATCCAATAGGTCTTGATTTTAAAAGCAATTATCCTGTATCCATTGCCTCCTAAGCTGAGCCCAGAACAGTTCAAAACCTTTCACCAACCAGACAATTTTCAGCTGACCATTTATTGCTGAGACTCAAGATAAATGACAACAAGCCCGCAGACTTTGACAGTTTTGTCATCTAGAGCAAAAATTATAAGCAAACGCATCTGTGCGATAGTTCTAATGCAGGTATTACCCAGCCCTCTTCAACTGAAGTGCCTATTGGCAATTCTGTGAGTATTTCTCCACAATCTTTTTATACACAGCCTAAGGACTCCAACAAACTCTCTCTTCTCCTTCAAAGGCTTGTTAAGTATGTGATGAATAAATCTGTCACTTCCAATTCTATACTTACTTTCTGCTTTGATTGCTGCAGGATCTTGTATCCATGGCAACTTTTCACCACTCAGAATCAATTAAAGAAGCGATCGGTTTATCTAAATAGCCATGCTGATGGAGGCAACTGTTTTTTCTGAAATAGCAACCATGACAGGTACTGTAAGTCTCCTTGATCAGTTAGTTTTCCAACACAGCAAGCAATGAAGTCTCAAAGAGCACATTGTGGTCAGCTGAATGCTCAGTTCATTCCTCCTCTCTAGAACAGGTCTCCAATTAAATAACCCTGCAAACCAGTATCTACATTTCTGATTAATATGTCCTGCTCTTTTTCTTAAGCAGAGCACCGTAACATACAGACCTTATTGAAGGTCTGAGCTGCATTTGTCTTTAAATATATCTTTTATTGGCTCTGGAGTTTAGGACAATCACATTCATTTATTAAAAGATGAAACCATCAAAAGTTTTCACTGAGACATAGATGAATGTTTAAATTAATTACACAGCATGGAGGCCGAATGAACCAAAAGTATGTCAAAAGCACTGCTGCAGGTAATGTGAGGCAGAACAACATTTGCAAAGGACAAACCACTTCAAAAAGTGTTTCAAGTTCTACAGAACATCTTTATTCTGCACATTTGTCAAACCGTAACGAGTTCTTAACTCATGCATTGTATGTGAAGGCTCTTGGGACCAAACATTAAAGACCTTAAGCATAGGTTGGAATTTATAGCGATTAATGTGGCAACACATCTTGTAAATTCTACAAAGGCACACTTTCAAAAAAATAAGGAAATGCTTGAGGGGATGGAATCAATTCTGAATGCTTAAACACAATAAATGGGCCCAAAACAGCTTAGTGGGCTTTACATGGCAGTATATTTAGATGTGAAAATGTCACCCTGAGAAACACTGCAACTTCAAAGTAAAATATTATAAACTAAAGCACAGAAAAGGACTTCAATCATAATTAATGTTATCCTGTTTGAAGACAGAACATTAAACTGTGATCAATATTAATTATATTAGCAGGAAACAAGCAGGATGCAAACTGGTTTAGTAACAGGAATTGTGTGCAGATTTCCTAAGTAAAAGCTCAGGATTCCAGGTGCAAGATCATTCATGTTGCAGTGAGTCTTGCCAACTTTACCCAGGCAAAAATTTGAGCAAGCACAAGCATGAAGTAGCTGCAACTGTAACAGGACGCATGACACTAAGCCACCTTAATTCAGGTGATTTGACAGCCAAAGAAAAGGTTAGCAATCCAGTCAGATCACCTCAGCTGTATGACAGTATTCTGTGCTCCTAAGCTTAGTGGTATTTATAATGTATATATGATGAATGCTGAGAGATCATTTAGGCTGGTTAAGCTGCAAATTGAAATCCTACTCTTGGTCTGAAGAATAGAGAAGTTTTTCCTTTTGTTTCACTTACACAGAGACCTTTCTTGGAAGATACCACATACAGCACTTCTACAGCCATGTTATAAGCATCAAGCTATTAAGATTATGCTGAAAATACAAAATCTCTGCTATTGAAAATTGTGTTGTGAAGGTTTAAGTCCTGTCCCTGAATTGACAGAAGATGGGAAAAAAGAGGGTAGAACAAAAAGAAATTTAAAGAATGAATTCCAAGAATTTCAGGTGAAGAGCAAATGCTGAAATGGTCTGACTGCCTTTTCTTGTTCCAGGTCTTCCATGGGAGGAGAGGCAGCCTGGAGGAACCAGATTCTTTACTTCTACATTTTGCAATATGAGGGTCCCATATGAGCATAATATGAAGTTAGTTATTTATAATATAAAAAGAGATAATAGATTTCTGTGAATGACACCATGTATTGGTTCTGGTATAACTGTCTTTCCCTGATTGGATAAGCAGGAGGAATGAAGAACAGCATTGCAACCATGGTGTTGACAAGTCATCACAGGGGACCTGGGGTCTGTATTTGCTGGTTTCAGACCATATCTGAGCTGGTTGGCTGAAAGCCATAGGGAGAAGTAGCAGGACTGCTCTGACATTTTTCAACCCTCTGTCTACAACCAGGAACCACAGAGGATATTTCTCCCTATGGACTATAAACTAGTTTAAACCAGGAACTGTTCTACTTCAAAGCCAGAGCTGAAGACAGTATATTAAGTTCAAGCTCATTTCATAAGTCACAGCGAGTGTGAATGTGTGGTAGACATACAAAAGTCTTAAGAATAACACCACAGACTCAAGTTACATCTTCTGGTGGTGCAGTTGCTGACAGTGACCTGTGACTCACATGAAGAGTGGCAGTTCTCCCCTTCGCTGGCTGACTGTTCAAGTCCACAGTGTACAGCACCAGCCATTCACATTCAGGACAGGGAATGAAGATTCTGCAAGGCTCAATGTCTCCTCTGAGCCATCTCTGGACAGCAGGACTAACACAACTCAAGGCAAGTTGCCTTGGACTGACTCATCACATTTTCATTGTAAGAACACTGAGATATAAACAGTGACTGCAAAAAAAGATTACTCATGGGTCCTGCTCCTTTGCATTCTTTCCCATTACTAGTGTCCCCTGGACTGTCAACATGAGTTTGGGCTGTCTCTCCTGATCAGGTAAGATCTGTGGTTTGATGATATACCTCAAAATGTAAAAGTTCTGAAGCCCTTTTAGTAGAGAAAGCTATCAGAACTCAAAAGACAAGCACACCGACAAAACACTTCCCACATTTCTTCGCTGTTTACTCAAACTGCTGTTTCAGTGAGATTTCATGACAATATATGGATGTTAACCTCCTAAAAATCTCCATAGCTCTATTTTTTCTTGCCAAGGTCAGTCAAAGCTCTAAAGGTTCATTCAGGACACCACACATTTGTTTCAAAAGCCACCTGCTACACTTAGGCTGCAAGAACTGCCAGTTAAGAATTTGCAAGTAAAACACCTGAGTGACAATTAATTACTTTTGTTTTTGTCTCACAGTGCTACACATTCTTAAACCCTTTTTTCATTTTATCACTGCTATAGTGTACTGTTCTGTTTATTAAAAGACCGCATTGGTCAGCGGAAGCAAGTTATTCTCTTTGCCTGTAACTTAAGTGTCTGCGTTGTCACCTGCTACCTTTTGCTATTTTTCCCCCAAAACAAAGAGACCATACATTCAGCCATTTATACCACAAGCTGGAACACACAGTCTTGACTGAGCAGAAATAAAAAAAAAAAACCAAAAAACACCAAAAAACAAAAATCAAACAACAAACTTGAGAACCACAAAGAAGCAGAAATTAATCTGTTAGACTTAAAAACTGTTCATAGCACAAGATACAACTAATAGGTACCTGTATTTCTCAGTTATGTTTTCCAAGCTGAAAAAGATACTAGGAATGAGGATGACAAGCGTTCTAAGCAATCAGTCTCCATCTCCCTCTCTTTTGCTTTTGTTTGATTTTGTCTTGTTGGTTTCTTTTTTAACAGACTTCCATTTGACTGTCTGAACTTGAAGCACTATTGTCACATCAGCTGACATAAGGGCAGGACAAAATTCCAATTCTTCAGCAATTAATACATTTTAGTCCAGTGTATGAAAGATTGTCCACATTTTACAAATCA
This sequence comes from Pezoporus flaviventris, assembly GCF_033815535.1. Taxonomy (NCBI): domain Eukaryota; kingdom Metazoa; phylum Chordata; class Aves; order Psittaciformes; family Psittacidae; genus Pezoporus; species Pezoporus flaviventris. The sequence goes on from NW_026892561.1 coordinate 43,269,591, forward strand.
AAGACTCTACACAAAAGAAAAAATATCAGGAGTATGATACTAAGCACATCAACACTAAATCAGACTTCAGGAAAATTAAAGGAAAATACTGATGCCTACTTATGCCTCCTGTGATATTTGCTACTTAATTTTGTTCTGACAATTAAAAAGTAGTATTTTGGTTATTAATTTACACTCTCCGACACGTCAGGTTTACTCCACACCTATAGTTTTGCACTAAATATAGCCAAACAAGCATGAACCCATTTTTCACACATTGCTGGGGAAACAACTTTCTTTGCCAACAGAGGTTTGTCAGTGTGGATGTACACTCTTCTCCCAGTCATCTGGCATTGGTCCCCTCTCTGCTTCGATGTTTTTAGACATAGGTGAACTAGATCCACCTAATTTAAGCATTTGGCACTGGCACGCCTTTTTGGAGAAGAGCTGTCCTAGGCTCCCTTCACAGTCAACACAGAAATCCTTCTGAGGTCAGCAGGCCCTGAGAAAACACCTTGGGTTAACTGAACTCTTAATCTCAACAATGTAATTATACAGTGAGCTGGGTTTAAGCTGAATTTTTTTAAGAACATGCTTGTTCTTTAGTCATTCTACCTGTATTTTGTGCAACATCAGTGCTGTTCTGGTCCCACTCATAAAGAGATGACTGAATTTGTTCCCAGCTTCTATCGAACTTTGCCCACAGAAAAGGAGAGAAGAAAAAAAAGAAAAGCCAAACCCAAACTCTTGTCCCTCAACCCCATAAAAACTTGGAATGCACTTCAGGTCCATTTGAGTTTAAAACAAAAATGTTCCAATAGCTCCATATGAAATTTTTCACACACTTGCTGTGTTATCCTAACTTCAATATTATTAAATTTTAGCCAAGCTTCTTCCTCATGACACAAGACAAGACTGTGAAAAAGGAGACCTAATTCTAGTTCAGCTTCCTATGTAATGCTATTTATTCTGGTCAACACGACTTAAGGAGTCTTCAGGGCTATTGAATCAGTTTTCTACACACAGCTATTCAAAGATCCTAGATGTGCATCAGGGAGCTAAACTTTAAAGCTGACATAATCAGAGCTTCAGGTCTTAACTCTGCAGTTCTGGGACTCCAAAAACACAATAAAATATGTGGAAATCTTTAACCACCAAATATCCAGAATGCAATTCTTCCTTGGATCAGTATGACAACCTGACAAACTGCCACACAGATGAGCAGGTAATACAAACATCATCAGTAACATTCGCTGCAAAGTGTTCTACTTTTGACAAATTACCATTTTTCACAGAAACAAAAACAACTGCCTAAGTTACTTAGGAAAAGGCCTACTCAGAATAAGGCATAAAAAGTTTCCCTACTACATACCGTACATACGGGAGGAGATGATAACAGAGGTAACAAATTACCTTTCCCTGACTCTCCTCTTTGCTCCTGGTTCAGTAAGACAACAGAACCAAGGCAGAACCTGAATGTTTCTCTAAACCTAACAACACAATGGTTAATCCACAGGGTCCAGTATTGATACAGGAAGTATATTCAGCAATTTGAGATGTCTTCAGAACACCAAAAATAAAGGGAAACAGGCAAGATTTCTCAGTGTCTGTTTGGTAAAGTTAAAAAAAAAAACAACCCAAAAAAAAACCACAAAAGTGGTCCAGTTAGCATATGGGTGGCATAGAGAGAAGTTGTGTTTAAAGACAGAGAATGAAAGCAGCTCTACTAAATCCAAATGATTTCCATATTCCAAGGATATTAAGAGGAAGAAAAAGAATGAATGGCAGGAAAGAAGCAAGAGGAAAAAATGAGCCACAAGAATCATTTGAGTTTATGGGGCAATAGAATCTATTACTTGAAGGTGGAAAAAAATTACTTGGCTTAGCTTATGTTACTTCAAATTTAGGTCCTTTTCATATTAGCCACAGCCTTCACAGCAAAAAAGCCTTCAACTATTTAATAGCTTAGGTGTAAACTAGCTTAGTAATGAAAAAGAACAAAGCCTTTGAGTAACTTGGCTTCCCTCCCCTCACTACTATTCATTAATGAAATTATGCCTCCACCTGGCAAATGGACACAATAGTAAATTCGTAATGCAGTGAAAACAATCTGCACATCTAACATACCACAAAGTTTTGGCGCATGCTATTGGCTTCAGTAAGCAAAGGCTTTTCAGTAAATAAAAGCCTTTACACATGGAATTTGTTGTCAAACTCACATAAACTTTGTACCTGCTTGATGAGTTCAGATGAAACGTGTGGTTTTATACTTAGAAAGCTCAATGTGGTTTAGTACTTAGAAAAATTACACATATCTATGACTGGTTTTTTGAGCTAGAGTTTAAAAGCTAGTGTAATGATATTGGGAGAAGAAAAACAGTGTTAAAAGAAGGCACAGATCATTTTACAGGCTGCTCAAAACCAAATCTGGCCCAACAGGTTGGGACTGTGTTGGTATAACATGAGCTGCAAATATTCAGTTTTATTGAAAGTAATTGAAGAAGACAGTCCACACAATTATCTTGACTAAACTTTTGTGCTGTTGTCGTGAGCTGAAAACCATGGTTTATGGAAGGCTTCATATTCATAAATTTGTTCTCAGACAGAATTACTTTTATAAGACACTTTGAACAAACAGTAAAATCCTCGGTGATTGAGAGAAAATAATCCTTCCTGACCCTTGCAATTTTATTTAACTTTAGAGCTGGATTTAAGATGGGTGAGAGGAAGGAGAAACATTCCTCTTAGTACTTCACACGTAGAGTGGCTTTTTCTCATTCCATCTCAAGGACCTCTACCTCCACTTTATGCACTGGGCAACTGAAACTTCTCCATATACATAAGACAACAGATTCAGGGCCATCTGATCCTGGCCCATGGCCCTGCACAGCACTAGCTGCTTTTGGTTAACAAAGTCAATGTACTAAATTTGAACTTGCAAGGGTTTGGGGACAACTGCAAAGACATCCTGCAAGACATGCAAGACCACGTCCAACTAGTTATGAGAGTAGTCCTGATGAGCTCTAATTAGGATTATTGGCAACTTAACCCACTAGTTAAATGCAAGTCTTTTCCTGTTTATGCAGCTCACAGCCCTGTGACCACAAAGACTTCAACAATTTACACCCGTTTGGTGGTAAATTGAACCCAGAAATTACAGGACTGGAAGAAGTTTAATTCTCAGCGTTCATTCTTTCCTCACTCTTAGTGATACTAGACAGAATACTACAAAACATATTTACTCCCAAGTTAGTAACAACGCAGTATTCATATATTTGGAGATTTCTGAATCCCAAATAACCAGAAGAACCAAGGGAATGACATCACACTAACATGACTTCTTTTAGACATCCACTAGATTTCAAATATCCAGGGGTCATTTTTCACTTGACCATTTGCCATGCTTCTGTGACTGCTAACACTGACACAATAGGGAAATTTTCTATCAATCTGTTATTACAGTACAAAATTATTTGGTTATTAATCAACATCTCACAGTTTCACTTACCACTGTTCTAGTTTATTTTACTTTCTCAATCATTTGACTAAATTACCTTTATACATTGCTTTAATCTCACTGATTTCTTAAAAGTAATAGTCAAAATATAAAATAGATATTGTCATCCTTAAAAAGCCTCACTGGTAATGAAACTTCAAAGAAGTGTTTAAGTTATAATACCAACAAAACAATGATCAGTAAATTCTCTATAGTTTTACTGGTAGCTAAAGACTTATAGCCCTCTAAAGATTATAAGCCACAAATAAATATAAAGTTACTTACCCCATTTTTAACCATTATTTATTAGTAATATATCTGTCTGGTTAACCATATAAATATTTTCATAACTCACTGGTCCTAAAAAATAATTTGATATTAACTGCAAAGGCGTAGTTTATAACAAACCAATTCCAAAGAAGTTTGAAAATATGGTTCCCTAAAATTAAAATAACAAAAAACAAAGTTGACTCTTTTTTTCGTTCTTCTTTCTTCCCAGACTGGATAATTTTCAAAAAGAAGGAACCATCTCAAAGTATTTTACATATGCTTGACTGATTTAAAGTTCCTATTTCCCACACAAAAGGAGCAAATAAAGGCACAGCAGTTTATACTATGAGTAACAGCAAGTCTGGAAATGATCAAAGTTCGCATTAGGTAAACTGGAAAAGTTATTATTTAGTAACAACATTTGACATGGGGATCACTTATGTTTAGACACCTTACAAGAGATCACCATATTCAGAACAGGGACTGGGCTGGACTTAAATGATGCACCAGCACAAAGTCTGTATAATACTCTGCTCATGGTCAATAAGAAATACACACAACTGTTCATTAAAAAAGCTGCAAACCCTCAATATATAGAAGTCCTTGTTGGATTATGTTGAGTTTACCTGAATTTACGTCTACCTTAATTTTTTAGCTTGTCCTTATGGTCAGAAGTTAACACTGTCCTTTGGTTCTTGATGGAGAGTGAAGTTTCACTTCTGGAATTAGCCCTCATTTTTTGACTGAGCAAAAAAAAGCGATCAGACCATTAGCTAGTATAACAGACAGCAAATCCAGTCATACCAATGGAGCATATATCCTACAGCAGGATTAGCAACTTTTTTAACAGCAAAGACAGTCATATAGCAAATTGAATTTGAAGTTATTCATAGAAACAAACAGGGGAAAAAAAACAAACCAAGTAAAATCAACCCCCAAAACTATACTTGTAAACTGCACTTGTTTTACTTCTACAGGTAAAACTATTGTTCTACTCATAGTCATCTGTACCAGTGCATTTACAAATTACTTATTTTTTCAGCAAGCTTATTGCCTGCATACATTTTCTCACATTGTTCATCCTTTAGTTTTTTTGATTTTATGGCATCTAACAACTTCTTTTCCCCATAGGTTAGTTTAATTAATCTTTTTCTAAAACACAAATACAAGAAATTTTAAAAAGCCACAATGAGGAAAAGTCTTAGAGAAAGCCCCTTAAAATTATCAGACACATAAACCATCATTCACAAGATAATACCTACTTACTTCTAAAAAGGAAAAAAGAGGTAACTCTGGAAATATGATTTTTGTGGTTAAAAGTCTCCAAGTTAAAAAGTATCCACTGTGGAACAACAGTCAAATAGAAAAACAGAGATATGGGCAGATGTTTTAAATCACTACTTATAATTACACAAAAGACTTCACATTCCACATCAGCTGGCACAGAGTCACTCACTGGACAGCTGCTCAGGTTCTGCTTTCTCTTAAAGGTGACCTACAAAGCTAAATGAAAATCAAGCCCGTGTTAGATGTGTGAGCTGAATAACCAGACAAATGCTGCTCTGCTAGCCTCATACAAGTACCAGTTGTACACTGTCCTGGTTTTGGCTAGGATAGAGTTCATTTTCTTCCTACTACAGTGTTGTGTTTTGGATTTAGTCTGAGAACAAAGCTGATAACACATTAATGTTTTAGTTGTTGCTCAGTAGCATTTACTCTGATAAAGAACTTTTCAGTCTCATGCTCCGCCAGTGAGGAAGGGCACAGGAAGCCATAAGAAAGCAGAGACAGGACAAACACCAACTGTGTGTCGGTACATACCATAGCACATCATGCCCAGTATATAAACTGTCAGAAAGGTGGCTGGGACAGATTGATTGCTACTCAGGGATGGGCTGGACATCAGTCAGCAGGTGGTGAGAAATTGTACTGTGAATTATTTGTGTTTCTGGGGTTTTATTCCTCTCTCTTTGTTACAACTTCTAAAGGATGAACCTTATTTCAACCATTAAACTTTCTTATCTCAAACCACAGGTTTTACCTTTTTTCCAGTTCTTCTCTCAGTCCTACTGGGGGGGGCAGGAGAGGGAGTGAGCAAGCATTTGCATGGTAGTTGCTAGTTGGGGTTAAACCACAACACACACATGCACTTTCCTATCTGAGTGAACATATTTCCCCATGTGTGGCAAATTAGCATACCTCTCTCTTCAGAAGTGTAGCTGTTAACTAAGGTGGGCAAGCTGTCCACAATGAGCTTCAGGTAGCTCCTAGTCCACACCTCTTCCCATGGAGACCCTAATAATCCAGAGAGCCTGTGATATGGGCTTCGAAAATAATATGCCACCTCTCTATGACCCTGAGTCTCATTGAAATAACTGCTATTATATGATAATAACATCACAAGAAAATTACAATATTCCAGAGTATTTCAGCAAACCTTGGATGCATAGACATTTTCCAGAATTTCTACTCATACTGAAAAACATGTATATCTTAATAGTTATTTCAAAAGTTTGTGGACATGTCCTCCACATTCATTTAATTATGCCTCATCTTCCTGTTCAAAAACAGGACAAAAAAAGAGAAAGCTAAAAAGTTCCATGCATGTTCAAAGCTTAAAAGAAATTAATTAGAGAAATATCTATCTTGCAATATTTTCTCAAGGGCTTTCCACATCTCTAGCCATGAAAGGAAGCTCTAAATTAAGTGAAGAAATGGGAAATCATAATCTGCAGCTACAGATGCAGCAGGTCTACCCTGGCACACACTGCCGTTTCAAGAAATGCATTTCCTCTAACTATGTGTGAGTTGTGCTGATTGACACTTAGATCACAAGCTTTTAATTCTACTCACATTTGTAAATATGCATCATATCACAGATTAAAGCATGCAGCTACTCACAATCCATGCTCTATTTATTGGTACCTTTAGTTACACTACATGTGTAAAACTGCACCAACGTGATCTGTATTGGAACCAGAGTCCCAGCCCTCCCAGCTGCCACTTACATTTTCTCTATTTTCTTACAAGTGCAAAGCATAATGAGTTCCTTATGGGAAGTTAAGCAGACTTAAAATGTTTAAAAATAAAGACTTTGTAATTCATTAAGAAGTAGACTGCTATGGATTTTGTCTTTGAGACTAATTCACACTCAAGGCCAAATTCTTCCCTTAGATCTAAATGACTGATCTCAGTTTGGATATTCTACACTGCTTAGAAACAAAGCCATTTGGAGATTCACAGATGTACAGAATATAATAATCCAGAACCCAGATCTAGCATCTGGTCCCAGAGGAAAGGGATCATTGTCAGGAACACAGATGAATAGGAAAAGACTGCTCCCACACATCTCTGGTAGATTTTCCATATGATTCACATTCTGTGTGAGAGTGAAACCCAGACATCTGGAGAATTTTCCCCAAAGTATGAGTGCTATCCCCCAAAAAAGACATTATCTCAAATTCAGGTCACTCCCTTGCAAATCTCTGAGTGATAATTTGGAGCCTAAGCACAGCCCATCAGCCCAGCTAAATTTAGGTCATCAGCTATTTTAGGGTATTCCTTTAACCCTTCTCCATTTTGACCATCACTTTCCACTTTGCATAGGAAACACCTGCCCTGATAAAAGATTCATCAGAAGTGCTGGACTGCAAATCTGCAATTCTGCTTGGAAACCACTTCCTTTGTTCACACTGATACAATTGTGCTGTTTAAGAACAGAATAAATTTGAAAAAGAATCTAAGGAGTATACTTCATACACAAACCAGATACCACATAACACTTCCATGGGTTTTTAGTGGAAATCAAAGTGGAGAAGGCAACCAGACCCAACTCATAAATAAACATGGCGCCACAGACAGGAACAGACACGGTGTGTTGATACAGCCACCCAGTGGTGGACCTATTGCTAAAACATACTCATGGAACTCATGCCAGATGCTTATGTGTTCTTGGCCAAACTTAATGATTTTTACCCTATAAACAATTCACAGCTTTGTGTTTTCACATACACATGAAACCCATCACACTTTGCAGGTAGGTATCCTGAAGGATACCTTGAATACAATACAAAACACCACCCTCTGCTTATCTTGTAAAATAAAACTCGCAGAACTGTACTGGTTAATGGACAGTACCTTTGTGTTTCCCAGGTTTTAAGAGATCCATCATCCACTGGGTTGTATGGAAAGGGCATTTATGAAGTTACTGGCTTTGTTGTGAACATTTTGCTAGTTACTACTGGTCTTGAACAGAATCAAAAGGCAGCCTTCAGCTTAACATGATTAAATCCAGATAGATGTAGAACTGAAAATTTACCCTGCTGTTCAGATCCATGTAGTTCATTGGCTGCTCTTTGGCTTTCAAGAACAGACAAAAATTCTGTGCCTTTGTTATGCTTCTTTTTATTCATTTTTATTTTTTATTAATTTTTAATTTGTTATGCTTCTATTCCAGTAACTTCTGATAACTCCAGTTCATTCAGTCTGAAGACAGAAGTCTACTTCATTAAGTTTGTGAGAAACAGATGGAAAAAGCACATCAAAGAAAAGGCAGAGGTGTTTGAAATTATGAAAAAAACAGGAGGTGGACATCTATATAAGAAAGAAACAAGGATATAAGCATAGAAGGTGAGAAAAAGGAGATGAAACCACTTCTGACTGCAAATATACTTCACACAAATGTAGCTTTTTTTCATCTAAAAAAAAAAAATCAACATTAGGATACTTCATGTAAAACTGGAATTTATTTTGCATTTGACAAATACTTTGATTTTGATTGAAACACTGTTTTGCTAAAAAAAATTTTCTCAGAATGTCTTTAAGAAATAAGATTGTTGTGATTTTCTTCTGAAGTGGGAAGAAAATCAAATTTGAAATCCCACAACAGTGTGATTAAACAAAAATTTCATCTTAAACAATTTCTATCCTCCACAGAGCTTTGATGGCAAAAATAGTTCTTGGCTTCTAATGCAGTGACAATATTATAAGCTTATGCATGTGTTATCTTTCCATTATTGCATATTACAGATGGCAGAAGCAGGTGAAAGGAATTGGTTCTGTGTCTATTAAAAATTATGTTTTCTAGATATATGGGCTCTTTTGCTGACAAGTTTTTACCTGACACTGAAAACGGTCAAACATGTGTTTGAAAAAGGGTTTACCGACACCAAGTGAGTCATGCATACATCATCATCATCAGACCTTCCCCAGTAAGATCACGTTTAATTAATGATTCTGCAGGTCTCATTCATCCTGAGATAACTCTATTAAAGTGAATGGATGTATTTTACCTTATATGTTTTAACCTCTAGAGAGAATAGTGCCAGTGAGGCTAAACAGATAGGCAGATCAGATGAATGAAACACTTTAGGATTTAGAAAGGTATTTATCAGATAAATTCCACTAAGGATGTTGGTTTCAGATTGCTTTTATGGTCAATTTTACTGATGGTATCTGGCAAGCTTTCCAGGTATAGCATCGTGCACCAGGGAATGGTCTCATAAGCTACTATTTTAAATGGCTCACTGTAAATAACCTATTGCATATAAACAGCAATCCACATGATGGAGTCTCAAATGCCATTCTCACCAAAAGACAATAGTTCATTTTTGCATTTATTTTATTCAAAGCTTTGAAGCAAATGAAAGTTGATGTGAGACTGTCAAAGCACTTCACACTTGGCATCTGAATGTAATTATGCCATTGAAAGAAAAGTCATACAACATTGATTACACTTGGGTTTATAACTCCAAACTACTTTACGAAAGTAAATGAAACAAACACAAACACATCTCATTTGTCTTAAGTGTCTCCAGAAGCAGAACCTTCTGGATAGGGGAATATGATGTGTACTAGTAACAGGAAGCCCCGGTCAGAGAGGTACCACTACTCACCAGCAGCACTGGCTCATTGTTAACAACAACAACAAAAGCATATGGGATTTTTCATTTGTTTTCCTGCAACCATATAACCTAATTTAACAAACAAACAAACAAACAAAACCACATATACACAAAAACAAAATCTGCAAGGTCAATGAACAGAGTCAATGATAGTAAGATGTGTATTTCAAGGAACATGTAGGACTGTTTATTAACAATTATTCTATGTGACCTTCTTGCATTGGATCCTGCAAAAAAAAAAATCTCACCTCAATGCAGAATACACATTCTCCTCAGAATTACACTGTCCACATACTAAAAAGATAGAGCAAGCCTTCTTAAGCATGCAGTCCTGTCATTTACACTGACCTACGGGATTTTGACAGGGTTCCCTTGCAAGTCGGTTTAGTGTAGAAACTCTTTCACACACAGTGGGAGAGTCAACAAGTCATGCAGTGAGACAAAAAGTACCATCTACAAAGAGACAAAGAAAGTCACAGTTCGAAAATAAACCAATTTTTCATATTTGAGCAGATGGGATTACATCTCCTGTTCAATTGTATCATATACAGTACAAATGCTTCCAGTCTCTCAGCCTATAAATCAGTGTTTCTTTGTAGCCTTCCATTCAAACACAGGAGGAATATGAAGACAGATATATTTGTCCTCAAAGAACTTCTTTATCTTATTCATCAAGAGATAAAGTAATTCCAAAGCTATAAAAAGTTTTCTTAACAAAAAAATGATAGCCAGACAAAGCACACTGCCACAACCAATGGCAATGTCTGACTGCAGAAAAAAATGAAGATAAAATTTCAAAGAGAAATCTCTACAAAGAGAACAAGAAGATGCAAAACCAGGAAATACCTCCATTTACTGCCCAGTCTTCCATCTAAAAGTAAAATAATATGGTGGGACTAGGCAGAAACGTACTTTTACAAGCCAACGGACGACCACCCAGGCTCTGGCTACTGGAAATAACTTTATGAATACAACACCTCTTAATTCACCTAAATCTTTATGGTCCTCTCCAGTGTTTTTATTATAAAGGAATTCACTCTTACTTCAAATGGCAAGGGCAAAGTAAAGTGTTAAATTTTCCAATCCGGAAATTGAGAGAAAGAGGGAATGGGCAGACTAAGGTAAGTCTACTTTTTTTAAAGCATAATTCAGAGCCCATTAAAGATTTCTTCCAAGCTTAATGGATTTTGGATCAGGCCCCTGGAACTTTTTCAAATTCTTGGGTAGAGAATTGTACCTCTGATCTAAGCATATTCAAGTTTTAGTTTATTTACGTGTCAAGTCCTTTACTTCGTATTAGATATTAGAGGAGTCCAATGGGTAATAAGATAGTACATAAGGTTCAAAGATTCTCCCCTTATCCCTTCCCCAAAAATAAATAAGTAAAAATTCTTCTGGTGCAGGGATTCTAGAAAGTAATTTATGCACTTATCAGAGGAATCACAAGTGCTGTGACTCCTCTATGATAGTTCTCTCTTTCCTTATATTCTTAGTTTTTTTCTCAATGTATTCCAAAAGCCACCTTTCTCACACGTAGTGGTCCCTGTTGCTTTGATGCAGAATGTTTTTCACTTATTAGTGTTTCTTTCAGTATTCAGGTTCCTGACAACTCCAATGGTGGAACTCACAGTAGATGGGAAAGAAGATGAAAATTGAATACTGAAGCCTTTCAGTACTCAGTTTCTATACCTAACCCTGATTTTGCAATGAGCTCATCACACTCAACTTTGGCTCTCAGAGGCTGAGCTCTCCCAATGTAGCAAATGCTTCCCAGTGTTTCTTTATAAATGATGCCAAATAAAGGTTTTTCCTCAGTGACCCCCTGCGCCTTCCTCCCGAGAAAATCTTAACACTGCCAGAAATAAATGGGCTGTTGACATTCAAAGCTGTGCTGATAACAAGAACATGGCAGAAGGAGCACACTCTTTTCCAATTCAGGTGAAAGATACCTACTCTTACACACAACTAAAAAAAAAAAATAAAAAAAAGGGGGCGGGGGCAAAAAACAACAAACTTTTTTTTTTTTCCTTGAAAAACACACCATCCCCACCGCCTGTTGCGTTACGAGTTTAGAAATTTGGCAGGAACTACCCGCTCTTTGAGTTCCAGCCAGCCCTCAGAGAGCAGAGGAGCTGTTTGCAGTCAGGCTTCATTTCTGCTTAGAACCAGTTCGACACTCTGCATCCAGTTGTGTTCAGTAAGAACTTGCATGACTATGGACTCGTGAATAGTGCGGTTTACTGAAGCAACAAATACAGATTCGGAATTGCTGTTGATAAATCCCCTAACTGCATTAGCACTAAAATCCAAAGCTAGCCAATGATTAATTGAACTCACATGGGAAAAATAATTGGTAATTCATTAAGCTTAATTCCACCCGGGTATCATCCAACATAGTCGGAGGCGCAAAACTTACCAAAGAGGCTTCCCTGCACTGGGGAAGAAAGGAGCAAACCCGTCCGCTTATCTGCAAAGTTCAAATGCCGAATTTATACTTTTGAAAGTAGGGGAGGTGAGACTGTCGTGGAGCTACCGGTTGCTGCCACTATAGATGGTGCGGAGGGCAGCCACTCTCTCACTTTGGTGCATTTCTTAGATGTAAATGAGAAATAACGAGGGCTTCTGTCAGGCGCCAGGTGGGTTTTGCGGAACACAGCAGTGAAAGGTTCACATCACTCCCTCTTCCAATGGCAGAGGCATCATTAAGGGCCATCAGACCTCCTCCTCACAGCCTAATCACCCTCATCATCTGCACATCATCCTAAAAGGGTGTTGCACCACACCTGGTTAAGCCCTTCACCACATATCTCAGGGCTTCATTCCTACGACCCCCGACAGTAGTTTTAATGACAGTCAATTTGAGTCAAGGGGGCTCTTTATGCTGAACATAAACAGTTAATTGAACAAAACTTCTTTTGGAACATCTGAAAAGTAGCACATAAGAAGACTACAGCAGGCCTGCTTAAGTAGTCACAGTATCTGTACCTTGTGATTGAGATCATGCAATGAAAATGCTTTTCAAATGTCGAAGACATTCTTTAACAAAAATCTTCATAATAAGAGCTTACAGCCCAAAATACCAATGCTACATGAGAAGCATTCTCTCTCATCACTTGCAGTTGCAGACTCTGGCACAAATGCCTAATCTCAGCTGTGACAGTTTTTTTAAAGCAGTAAACATCAAACAGGACCAAAATCAGAGCCTGACCTGTGTGATCCAGTAACCCCCAGTTTACTGTAGAGCCAGCTACTTTCAACAGCAAAGCAAAGGCAGGAGACTCCAGATTCTCACTCTCATTGTGCCCTGAATATTGCAGAACTCAAGACCTTGCATGATGGTTGATCGTTAGCTTTTTGCCTTGACATAGGCAATATCCACCAGATCCTAGAGAGTTTCTGACTTAGGAAAGAAAAATACTGTTACACACAGCTGTTGGAAGGTTACTGACCCCTTGGATGAGACTACTGTTGGGGAGATTCCCTGAGTTAGCTCATGAGACATCTTTACACAAGGGAAATATTTCACCTTTTTTGTAGCTCAGCTAGTATTTTTAAACTGTATTTGAGCTCCATGTATTATTACAAACCAATTTCTCATTATGCTCCATTAAATTAGTGTTTCTATTTGCAAATATAACCCCTACAAAATTCTAACATGAAACTCAAGCAGGCCCACACTGCTTATGTTGTGGAGTGACCCAAACATTAAGTTTGGCACATGATATAGATGTCCCACAGTTGAATTTTCACCCATTGACTCTATTAGAGGTTCATAACTTACATTTTAGTAAATCCATTTTTGGCCATTTGTTAAAAAACTTGAACAAAGTCTCTGAAAAATCTACTTCAAAGAGGCAGTTTGGTGGATGTGCTGATTGGCATCAATCTTGAATACAGTTAAGCTGAAAAGACTAATACACAGTTAAAGTCTGATATGCAGATCTGGTGCCTCTAGCCTCAAGCCTCACAATTTAGTCTTGACTTGTTGAGGGGATGCCAGAGATAATTGCGGTAACACATCTATAGCAGGGATGGAACTACCACAGCCACAAGCTGTAGAAACTGTAGTAAAATACTTCTAAAAAAAAAAAAAAAAAAAAATCACTAAATTTTTCAACCTGTTATTTCCACATGCCTCCACCCAAGGCAAAAAAAAAACATGTAGAAGTCTACAGGAACACATTTTCACAAATATTCCTTCAGTTTCTTCATAATTCGTCATGAAGGAGTATACTTTATTGCTAGAGAGGATCCTACAATTCTGCTAATCTTCAATTTAAGACAAGGTAATTGTACTTGAAGTAGTAGTGCAATCACATTACTAATACACTTGAATTTTCCTTTGTCATTTGTATGAGAAAAGATAATAATTAATCTACAAATAGAGCTTGGTTTGTACTTTTTAAGGTAGGGACACATGCAGGATTTATAGAGAAACATTTTTCCTTTCAGACAACATGAAGATTAACTGACATAGGACTAGTATCACAACATTTTAACAGAAAAAAAAGGAAAAAATTGACCAGAAGAACAGTATTGAGCTCCAAAAAAGAAGTAAAAAAACCCCAAAGATACATAGCTGATGGGGATAAGGTAAGTAAAAAATAATTTCAGAATAACAGACCCATGTAGAAAATTTAATTAAATCGAAAATGCTAATTCCACCCTACCACCCCCCATAGCTTCAAGAAAGTATTGAGTGGAGTTTTAACTAGGAAAAGAAACCCAAACCCTATAGTTCTGGTCTTATCTAGAAGTACCTTTTTAGTATACCTTTTTATGAATCTGATTTGATTCAGAAAAGAAGCTCAGCTTTGTTTTCAAATGAATCAAGAAGATGTGATCTGCTAGGAATTCACCAGCCCACAAAATAGAACTTGTTTGAAAGAAAAGGTCTGTGCTTCATGAGTCATTAACACATTCAAGCATTCTGGAAAAGATTCAACAGGAAAACAATCCAAAACTTCATAAGAGCACTATGCACACAGAACAGAAACCAGAGAGGCAGAGAATGGAAATGGTAAACTTTTTTTTTTTTCTCTGAATCCACAGATTTTTTGACTCACGTTACATTTAAACTGTATACTATGTAAGTGTTGGGCACACTTAGTTTGATAACACTGCAATCTTTTAAGTTTTATGACAATTCAGTATTTTCTATTCAGAACTATTTTCTATTAAATGTTCTAATCTCATATAGCAGTTCTCCTGTGCACTCAAGAATTAATGACCCAACCATTACCCATCTCCTCCTACTTCCTCCACCAACCTGAAGCAACAAATTAAAAAACTCCACACATCAACTTTGTTTCATAGGCTTAGCACATGCTTTGTAAAATTAAACAAAAAGGAGAAATACACCATTTTGTTCCTTATTAAGTTTTAAGCTGCATAAAGTATGTATTATTATGTATTATTGTATGATTATGAATTAGCATGTATGATTAAGTATGATTATGATTTAGCATGATGTATGGATTCCTGGATTCTCTTAACATCTTAATGTACAACAATATATTTCACTATACTCATATTTCTACTTAGAATACTCAAAGACCACATTTGCTGTGACGTTGTCCCAACGCTATAGAGTCTGAACTGCCTTCTTCACAAAGAAACTAGCAACAGAAAAAGCAGGGTGGGTTTTCTGGGACACATTGTCATTTTACAATTTGAAGTGTTGCTTTAGGATGTTCCCCAGAGAAGGAGGAGAAGACAGTGATGCGAAATCACAATTTGGAACTAAAAACTTTGTTCCAATCCAAGGCATTCCACTCGTATAGCCAACGCTTCATTTCTGAAATAAATGTGACTTTATTGTAAGGTAAAATAAAAGGAAACACTAAAAAAAAAACAAAAACACCAAAAAAAAACCCATCACAGTTTCCAAAAAATGTGATGCTGCTCCTGTGTTTTGGCAAATAGGCAGCTGTCACTCACCTATGTTTTCAAAGATGACAGACTGTACTGTATAAATAAAGATGGTTCAATTAGTCTTGATGGGCCAGGTTTAGATTAACTTAGTTCTTAATTTAAACGGTACTGTAATTGGTATCAAGAATGGAACAAAGATCACTTTTCTAGTACAACAAATATTTGGCATATTAGTATAACATGATTTCTCCCCAAGAAGTCAAGTCTTTAATATAATATTCTCAACTGCTGAAAACAGGGAAGACTTCTCTCTTGCAGTCTCCATGCCACAAACAAAGTCATGGTGCACCCAGCCTTCCTTTTCTCTTCTTGACCTTTTTCATATTCCAAGATCAAATCTTAGGGGTTTTTATCAGGTCAACAATGCATATCCCAGAAGAACAAGAAATTTCAATATTAAATTTCAGAGATTGAAACCAAGCAGTCATCCGTAATGGAAACACCACTAGGAAAGCAAGAAAACATCACAGAAACACTGCTGTGCTCCAGCAGAAAAGCCTCACTTTGCTCACACGGGTGCCACAATCCTGGGATATCAGCAACACCTGCAGCTAACTCTGTTTGAGACAGAAATGCTTCTAACAGCTGCAACCCAATACCCTGATCACCATATTCAGATGGATGATGTTCCCAGGCTGTGTGTTTCTGTTTCTATTAAGAGGAGACACAGAGAGCTACTGAGACTTCTTCATCAACTTGCTCTGTCTCTGAAAGTCATAGTAAGCTCCAAATGCACATGGCAAAGCTCATTACTCTTGTAGCTGAGCCTAAACATGTGAGATGGTGCTCCCATCTAAAACACACTTTGGACATTACCCGGGGTAGCTAAATCCCAGGTATTTGCTGGAAGCCAGGTTACTTAACTGTTATCCAGTAGTTAGACAGGTACATGATCCATCAAGTTGTTTAGTCACAGGTAGGGCCTTCAGCCACCATATGACCCTATTATGCTTGGTTTGGTGAACAGCTGTGGTCTGTTTGCCCAAAAGAAGATTAAAGCCACATTCCTTTCCCTGTACATCTCCCATTTTAAAGAACTATGTTTTAAACATCCACTATTCAAGTGATTAATAACCTTCCTAGGAATATTAATGTTATAATACTAAAATTAATTCATATTTCCTAAAATATATCATAATTACAGCATTCACATTTCACTAAGTGCTTTGATAACTGCTAGAAATGCAAGAAACAGCCCTGTTAAAAGATTAACTCACCTTTCTTAACACATCTGGAAGGTTAATTCCAGGGTATGTCTACAATATCTACAAGTCTACATCCTAGAAATGACCAGCGGTGAAGAGCATTCAGTCGCATTGGTTCTTTTTCTATCATAAAGTATCATTCTTTTAAAACCCATAGACATGCGTAGTTCACTTTTGTTTGTATCTCAACGAAAGCACTATATTTTCATTCTGCCATTACAATACCATCACCAACTATAGCTGGTAGCATTCATGTTGTTAATAAAGATTATAGTGATGAAAAAAAATATCACCATTAGTGCATCCACACTAATAGCTAAGATCAGCATAAAACTTTAGCTGATGGCTAAGGCTTTAAATACACCACCACTACCTACCTATAAATTCATTACAGCATAAAATTGAAAACTGTAACAATTCACGTTTACACTTCACTTAATAAGAAAATGGAACAAATATTAACACTTCTTTTTTGTGAAACATTGACCTAGGTACATTTCAACAGGTCACGCTACATACCTCTGATGGGAAGGAAGTACAGCAGTGACACACTTCCTTAAATACTTTCTGTAGTGCTTTTATACCTTCTGCACATTCCCAGTCACTAGTAACTAATTAATTACAACTCACTAATGCAGGCAATCACTCAAGCACACACATGAAGACCAGAATCAGGGCTAGAATTTAGCAGCATTTCATTCTCAATTATGGGGCTGCTCTGCAAGATCAAAATGCTCATCTGCCTGTTAAGCACACAGCAGCAGAGGCTTATTTATAGTTGCTTCTCAGGAAGGTATAATTTGTATTAAAATATGTAATGACTGAATTATTCCTCAGTGCCTGTACTTGAAAATAACAAAGTCTTCTCACCAATCCCTGTGCTATCTAAAGCTATAGTTAATACCAAGGATTTGTTCTAAAAGACAGCCTAAACTGGAATGAAACCTGGCCTTTACACAGCAGAAAACAACTGTTACCTTTTTTCAAGGGTATTTCACCCATACCACAAAGCAGAATTCTTGTTCATATCATACTGATATACAGGCATCTGCTGAGTATTAACAGGCACAAAACATTAGCCAATGGTCATATGTAATACAGAAGCTTGAAGTCACGCTTGAAAAGAAATCCATAAAAGCACAACCGCCTTCTTTCACTACTAGTTTGTTCTTCCCTCTCATGCACAAACCTTGAATAAAGTACTGATCAAACCTGTGTTTACTTGATGCTTGAAAGTGCAACTAAAAGTTCTTCCTTGCTTTCTCCCCACCCCTTCGCTCCATCCTGCTGTGCATCTTGCACACCTGGCAGTCAATTGCTAGTCTCACAAAATTAGTCTGTAATCTCTACCAGTTACATTATCACCTGCTCTGCCTACAAATCCATGGCCCTCCCACCTTCTTCAATTAGCAAGTTCTTACTTAATCCTTTCTAGAAGGGAGTTGGAAAACATAACTTCTGTTAAGAATTTAACTCTTTCCTGAAATGCTTTTCAGTTTAGTACATCCAAGCTGTGCTTCCAAATAAAACAACATAAATCCGCAGCAAATCTTCACAGTATGAGACCAAACATACTCACTTTAGTGGTCTGATGACTTGTGCTTTAAGCAGGGATGCACTCTCATCCACACATGCATTATAATGCCTAAGCCTTAATAATCCAATTTTAAAAGGTTGTGTAAATTAAAATTAGATTACATGAAATGTCCTTGTTAACTGGTTTGTAATAGATCTTTACAACACAGCAACCCAAGGACATTTGGTTTCCCCCACTAACATCTGTAAGCGATGTATGTGATTGAATAAGGAAGGGCTGATTCCATTCATAATTTAAAGTGTTGGGAGTTTTACAAAGATGTTTCTTCTACCTAACTACCCAGAAACAAAGTGTATGATTCACACACAAGTTCAGTAGTGCAATGGCAGAAATCAGTTATATAAAACACCCACCCTCCCCCCTCCCCCCCCCCAAATGTACAGATTGAACAAACAGGTTTGTTTTGCCTAATAAGAATGACAGTGTATGTAAGTCATCAAGTATGCGCAACTCTGGTGCTAAGAGGTACAAACAGTGTGCCACTGTCTCAAAGTACACAGAACAGAGGGCTTAAGATGTAGAACTGAATTCAGATTCAGATTCAGGAAAAACAACAGCAAAAAAACATTCTGATGGAAAAAGTACTGAGAGACAGGTAGGGAAAATGGGAAGTTTCAGGGAGTTTTGGAGAAAGTTTAAAGAAAACTCTCAGTCAGAGAAAGCCTTGTTTAGAGGAGGACTCATAATCCACCATGCAAACCTGGTCTTAGAGACAGTGAGTTATGCCAGAGCCTCAGTACTGTAGCTGTGATTCTAAATCCCTTGCCTAGCACAATTTTTGGGATACCCAGAGAGAGCTGGAAAACCTTCAGAGCAACTCCAAACAAGTTTGCATCTGATTATTTTCCCATGCAGTTAGTTCCAAAGTGTGACAGTGGTATTTTCTCTAGGGCCTTGCGATTTGCAATATTACTCTTGAAAAAGCAGTAATCCTTCCAGAAAGGCTATTACAGGCTGTACTGAAATTAAAGTGCATCTTTCTATACAGATCATTAGGTATTTTTCTACTCAATTCTCTCACAGAAGATAAGAGGGAATATGCAATAAAAGGAAAACGTTATCCTGAGGGGAAAACATGTCTGTTAAAACAGAAAATCTAAAATACCCTGGGATTAAATATGTTGCTCTAGATACTCAATATTTTCTTTTTCAAAAAACCCAACACAGAATCAAAAGTATTTCTCTCTGGTAGCTTTTGAGCATGTGGCTCTGCAATTTACATCGCTAATCAGTTTTCTGAGTTCACCCAGAATATGTCCCAAGCCTCCTTTTGTTAGCAAAAGCACAGATACACCATGTTTTATCTCATTCTCTTGATTTTATAAAGCTGCACATTTCAGAGCATCAACAGTTGTGAAATTCAGGTTCTGCATAACAAAGACAGACCTTACCTGTTTCTGGAAATAATCTGAATTTACAAGATCAGGGATTACTTGTGTAATACTTGTTAATTATAGTTTGAATATAATTAGAAGAAGTAGGAGTGAAAAAAAATCCTTCTGACAGTTTTGTTCTTTTGTTTTTTTTTTTTTTGGTTGGTTTCTTTTAATTGCATATCTTGGGTGTCTCTTGTTTTCACGTCACTCCAGAAATCTGCTGAGTGTCTTGATCACAATCAGTATGAAAGTTTATGGTGAAATCAAAGCTTGATACAAGTTTCCCTACATTTTAGTCCAAGCTGAATAACTTTATCATTCCTTATAAGTGTGCACATCCTTGCTGAAATAATCCGAGGTCAGTGTCCTGAACATGAAAGCCAAACAGGGTTGTACATCCACTGAGGTCACCAGGCCCATATTCCTATTTCCTTCTCGTTTATTCCCTATCCTATCATCTCAGATACTATTCTCTAAATTATTTTCAAATATCTTTATGGGTAGTGTCCAGATTTCAAAAGTCCATTATATTCTGAATTATTTCCAATATTGTTCATGTATCTCCTAGCTAAGTGATTTTTTACTCAATAATTGCTGTTAGCTTGTCTTACATATTAACATTATAGATACTGAAAAAGAGAAGTCACAGGCCTGAATTCAACAAAAGAACTTGCATACAATTCACCTATTATTTAAACGCCATTAAGACTTCCTTTTCATCTCAAGTTTTAAAATCCATAAAACCAAGACAGTCCCCTCTCCCCAATTACTTCCATGCATAACTCACATCTTTAATATCAGCATTTCCCTTCCATCCCTTGTCAAAATCACTTAGAAAAGACAGGGATAGAGAAAATGATATTCAAAAAGACGGTGGGACTTTATTGCTGATCCTATCCTTGTGTGTGTAGGACTACTTGTTTGTTTTTGTATGGATTGTAGTGAAAATGAATGCACCTTACTTTGCAGAAAGCCAAACAGAGATGTTGGGAAGTTCTTGCCATTGTATTTCAAACACAAAACATGAAAAGCGTGACAACAGTGACATCTTTGTTTCACTGGGTTCTGTCTGTCAACTTTCAGGCAAATATGGGACAACCCGTCTCAAAGTCCTGGGTAGCAAATTCCTGAAACATTTTCCATCCACGGTTGTGAAGTGTTGACACTGACCCGGGGGCCAGTTCTGAAATCCAGTAGCACTTGTCCAAACAAACAGTGCATGCTCATTGGAGGTTTTCTGCACACAAATTATAAATATTACACCCATGTTACAGATTTCTCATTTGTTCATATACTAAACCAAGTTTAAGATGTATATTTGAACTGAATCAGCTTTCAGCCATAATCCAAACTTCCATCACAATTTGTAGTTTTATGGGATAAAATATCACAACTTTACTTACTGAATCAATAGTGTTAATACAAGATAGAACTTATTTTTTCTTCATAAAGAGGACATCATCACTCCAGATCACTAAATCACTTCCCTGAACTACTTACCAATTTTGCCAATGCAACCTCATGGTAACTTTGTATCAGTTTTTCTGATTGTGTTTACCTTGTTTCCACATATTTAGTACCTGAAAAAAGTACACTTCCCACATATGTACTTTTCTTTAGGGCTTCTTGCACATACAAGATGAAACTGAACAGACCCTGATGAAATAAGCTCTCGGGCCTCAGTGTTTGCTATTACTGAGCAACCATAGAGCCAGGCGCTAGGCTGAAAATTCAGTTAGGTCATAAATATCTCCTGAGGTACTGGCTCAGGGATTTTAATCAGAGAGATTGGATCAATTGGACCGAGAACTTTATTTTACCGTATGGTGATGGATGCAGAAATATTTCTAAAATCATAGTACTACTGTAGCAATAATACTGTTTCCTTCTTTTGCATTTAAGTTGTAGAAATCTCTAAAAAGTCTATAATTCTCTTATAAATGCCACAGAATTGTTCACAATTACTGTAGCAGTATTATACCTTTTTAAAAAAATGTTTAACACATTTTCTGTACGGCTAAATTATAATATTTTCTTACTCACAAGAGTAACATCATATAAACGTATCTGTGGCAATTTTACAAACATAACTCTTTCAGTGCAGCAAGTTAAATTTATGTATATAAATGAGCATGGGATGAGGACCTGGAGGGCTAATCCTGCCAGATGCTGTTTTCAGCAGTGAGTTTAGCACTACATTACTGCTCTCAAGATAAACTGTAAGGGTTCACATCTATTTTCATAAAAGCAAATTGTGATAAATTTCAGAATTGGGCTGTCCTGGGTTCAGCAGTAGCAGTCATTTTTCTCCTCCTTGGTAGCTGGTGCAGTGCTGTGTTTTGACTTTCGGCTCGGGAGCAGAGCTGCTAACAATGATGTTTTGGTTTGGCCAAGGACTTTGTGAGGCTCATGCTCTGCCAGGGAGGAGGGGAAGCTGGGAGGAAGCAGAGACAGGACACCTGACCCAAACTGACCAAAGAGGTATTCCATACCATAGCACATCATGCCCAGGATGTAACTGGGAGTTACCCGGAAGGACACGGGCTTCCAGGTGGGACTCGTTTCTTGGCCGGTAGTATCGTATTCTCTTCCCTTGTTATTTTCTCTTATCATTGTTGTTGTTGGTAGTAGCAATGGTGATTTGTGTTGTACATTGGTTGCTGGACTGTTCTTGTCTCAACCCGTGGGAGTTGCACTCTTTCGATCCTCCTCCCCATTCCTCTGGGAGCGGGGAAGGGGAGAGCCACGGGGGGGCTCGATTGCTCTCACCCAGCACCACTCACTGTGAGTGAGTGAACAAGCTGTCTGGCTAGGGTTTAAACCACGACATGGGCTTTTCTTAAACTTTGGAAAACGGGTAACAAATGCTTCAGTTTGCATGCTATAACACTCACCTTATGTGAGGCAATTAAAAAAAGAGACAGAAGATGAATCAATGGTCTCTGTATGATTAACCTACACAGATAAAGCCATGCATGCTCCCCATACAAGGTACCTTCACTCCTGTGGTTTTAAATACTCTGACTGCTGCCAGTCATGTTTAGTAGCTGTCCTGGGTTCAGCAGTAGCAGTCATGTTTTGTTTTTTTTTTTCCTTTGTGCTAGCTGGTTCTGTGCTGTGTTTTGACTTCCAGCCTGAGAACAGTGTTGGTGAAGTCGATGTTTTCAGTTGTTGCTAAGTGATGTTTACGCTGACCAAGGACTTTGTGAGGCTCATGCTCTGCCAGGGAGGAGGGGAAGCCGGGAGGAAGCAGAGATGGGGCGCCTGACTTGGGCTAGCCAGGGAGGTATTCCATACCACAGCACGTCATGGCCGGGGTGGGGGGTGACTGGGAGTTACCCGGAAGGACAGGGGCTTCCGGGTGGAACTCGTCTTCCCTGCCGGTGGTATCGTATTCTCTTCCCTTGTTATTTTCCCTTATCATTGTTGTAGTTGATAGTAGCGGTGGTGATTTGTGTACATTGGTTGCTGGACTGTTCTTGTCTCAACCCGTGGGAGTTGCACTCTTTCGATCCTCCTCCCCGTTCCTCTGGGAGTGGGGGAGAACCCCGGTGGGGGGGGGGACACGGACCTCGATTGTTGTCAGCTCGGCACCACTCACTGGGAGTGAGTGAACAAGTTACCTGACTGGGTTTAAACCACGACAGTTCTTTTTGGCGCCCAACGTGGGGCACGAGGGGTTGAGATAAGAACAGATCTGACTGGACTGGTAGTCACTCGTCACAATGCTGATTTATTGGCTCTCAAGGTTGTTCCTCTTGATCTCACAGTTTCAGTATATCGTATCTTACGTCCATCCGGTATTTGCTGGATTAGTGTTTTTCAAGTGTGGGGCTTGGGCTAAGGTTTTTGTCCTGTTGTACTTTATGGTAATGACTTGTAATACAATAGAATCATTGATCATGAAACTGATCTGGCTTATGTTCCCAGTGTGGTCACCACCTTTATACTTTGGGAGGTATATAATACAAGTGCTTAGCAATTACACATCTTTTTTCTCCTTTTCAGGTGCTCAACCTGTGAAGGAGACATTCTTTTACCCTCCCAGTCGTCCCCCCAGACCATTTACATTTGAGAGTTTTGAATTTTTTGAATGGCATTTTAATGCTGTTGGGACTTGTTTGCTGATGGTGATGGGAATCACCATGCTAACACGCATACAGCGTGTGTTTTGCCCACTACTGATTTCAAGAGTTAAGCAGAGTCAGATTTGGGTCTTGTCTGGGGTCAAACGACCATGTAGGAGGACCGAGAGATTTTCCCTGAGGCTGGACAGTCATGAGTGGCAGGGTGTGTGGGATAGTATGGGCAAGTATCTAGGTCAGTGGGGCCCTCCAGTACTTTGGAATTTCACTACCGAACAACTGCAAAATCCAGAAGAATTAGTAAAACACTTAAATGAGGTGTGTGGTCATTCTGGCCATACCAGAGATGGAGAAATCACGGCAACGTGCTGGGGCTTGGCCTATGCTTACAGGGCCTTGTTCAACACTATCCAGCACCTTCAAAAGGAAAAGAATGTCGGTGGATCTGAGGGCAAAGCAACAGACGCTACTCAAATTTTGGCTGCAATGAACTGTGCAGCTACCCCAGTGTCAGGTACAGCAGCTGCTCAAACTTCAACTGCAACAGACAGCACGGTTACCCCAGCTCCAAGCACAGCAGCTGCACCATCCCAGCAACAAGTACAGTCGCTACTCAAACTTTGGCCTCAATGAACAGAGCAGCTACCCCAGTGGCAAGTACAGCAGCTGCTCAAACTTCAACTGCAACAGATAGCGCGGTTACCTCAGCTCCAAGTACAGCAGCTACACCACCCCCAGCAACAAGTACAGTTGCTACTCAAACCACAGTGATAATCACTGCAGCCAAACCAGAGGACCAATTCGTACCAATATTGGTTGCCCCTGTACGCAAGAGAACAAGCAAAAAGGAGGCAAGAAGGGTGAAGCGAGATGAAGATCCAATGAATTCACCACCCGGTCCAGAATCTGATCAGGAGTCATCATCACATGACGAAGAAGAAGAAGAAGAGGTAACTTCTCGACCTCGGACCTCAACTGAGCTGCGGAATATGCAAAAAGATTTTACCCGTCAACCAGGGGAGCACATCATCACCTGGTTACTCCGATGCTGGGACAATGGGGCCAATGGTCACGAACTGGAAGGTACAGAAGCCAAGCAGCTAGGATCACTTGCTAGAGAAGGGGGAATTGACAAAGCAATTGCAAGAGAGAAAAAGTCCCTCAGCCTTTGGAGGCAGCTCTTGGCAGCTGTGAAAGAAAGGTTTCTGTACAAGGACGATGTTACGAGTCGTTCAGCCAAGTGGACTACTATAGACAAAGGCATCCAGTCTCTGAGGGAATCGGCCATCGTAGAGATGCTCTGTCACATCAAGCCGAATAACGGGGATACACCCATAGATCCAGATGAAGTTGAATGTACACGACCCATGTGGCGAAAACTTACACGGAATGCACCGTCATCATATGCCCATTCATTGGCAACAGTAACCTGGAATGACATAGTACCACTAACAGTGGATGAAATGGTTCATAAACTCCGAGAGTTCGAAGACAACCTCACCCCTTCCATCATCTCAGCTGTGGAAAAACTGTCCCAGGACCTCAAACAATTGAGGGACGATCTATCTGATTTATCCAGCTCCTCACGTGTACCAACACACGTCTCAGCTATTAACAAAAGGCGTCCTATTGTTCAAGAGAGGAGATACAGGAGGTATACGCCATGGGCTACCCTATGGTTTTACCTGCTGGATCACGGAGAAGACATGACAAAGTGGGATGGAAAACCTACTTCAGCTTTGGAGGAACGGGTGAGTGAACTGAAGAGGGGAGCAAGGGCCAAGACTGATCGTCCCATGAGAGCTATGGCTTCAGTCTCTGGTGAGCAGTTTCCCAGATGGAATGGAAGAGCTGATTTTACTCCAGCTCCTGTGATAGCGAAGAATAATCCCTTTCACCACGACTTAAGTGTCCAATGCTGTGACGACCATTAGAGGGGCCCTGCCTCCAGCCAGGTGGAGGTAGGGGACAATCGGATTTACTGGACTGTGTGGATCAGATGGCCTGGCACATCAGTCCCACAGAAGTATAAGTCTCTAGTAGATACCGGTGCACAGTGTACCCTGATGCCATCAAGCTGTCAAGGGGTGGAACCCATCTATATTTCTGGAGTAACAGGAGGATCCCAAGAGTTGACTGTGCTGGAGGCTGAAATCAGCCTGACTGGGAGGGAGTGGCAAAAGCACCCTATTGTGACTGGTCCAGAGGCTCCATGCATCCTCGGCATAGACTACCTCAAGAGAGGGTACTTCAAAGACCCAGAAGGGTACCGGTGGGCTTTTGGTATTGCTGCTTTGGAGACTGAGGAAATTGAGCAGCTGTCCACCTTGCCTGGTCTCTCAGAAGATCCCTCTGCTGTGGGATTGCTGAAAGTTGAAGAGCAACAAGTGCCAATTGCGACCACAACAGTGCACCGGCGGCAATATCGCACCAACCGAGACTCCCTGATTCCCATCCATCAGCTGATCCGTAGACTGGAGAGTCAGGGGGTGATCAGCAGGACCCGCTCACCCTTTAATAGCCCCATATGGCCAGTGCGAAAGTCTAATGGAGAATGGAGACTAACAGTAGACTATCGTGGCCTGAATGAAGTCACACCACCCTTGAGTGCTGCCGTACCGGACATGCTAGAACTTCAGTATGAACTAGAGTCAAAGGCAGCCAAGTGGTATGCCATGATTGATATTGCCAATGCATTTTTCTCAATTCCTTTGGCAGCAGAGTGCAGGCCACAGTTTGCTTTTACTTGGAGAGGTGTCCAGTTCACTTGGAACCGACTGCCCCAGGGGTGGAAACACAGCCCTACCATTTGCCGTGGACTGATCCAGACTGCACTGGACAGGGGAAAGCTCCAGAACGCCGGCAATACATTGATGACATTATTGTGTGGGGCGATACAGCGGAAGAAGTCTTTGAGAAAGGGAGGAAAATAATCCAAATCCTGCTGAAAGCCGGTTTTGCCATAAAAATGAATAAGGTCAAGGGACCTGCACAGGAGATTCAATTTTTGGGAATAAAATGGCAAGATGGACGTAGACAGATCCCCACAGATGTGATCAACAAGATAACAGCAATGTCTCCACCAACTAATAAGAAAGAAACGCAAGCTTTTTTGGGTGCTGTGGGGTTCTGGAGAATGCACATCCCGAATTACAGTTTGATTGTAAGCCCTCTCTATCATGTGACCCGGAAGAAAAATGATTTTAAATGGGGCCCTGAGCAGCAACAAGCCTTTGAGCAAATTAAACGCGAGATAGTTCATGCAGTAGCCCTTGGACCAGTCCGGACCGGACCAGATGTAAAAAATGTACTGTACACTGCAGCTGGGGAGAACGGTCCTACCTGGAGCCTCTGGCAGAAAGCTCCAGGGGAGACTCGAGGTCGACCCCTCGGCTTTTGGAGTCGGGGATACAAAGGATCTGAGGCCAGCTATACCCCAACTGAGAAAGAGATACTGGCAGCCTATGAAGGGGTTCGAGCTGCTTCAGAAGTGATTGGCACTGAAGCACAGCTCCTCCTGGCACCCCGGTTGCCCGTGCTGGGCTGGATGTTCAAAGGCAGGGTCTCCTCTACACATCATGCAACTGATGCTACATGGAGTAAATGGGCTACACTAATTACACAAGGAACTCGAATAGGAAATCCCAGTCGTCCAGGCATTCTAGAAGTCATCATGGACTGGCCAGAGGGCAAAGATTTCGGAATGTCACCAGAGGAGGAGGTGGTGCACGCTGAAGAGGCCCCACCATATAATAAACTGTCAGAAAGTGAAAAGCAGTATGCCTTGTTTACTGATGGCTCTTGCCGTATTGTGGGAAAGCATCAGAGATGGAAGGCAGCTGTATGGAGTCCTGGACGACAAGTTGCAGAAACTGCTGAAGGAGAGGGTGAATCGAGTCAATTTGCCGAGGTGAAAGCCATCCAGCTGGCCCTGGACATTGCTGAACGAGAAAAGTGGCCAGTACTTTATCTCTATACTGACTCATGGATGGTGGCAAATGCCCTGTGGGGGTGGTTGAAGCAATGGAAGCAGAGCAACTGGCAACGCAGAGGTAAACCCATCTGGGCTGCTGCACTGTGGAAAGATATTGCTGCCCGGGTGCAGAACCTGGTGGTGAAGGTACGTCATGTAGATGCCCATGTACCCAAGAGTCGGGCCACTGAGGAACACCAGAACAACCAACAAGTGGATAAAGCGGCTAAGATTGAAGTGGCTCAGATGGACTCAGATTGGCAACATAAAGGTGAATTATTTTTGGCCCGGTGGGCCCATGACACTTCAGGCCATCAGGGCAGAGATGCAATATACAGGTGGGCCCGTGATCGAGGGGTGGACTTAACAATGGACTCTATTGCCCAGGTTATTCATGAGTGTGAAACATGTGCTGCAATTAAACAAGCCAAGCGGTTAAAGCCTCTTTGGTATGGAGGACGATGGTTGAAGTATAAATATGGGGAAGCCTGGCAGATTGACTATATCACACTGCCACCAACCCGCCAAGGCAAGCGCCATGTGCTTACCATGGTGGAAGCAACCACCGGGTGGCTGGAAACATACACTGTGCCCCATGCCACTGCCCGGAACACTATCCTGGGCCTTGAGAAACAGATTTTGTGGCGACACGGCACGCCAGAGAGAATTGAGTCAGACAATGGGACTCATTTCTGGAATAACCTTATAGATATTTAGGCCAAAGAGCATGGCATTGAGTGGGTATATCACATCCCCTACCATGCACCAGCCTCTGGGAAAATCGAACGGTACAATGGGCTGTTAAAAACTACACTGAGAGCAATGGGTGGGGGAACTTTCAAGCATTGGGATACACATTTACCAAAGGCCACCTGGTTGGTCAACACCAGAGGATCTGCCAACAGGGCTGGCCCAGCCCAGTCAGAACTTTTACATATTGTAGAGGGGGACAAAGTTCCCGTGGTGCATATGAAGAATTTGCTGGGGAAGACAGTCTGGGTAATTCCTGCTTCAGGTAAAGGCAAACCCACTTGTGGGATTGCTTTTGCTCAGGGACCTGGATATACTTGGTGGGTAATGCGGGAAGATGGGGAAGTCCGATGTATACCTCAAGGGGATTTGATTTTAGGGGAAAACAGCCAGTGAACTCAATTGTATGCCGTTGCCTGCTGTGTAATGCTTTTATAGCCCATCAACTAGATGTCTCCAGGTCACTAGCGACTGGCCCTGACTTCCCTCCAGCCATCATCCCAACAGAGAATGAACTTTGAACATCATGGACCGAATGGACTTGGCAGCATTATAGGGATTGGTCCATGCACTAAGAAAATGATCTTTTCCTCTTGGTCTGTATGTGTATGGATGTATATATATGGGAGAGCGATGGTGTATTGAAAATGTGGGATCTGAGCACGACGTGAATGGTATGGAATAAGGGGTGGATAATGTCCTGGGTTCAGCAGTAGCAGTCATGTTTTTTGTTTTTTTTCCTTTGTGCTAGCTGGTGCTGTGCTGTGTTTTGACTTCCAGCCTGAGAACAGTGTTGGTGAAGCCGATGTTTTCAGTTGTTGTTAAGTGATGTTTACCCTGACCAAGGACTTTGTGAGGCTCATGCTCTGCCAGGGAGGAGGGGAAGCCGGGAGGAAGCAGAGATGGGGCGCCTGACTTGGGCTAGCCAGGGAGGTATTCCATACCACAGCACGTCATGGCCGGGGTGGGGGGTGACTGGGAGTTACCCGGAAGGACACGGGGCTTCCGGGTGGAACTCGTCTTCCCTGCCGGTGGTATCGTATTCTCTTCCCTTGTTATTTTCCCTTATCATTGTTGTAGTTGATAGTAGCGGTGGTGATTTGTGTTGTACATTGGTTGCTGGACTGTTCTTGTCTCAACCCGTGGGAGTTGCACTCTTTCGATCCTCCTCCCCGTTCCTCCGGGAGTGGGGGAGAACCCCGGTGGGGGGGGGGGACACGGACCTCGATTGTTGTCAGCTCGGCACCACTCACTGGGAGTGAGTGAACAAGTTACCTGACTGGGTTTAAACCACGACAGTAGCATTATATTTAATCTGAGTCAAACTATGCAGTTCTTTAATAATGCAAAACAAAAAATGCCATTTCTCTGTTCCTCTGGAAGATGTTACAAATCAAGTTTTCTAAAAGGAAGAAAAGGGAGATGAGTGTGACCTTATAAAAAAAAAAATGCAGTTTTCCTTCTACTTTGTAAAAAGCTGCCTTTCTCTTTTCTTAGTCTAGAAGTATGTTAGTTTAACATGATGCCAATCAAACTCTACAGGTTAAAAAGACATAGTTTATCTTCAGTTCTGATATTAACCACTAAAGAGACTGAAAAGCAGCTAAATGGACTTCAGGAACAGTATTTGAGATATAAAAAATTCAATATTTGAAAAATTAAAACACATGCCCTACAATTACGTATTATCTGCCATTTATTTTGACAATATTGTTAAATTGCAAATGTATTAAAACAATCTATAAATCTTCTTAAAATTTAAAGATTCAGAAGTCCATACCTTAAAGCAGAAAGAGTTTAGTTTTAGTTCCAGTCCTCTTTGATTTTCTACTTCGAGAATTCATTGGAACTGGCATTGTTAACCACAAAATACAGTAGAAAAATTGTAGGCTGTGTGAGAAAAATCTGAATCTGATCTGCAAAGGATCAGTATTTTGTCACTTGTTTTTATTATACCATCCATTCTAGACAAATACTGTACTCATAAATTACCATGTTTTAGAAACACTGGGAGCTGACTTCCATTCCCTCTCTAGATCAAAAGCATGTGCAGCGGAGAAAAAAAGGAAATAAAATGTTTATGTTGAGTTTGCCATTTCTTCTAATAGTTACCCAGGAAGCTTTAGGCTGTGGGTTTGTTTTTTTGTTGTTGTTGTTGCTTGGTTGTTTTCTTTTCTTTTTCCTTTATTAAATAGGTGTTGTGAACACCTGTTCCAAAGTTATGTGTGTAATCCCATCTTGGTTTTAACCAAAATTACACTGCCAAACTGACCAGGCACAGTTTATTAGCTCCCCAGCCATGTCATCAACTTCAAAGAACTCAAAGGTAGGTTAAAGATTATTCCAGAGTATGTCAGTAAAATTATCATCTTTGATCACATAGCTAGAGCCAAATCCACTGTGGTAGTAAATGATCAGATCTCTTTGGAAGCTTTTTATATTGTCTAGAACCAACTTAATATTACAACAGGCTTCTTTTTCAGGTATCAGAAAAGATGTCACCTCTGTACTGAGTTCTTTTAGTTTGTCTCAGCTACCAAATGGGAAGAAAATTGTGCTACACATATTTAAGTACAATTATAAAATGGCCTCTAACTTTGCTAACAGCAGTAATTGGAAAAATAAGTATATTTCAGAGGCGGTAATTACGTAAGACCCTATTAATAGTGCTGTAGACAGAGCTTCAGATTTTAAAAGGACATCAAAATCATGGCAAGTATTTTGACCTCACACCTATCTGGTTCAAAATACAGCTGTTATACTGACTGTTTGTGGATGAAAGTAGATGTTCTTTATGCAAGTTACAATACAATCAGCAGATGGTGTAATGATTTATGGCCAGCTTCAAAATTTCCATCCTAACCTTCCAAATCACCTAAACTGCTTCAGAGACTGACCTGCTGAGATTATTCAGGAGCAGTTAGGCGTCTGTCTTTTTTAAAGATTTGGTGCATAGGGTTGTTTCTAGCTGCAAATTTTCCAGTTGTATGTACCTGGCATCAGGCAGTCTGCATACAAGCGTGCCAGTGGTAAACATTTATCAGCTTTGGTCCTGGTGGAACCAAAGTTGAAGTCACCTATGAGGGCACTATCTGGAGCACTCTACTTGCCTCATCACTCCAAGGTTTACCCATAGTCAGCTCTCCACAGCTGTATGGTGTGTGCCTAGGACCAGACACCAGGATGAACTCTACCCATGGTAAGGATACAATGTGAATGAAAGGTTCCTGAATCAGAGAAGCTTTTGAACAACAAAACCTCGGTCTCTCCTTGTACTTCACTGAATAACATAGACACACCATAGGGCCTCCTTCAGAATGGCTTTCCATTTGCAATCTCCAACCCCCTCCCCATCAGTAAACTTACATTTGACAGACAGGAGACTGGGTCATTAATCAAAAATTATGGATGCACAGTTTGTTGAAAATATTGCAGTAAATTGTTAAAACAACAAGAACCTTTGGCTATATTCCTGCAATCAAGAGTTATGGTGCTGGACAATGAACACAGAGCTGGTCCAGCAATGTCCCTTACCACAAAATGAATGATAATATCACCAAGACTGCGATCATCTATTTCAAAGCACTTTAAGAATTGCTAAATGTCATATTTCTTTAGTGGGTGACCAAAGTTTTTGTAAAAGTTCACCAATTGCTTATGCAGGTTTGGATGGAACTCTGAGATTGACCTTTATAAACTGGAAAAATTTGCCATTCCATAATAACTGCTAAGTGATCAGCTCTCCAGATGGTTTAATCAAGTTTTGCATGGAATCTGTTTGAATCCTAATCACAGGGCAAACTTCTCCTAACATAATCTGAAAGCATGAATGCCTTCAAAGGAAAGCCTCTGAATCTTCATAGCTTCTTCTGTGAGGGGAAAAAAAGAAAGAAAATAAATATAAGCAGCTACCTTATTTTAAAACCCCTGAAAACTCAGCTGTGTAGGTCTTAGTGAAAAGCATCCGCACAGAATTTTACACAGCAGCTGTTATGTTTATTGATAGCCTTTGGATTTGAGATCCAAAAGACAAAATAAACATTATTGCAAAAAGTTAAAGCTAAATCCCCACTTTTTTCTTTTTGGATTTAAAGCCATTTGATAATTCAGTATTAGCTAGTAACTGCATATGACCTTTAATTTTGTTGTACAGGTTTTTTCATGTCATTTAGAATAATTTATGAAGAAGAATAGCAAATCTTTCAAAAAGATTTCAAGTAGAACTGAAATCTTAGGATTCTTCAGGCAAACGTGTCATACACTGTACAGTTTGGAAAATTAAGTATGTGACAAAACTAGAACACATAACGGAGTAGGATGTATGGAGAGATGATGCTACGTCACTATGAAGATGGCAGGTTGGACCTGGGTTTCAGGCCTCAGAGGAGGGCATCTTCCAGAAAAATTCTGTTGGGAGAAATAAAATAAAGCCAGACAGAAATTAAAAATTTGTCTTTCTTCTTCTATGAAAAAAATTAAGAGGTTCATATATGGACTAGAATGACTATTTCTGCTTTAAATAGCACACACTCATGACTTAACTTGTCCTTGAATTCTCTCTCTACAACGTTTGTGCTGGGTCTGATACTAGCCTATGTCCCTAGGCCATGGCATGATCTGCTGTGTTCCACCATGTGGGGAACAACCCATGGCTTCCTCTCCAGTTACTAATCCAGGCTGAGGCTTACAAGGAGGTTGCCATGGTTCATCAGCTGCTTCATGTGCACTCTCCTTCTCTCAAGCAGATTTGAGTGGGCCTCACAGCCCCTTTAACAGCAACAGCTTCACTCACCCTAAGAAAACACATTCATCAACTCAGCTGCCGTGCAGAAACTTGTTCATGAATCTTTAGCCACTTCAATACTTAGTAACCTGGAATCAAAATTTAAATTCATTGTACCGAAAAGGTGAAAATTTCAGATCAAGAAAACCTTTTCACCATTGATACTATTTCATTAACAAAGCTACAGAACCATCTCTCTTAACTATAACAGTTTGAAAACTGGGGGCCAGCCACATTCAGAGGAAAATGAGTTCACTGACCTTTCTAGCTCATTGAAGCATTTCCCCCTTCATGATGAGTATTAGTTTATTAGTGCCTGAGTTTAGTTGAAACCAGATGTTTCTGATTTTTTTGAAGACAACCTTGCTGTGATGGCTCTGGCAGCCTCCATTTCCCTTCAGCCCTAGGTGTATGTGCAGTTTGGGAGCCAATTAAGCTATAGATCAGCTAGTAAAATTGCTCATAATTCCTGATCTACAATATTTGCTGAGCATAAAATTACCTCACTCATTTGAGACACTGGAGATCACAACATCTTCTTACATTTATATCAAACTTCTATTACCTGACAGCTCTTGACCTTTTCACTTGTCTGTAACAGAAGGCCTGTTGCCTTGTAGAGGGGCACATTTTGTACATGTGAGGGAAACTCTCCAGTCAGTTAAACCAGCATGAGCCTACCGTAATTCCTCTACATTAATAAAGGCCTCACATTTACACTACTATAGCAGAGAGACAGAAATAAGTTAATGACACCTCAAACCTCAGCAAATCAAATGTATAGCTCTCGTGCCCAAGCCTGTTGTGGTTTAAACCCAGCCAGTAACTCAGAATCACGCAGCTGCTTGCTCACTCCCTGCTTTCTTCCCCCCTCCCCACTCCTAGAGATATGGGGAAGAGAATCAAAAGAATGTAACCACCACAGGTTGAGATAAGAACAGTCCAGTAACTAAGGTATAACACAAACCACTACTGTTATCACCGATAATAATAAAGGAAATAACAAGGGAAGAGAATACAACCGCTCACCATCCACTGACCAATACCCAGCCCAACCCAAGCAGTTGGACTTGGGCCTTCAGGGTAACTGCCCCCAGTTTATATACTGGGCATGACGTGCTGTGGTATGGAATACCTCTTTGGTCAGTTTGGGTCAGGTGTCCTGTCTCTGCTTCCTCCTGGCTTCCCCTCCTCCCTGGCAGAGCATGAAACTCACAAAGTCCTTGGTGATATCAGTGCTGTTCCCAGGCTGAAAGTCAAAACCAGAGCACTGAACCAGCTACTAAGAAGGAGAAAAAATGACTGCTACTGCAGAACCCAGACCAAAACCCCAGACCGTATCACATTGTTGGAGGCTCTCCTACTCTGACTGAATGCTGCTGGACCTTTTGATGCTGCAGGACAAGACACAAGGACAGAAAGAAAATATACATCTTTTTTTCCTCCTTGCTGCTGCATGCTTGCCTCATGCTGACCAGAGAGGAAATGACAACCAGATGCCCCTGTGACCCACCAATCCCCTGAGGTGACCTATCCAAGTGTAACATGTGGTTGCCTCATTTGGGAAGGAGCCAAAGCCTGTTCTTTTTAATTGGTGGAATGGTCCCCTACAGCTGCAACAGATTAGGGACAAATTCTCTTCAAATAAAGTTGTACTTTTTCTCCCCCCCTCCCCACTTTTATGGGGGGGGGGGGGGGGGCACGCTGGGGAGAAATCATGCCTGGAGAAATATGTGCACATACACACAAAAGTGACGTTAATAAAAGTGTCAGGTAGGCAAACAAAATACCATTTGTTATTAAACAGCAATAAAAGACCACATTGATGGGTATAAGGAATCAAGCAACCGGGGAGCTCAAGAGAGGGGGAGGGTAATAATATCTCATGAATCACTACAAAAGTTTGCTCTGATCTTTAATACCAGACTTGGTGATTTTGGGAAGGGGGCAAACATGTATTTTCAAGCCCTAAGCCCTTTCTTTCCAATTCTACAGTAATTCATGTCTGA
Organism: Pezoporus flaviventris; assembly: GCF_033815535.1. NCBI lineage: Eukaryota > Metazoa > Chordata > Aves > Psittaciformes > Psittacidae > Pezoporus > Pezoporus flaviventris. The sequence continues at coordinate 43,304,951 of NW_026892561.1, forward strand.
AAGAGAATTAAACCAGCATGGGAAGACCATCAATTTGCTGCAGAGAAGTCTAAGCTGTGAGAGCCATTTCAGAGGGGACTTTCATTTGGCATGGCCCACCAGTGAGCTCTGTTAGCAGTCATTTTAAAGAATTGAAATAATATTTAATAAAATAGAATTTTAAAGATAAGGGCATCTTCAGGGCAGAATCAGGTTGTTCATTTATCTAGAGATCCATTATCTGAGAAACTTCTGATTAAAGGGCTATATTTAGCAGCCATTCAGATGGAAAATAAGTGTTCTGCTATTCATTATAATCTCAAATTTTCATGAAACAAAGCTCATTTACTTAGACTTTGCAGAGCTGAGTTTTAATGTAGTGGGTTTTTTCCTCTTAGACATATCTTACTGTGTTTTTCTTTCATTGCTTGGTTTTAATCTTGGGTGTAGAAATTAACTGTTTAGGGCACATGTGTAGAACATATGAAGGACATACCCGGGGGAAAGAAGTTGCCAAGAGTTCTGTATCAACAGTCCTAGAGCCCCAGACAGACACCAAACTGTTCTTGCTGCGCAGACTCCTTTGGATTCTCACAAAAAAAACTGTAGTTTTTGGAGGTCTATTCATAAAATCCAATGCAACAAAGGTTTGTTGCAACAAAATTGTTTCTACTTAAGGTTAAGGAAATGTTATCTTCCTTTTCTGATGGCCTACTGGGAAATGGAGTGCGACAGGGTGTGAGAATAACTATGTATCTAACATTTACTCTACTCAGTAAAATACATTACTTTTGCCACATGTGCTGTTGTATTCAGTTAAGAAAAAAATATGCTATTTAGAGAATGACTTGATAGCCATCCAGGCATATTTTATTATAATCATTACATTAAACATATCCACATACTATATAGTCAAAATAGTTACACAATTACAGCAAATGTTCCAACTGATTTTTTCTAGATGTCTTCTACGCCTACTTGATGGATTAGATCCCCTGAAGACAGAATTAATCATTTGTAAGAAATCATTCAACTGAAGCTGTTGCTATGCCTTAAATAATCATGTATTAAAAAAAAAAAACAACAAAAAAAACCCAAAATCTGCAGATAGATTTAACTGAAAGGAGGAATCTTAGTAAGAACTTGAAAACTCTAAAGTTGAGAAAAAATACCTGTATTTAGGTCAGATATATGAGTATGTTCAGCTCCTAGTAAAATTTGAAAGTGTTCAGAGCTAGAGACTGTTTGAAAACCTTTTCTCAAAATATTAGACAGGGTAAGAAAGCTCCTCTTGCTTTGAGATATCAAAGTGCTTAATCTTCCCAAGACTTACTAACATCTGATTTGTTAATTTCCCCAAAAAAATATCTTCTGAAGAGGGAGAAAATCAAAGAACAATGAAGCATAAGTCATCGGGGAGATAAGACAATTTAGAATATCTGAAATTCTTTCAAGATACCCCTCTAGTACTCTTTGTCTATGCACAGAGATATTTTCCCTTCACTGTATACATTAATAGTAACCAGTTTTGTATGTTATAAGTATATTCTATTACAACTATATAAATACACTAATATACTTTTTTTCCTCCATTTATTTTAGAACAGTACAGTTTTCTCAGCCTGAGAATTCATAGGTATTTACTGTGCATTCATCACATAAAACCCAAATGTGATGTCTTGTATATACAGCCTTCTCCTCAGGCAGCAACATGTTTTTTTATCACTTTTCAAATACAATGCCAAAGGGGTGGGAATGGATGAGCCCAGCACAAGCTCACATCGTTCTCAAGTTGCTATCATTTCATAAGCAGGCAGAGGAACAAAAAGGGCATTCTGTGCCAGAAACAATTGCTTCAATGATTCAAACATGATGAAACCCTTTGGACAAAATCCATCGGCTCATTATGCTGGTGTTTTCTTGTACTCAGCTAAACTTGAAGTATTTTATGTTGGGAACAATGACACTGAGAAATTCTTTGGTGGACACCTGTTTATCAAAGCCACCATTGTACCTCCACTGTTAACAAGCAAAACCCATTTGCATACACATTTATCTCATTAAAATGTTATATTCACTCTATATACCTATAAGCATTTTGTTAAACACAAGACTGCATCATCCAGAAGCAAACAAAGGCAAAATCAAAATTCACAAATGTGTGCAATGCAGAAAATATTTAAAGGTTTTTCTCTTTCTACTCCTGGCTTACTTAGTATACAGAACTGTGTGCAAAATCCAATTTAAAACATGGGAAAGTGAAAATCTGGATTTGAAGCTGCTGTGACAAACTTGTTTCACACTGGTGTATAAGCACAGTTTTCACAAAAGATTATGTGATAACACACTGTCAGTTTATTGTCTCATTACACATCATAAATATATATCTCAATTTTTCCCATGTTGGTATCCAGGTTTTATAACTTAAAAAATAGTGCAACTTTGCGCTACTTTTTTTGTCTGCTGTGACACTGATTAATTTGGTCAAACCACGGGACCACAGAAGAACCATCTGACTCCACCTGCTTTGTGCTGTCAGGAAACAAGACGAGCTTCATGCATGCTTCTGCAGGCAGAGAGGCAAGAGGGACATCCACCCCTTGACATATGCTGTGCCTTTCATTCATACCTTATCTTACGTCCTTACCTTGTCTGGAGCTTTTTCAATACTTTTGTGTCACAGTACCATATAGAATGACTGTATGGGTTTGGGTTTTATTATTTTTTTAGTCCAGAACAGTAAGAACTTTTCTACAAAAGTTTATCTTGGACATGTGATTCTTGACCCATTTTGTTATTACAAATAAAATCATTTTTATGCAAATACAACCTCACATTGAAAACACACTACATTTGTATTTTCTGATTCTTTGAATGTAAAAATAGCTATCTTTTTGCTGACATTACTCCATAAAATACACTCTGGGAGAAATTCATTTTGAATAACTCAGAACATGTGAAAACTGACCCATATTTGTGGATTAGACTCTAGTTCTGACTATTGGTTTCTGTATTTTTAAATACTTAAAATACTTTTAAAAAACTCCCCAACTTCTTAGTATTGGATACAAGTATGGTACAGAGACGGTTTTGTGATGCTTTTTTAAGGATAAAGTCCATGCTTAAAAATTTGGCTCTGCGGTAATGGATGTTAAGGTGCCTGTCTTAATAAATCAAATATGCTGCCATAGTAATCAATACAGTCCTTACATTACTATCAATAATATCCAGACTCTGAAATTTCCATGATGTTTTTCAGCCTCATTTAATAGGCATTGTGAATAATAATTCTACTGCAAGAGGGTTTTGGTCCTGCCACCACATACTTCCACACTAGCTGTGCAATCCTGCCCCATGGGACTCACACAGGACTCAGCCATGCAGCCTTAGCTTCAAGTCCAAAGGCATCTGTGTATTTCATTTTAGTATACGGAGAATTGGCCATCATTCTTTTTCTGGTTAGATCCAGCCATGCAGACATGTTCCTTAGCAGATTAGGGGACATCCTCATGCACAGCTATGAGGTAAGGGTTGTCTACTTCATTCCCCGGAATGAAGGATAAGCCAATAACCATATGTTAAAGCACAGTTAGCAGATTTCATAGAGCAAGCTGCTCCCTGCAGTTGTTATTCTTACAAAAGCATCACAAAGCAAGACATCATGTAGCAGAGAATAACTAGTGCTTTGTAGGAAAGTATGGAAAACTTGAGGAAATTCAACAGGCCAAATCCTATACCAGAAGTAATACAAGTCTTTCATGTCTTCCCAAAAAGCTAGGGAATTCTGCCCTGTTCTGCTGACTGTTGTCATTGTAGTATGCCATAACACCCATCCTTCAAGCAGGTTGCTGTATAAATGGGGTCTCTCCCAGAAAACGTGACAAAAATCCCTCTACAGTATGTCATTATTTTTTGCAAATTCACCAGTGTATAACTCTATATGGCCATGAAGTTTTGCAGTGAAGTCCAGATCAATTGCAGCTCTTGAAATTTATCTAACTTGAATGCTAGAGAACATACTTTTTGGTTTGATTCGTATCTGTTAGCAGCTAAATGGATCAATAAGGCTCTTTTTCATTTTTTTTTCAGTGAGAGAGGGTCTACACTTGACATCTTCTTTTAAAGTTAGGCAGAGTTTTGTTCAAACTCAGTGCTCAGCAACCTCTCATATTCTAGCAGTACCCAGCTGCTCTTCTATTGTAAAGGAATGGTTCAAATCTCTATTATAAACCCTTTTTTTTTTTTTTTTAAATGAGTTTAAAATGCAGCTGTAAGAATTGCTTTGGTATAAACCTTAGCATGCAGAGCTGACTGCTAGACTTTCTTTCTCTTGCCTGCCCCCCCACCTCTTTGAAATTTGAATTTAGATTTATTCTGCCTGGAGATAGAAGAAAGAAAGCAAATAATAAGCAAATAAGTAAATAACCTATTCCAAAACTAATAGGCATATACCAAGCCATCAGGTATGTGGCTTTACTATATATTAAAAGCAACATATTAGATAACACACATTTGCAAGTGCCAGACCCCAACATTTTCACAGCATTAAAAGATGTAAGTTGATCTTAAAGGTCATGTATCTGAAAAAGATTCTCCATCACCAAGTCAGGGTTCTCCTTCAGGCCATCTCTACAGCAGCCCATGGAGCCACTTTGTGTACTGAGGAGGTAGTTAGGACTGAAAGTACAGTAGCAGTGTACTTTAATATCTTGCTTTTATCAGCAGCAGATCAATACAATTATGTATACTATACATGTTGTTTTTCAATAGATCAGAACATACCCTTGTGTGGCTGTTTCAGCTTCTCTGCTTCCTCAACAGTAAGTTCACTATTTATAATAATGCAAACCAGAGGTATTAAGAGGTAGACAGTTAATTGTCATGGGTATATTTAAGAAAAAAGCTAATAATAATATGTGCTGTTAATGTGGCATATTCACAATGGCTACAGCACTGACATAATCAGCAAACTACAAGGTTGAATTAGCTTTCTCTAGCGCTGGAAGTAATTAGCTATCAAATCGATCAGAGTTCATGGATGCCTTCTGTCAAGTATACAAGTAGCTATTCCAGGAGCCTTTCTTTATGCCAGAAGCACTAGGATGCACTGGAAAGGGCCTTCAGTTTTAATCCAGAATTTCCATCCTTTTATAGATTTAATTAAGATTGTGCTTGGTCTGAAGAGAAATGCAATTTTGTACTTGCTATTCACGCCCATATTTGCTAGCACCTATTAGGATTATAAATATCAAATAAATGCTAAATGGTGTTATCTAAAGTCTTAAAACATTCACAGGAAAAAAATGGCGTGTTTTGCTTCTGAAAGAAAATTCTAGAAGTTGTATTTGCTAGTATTAGAGGAGGTGCCCAGTCCCCTTATCATTCTTGTGACCCTCCTCTGGACTTACTCCAACAGCTCCACGTCCTTCTTATGTTGAGGACACCAGAACTGTACACAGTACTCCAAATGTGGTCTCATGAAATGGTTTGTATCAGGGTGATACAGGTAAAAATCAATATAAGGTGCAATTTTAAAACATCAAAGTCAATAATTGGCATATGCTTTTTAACAGATAGATCTCAAGCCCTTTGTCTCACCTATCATATATCCATTCACTGATAGAAATTATTTGGCCTTTTACAAACTGTTACTATGTTCTGCCTTGAACAGCCTATTGCAGCAGTGAGTTTCACAAGTCAACATAAGAAAATGTACTTCATTTTACATATTACTGTTTTGAGCACATTACAGTTAATCAGAAGCATTCTCTGTAATATTCACTTCATATTTCTTCATAAATAGATATATAATCCTGTTCATATCACTTCAACTACTCTGGTTTTAACAGATTTAATCATTCCCTTCCTCCTTTCCTTCTGTGTATGAGAGAGACTTCATAACTCTTCACATCTTTCATCATTATTTACTCCTAAACTTCAAAATTATTTTCTTCCTTAGAGAATTTGAATGGAAACATTAGTATTTTGCTAATAGAAATTAAATGTTAAAGTATCAAAGCTAATCAAATGATGGTTCTACAGTGAAGTAATTCCTTAATTAACTGTTTCTGTGCTCTTTCTTCAGTTGTTCTGAGTTATGCAATTGAAATTATGCCTTGCATGAAGGGTCCACAGAACTAGGTGATGTTTTTGCTGTGAAATTCTTATCCCAGAAATTTTCTGGCTAGAAAGGACAGAAGCATGTTCCCAGCCCTTTTCATTTCAGGGAGCTAACCTAGTGGCTTTCTAATTCTAAATTCTAGTGGCTTTCATCTTCTATGTAAAATATATAAACTGTGGAATCTGGGAAATGGGGAGTTTTAAGTTCTCTGCAAAAGAATAAGACTGCAGTGCTGCAGCATGGCAGCAGCCAAAGCTGCATGTGATGCATACCAAAGACAGCTACAATGGAATCCCTGTTTTTCTCTTTGCACTTGAATGTATGAACAGTGCAGTCCATTGCTAAGCCCCACAATGAAAGTTATAGTTAAAAAAAAACAGAGGGAAACCATTACTTCAAACTTGGTGAAAATATATTATATATGCATATATATTTAGTTGATAAAGAAATAATGTGAAAGCCTATAAATGAGTATGGTTGATTTATTTAAAACTTAGCAGTCTTTGAGCCAAAGCTTTGCAGAATAGGTATTCCTCAGAGCAGTAATATAGCATGACAATAAACACAGCAAGCTGAAGTTGCTAATTTTAGTTTACATTAACTTTCCATTAGGAAGTTTGGGTCAGGTACTTACAATCTAAAGGCTTGCCACTATTTGGGTTAAATGAAGTGTTCCTTACACCTGTAATCATGATGTTCAACACAGTTTTGGCCATGACCATTTCCTCTCTTTCCGAAATCCATCCATAGATACAGTTGGAACCCATGTGCATGCAAGGATTGATTTCTTGACATTTTGTCAGTGCCACTTCTCCCTGCATGACTGCTGATCTGATTAGAAAAAGAAATTTGCCTTCGTGGAAGGCATGTGTTCCATTTCCTGCCCCTGGCAGCAAACTGCTCCACAGGGTTCCACCAGCAGCTTGTGTTCAGCAAGTCCCTCCTCCGCCTTGCCCTCATCCAGAGCGGGAAAAAGGAAGAAAAAGTTGTTAAAAACAAACAAAAAAGAGAGAGGGAGAGAGGAAAATTCAAGTAAACAGCCCAAAAGATTAATAGAGACTGAAAATAAATCTCCATCCCTAATCCCTTTTCACCTTTTTTAGAGCAGATCAGACTAGATTAGCTTGATTTCAACACTTTTTGGAGCAGAATGGCGTATAACAACACAATTTAAATGTCAGGAGAGAGAAGAGAGAAGGGAGACAATGAACTCCTATGTGAGAATTTTAGCAATATCATGAATAGAAAGCAACATTTTACCAGAATTTGGTTATTGTGCACTGCGATACCATGTAAATTTCACTTGTTGAGTGGCTGTACAACAGCCTGAAGAAAACTGGAATGAGCCTCTAAGAAACTGCCCCAGTGATAGTCAGCATAAATCTAGGAAAGCAAAGCTACTCTGAAGCTTGCCCTCATTACTTGTTCCCACACCATCTTTGCTGCATAGCACAAGCTGTTGCAGCCAGCAGCTTATTCCATGAGATTCTAAGAGAAAAATTAACCCTGAAAGACACTGAGAACAGGAAAAGATGGAATAAAAGGAGGAAAAGAAAAGAGAACAGGACCTGAGAGACAAGGAAGCTCTTGAATTAGCTGGGTTTACCATTCAGTCTTATATTCTGTAAAACAAGCACCCATAGTCATTGTTACAAAGAAAGGGGAAAAGGAGGAGGTGACATACAAACATCATGTAACTTCTTAATGTGCTTTTTTCAGTGGCATTTTTAATTAAAATTTTTAAAAACAGCGACTTTGTTACAACTGTACATTTGTATGTTTAAAATCTGCTTTGTATTAGTACAGGAGATTTAACCAGCCAAATTTTTTTTATATATGCAGGCATTAAATAGAAGTCTAAGAACTTGTGATTTTTTGATGGCTGGAAGACACAGGAGATGGCAGGTGTCCTAAAATGCTCTTCCAGTCCAAAGATGCAACTTGTTTAAAGCCAATCTGCAGGTTTCTGAAACAAAGAACTGTTGGGCTGGATTCTGATACATTAGACACTTCGTGGGATCTAGGCTTTGTAACTAAAGATGCACCATTCTGGAGAGCATTCCCAGGCAGGTGTCTGAGACTGAACAAGAGACAGTATTCAGAGCTATAAAGGTCTAATTCAATTCTTGAAAACAGAGACAGGGTTTATTGTCTACTGGCTTATTTAGCCGTTAATGAACACTGTGGCAGCATTCTCTGCCTGCACTGAATGTATCAGATGTATGTGAGATCAAGGCTAGATAGCTTTGTTTACTCAAAGAATGAACAGCAATGAAAAAACCTAACAGCAACCACAAGAAGAGGAATATAATCACATAATCTGCTTATAAGGAGTAACTACTTTCATGGAAGTGAAGTTCCCTGTGTCATCAGATCACAAACCAAATTATAAAATCCAAAGGGAATACCCACTGGCATTTAAAGTTAAGAGAGAATACTGTTTTGACTTCATCCCCAAAACCCAATTCCATCCTTAGTCTCCCATATCCCATTACAGTTTTCCTCAGGTGTAGCAAATTGAACAAAGTTCACAAGGTTGAGAATACCAACCCTTCTCATTTAAAATGGAAATATTTTCACTTATGGTCAAGTCTGGACTGAATGCAAACGGTAAAGTTTTTATAGTTCATTGCCAATGCAATGCACCTTGTAAATCCATCTTTAGCATAGCAAGAAAAGAAAAACAAAAAGAAGGAGAAAATATTGTTCATCAAGCTAAGGTCAGAGCAATACAGCATTAATAAAGAAAAGAAACATTTGCTTGAGCTGCATTTTAAACAAAAGAAGATGACAAGGCTATTATATTACAACTACATCACAACTCAATGACATATGTGCATTGACTTGCTGGTTTCAGTCCAGCTCCTAGGGGAGAATGGTTTTGTTTGGTGGACATCTACTACAAATGGCAGCATCCGGAGCTTTGAGTGGATGGAAAGACTGCACTTCCTCCATCTCAGAGATGGTCCTTTTCATGATATTTGAAAGACACAGATGAGGTGTTTTAAGTAAACTTTTGCATTTATTTATTCTATGAATGAAATCAGTGTTTGTAGCTTGATACTTTTCATGAATATGAAATCACTTTGAGAAAAAGACTATTTCTATGGAACTACATATGAAAGTTAAAAGAGAGCTACTGATGAGCTGTTGAAACAAGATTACATGTCCATAATTTGGAAGCAATGATTGTGCTAAATTTAAATAATTCTAACGGGTTTAAAGACTTTCAGAATGAATGGCAAATTGATAATAAGCAATTTCATTTTGATAGCATTACAATGCCAGGGATTCTTCCAAATCAATTCCTATTTCCTCCACAAAAGAGGTTTGCAGATAATAATTTCAGAAAACACATCTTTACTGTCAGAGCTGATCTGAAATTGGATCAGCTCACCTTCTTCAATTGCTATTTTCCAATGAACTACAAAGCAGTGTAACTGTTATATAGCTGTACAGTGGGATTTTACCAGGGGCCTTGGGAAGAAACAATGGGACTGCTGTTTGGCCTGTGCATGTGAAGTGCACAATATGCAGTCTGGAATCCTATTGTTTTTAAGGACAATGCTGACTGAAACAGGTATTTCAGAGAATCCTAGAAAATAAGCCAGAAGTAAACCAACTTTTATCTATGAAGGTCAAAAGCTTAAGAGGTAGTACTACCCTTCAGCATGACTCCTAAAGAAGCAAGGCTGTATAATATCAGATTTGGTCTGTCAGACCTCTTATTCCTTTCAAAACTACACTTGTTAGAGGCTGAAGTGTTCCAGGGGTGAATCTTTTAAAAGCTCTGACACAGCCCTTCATCTGCTGACACAAATCATGTGATATCACCAGCAGTCTTTGATGCAGTGACAGCAATGTATCATTTGTGACTTCAGAAGCTGCTGCATAGCAGAGAGGAGACAACAAAGTCATGTCATGTAAGAAGGCAACATTAGCATCTAAACAAGAGAAAAAGCAAATAGCAAAAGGCATCAAGAGAATAAGAATGAGCAACACTAGAGGAAAAAGCATCATCAAAACTTGTTTCTGGTAATTACACGGGCACATGAATTTTACTAAGATTACATCAGAAGCTCTCCTACATTTGCCAGAAATTGTCAACCCTTTTTTTTCCATATCTTTCCTTGCTTCCTACAGATTTCCATAAAGGCTTCAGCAAAACAAGTTCCTTTTGAATTTGCCTTCATGAATGACCCAAACAAGCCTGTAGTGGTTACTATGCCATGCTGTTTGCAGATGGTCCCAGACCAGCTGAACTGCTCATAAGCATGTTACTTTGCACTGCAGTTTTAGCAACTTCACTGCAGTATAAACCACACATCCCCAGTGGCTATTCTTCAAGAAAGGAAAGGCAATTGCTTGGAACACAATGAAAATGATATTGGACATCAAAGACTGGGAGAACTTCCTGAATCCTACGTAGGGCCATCAGTGGGAGATCTTATGGTATAGTAAGGGGGAATCACTGCTCTCCAAAATCATATGTTTATAAATCATCACCTAATACAAGCTACAAATATTTTTCTAGAATAACAAGTGGTTAAAGAGACAAAGTAGTTGCTCAGACAACTGCTTCAGCACTCTGATACCAGCTCTCTGCTCAGTTCCTGAGTTTGCTGATCTCATGGCACATCTATCAACACCATCACTCAGGCTTTGCTCTTCTACTAAAAGCTGAACAAGGAACATAATCTACAAAAGTTAGATGGCTAAAATCACTTTTTATTCTTTTCAAATTGAAAAGTGTTTTTTCAAGAACAATGAGAAAAAATGAGAGGAATGGATAAGTAGTAATGGACTCTGAGCACTTCCACCCAATAGCAATGCAGGAAGAGTTTCTGGCTTGTTAGTTTAGGAGAATAAGTTGTTTTACATAGGTTCCAGTTGCCTTGAAGAGAGCAAAATAAACCTCATAAATTGTAAAATAAATCTCATAACTGTACTACACAGGGCAGAATATTTTGGTTTAGTAATACAGGTTTTTTTCTGACTGAAAAGAAAAACAAACCAAAACAAAAATAACTCAACTTCTAGAAGATTCTGCCCAGCTCTGTTTGTGATTTTCATTCCTTCCATATAAAGTTCAGGCTAAGCAAAATATTGAAGATTTGTGTTTCACTGCTGAAATGAGTAAGACTCATTAAAAGCACTTCACCAGGCTTTCCCACTATTGGGTCTGGCAACAGCAAAGAGGCATACTGAAAATCCAGACACCACTTGAGTGCACAATGAAGATTTTTCAAAGCAAGAAGAGCACTTAACAGGCAGTGGTGCTCAGTAAGATAACTGCAGTTCTCTCCCAGCTGTACCACTGACGTACTGCAAGTCTTCAGGATGGTTACCTTTTACTCTCCCTTTTTCAATTTATATTGCCATGCTTTGGCCCATTAACTTGCATTCTGTAATGGTATATCTACAGATAAAATGAGTCAGGGCCTCCTGTAGTGGATACAATAGGTAATAATGACTTTGCAGGGTACAGGTAAGTATTAGATGGCACATGAAAGAGTAGATAAATGACACATCAATAGGAATTCTCTTCCTTAAAAATCTGTCTGGTCAGTATATCTGATAATAGAGGACAGATTTTGAGTTTCACACATCCCCGTTGATTCTTTTGTTTGGAAATCCAGAGTGTTATTGCAGTATTATGCCATCACAGGCAATAAGTAAATTCACTGAAGCAAATGGCATTAGAATAGACCAAAATGACAATACTTACTAGCTACCATTGAAAGAAGGTAATATTTTTATCAAGATAAAATCCCAATTCCTAATGCTACTGGTATACTATGATATTAGGAGTCTTCTAAGTCATATTTTTAGGAACAAAATGCATATGCTATTGAGATTGGAATGCAACATTTCTTCTTTGCCTGTGCAGAAAGCAGTTTAGGGAGGTATAAAGGCTCTAGTGAGAGGGGATGGAAAAGGCAGCAGTACCATGGTTTTAAGTTACCCTCTTTTCAATCTCTGCAATCACTTTCCAACCCTTGATTTCCAAGTCATGTTTTCTATCAAAACCTGGTTGGACCCATGATTGGGAATAGTTACTTCCACAGTATGGGTCTGCTAAAGTGCTGGGAGTGCTGAATGGAAACTGAAGAAAAAAGTGAAGAACACCTGCGATGTTATATTGAAAGGCTGGTGAAAGAGGGGGAGAGAAAGAAGTGGTATGTGGCAAATTTAAAAGCTAACAATACAAAAAAGGTAACAGCCTCTCAATGAGCAAGAAATTTATGTGTAGTATTCTTATTGGAACTAATAAGAACGACATACAAAGAGACAAAACAGCAGACTTCAGATTGCTTAGCAATTACCACTGCTTCTTCTCAAGGTCTGTAAACTAGTTGTGCCTAGAAATTTAAAGATAAATGGTATTGATTTAAGCACATCACTAATAGTACCTTCACTGTAGCAATTGGATTTCACCCAAAATTCTGTTGCACCTAAATTATTCTGTCATACTGGCTGCTCCTGTAAAAATGCAAATTTGTCTTCTAAAAGCAGGATATATTGTGCCAAGTATCTCCATAGCATTTATGAACAAAAATATTTTATTAAAAATGTCTGGATATTTTCAAATAGTATTTCAATGGGCTGTCAAATTAATAGTAAAAACCAAAAAAGTCATAATTCAGAGCTGTAAGAAGCTGTGCTATAGCTATGGACGGTTGAAACCCACCAGCATATAAGAACACAAATTTGGAAGGAATACAACCCATTTCAATTGTTTTCTATGGCTGAAATGTGAAATATGCGTTATTTAAACAAAGAAACAGAGTGCCTACATGGGGCAAGGGGAGGAATTTCCATGAGCAGTTATTTCAATTATTCACCTGTTTAATCAGAAGACTGCCGTTCTGCTTGAAGAACAGTACACACGCACCAAGGACCTATATCCCTACAGTGCTGTAAATGGAGAGTGTTCCACTCCTCTGAGTACAGTTACTCTGTTGTGTAGTAGCAAAATTCAGAGCATTCAATAGAAGGGTCAAACAAAGCAGCTACTAAAATCTATGGAACCTTTAGCACAGGATGAGGCTGCAGCTACGATAACAGTTCAAGAGGATTCAACATTAAATTTGAATTGACAATAACAAAGTACAGATTGAAAAGCAATTCTCTCAAAAGCTGCATGTAGTTAAGGCAAAGAGCTGATGCATCAAGATCATGTGGGATAAGCAGTAACTAACTACCATACTTATCTTAATTCAGCAAGCCTCCCCACTTAGAGGTCTGAGTTCTTTTAATCAGAGCTCAGTGTTTGTAGCTGTCTAGTCGATTTACAGTTTATACTATTTTAACAGCTTTAAATGGTTTCCAGTATTGTGGAAACATTCTCGCTGGCTAGAACTGACAAGCTTGTCACCCTTCCTCCAACTTCAGGCATTCAGTAATCACAGTTTTGGGGAAGAAATGCTATAGTGTATAGTAAGAACAAGTGCAGAGAAGAGCATTAATATTTGTTCATCAGGAGCAGTTACTACTGCATACATCATAGAGAAAGATGCAGAAAGAATAAAACATTATCACAAGACACTTTAACAACTTAAGGGAAACTCCTGTACAAAGTCAAAATCCTTTAAAAAAATATTATAAAGAGGCAAAATCAAATACCATAGACCAGAGCTTCAACCACATTAGTGGATCAACAGCTTTTTTGTGGTATTTCAAATCTAGTTTTACTGTCTCTAAAGGATCCTTAAAAGGACTTTTTAAGTTAGCTTTCCTAGCTCTAGCTAACTGTACAGAGCAAAGAATTGATTACATTCCTACATAAATGCCTCTAATAACTCCTTAGAATGAGCTGTGGCATTTTTCCACTAATTGTAGAAATAAGTAATGGTCACCTTGAGCCTGTGTTATTAATCTGTGTGCCAATTTTAAAAGATTTCAGTTGTGAAAAAATACAAGGCAGTATTTACTGTAGAGCACACACTGCACCAATAAAAATAAAATCCCAATTGTGAACTGGAAAAATAAAATGTAATTTTTATCACACAACTGTATTATCACGAAAGATACAAAATCCTGTGTTAGCTCCCCAAAGAATAGGGGATTAACCTGAGTTCAGCTTTCCTTGCACAAATTCTCAGGCAGCAGAAACCATAAGAAATTGTGTTCCAAAGATCATAACTCTCCAAGGGAGAGATATTAACACAAGTAGATTTGGATTATAGCTATATATTTTATCCATTTCAACAATGTGAAAAGAAGGAATAGCTTCAATTATGCTTTTCTGCTGAGTCACTCCACAGCAAACATATTTTACTCAACCTCATTTCAATTTTTTCTTGAAGATGCAAGAATAAGAACATCAAAACAAAATAAAGCACAAGAACTTGAACAAAATTGCAAATTCCAGATGGAGATGCACCTCCTGTGATTAAGATCTTTTGAAAAATACTATTGTACCTTGCACCTTTATTCTTCGTTTTCCCTACAGGCCTGGTCCCAGTTGCTGGTTGCCCACATTCTTGTTGTGAGGAAACTTGACATTTTTAAAATGTTGTCAGTCACCTGGAAAAAAACTAAGATTTTTTCTGGTTTTTCACAGATATCACGGAAGCTTTTTCTACTCACAGCTAGATGGCTGGGACAACCAGGAAAGGTATGACACTGCAGTTTCATACTCCTGCTTTTGGTTATATCCCAGATTCCATGTCCTCACTGCTAGGATGACAGCTGTGTTGAGATGACCAACTTTCAAAATTTCCTATTGAAATCCCTCCATTTTATATAAATAAATGTGGAGAAAACAGAACTTGAACCTACTTATGGCTACCTATGGAAGATTAATGACTTATTAATTGAGCAGGATTAATGACTCAATTAATGACTGATTAATTGAGCAGTAAGTAATGAAAATTTTGTCTAAACTTAGGTGCTGTCAGCACAAGCCCAGGTTTGCAAAATCAACATTTTATAATAAAAATTAAAAAAGCTACTGGCAAATTTATATGTGGCTTTCTCCATTACATTACCACCACTCACCTCTACATTCTGCTGGAGCTGAATCAGGTCCAGAATCAGCATAGGGATAGCTAGGATTGGCATGAAGACTATATGGAAAGAAAAGAAAAATGAAAGAGAAAAAAAAAAGAAAAAACATTGCTGTATTTATAAATCCTCCACAGGTTCCATGCCAACAGATACAACTGGGCCTCCAGGAAAGCCAGTTATTTTCCAACCTGGGAAATGCCTTTCCATAGTGAAAATCCTCATACAGTCTTCATGCAAAATTCCTGTAAAAAAAAAAACAAACAACAAAACAACACAAAAAAACAAAACCCACAAAAAAGGACCCCAAAACATGGTGGGGGATAAGTGGGAAACTATACTGCTGTGTGATAGATGTTCAGGTACCATATTTTGTCATCTGCCTTCCTTGAGTGCAGTTTCATAATGAGTGTTAACAGGCCAGCTTTAAACACTAAGGAGTACATTTGCAACGTAATGTGTAGAGATTTGACTGGACAATTTCCCATTAACACTAATGCGTGCTGCATGGCTAAATCCCTAAACACCATGTCGAAAATTTAGTTTCAAAAGTGCCCATTATGTTTGGGTGTTGGATGTTTTTTAAACAGTTGTTAGTCTATTAAACATTCATTGCTCTCACACTAGTCTAGTTCTAGAACTAAAAACTAGTTCTGTATTTATTTAGTCAGTTAATCACAAGATACATTTTGCAACAAATTCACATACTAAATGGAATTTTTAAAATGAATCTTTAGAGCTGGCACTGATTAATGTCTTCATAATACCTCATCTAAAGATCTACTCAAATGCTAAAAGCATAAGATAAATCTATAATCAAAAATTTCCTTAAAAAGGGGCAATGCTTTTTTTTTTTTACAAACACTATAGATACTAACTTTAACATGACATTTTTACAATTTTTATACAATTAAAGACAAAGTGAGTGAATGCGTATTTGTATTTGTTGTTTGTTTTTTATTTTCCCTAGTTAGGCATTCAAAACATTAATAAGGAAAAATCTCAAAGACTTTCACATATGTGAATGCACATAAAACCAGGTAGAATACAGAAGTAAAAATTGAAGCATCAAGCAAGATAATGATTATAAGCAAGTTCTGAGAGACAGCAATGTAAGCATTAAAAAATAAAGCATGAAAACAAGTTAGTTCCTTACCTATCACGCTATCTGGCTTGTAAATCATGAGATTTTAAATGAAATGTAGCATAATCTATGCATGAATGGGATAATGTAATTGTAATATGAAAAGGCACACAGCATTGGATCAGTCTTTCTGCTAGTTACATTTGTTAAGGAAAACAAAGAAGAGTTATCTGGGTGTATACTGGGCGAGGGGAGACGAGCAACAAAAATTCTCAAATGTATTTTGTAAACTGATATGAAATGCTGTCTGTAGACAATGGGTGAGTTTAAATCCCTACTGTGTGGCTGAGATTTGTAAGTGGACATGAACAAACTGTGTCCCCTTGATTTACAACAGTTTGATCATTCTTAGTGGCTTTCAAAAGTGGAAGCTTGCCATTAAAGACAAGCATTTAATTCTTCAAAAAGCCCAATTTCTTCTTACGAGCCAATAAAGTACTTCCTCTTGCAACAGGAGGTAAGTACTGAAGGTATCCTTAAACACCTAACCCCAATGTGCTAAAGACACTTTATAATCTTTAAACTATGTACAATACCACTTCCTCCCTGGTACCAGGACGTTGTAAAATGTCTAATTAGTCTGATAATAGTGCTGACACCACAGCACATAAAAGAGGACTTTTAATTTACAAGAGAAAACTCTGGATGTCCTAATTTTTTGCCTTTAATTAGACTGTAATACATAGTTCCATGAGACTGCAGATGAATATTCCATTAATTTGGC